>NC_054888.1:2832947-3432947 GCF_018320785.1 Cheilinus undulatus
GTGTCATTCACACCTCAGTCATTAATGAGTTAATTGTAAAGAAAGTGATTTCCTTTGAACGATGTGTTCCTGTGGTGAACTCTGGCCGTCCTAAAAGCCCACGCAGTCCCACCTTTGGAAACGTCAACACTCCCCAGGTTTGTTTATTTGGGGTAAACATCAGCGAGATTAATCATTTAATCCCGACCACAAAGGTAAAACTGCTCTAGGGTGGACCAGAAACAAGAATATCGGAGGTTTTAAGGATCAAAATTCTTAAACCTCCACACTTTTAGGGCTCATAAGGCTTTATTCTCCTCATTCTCCCAGGATAATTTACCACAGCTCTTATTTTCATGATGGAGGTCCTCACACAGAAAACTGCACTCTTACCCTGGTTCAAAGAGTTTCTTTATTTTTTTTAATGGGGCAGAAAAAGCACATTTCTTACTGATGAAAATAGACAAAACTGATTAAAATATCTTCAAAATATTTGAGAGCACAAACAGAAAAACAACAGAACCCTGGGGAACCCCAGAGGGGTTGAAGACATTGGCAGTTAGCATGAAGTACTTCTAACCTAAAATGTGAATTATAGTTTCTGAAGGACTGAATCAGGGATTACACCAAAGCTCGGCGTGTGGAGCTCAGTGAGCAGCTTTGTGATTTTATAGCGTTAGCCTCTTGATCGGCCCGGTGTGCCTCTTCAACCGGTTCCTGCCCGTGTCTTGTGGCATCAGTTTTTCGGTGCCCTCACGGATCCAGCGGATGTATTTGGACACTTGGGTGTAGACTCCGAATTTGCCCCTTCGTGCGCAGCCTTCGCCCCAGCTCACAACACCGGTGACGAAAAACGTGCTGCCGTAGCGTGTGACATGTGGCCCGCCGCTGTCGCCTTGGCAGGCGTCCTTGGCTTCTGTGTCATAGCCAGCACAGAACATGCGCTGAGAGATTCGCAGTGGAGTGGATTCGATGCAGATGTGCCGATCTATGTAGGGGACAGCGAGGCGCTTCAAGGTGGGGGACGTTTGCTGACCCTCACCGATTCGGCCGAAACCGCTAACCAACCCGTTAGGCTCCTTCATCAGGACCTGTAGAAGAGCCACAAACTTAGACATCCTCTGTTTGCTCATGTGGTGTAAAATTAACCTTCAACATCGTAAGACCTGTGTTAACATTCAACAATAATGGCACATTTATTATTTACAAGAGTCAAGAGAAAAGCAGCTGGGCTCTAAAACCCGCTTCAAAACGTTAGATTGCTTTATTCTGAGATAAAAGAGCACAAAGATCTCTGACATCATCTTCAAAGGTCAGAATGGAATGTTTCATAAGCTTTTTTTTTTTTTTTTTTAAGATTTATTTTTGGGCATTTTTGTGCCTTTATTAGAGGAGGACAGTGGATAGAGTCAGAAACAGGGTCAAGAGTGGGGGTGAGACATGCGGTAAAGGGCCTCAGGCCGGATTTGAACCCGGGCCGCCTGTGTACATGGGGAGCGCCTTTAACCACTAGGCCACCTGCTCCCCATGTTTTATAAGCTTTGATGACATCATCTTGAAAGGCAGAGGACGAAATGTTTTATAAGATCTGATGAAATCTTCAAAGGCAGAGGACGGAATGTTTTATAAGCTGTATGAAATCATCTTCCAAGGCTGAGGAAGGAATGTTTCATAAGCTTTGATAACATCATCTTCAGAGGCACAGGACAAAATGTTTTATAAGCTCTGATGAAATCACTTTCAAAGGCAGAGGATGGAATGTTTAATAAGCTCTGATGAAATCACTTTCAAAGGCAGAGGATGGAATGTCTAATAAGCTCTGATGAAATCTTCACAAGGAGAGGATGAAATGATTTATAAGCTCTGATGACATCATCTTCAATGGCAGAGTATGGAATGTTTTGTAAGCCCTAATGACATAATCTTCAATGGGAGAGGATGGAAGGTTTCTTAAGCTCTGATGACATCATCTTCAAAGGTAGAGGATGGAATTATTTATAAGCTCTAATGACATCGTCTTCAAAGGCAGAGGATGGACAGAAGTTTTAAAGCTTCAAAGGATGACATCATCCTTCTACAGCCTTATATGGACAGCTCCTCTTGCCTGGACATCAGAGCACCATCATACTTCAAAGTCAGAGCAGGAAGTTAATCTTATAAACCTTTTTCCAGTTGTCAAAGTATTTGTTGAGGTTTATGACAAACATTTGTTTAAATCAGAGGGTCTGGAGGTGCGTTCAAAGGTTCACCTTTTCTGCAAAGTCTGCCTCAGGTAAGCAGGCGGGCAGGATGTACCGGGTGAACTTGATGGGTGTGGCCACTTTGATGAGTGCGATGTCGTTGTGGTAGGTGTTCGGATTGAAACCTCTGTGGGTGACGATCGTTTCCACCATGTGGACAGCTTCATTACCATCATCCTCAAACACGTCAAACTCGCCTGAACAAGAAGAAGGAGAGTTTTACTGAATGGATTAGAAACATTTATGATGATAATTAAGCCTGAGTTTACAAAGATGGCCTACCAAGCTTGATGTAGATGTAGCGTGATTGGTTCATGCAGTGGGCGGCGGTCAGGATGATGTATTCATTGAGGATGGTTCCTCCGCAGAACCCTCGGTCTTCTTCATTCATGAGGAGAGCCTGTGAGAATAAGACAGAACAAAGAACCTGACAACCTGCAGAGATAATCACGCATTCAGAAGAATCTAACTTTAACATCATGGATCCAGGTGTCCTTAAAGTATCGGGCTGACAGACTAGATCTTCAGTGAAGGGCTTCCAGGAGTCCTGAATGTCCTTCTTTAGCTTTCTCTGCTGGTCCTTTTCTTATTTCTCTTTTTACAGACATTTTATCACAGCTGAGATAAGAAGAGGACCACTCAGCCCTACACCCAAGTTCTGTTGAATCTGATGCCCACAGCGTGTTCCAAAAACATTGGGACAAGAGTAAGAAACTACTGTGTAGAATGCTCAAAAACACCTGGAACATTCCACAGGTCAAAAGGTCAACTAGTGATTGGCTGTCATGCTCGTTTCAGCTGGTGGAATGACAAGCCACATTCTGCATGAGTTACAACAGCATGGCTTCCCATTGAAAGAGGACCAGGCCGTGATTGGTCTGCATTTAAAAAAGGCAAGAAAAGTGTGTTGCAAGCTTTGAAGGATGACATCATCTTAGGGCACTTTCACATTAGGCCCATTTGTTTTGAACCGCACCGTAGCGCGATTCCTCCCCCTCCCCCTGCCCTCGCTGGCTTGCTTTCACACTAGCAACATCGATCCGTACCTGGGCGCACTTGTGTATTTACTCGGTCTGAAACAGCAGGTGGCGGTATGCGTGTAGCTGGTTTACAGCCCCACATAAGAGGAGAAAGAAGAAGAAGCTACCATGGCAACCACTGGTGTCATGACCTGAGCAAAGATTGTTTTTGTTTTGACCCCACAAAAAGCCCATCCCGCAGCCATGGAGGATTTAAAATCACTTTTTAAGATGCCAGCAACGTTGCTCTTCATATCTGCACATCTACTACAGCTCAGAAGATTAAATGGGCTCGCGCTATGCAGATACAGCGGTTTTTGAGGTGACAGGAGGCTTTTATAGCCTTTTCACCTCCTCTCACTGACTCCAACCTGTGTTCATCTGTAAGGTGAGTCACAACAGACTGCTTATTGGCTTGATTATGATGATTTCCGCTCTTTATTGAGGAAAAATGTGAACAAACTGCCGCACTGTTGAAAGAAGTTTAGTTTTTTACGATGATGTGATAAAGCTGACACGATACTCCGGCCCGAATCCGAGCACGGTTGCATTCACATCTCATCTGAACTGTGCCAGAGTCCACTTGAATCGTGCCCGAGACCACCTCCCTTAAAGGCAGAGGATGGAATTTTTGTTGATGGATTGTTGATGAAGCTGGGGATGTTTACCTACATTTTCTGCCAAATAACAGACCGTTGTTGGCGACTTTTGGAAAGTGGGTGCAGCTGACCAGTTCCACCCATTTTTAAAAATTTGCCTTCAACGGAGAGTCATCAAAAGGGAACGTTTTCTGGTATATTTGTGATCTTAAAATGATAGAGAGATGAAGTATGGTGATTTTTATTTGTAATTCTTCTAAAAGATGCTCATACCTGCCACGGACATTCTCCAGGTGGACAGTTCTCTCCGCCAACGATTCGAGTCATACTGGACCTTTGTGGGATTATCCGCTCCTCCTGGACGGTCTCCTCTACCTTCACAATGCTGTCGATTGGAGAGGCTGAAGAGGACCTGTTTAGCAGGTCATTGGAGCTGTTGTTGAAACCATTCAGATCTGACTCAGTAGCGTTCCTGACAGTCTCGTTCTTCCGCTCATAAATGAATACACTCCTGATGACTTCCGTGATGATGGCGCCACATTTGAATGTTTCTGCAAGAGTTTGTGAGAAGCTTGGAGTCAGACATCAGGCACAGGAAAGTTTCATGTCTAAAAGAATCCTTCATCAACTATACAAAGTGTTTTGGCACATATCGAAGGTCTCGGAGTGTAATCGCCCTCTCACCGTTGGAGTTGCAGGATTTGCCATCCGATTCCAAGAAATATCCGTCAGCGCAGGAACACTCAACATCTCCTCTGTTGACGTTGCAGAAATGTTGACAACCTCCGTTTTTGTTTTCACAGAGCTCAGGAATCACTGCAAGGACAAAGGAACGACGTCAGAAAAACAACAGAAAGAAAGGTTTAAAGGACACTTAGCTGAGGGGGGTTCAGTACCAATTTCACAGTTGAAGCCCTGGTACCCGGCCTGACAGAAGCACGTGTAGCTGCCGATGCCGTCTTTGCAAAGTCCTCCGTATAAACACGGCTGTGACTGGCACGAATCCTCATCTGTGGACGAACACAATAAGACAGAGATGTCCCTTTACCAACTCTATAGACGACTTTAGGTTTACCGAGATAGGTCTGAGCTTTAGTGTCTAGTAAGGCTCAGTCCCATATCAACTTCCAGGTGCCCCCGTGCACTTTAAACAGTTACAGGTGTACTGGTAGATGGGATGACCCTTCAACTCCCTGATACATCAACAGCATTCCTGACGAGGCCACAATACCGGTCATTTCTACTAAAAGAGATTTTTAACACTGGGTTTGGTGTGTGCCTCTGGAAGATTGTATGAAGGGCCGTGTAGCCCTCGCTCTTCAACTCAACCCTCTGTTCCCAAAAGAATCCAGACACACAAGCTACTACCAGAGCGGAGTGTCTAAAACCTTAGTGGTACGGCCAAGTGGGATGAGGTGATTTGGATTGAGCCTCATGCTGCTCATCCTTGCCGTTAGTCATCCTTGAATGCTTTTGCAAGTAGTTTGAAAAACCATAAAGGCATCGCCACTTTTTAACAGCTTTTCTCCCTGAGACGAAAAATGTAGTTGACACCAAAATTACGAGTCAGTGAATTATTAACCATTTTTTTATCAGTTTAGGCCCACAGTCCTGGTCTGACGAGACTGTACCGAAGACTCCCACCACTAGTAGGCACTTTAGTTGTTCTTAATGACTCCTGTCATGCTTCCAGTCTTTAATTTGTTGTTTTACAGAATGCATTTATTCGACTTTAGTGAGGGAAGTGCAGTAATGTTTTGCATTTAAGCAGATGGGAAATGATTTGACTAATAAATTCACTAATCATTGTCTCAGTTAGCCAACCGTGTAGGAGTTTAACAATACAGAAACAAGTACTTACCTACATATATGGCCCAGAATTCATCCTGTAGAAAAGAGAAACAGATTAGTGGAGCTGATGGCTACTGCCGTGCTTTTTTACCGAGATACCTGGAGAAAAAGCTAGTCACATGACCCTGCTCTAACATCTAACAGTAGTGTTCTTTATGTCTTAAGTCATCATAATGTTTGACAGCAGTGTTTGTCGAGCTGTAGCAGGATGTTTTACAGTTTTTTCCTTGTCCTCAAAGATCTCTCGCGCCTCCTCCCAGCTGCAGGTCTCCTCCCTGCACTCCCTCTCCATGTTCCCTTGTTTCCACTCCTCAAAGATACTGTTGGCCCGCCTCCGCCGCTTCAGCACCTGATTGGCTGCCTCCTCCTCCAAGAAGACTGGTGAGAGAACAGGAAGAAGATGGAATCATTTAGAACTATCCCAAGCTTCACAAACATTCCATCCTTTACTAAAAAGGGGATGCCATCTTAAAAGACTATTAAATATTCCATACTTGCCTATAGAGATGATGTTATCCCTTAAAGACTTTATAATATTCAATCCTTGCATTTAAAGCTGATTTCATTTTTAAAGCAGACAAAACATTCCATCCTTTCCTTTAAAAAGGACGTTATCCTTTAAAGACAATCATCCATCCTTGCCTGTAGAGATGTTGTCATCCTTTAAAGAATTTATAATATTCAATCCTTGCATTTAAAGCTGATTTCATTTTTAAAGCAGAAAAAACATTCCATCCTTTCCTTTAACGTGCATGTTGTCCTTTAAAGACAATTAATTATTCCATCCTTGCCTTTAGAGACAGGATGTCATTTTTTTAAGCAGACAAAACATTCCATCCTTTCCAGGATGTTATCCTTTAAAAAAGGCTATTAAACATCCCCTCCTTGGCTTTAAAGTTAGTGGCATTTTGTGATGCAGACAAAACATTCAATCCTTGCCTTAAAACAAGATGTTATCATTTTAAGGCTATTTAACATCCCATCCTTGCCTTTACAATTAATGGCATTTTGTGGTGCAGATAAAACACTCTATCCTTGCTTTTAGAGTAAATGTCATTTTTTGAATCAGAAAAAAGATTCCATCCTTGGCTTTAAACAAAACTTTATCCTTCAAAGACTATTAAACATTCCGTCCTTGCCTTTAGAGATTTTGTCATCCTTTAAAGCCTCTTTTGTCATCCTTTAAAGCCTCTAAACCCCCCCTTGCCTTTAAAGATAACGTCATTTCTTGAAGCATGCATAACATTCAGTCCTTGCCTTCAAGGATGTCATACTTTAAAGCCTAAAAACCATTCCATCCTTGCCTTTTAAGGTGTCATTCTGTGAAGCCTGTAAAACATTCCATCCATGCCTCCAAAGATGATGTCATCCTTAAACTCCAAAAACATTCCATCCTTGACTTTAAAGATAATGCAACCCCCATAAGCCTATAACATATTCCACCCTTCACCCAATCATAGGTCATTTATTGTTTTAGGATCAACAGTATGGAGTCGTAATTGCTGTAAAATTCAAGGGTATTTCAAACTTTCTCTATGAGCTCTAAATGTCTTACTGCTCTTTTTGAAGAACCAACCAATAGGAAACAGGAAGAGGATGGACCAATCATCTTTGTTCTGCCCGTTGTTGCTATGCTTTTCTCCGGGAGACATTTGCTTTGATCTCACTAAGAGAGTCCTAACATTCTATCACACATTGTTAAAGTCCTAGAGCACGAAATAATCTTCAAACTTCAGAAAATCCAAGAGCAGGAATACTTCTCAAGTAGGCAAAGACAGTTTCGTATACCACGGAGAGAGTTTCATACACCATAGGGAATGTTTCGTACACTGCAGAGAAAGTTTTGTATACCACAGGGGAATGTTTCGTATACCATAGAGAATGTTTCGTTTAACAGAGAATGTTTCATATACCACAGAGAGAGTTTTGTGTACCACAGAAAAAGTTTTGTATACCACAGGGGAATGTTTTGTATACCACTTTAGTAAGTTTCGTATACCACGGAGAGAGTTTCATATACCACAGAGAAAGTTTCGTACGTCACAGGAAATGTTGCATATACCTCAGAGAAAGCTTCGTACACCTCAGAAAATGTTTTGTATTCCACAAATAAAGTTTTGTACGCCACAGGTTGAGTTTTTGTACGTCACAGGGAATGTTTCGTATACTATAGGTAATGTTTCATATCCCACAGAGAAAGTTTTGTGTACCACAGAGAAATTTTCATACACCACAGGGAATGTTTCGTACTCCAGAGAGAAAGTTTTGTACGCCACAGGGATTGTTTCATATACCACAGAGAAAGTTTTGTGCGCCACAGGTGATGTTTTGTACACTACAAGAGAAAGTTTTATGTTTTATGTTTTGTATACCACAGGGAAAGTTTTGTACTCCACAGAGAAAGTGTTGTATACCACAGGGAATGTTTCAGACGAACATCAGCGACTGTCGGCTTCGCTCAGAATTTACCTGATTGAGATTATCTCATCTCAAAAATGAGCTCATGAGCTCAAAAATTCACTCCTAAATTTTGCAGCAACATTGACTCCATACAGTAGTTGTTGGTAGTCTACTTCCCACTACCTAAACAGTACAAATATAATGTTAACTTTTGGAAAAATGGGTGTAGCCAGCAAGGAGGGCCCGTTGCACTCATCGGTAGTAAACAACCAATCACAGCCCTGTTCATTTGTCCAATCAGATTAGGCTCCGATTGGTGTAACATATAGCTGTAAATCATGAAAAGCTAAAATCCTGATGACATCACATGCACAAACGAACACGCCAAGGTCATGTGTGACCTGTCAGCCCCCTGGTAAACATCCAACACCCCCACCCCCCTGTCCACACAGACTCAACATGTTGGTGCATCTTTTCCAGTCTTCTTTACCTCCTTATTCCTCCTCATCCCCCTCTCCTTCCTCTCAGAAAGCTTCGATGAACGTACCTGCATGCGCAGCAGCCAGGTGGAGCAGCAGGAGGCCCAGAGCGATTCGCTGAAACCACGACATGACCCCGGATGGACCGTGAGCTCGGCTGGAGAAACTTCAGTGATCAGAGTGGAAGTAATGGAGTCTGAATGTGGAGGGAGGAGAGAGAGGAGGGGTGAGGGACGGGGCATTGACCTGTACGAACAGACAGAGGGGGAGGAGGAGGGGGAGGAGGAAGAGGTGTGCACGTCTCAGACTGGATTATGAGAGTGGGCCAGGCTTGTCTTTGCACTTCCTGTTGAGACATTGGAGCTAAAATATGTACGCCATAATTTGGAGGATAACATCTCTGTGATTATTTCTGTTATTTTAAATGATCGGGGTAGTAAGTAGTTCATTGTTATGTCCTTATGTGTGGAGAACTGAAGTATTTGAAGCAGGTAGTCCAGGCTCAGATTTGGCCTTTGGCTCCTGTCCTGCATGTCATTCCCCATCCCTCTCTCTCTACTCAGTTTCTCAATCAGTCAACTGTCCTGTTTCAATGAAGGCACAACAATGCATCATCACCAGTTCCACCCACTTTTCCAATAGTTGCCGACTATGGCCTGAAAAAATGCCCATCATCCCCAGCTTCACCAGCATTCCATCCCTGCTAAAGGCGATAAGCATAGACTTAGAGATGGTTGCCAAGTATGGTCTATCATTTGGCAAAAATGGAGGTTAAATGCCCCTAGTAAGATTCTATGCCTCCCTGTGTAAAAGTCATCATTCGAGGCCTACATTCCATTCTTTCCACTGATTATGTCATCCTTTAAAGTGAATGAAGCATTCCATCCTTGACTTTTGTATAAATGCTAATTAAACATAACTCATCCTTTTTCAAACCGAAACAAATAACTATTTTTCTCTGTCGCAAACATGTTTATGTCTGTAAACATGTTTTTCTCTGCTGTAAACTTGTTTATCTCTGCTTTTATAAACTTGTTTTTCTCTGCTGTAAACTTGTTTATCTCTGTCGTAAACCTGTTTGTCTCTGCTGTAAACTTGTTTTTCTCTGCTGTAAACATGTTCATTTCTGCTGTAAACTTGTTTATCTCTGCAGTAAACTTGTAAATGTCGGTTGTAAACTTGTTTATCTCTGCAGTAAACTTGTAAATGTCGGTTGTAAACTTGTTTATGTCTTCTGTAAACTTGTCTATGTCTACTGTAAACCTGTTTATTTCTGCTGTAAACCTATTTCTGCTGTAAACTTGTTTATTTCTGCTGTAAACTTTTTTATGTCTGCTGTAAACTTGTTTAAGTCTGCTGTTAACTTTTAATTCTGCTGTAAACTTGTTCATTTCTGCTGTCAACTTGATTATCTCTGCTTTAAACTTGTTTATCTCTGTTGTAAACCTGTTTATCTCTGCTGTAAACTTGTTTTTCTCTGCTGTAAACAAGTTCATTTCTGCTGTAAACCTGTTTATCTCTGCAGTAAACTTGTAAATGTCTGTTGTAAACTTGTTTGTCTGCTGTAAATTTGTCTATGTTTACTGTAAACCTGTTTATTTCTTCTTTAAACTTGTTTATTTCTGCTGTAAACTTGTTTATATCTGCTGTAAACTTGTAAATGTCTGTTGTAAACATGTTTATGTCTGCTGTAAACTTGTCTATGTCTGCTGTAGACCTGTTTATTTCTTCTTTAAACTTGTTTATTTCTGCTGTTAACTTGTTTATTTCTGTCATAAACCTGTTTATGTCTGCTGTAAACTTGTTTATTTCTTCTGTAAACTTGTTTTTCTCTGCTGTAAACTTGTTTATTTCTGCTGTAAACTTTTATTTCTGCTGTAAAACTTGTTAATTTCTGCTGTCATCTTGATTATCTCTGCTTTAAACTTGTTTATCTCTGTCGTAAACATGTTTTTCTCTGCTGTAAACCTGTTTATTTCTGCTGTAAACTTATTTCTGCTGTAAACTTGTTTATATCTGCTGTAAACTTGTTTATGTCTGCTGTAAACTTGTTAATGTCTTCTGTAAACTTGTAAATGTCTGTTGTAAACTTGTTTATCTCTGCTTATGTTAACTTGTTTAAACCTGTTTTTGTCTGCAGTAAACTTTTTTTTCTGCTGTAAACTTGTTTATATCTGCTGTGAACTTGTTTATTTCTTTTGTAAACTTGTTTTTATCTGCTGTAAACTTGTTTATATCTGCTGCTAACATCTTTTTTTCTGCTACTTATTCTGCTCTGTCACCAAGATGGTTATAGAGACTGGGTGTTCAATAGAAATTTCCAGTAACTTCCCTCTGACTGTGGCAGATTTTTTTTTTTTTACTTTCTTTATTGTGCATCAGTCAGCAGTTTTTCTTTAATCTCGACTCTTCTGACTTCATGGAGCTGCTCAGACGTTTCACTTTAAACACACTGAACCATCAGTGTGAACGAGCTCTGATCTTTGAGATAGGAAGGGAGAAGCTACTTGGTAAGAGGAATCTGCTTTTGGTTGTTTCAGTTGGAAGTAGGTTGTTGGCAGTTTTGCTTAGGCTGAACGTGTTAGTTTCACTCTCTCTGCAACAATAGGTGAGGCAGTTGACGCGTGTGGCTCCCTCTATTGATTGCTAAAGTGAAAACTGCCGGGGCGGAGTTTCACTGTAGTCCAAGCTTTAAGAGAGTTTGAATCTAAATTTGCCAGCTGGGGCGGTTAGCGGCTGTGCACAATCAACTCAATTGTGCACATCTGTGGCATTTCTCTCTATATAAGTACACAGACTGCGCTGAAGCGTCAGCCCTTGTGGAAGCCCAATTGTGTGAAGACCACATTGGGTAAAGACCAGCGAGTCTACCTGTGCGAATCCACCGAGCAAGGCCACCGACAGGCAGCAGTGCCTCACAACAGTCTAACGCACCTCAGCAGTCTAACGCAACATGTGCAACCAAAAAATACAAGTCATGTATGGGAACAGAAAGAAGCACAATAGTTACAGAAAACGAAACCTGCATAATCTATCCACTTTGCAGAATGCCTCTTTTCCACAACCTTTTATCACAGTTGGCCTCTGGAACGGCCAGTCTGCAGTTAACAAAGCAGAATTCATCAATTCCCTCACTAAACTGTCTAACATTCAGGTCCTAGCCCTGACAGAAACTTGGGTCCGTCCTGAGAACACTGTAACACCAACTGCTCTATCAGTTGATGCAGTGTTCTCTCATACACCTCGCTCTTCTGGCCGAGGAGGTGGCACAGGCATTATTCTTTCTCATAGCTGGAACTTCAGCCAGTTCAAACCCTTGGACAATAACACCTCATTTGAATATCATGCAGTACAGGTCACTGCACCAATAAAGGCTTACATGGTTGTGGTATACCGCCCACCTGGGGGTCACCTCGACAACTTTATTGTGGAACTGGACATGTTACTCTCAGACATCCCTGATGATGGCACACCATTGGTTGTCATGGGTGACATGAACATCCACTTGGATAGAGCCCAGGCTACTGATTTTATTTCACTACTGTCCTCCTTTGACTTGAAACTGGTTCAAACGCCTCCTACACACAAAGCTGGTAATACACTGGATTTGATTCTAACTCGCAATTGCTCCACGGCTAATTTGAGTGTAACACCACTTCACCTCTCTGACCACTACTTCATTCAGCTCTCACTTGGCTTACCTGAACTTCAACAATCTACTACTCAATTAAGATCATACCGCAGAAACCTTCAGTCACTTGACCCAACACAGCTGTCTGAGGAGGTCTCAGCTGCACTAGCCTCATGTAACGAGTCCTTCACACTCACTGTTAACGAGGCCACAGACACATTCTGCTCCTCACTGACCTCCTCTCTGGACAAACTCTGCCCTCTGGTGTCTAAGCCTATTCGAAATACTCCACCTTGTCCCTGGCTCACTGAGGTCATCAGAACCCAAAGGGCAGGGCTCAGGGCGGCAGAGAGAAAATGGCGTAAATCCAAACAAACCACTGACTTGAGTGCCTATCAGCAAAAACTGTCCTGTTTTACCTCTGCTCTAAAATCTGCTAAGAAGGCGTTCTATCAATCAAAGATCTGTGCTGCCACTGATGCACGCAAACTCTTCTCTGCTTTTAACTCGCTCCTCTCTCCTTCAAACCCACAACCCTCCAGTATGTTGACTCCAGACATGTTCACCTCCTACTTCACTGACAAGGTTTCTACCATCAGTAACCAATTCTCTGAGCCTGTCCAACTCAGTTTTCTGCCACCAGCTAGTGATGCATCACTTAGCTCATTCTCTCCACTAAGTGAGAGCGAGGTCACCAGGCTTCTGCTTGACTCTAAGCCCACAACCTGTCCCCTCGATCCGATACCATCACATCTCTTGCAGGCGATTGAGCCCACAATCAGCCCTGCTGTGAGTTGTATCATTAACTCCTCTCTGTCCACAGGTGTTTTCCCAGCTGCTTTCAAGCAAGCGCGGGTTACACCACTGCTCAAAAAACCCACTCTCAACCCAGCCCTGGTTGAAAATTACAGGCCGGTCTCACTTCTCCCATTCCTATCAAAAACACTGGAGCGCACAGTCTTCAACCAGCTCTCAGAACACTTGCAGAACAATGATCTACTTGATCAGAATCAGTCTGGCTTTAGGCGGGGCCACTCTACTGAAACTGCACTTTTGTCGGTAACGGAATCACTTCGCTTGGCCAGAGCAGCTGGTCAGTCCTCAGTTCTCTTACTGCTGGATCTGTCTGCTGCCTTTGACACAGTAAACCACCAAATCCTCCTCTCCACACTCTCTTCGCTTGGTATCTCAGGATCTGCCCTACAGTGGTTTAAGTCCTACCTCACAGGGAGATCTTTTAGAGTATCATGGAAGGGGGGAGTGTCTAAACTGCATGGCGTATCAACAGGGGTGCCTCAAGGGTCTGTGCTTGGTCCCCTTCTTTTCTCAATATACACCTGTCACAGTGTCACTCCTCTGCTCACCTGCTGCATTTTCACTCACACTGCCTCTGCTCCACTCTGCCAGTCAGCCACGCCCACCTCATCAGCCAACTCTGCTCACCTGTGCTCTCAGCTGCCTCTCATGCTCAATCAAGCCAGTTTTAAGCCTCCTCTGCTCAGTCAGACTCTGCCAGATTGTTCTTAGCCCTCATGCAAGACTTTCCAGCACTCTCTTTAGGATTGACTACCCGGTACCGACCCTGCTTGTCTCTGACCTCTGAACCGCGTCTCTGCCCTGGAAATACACCAAAGCCTTCTGTCCCTGACCTCAAGTTTTTGCCTCTGTGGATTGGATTCTGTTTGCTCGGCTTCTGGACTCCTCAGCTGGTGTGTGACAGCTCTGCTCAGATACAGTGAGTGTGCTCCTCCTGGATCTTCTGGTTCTGACCCATCTTCTGTCTCTCCCCCGACTGGGCAGCTCTTCAGAAGTGATTGTTTATTGTTGACTCTAGTGCTGTTCAGCTGTGATCATTAAAGGACATTACGTCTATTCTCCTTCTCTAGTGTGTTGCTATTGGGTACTAAAACCACCCGTTACAACACCACCTCACTTGGTGCAATCATCCGCTCCCATGGCTTTTCTTATCACTGCTATGCAGACGACACACAGCTATTCCTGTCCTTTCCACCAGATGACACAACTGTCTCAGCTCGGATCTCATCCTGCCTTGCTGATATTTCTAAATGGATGAGGGAACGTCACCTTCAGCTCAACCTGCCCAAAACGGAGCTCATTATCATCCCAGCCAGTCACACTGTGGAACCGCAGATCAGTATCCAGCTTGGATCAAATAATCTCTTGCCCACTAAGTCAGCCCGGAATCTGGGTGTCATGATTGATGACCAGCTAACCTTCAAGCTCCATGTGGCCTCGATTGCTCGGTCCTGCCGTTTCGCCCTCTACAACATCAAGAGGATCAGACCCTACTTGACAGAGCATGCTACACAACTCCTGGTACAGGCTCTTATAATATCACGTATTGACTACTGTAACTCATTACTGGCAGGCCTACCTGCATGCACAGTTATACCTCTGCAGTTGATCCAGAACGCAGCAGCACGTCTGGTCTTCAACCAACCCAAGAGAGCTCATGTCACGCCTCTTTTAATCTCTCTACACTGGCTTCCAGTTGCAGCTCGCATTAAATTCAAAACTCTAATCATTGCTTACAAAGCAGTAACTAAAACTGCTCCTGTTTACCTGGAGTCCCTCATCCAGGTCTACACCCCTTCTCGCCCACTACGCTCAGCCAGCGAAAGGCGCCTGATACTTCCAGCACATCATGCTCCTAAGTCACTAGCTCGACTCTTCTCCTCTGTTGTCCCTAAATGGTGGAATGAATTACCCAACTCCATTCGATCTACAGACTCCCTCTCTACTTTCAAGAGAGGGCTAAAGACCCAGCTCTTCAGAGAACACTTTGCACTTAGCTAGACTATTCTCTACTGTTGTCTCCAGTAGTAGATTGAGTCTCAGCCAGACTATTCCCCACTGCTGCCCCCAGTGGTTGAATGAGTTTCCCAACTATAGTTAGCTCGCACTGTCCTGCTCTACTTCTGGGATTTCTTTGCCCAGCTCTTTGGGAATGATCCAGCACTTGGTACTTGGTATATAGTTGTTGTGAAGTCTAATGAATGGCGATTAGTGATCCCACATTTTCCTTGATTCATTGTTGCTGTCTAATAACAAAAAAAAAACAAAAAAACAAACAAAAAAAAACAAACAAAAAAAAAAACCTCCACAAACAACGTATATTTTAGGTACTCTGCCTTAAACTCTACACAGCAGCACTTGCATCCAATTGGACCTGAAGCACTTGATGGCACTTACTGATGTTGTTTCTTCTTGTCTAGATCATTGCTTGTGTTGTTCTTGCTCTCAAATGTACGTCACTTTGGAGAAAAGCGTCTGCTAAATGACATTGTAACATTGTAACATTGAACCATCAGGGAGACAGAAACAGAGGCAGATGTTAACACTCACTGATTTTATAGATGATGGGAGGATTTCAATCCAACATCCACGCTGGTATGAGGAGCAGGAGGAATTCACCTCCTCTTCGACCTCCTGATCTCCTCTGGCAGAGTTTCACCTCCAGCTGAGGGGAGATGAAGGTGGGGGGGGGGGGGGGCATTTACAGGAAGTGTGGATTTTCAAACAGTGACTCACATGGAGGTTGGAAAGGTCAGCTCTGGTTTCACTGTGAATGTCACTTCCTGCTATACAGCTTATCAGCTGAGGGGGCCGAGTAGCCAATATGCAACCTGATCAACATTTTCTCTAGAGCACAGATTCAAACATTTTACATCAGACGATTCTTCATTTAAGTCTTTAATTTAAAAAAAAAAGTCTTTTAGATAGGGTTCAGTGACTCACCTGGATTTCCTCCAACAATGATGCTCTCTCACTTTTTAAGAGAATCATTAAATCTACAACTAAACACCAGAGAAATCTGAGCTGACCTCCTGGAATTCTCCCCTGAACTGGAAAGAAGTTGGGCTGTCAGAAATGTCACTCTTAACATCACAAGGATCAAACCAAACCTGTCAGAGGAACTGGAAAATTAAAGCACCTTAATGAAACACTTCTGATGTTTATGAACTAAAAAGACAATCATGGTTTTGATTCCTTTAACAAAAATGTTTAAATGGTTTCTGTTCCAGCAGGTCTAAAGACACCGCTCTCTCTGCTGGCTTTTCATTGGTTGACATCATAGTGGGCAGGTTCTTCATGATGCCCTGCACTTAGTCCAGATAGTTGGTCATATTGGTGTAGACACCACAAATCCCCATGCCACCACCATCGATCACAGATTTATGACTTTGATCTCGGATCCTGACTTTGATCTCAGAATCCTGACTGTGAACAGAATCCTGACTTTGATCAGAATCCTGACATTGATCAGAATCCTGTCATTGATCTCAGAATCCTGACTTTGATGTCAGAATCCTGACTTTGATCTCGGAATCCTGACTTTGATCAGAATCCTGATATTTATCTTGGAATCCTAACTTCGATCAGAATCCTGACTTTGATCTCATAATTCTGACTTTGATTTTAGAATCCTGATTTTTAGCTTGGAATCCTGACATTGATCATGATCCTAACTTTGATCAGAATCCTGTCTTTGATCTAAAAATCCTTACTTTGATCTCATAATCCTGACCTCTATCTCAGGATCCTTACTTTGATCTCAGAATCCTGACTTTGATCTCAATTCTGACTTTGATCTTGGAATCCTGACTTTGATCTCAGAATCCTGACTTTGATCAGAATTCTGACTTTGATCTCAGAATCCTGACTTTGATCTCAGAATCCTGACTTTGATCAGAATTCTGACTTTGATCTCAGAATCCTGACCTCCATCTCAGGATCCTTATTTTGTCCTGGAATTCTGACTTTGATCTCAGAATCCTGACTTTGATCTCATAATTTACATTTTGATCTCAGAATCCTGACTTTGATCTCATAATCCTGACTTTGATCAGAATTCTGATTTTGATCTCAGAATCCTAAATTTAAGCTTGGAATCCTGACTTTGATCTCAGAATCCTGACTATGATCAGAATTCTGAATTTGATCTCAGAATCCTGACTTTGATCTCAGAATCCTGACTTTGATCAGAATTCTGATTTTGATCTCAGAATCCTAAATTTAAGCTTGGAATCCTGACTTTGATCTCAGAATCCTGACTTTGATCTCAGAATCCTGAATTTGATCTCAGAATCCTGACTTTGATCTCAGAATCCTGACCTCTATCTCAGGATCCTTATTTTGTCCTGAAATTCTGACTTTGATCTCAGAATCCTGACTTTGATCTCATAATTTACATTTTGATCTCAGAATCCTGACTTTGATCTCAAAATCCTGATTTTGATCAGAATTCTGATTTTGATCTCAGAATCCTGATTTTAAGCTTGGAATCCTGACTTTGATCTCAGAATACTGACTTTGATCTCAGAATCCTGACTTTGATCTCATAATTTACATTTTGATCTCAGAATCCTGACTTTGATCTCAAAATCCTGATTTTGATCAGAATTCTGATTTTGATCTCAGAATCCTGATTTTAAGCTTGGAATCCTGACTTTGATCTCAGAATACTGACTTTGATCTCAGTATCCTCCCTTTGATCTCAGAATCCTGCCCTCCATTTCAGGATCCTGACTTTGATCTCAGAATCCTGACTTTGATCTCATAATTCACATTTTGATCTCAGAATCCTGACTTTCCATCTCAGGATCCTTATTTTGTCCTGGAATTCTGACTTTGATCTCGGAATCCTGACTTTGATCTCAGAATCCTGACTTTGATCAGAATTCTGACTTTGATCTCAGAATCCTGACTTTGATCAGAATTCTGACTTTGATCTCAGAATCCTGACCTCCATCTCAGGATCCTTATTTTGTCCTGGAATTCTGACTTTGATCTCAGAATCCTGACTTTGATCTCATAATTTACATTTTGATCTCAGAATCCTGACTTTGATCTCAAAATCCTGACTTTGATCAGAATTCTGGTTTTGATCTCAGAATCCTGATTTTAAGCTTGGAATCCTGACTTTGATCTCAGAATCCTGACTTTGATCAGAATTCTGACTTTGATCTCAGAATCCTGACCTCCATCTCAGGATCCTTATTTTGTCCTGGAATTCTGACTTTGATCTCAGAATCCTGACTTTGATCTCATAATTTACATTTTGATCTCAGAATCCTGACTTTGATCAGAATTCTGACTTTGATCTCAGAATCCTGACTTTGATCAGAATCCTGACATTGATCAGAATCCTGTCATTGATCTCAGAATCCTGACTTTGATCTCAGAATCCTGACTTTGATCTCATAATTCACATTTTGATCTCAGAATCCTGACTTTGATCTCAGAATCCTGACTTTGATCTCAAAATCCTGACTTTGATCAGAATTCTGACTTTGATCTCAGAATCCTGATTTTAAGCTTGGAATCCTGACTTTGATCAGAATCTTGACTTTGATCTCAGAATCCTGACTTTGATCTCAGAATCCTGACTTTGATCTCAAAATCCTGATTTTGATCAGAATTCTGATTTTGATCTCAGAATCCTGATTTTAAGCTTGGAATCCTGACTTTGATCTCAGAATCCTGACTTTGATCAGAATCCTGACTTTGATCTCAGAGTCCTGACTTTGATCTCAAAATCCTGACTTTGATCAAAATCCTGACTTTGATCAGAATCCTCACTTTGATCTCAGAATCCTGACCTCCATCTCAGAATCCTGCCCTCCATTTCAGGATCCTGACTTTGATCTCAGAAGCCTAACTTTGATCTCATAATTCACATTTTAATCTCAGAATCCTGACTTTGATCTCAAAATCCTGACTTTGATCGCATAATTCTGACTTTGATCTCGGAATCCTGACTTTGATCTCAGAATCCTGACTTTGATCAGAATTCTGACTTTGATCTCAGAATCCTGACTTTGATCTCATAATTTACATTTTGATCTCAGAATCCTGACTTTGATCTCATAATTCACATTTTAATCTCAGAATCCTGACTTTGATCTCAAAATCCTGACTTTGATCGCATAATTCTGACTTTGATCTCGGAATCCTGACTTTGATCAGAATTCTGACTTTGATCTCAAAATCCTGACCTCCATCTCAGGATCCTTATTTTGTCCTGGAATTCTGACTTTGATCTCAGAATCCTGACTTTGATCTCATAATTTACATTTTGATCTCAGAATCCTGACTTTGATCTCAAAATCCTGACTTTGATCAGAATTCTGATTTTGATCTCAGAATCCTGATTTTAAGCTTGGAATCCTGACTTTGATCTCAGAATCCTGACTTTGATCAGAATCCTGACTTTGATCTCAGAGTCCTGACTTTGATCTCAAAATCCTGACTTTGATCAGGATCCTGACTTTGATCAGAATCCTCACTTTGATCTCATAATCCTCACTTTGATCTCAGAATCCTGCCCTCCATTTCAGGATCCTGACTTTGATCTCAGAATCCTGACTTTGATCTCATAATTCACATTTTGATCTCAGAATCCTGACTTTGATCAGAATCCTGATATTGATCAGAATCCTGTCATTGATCTCAGAATCCTGACTTTGATCTCAGAATCCTGACTTTGATCTCATAATTCACATTTTGATCTCAGAATCCTGACTTTGATCTCAGAATCCTGACTTTGATCTCATAATTCTGACTTTGATCTCGGAATCCTGACTTTGATCAGAATTCTGACTTTGATCTCAGAATCCTGACTTTGATCTCAGAATCCTGACTTTGATCAGAATTCTGACTTTGATCTCAGAATCCTGATTTTAAGCTTGGAATCCTGACTTTGATTAGAATCTTGACTTTGATCTCAGAATCCTGACTTTGATCTCAGAATCCTGACTTTGATCTCAAAATCCTGATTTTGATCAGAATTCTGATTTTGATCTCAGAATCCTGATTTTAAGCTTGGAATCCTGACTTTGATCTCAGAATCCTGACTTTGATCAGAATCCTGACTTTGATCTCAGAGTCCTGACTTTGATCTCAAAATCCTGACTTTGATCAGAATCCTGACTTTGATCAGAATCCTGCCCTCCATTTCAGGATCCTGACTTTGATCTCAGAATCCTGACTTTGATCTCATAATTCACATTTTGATCTCAGAATCCTGACTTTGATCTCAGAATCCTGACTTTGATCTCGTAATTCTGACTTTGATCTCGGAATCCTGACTTTGATCTCAGAATCCTGACTTTGATCAGAATTCTGACTTTGATCTCAGAATCCTGATTTTAAGCTTGGAATCCTGACTTTGATCAGAATCTTGACTTTGATCTCAGAATCCTGACTTTGATCTCATAATCCTGACTTTGATCTCAAAATCCTGACTTTGATCTGAATTCTGATTTTGATCTCAGAATCCTGATTTTAAGCTTGGAATCCTGACTTTGATCTCAAAATCCTGACTTTGATCACATAATTTACATTTTGATCTCAGAATCTTGACTTTGATCTCAGAATCCTGACTTTGATCTCTTAATTCTGTCTTTGATCTCGGAATCCTGCCTTTGATCTCAGAATCATGACTTTGATCAGAATTCTGACTTTGATCTCAGAATCCTGACTTTGATCTCAGAATCCTGACTTTGATCAGAATTCTGACTTTGATCTCAGAATCCTTACCTCCATCTCAGGATCCTTATTTTGTCCTGGAACTCTGACTTTGATCTCAGAATCCTGACTTTGATCTCAGAATCCTGACTTTGATCTCATAATTCACATTTTGATCTCAGAATCCTGACTTTGATCTCAGAATCCTGACTTTGATCTCGTAATTCTGACTTTGATCTCCAAATCCTGACTTTGATCTCAGAATCCTGACTTTGATCAGAATTCTGACTTTGATCTCAGAAGTCTGACTTTGATCTCAGAATCCTGACTTTGATCAGAATTCTGACTTTGATCTCAGAATCCTGACCTCGAACTCAGGATCCTTATTTTGTCCTGGAATTCTGACTTTGATCTCAGAATCCTGACTGTGATCTCATTATTTACATTTTGATCTCAGAATCCTCACTTTGATCTCAAAATCCTGACTTTGATCAGAATTCTGATTTTGATCTCAGAATCCCGATTTTAAGCTTGGAATCCTGACTTTGATCAGAATCCTGACTTTGATCTCAGAGTCCTGACTTTGATCTCAAAATCCTGACTTTGATCAGGATCCTGACTTTGATCAGAATCCTCACTTTGATCTCAGAATCCTCACTTTGATCTCAGAATCCTGCCCTCCATTTCAGGATCCTGACTTTGATCTCAGAATCCTGACCTCCATCTCAGAATCCTGACTTTGATCTCAGAATTCTCACTTTGATCTTAAATTCTGACTTTGATCTCAGAATCCTGACCTCAATCTAAGGATCCTGACTTTGATCTAGGGATCCTGACTTTGATCAGAATTCTGACTTTGATCTCAGAATCCTGAGCTCCATCTCAGGATCCTTATTTTGTCCTGGAATTCTGACTTTGATCTCAGAATCCTGACTTTGATCTCATAATTTACATTTTGATCTCAGAATCCTGACTTTGATCTCAAAATCCTGACTTTGATCTCGTAATTCTGACTTTGATCTCGGAATCCTGACTTTGATCTCAGAATCCTGACTTTGATCAGAATCCTGACCTCCATCTCAGGATTCTGACTTTGATCTCAGAATCCTGACCTCAATCTAAGGATCCTGACTTTGATCTCGGGATCCTGACTTTGATCTCAGAATCCTGACTTTGATCTCAGAATCCTGACTTTGATCAGAATTCTGACTTTGATCTCAGAATCCTGACTTTGATCTCAGAATCCTGACTTTGATCAGAATTCTGACTTTGATCTCAGAATCCTGACCTCCATCTCAGGATCCTTATTTTGTCCTGGAATTCTGACTTTGATCTCAGAATCCTGACTTTGATCTCATAATTTACATTTTGATCTCAGAATCCTGACTTTGATCTCAAAATCCTGACTTTGATCTCGTAATTCTGACTTTGATCTCGGAATCCTGACTTTGATCTCAGAATCCTGACTTTGATCAGAAATCTGATTTTGATCTCAGAATCCTGATTTTAAGCTTGGAATCCTGACTTTGATCAGAATCCTGACTTTGATCTCAGAATCCTCACTTTGATCTCAGAATCCTGCCCTCCATTTCAGGATCCTGACTTTGATCTCAGAATCCTGACTTTGATCTCAGAATCCTGCCCTCCATCTAAGGATCCTGACTTTGATCTCAAATTCTGACTTTGATCTCAGAATCCTGACCTCAATCTAAGGATCCTGACTTTGATCTCGGGATCCTGACTTTGATCTCAGAATCCTGACTTTGATCTCAGAATCCTGACTTTGATCAGAATTCTGACTTTGATCTCAGAATCCTGACTTTGATCTCAGAATCCTGACTTTGATCAGAATTCTGACTTTGATCTCAGAATCCTGACCTCCATCTCAGGATCCTTATTTTGTCCTGGAATTCTGACTTTGATCTCAGAATCCTGACTTTGATCTCATAATTTACATTTTGATCTCAGAATCCTGACTTTGATCTCAAAATCCTGACTTTGATCTCGTAATTCTGACTTTGATCTCGGAATCCTGACTTTGATCTCAGAATCCTGACTTTGATCAGAATCCTGACTTTGATCTCAGAATCCTCACTTTGATCTCAGAATCCTGCCCTCCATTTCAGGATCCTGACTTTGATCTCAGAATCCTGACTTTGATCTCAGAATCCTGCCCTCCATCTCAGGATCCTGACTTTGATCTCAAATTCTGACTTTGATCTCAGAATCCTGACCTCAATCTAAGGATCCTGACTTTGATCTCGGGATCCTGACTTTGATCTCAGAATCCTGACTTTAATCTCAGAGTCCTGACCTCCATCTCAGGATCCTTACTTTGATCTTGGAATTCTGACTTTGATCTCAGATTCCTGATTTTAAGCTTGGAATCCTGACTTTGATCAGAATCTTGACTTTGATCTCAGAATCCTGACTCAGGGCAAATACTTTTTCATGGCACTTAATAGTCTAATATAACTTCATTAACAGATTTATCATTCTCAATAATAAAAAACACAAACTTAAATTAAGAAAAGGAATAATTTTTTTTAGTTGTAGTGATTCCTTTAGTTCAGCATGTCCTTACACCCTAACAGCAGTTGTTGACAACAAAATCAGTTTTATTCTGTGGATTACTCCTGGTGGTCTTACTAAAGACCATCAGGGACACTCAATTATTTTTGTTGTGATCCAACTTTGTTTTTTAGAATTTTGGTGACTGGACAACCCTGTATATCCTGGTTCAGAAGCCAGAGGGCCAGGGAACACTTCTGAAACACAGCAAACACACAAATGACACACAACCACAACCATGGGGAGGACTGCTAACTGGACAAATGTAAGGAGGGTAAGCCACAGAAGGCCGTTAATTAAGGAAAGGTGTGTGTGCACACACTTAGGAACACACTGTCGTCCATCTGCTCCCAGTTTGTACCCGTTGGCTCAGAAACATTTGTGATACTCTCCTGATCACAGAAATGTTCACAGCCTCCATAAGTCCTCCACCGCTGAGGCAGAACAGCAGCGTTATTCAGATATAAAAGAGGCTTCTGTAGCTTTAATGACATCAGCTAAAGTAGTTCAACACATAGGATGTACATTTAGCCACCAGGGGGCTCTCAATCAAAACGATAACAAGTAGAAATGCCCTGCTAAGCCCTGCCCACGTTTGTTTCTGTTTTCTTTTAATAGGTGAATTTACTACAAATCAACCCAGCAATGAGCTATTCCCTACCATTCTAACCAGGGAGACCACTTTAACCGCTTTTCTCCCTCATGATGTCATAAACAAGGAAACAACAATGTGTTGTAGGACGATAAACCTAGTGGGGTACTGGTTAGACTGGGAAGACAACTGGGGTCTAGATTTGTCTCCATGCAAAAGGCAAGGATAGAATGTTTTGATGACATCATCTTTCTAAAAATCTTTTAAGACTTCAAAGGATGACATCATCAAAGGCAGAGGATGGAATGTTTGTGAAGCTATCTTTGGTCATCTTTCTAACCAAAATTGAGAGAGCAAGGTCTAAATTGCACAAACACGTTGGCAACTTTTGGAAAAGTGGTTGGAACTGAAAGGAAATCTTCAGTCTTCATTGGTTCCAGACACTTTTCCAAATGTTGCTAACCCATTTTTGCAAATTAGTTATATTTACGAACTGAATATGACACTTATGTTATTAACATATGAAGATTATCTTTATGAACAAAATGATCTTATTTTCAACAATGATCCAAAAACCTACTGAAGAATCCCATAGGCTCATTGCCGAGGAAACCCATGTGACACTAACTAAATTAATTTATAATAATTAAAAGAAAAAGTTACAGCTGGCTGGCCAGAGATTTATCCAGACATGGGAGAGTTCTACTGAGCAAAGAGGAGGCTCTATCTTGAGCTTCTTACATTTTCATCACTAGAGGTCTCCAAATCCCTATGAAATAAGTTAGAGAATGTTCTTTTTCATTTCATATGGAAAAACAAACCTCATAAAGTTAAACAAAGTGTTTCAGACTATCACAAGCAAGTTTTGTTAAGTTGGGCTCTTTCATTCAAACATAATTTCTCTCCTCACATCTGTATTTTATGGAGCACTGCTTATATTTGACACAAAAACAAATCTCTACTTACAGAACTGGTTTGTAAATAAAATATGCACAGTAAACAATCTCCTGTGTGTCAGGTGAAATATGTAGCTATGAAATGTTTTTGGAGAAATACAGCATCAATATTCCTCATCAGGAAATTGATATGATTATGAATTTGAGTCCTCCTAGTATCCTCTCTTTAACTCAGAGCAGAAGTCTTAATGATCTGAACATTGATCATTTACCTCTTACTAGCTATGAAATTATTTCAACTTTATTAAAAATGTACAAACAAATTTATAAGACATCACCTCAATGATATCACAACTCCCATATGTAAATACAGATGGTCCTCTTTAGACAAAAAATGTGGAGTGCTTTCTCATAAATACATAATTCCTAATAAAATGAAAGAATTCCTATTCAAAATTGTAAATAGATAATACCCTGTGAATATCTGTAAATATGTCCCAAGTGTAATTAATAGATGCACATTTTGTTACTGTGGGGGAGAAACTATTGAACAACTTTTTGTTCTTCTAAGAATTCTGACTTTGATCTCAGAATTCTTAATTTGATCACAGAATTCTGGTTTTAGATCTCAGAATTCTGACTTTGATCTCAGAATTCTTAATTTGATCTCAGAATTCTGGTTTTAGATCTCAGAATTCTGACTCTGATCTCAGAATTCTCACTTTGTTCTCAGAATTCTAACTTTGATCTTAGAATTCTTAATTTGATCTTGGAATCCTGACTTTGATCTCAAAACTGGTTTAAATCTCAGAATTCTTACTTTGATCTCAGAATTGCTGCTTAGATCTCAGAATTGACTTTGATCTCAGAATTTTGGTTTAGATCTCAATTTCACAGATCTCTCTTCACAATTTTACCCCCCCCCCCATGTTTATCAGTAATTGACAATTTGAATCTCACAAATCAAAATAATAAAATTGACAATTTTATTAAGAGGTTTAAAATACCCCCCTAATTTTCATAAACGCTTTCTGTATTTTGGGTTTTTCCTCTTTTATCATCTGTTTCTTTATTGTTGATGGTACTTTTTTCAGTGTTGATTTTAAAAGATTATCTGTTTACTTGAAGGTTGCTGCTAGTTTACAGTGTTGATAGACATGGATCTACTTTTACATGTAATCATTGGACACTTTGAACGTATCTGCAACCAGCAGCTCTGACTGTATTTGTACACATTTAGATTGATTTAGTAAAGGTTTCTAAACGGCAAAAAAAAAAGTCCTCTTCGTGTCATGACGCTAAATTCGGTCGACCGTGTTGTAGTTCACTATAGCATTGCATTAGCTTTTTACACTTGTCAGTTATATTTACGAACCAAATGTGATGCTTCTGTTATTAATCTATGGAGGTTATCTTTATGAACAAAATGTGTAAATTTCACAAACTTTTGTCGGACACAGCTCTTATTTTCAGCAATAATCCAAAAATCCATTGAAAAAATCCATAGGCTCGCCGCCGAGGCAACCCAAGCGACGCTAACTTCCGGGTTTTGCCTACAAAGTTACGTCATGACTGCGCCACTCCACTCTATTCGTCAAGCCACTGACCGTGAGCTCCGAGGGTCCTCATTCCTCTTTCAAAATAAGACGTAAGAAGTGCTGGGACATGCAAAGACAAAACGCACCAAATTTTCCAATGTAAGCGCGCTTTTTTATTTAATTTTATTTCTTTTTTACTTTAATGGAGATCTTAATCTCCAAGCGTGTAACGTTTTCTAGACATCTGTGACGGTTACGTATTGCATCGTCATCCGTAAGTTAAAATTGTAGAGTACTGGCTATCAAGTTGAAAGGTTGCTTTTTATCACTGACATGTATTAAAATGATTAAAAATGACTTAATAAGTATCATTTTTCTTTTTATTGTTAGTTACTCATATCATTTTTTTTAACATTACACCATGTTCGACTGGTATGCTTTTATTTTGAAAACCCTAACCGGATCCAGTAGCTTTCAATCCGTGTGCTAGATGCCGTAAACCGGTTTAATATTAATTCTGGCTGAACTCCCCTCGTTCCTGTGTCGTTCTTGACTTATTGCAGAGATATTTCCATCCGCTGTCAATGGAAGGAACCGAGAAACGATACCGAGCCGGTCCGGGCCGAACCGAGCCAAGTGGAGCTTCGTGTGACAGCGGAACCCAGACTGACAGCAGAGTACAAGGTTAGCCAGCTGGAGAAGAGTTAATGTTGTTATGGTGGAGCAGCATAGGTGTCTATGGCGTTAAACCATAAAACATCTGATTTATGACGGGGATCATCTAATGATAAAACCATAATTTAACAGCTACGTGTTTATGGCTGTTTACTTTAGGAGTGCCAATAATCATGATGACAGAGGGCGATTTAAAAACTAACAATCCTCCTGCAGAAAGCAAACTCTCACAGAGATGTAGATTTAAGCTCGACAATAAATACTAATGTCACATCATCAGCTATCAGATTAGTTCATGTATCAGACATCTGTAGTTCCTTTTACTTTCTAGGAAACTAAACTAAGCCATGGTGAGTAAAATCATGCTGTTAAAAAATCACCTTATTCAAAAGGCAAGACACAGCAGGTTATAAATAATATTCATAGGGCATAGCACAGTGTTACTCAACCAAAGGGCCCAAATGTTGAAAAATACCTTTACAAGAGCAGCAATCTAAGAGGTGAAAAGTGACTAAAATGTCTTGTAGAAGCAATAAAAATAAGTTAAACGTGGCAAAAATAGGTGATAAAGGGTGAACATGGGGAGAAAAGTGGGAAAAGGATCAAAAAGTAGCAAAAATGGGTGAGAAGTGACAAGAAAATGAGTTACAGGTGGCAAAAAATAGTCCAAAAGTGGCAAAAACAAGGGAAAAAAAATGAGTGAAGAGTGACTAACATGGGCAAAAAACAGTCAAGAGTGGCAAAAATGGGCAAAAAATAGGAAACAAGTGGTATTTTATGGAAAAGGTAGCTTAAATGGGCAAAAAAGCTGAAAAAGGGCAAAAATGGGAAAAAGAAGGTGCAAAAAATGGGCAAAAAAATAGGAAACATGTGGTATTTAATGGAAAAGGTAGCTTAAATGGGCAAAAAAGCTGAAAAAGGGCAAAAATGGGAAAAAGAAGGTGCAAAAAATGGGCAAAAAAATAGGAAACAAGTGGTATTTAATGGAAAAGGTATTTCTACTTTGTTCCTACAACTATTCAACAACCTAAGCTACTGTTACACATTTTAAAGAGGCTAATTTATTTATGTTAAGGTTTAGGATAAATCTATCTATCTAGGTATGCCTGGAGCAACAGCTGACAACCACTGCTCTAACATAAATTCAAGGGGACATATGCAAAAATCACTTTTTCTAACAAAAATATGTGCCCTGGCCTGTCCTGAGAGGGGCGGAGTCAGGGGGCGGAGTCAGACAGCTCAGTAACATTTAAAGACACAGAAACAGCTCGTCCTGAGCAGGGCTGAAACAGAGAGGGTTTTAGACATGCAAACATCCAATACTGGAGTGTTTTTACCAGCAACAAACTTCACAGGCATGTTTTGGGGACCTCTGAGACCGATATATACTCTCCTCCTCAGGTCCTGATTCTTAGTACTGAATTCATTTTGATTAGCTTTAAAAATGGCAGAATGTGTCCTGATTTTCCAGTTCGGCTAAACTTGTTTTGTGAAGCTGCAGATGAAATGACGGCGGTTCTGTGCTTCATTTAAAGCTTTTTCTAGGGATGCAGGTTATTGAATTTACATGGCTGTAAACGGCAGAGATTTTCATGGCTGCTGATGCTTGCATACATCCTGACTGTCTTCTTTACATCCTTCATTCTCATCCGGGGGGGTCAGGACCCAAAAGTGGGTGCAAAGCCATTCCTAGTTGGTTGCAGATGTGCGCCTAGTAGCAAAAAGTAGACGATGTGTAAATCCCTGCAGGTGCTTTACTATCTTTGCTTTTATTTCCCCTGTTCAGATATAAAACAAAGATGAAGAATTGGAGGGAAAAAGGAAATGATGATCTGATTTTGTCCCTCCTGTAGGTCATGGCCCCAGGTTATCAAAGGTAAACCTGTTCACCTTGTTGAGCTTGTGGATGGAGCTGTTTCCACAGGAGGAGTCTGAGGAGGAAGACCACGGCCAGGTTGGATTAAAAACACATTTAATCTATAATAAAACTGTGATTTACCACACAGAAACAGAGAGTTATATGTGAAATTTCTGATGCTCCAGGTCCACAGGTTGGGTCTAGTCGTGGTACAGGATGGCAAAGTTGTCGGACTCCATTGTTCGGGACCGGAGCTCCACGCAGGACAGGCCGCCATCATCCAGCATGGCCCCCGTTTGAGCGACTGCCACTTGTATTTCTCCAGGAGACCCTGCGCTACGTGTCTAAAGATGATCATCAACGGTGAGGGGAGAGGAAGAGACGCTTTAGCCGCTGCTCTAAGAAAGTCGATCTATTTCAGAGCTTTATTTTGATAGGACAGTGCACAGGAAGCAGGGAGAGAGGGAAGGAACCAGCGGCCAGATTCAAACCCACCCTGAGTCCTTGAGTTATTTATAGACAAATAGAGAGAAGGACATGACCAGAAATGGAGATATTCAGGTTGTTTTGTGTGTTTTCCTAGCTGGAGTCAGTCAGATCTCCTTCTGGCCCGGTGACCCTGAAATCAGCATACTGAGCTGCACCTCCACAATCCAGTCCAACCCCCACAATCCCTCTGGCTGCATCTCAGAGGAGGCGGCGCTGGACGCCGTGGCTACAGAGAAGCTAAAGTCAAACAGCCGTCCTCACATCTGTGTGCTGCTGCAGCCGCTGGCTCACAGTCTGGCTCAGTTCATCACCGAGACGTCCAGAGAGTG
Source organism: Cheilinus undulatus (assembly GCF_018320785.1). NCBI lineage: Eukaryota > Metazoa > Chordata > Actinopteri > Labriformes > Labridae > Cheilinus > Cheilinus undulatus. Next base: position 2,862,584 of record NC_054888.1, read on the forward strand.
TGACTTCATGGAGAGAGTGAGGGACGACCAGCCAGGCCTGGACACACACCAGCTCTACAACAAGTAAGCTTCTTAGAGTACCAGGGTTATTGAAACGTAGACGTTGTGCTGCTTGTAAAAGGAGTTTTTTTGGTTCCAGAGAGCGGCTCAGACACCTGAAGGACTTCTCCGCACTCTTCCTGGTGGAGACGTCTCTGCAGCACCGACAGATTCTGACCCACATGGGTTTGGAGAACTTCTGTGTGGAGCCGTACTTCTCCAACCTGAGACACATGATGAGGGAGCTGGTGGAGGTGCTGGCTGCCGTGGCTGCGGGAGTGCCGGACCAGCACCACGGCTTCTACAGGTGAGTAAACACTCACAGGTGCTTCTACTTCAAATTGAGGAATCCTGTTTTACTTGAACGTGTGGTTTCTGCATCACAGGGAGCATTCGACCCCCGAGGCGCCACGAGGGAAGACCTCACGGCCTCTTCTGCAGGAGGAACTGTCCCAGGAAGTGGCTCGACACTGTGTCATCCAAGCCAGACTGCTGGCTTATAGAACAGGTGCGATCAGACTTTCCTGTGGGCGTCTGCCCCCCCGTCTTCTTAAGATTTAAAAAAATCATAAAGTCTCTCAGAGAAACATGACGTGTTTTTAAACTGCTCACCTGTTGATGAACGCCAGGGGCTCCTAAGCTGGAAGCACATGCACAGTTCTCCTAATTAGAAAAAAGAAACACCCCTTTTATGCCCATATAAGGGCATGAGACTGCAGGGCAGTGTGCAAACACAGACGGTGTACAGGAGGGAGAGGGGAGTAAGTAAGATAAAATCAAAATAAACTGTAAACACAATCAGAATACTTGGAAAGCTCTAAAGTGGATGCTCTAAATGAAACGTGTGGCTCTTTAGTGTCTTAATTTTAAATATTATTCCTCCAGAAAATCTTAAAAAAGGGAAACTTTTTTGCCCTTTTTCACCATTTTTTGCTACTGTTCATCCATTAAGCTGACTTCTGCCATTAAATACTACTTTTTTCCCCATTTTTCCTACTTTTTGCCACTTTTTTCCTATTTTTGCTCATTTAAGCTACCTTCTGCCATTACATACCATTTTTTTCCCCAACTTTTTTTCCATTTTTGCCACCTTTATCCCATTTTTGCCCATTTAAGTTACCTTTTGCCATTAAATACCACTTGTATCCCATTTTTGCTCATTTAAGCCATTAAATACCATGTTTTCCTACCTTTTTGCCCTTTTTTTGCCACTTTTATCCAGTTTTTGCCCTTTTTCAGCTCCCCCCATTTCACCTAAATAATTTACCGTTTGCCATTAAATACCACTTCTTTCCTGTTTTTTTCCCATTTTAGCCACTTTTCACTCATTTTTTTGCCATGTTTTTGCCACTTTTGGACCACTTTTTGCTACCTGTAACTCATTTTTTTGTCACTTCTCACCCATTTTTGCTACTTTCTGACCCTTTTCCTCCCCGTTTGCACCCGTTTTTGTTGCTTTTGGACCATTTTTGCCACCTTTAAGTTATTGTTATTGCTACTTCAAGCTGTTTTTGCCACTTTTCACCACTTAGATCGTGGCTCTTGCAAAGGTATTTTTCAACAGTTTGGCTCTTTGGTTGAGTAACACTGCTCTAAACACATGTTAAGTGGATTAGACGACTGGTTCAGACAGATATTTCATCAGAAATGGCATGAAGCAGGCTGTGATAAGAAAAGGAAGGATGTAGGAGGAGTTTAAAAAACAGTTAAATCAGGCATGTGGGAGGGTAATTCTTTTTGGATTTTAGAAAAAGTCATGAAATATTTCACTTTGTATGAGATAAATAGAGAATATACAGTGCTTCAAAAAATTAATTAGACCACCTGTCATATTTGTCTCGAAGACGATCCAGCATCATGAAGTGCAAAGATATGACTTACAAGTTAAAATGGTGCACCTAAAATGTCAAAATATGAAATAAAAGCCCAAATATTCAATTGAGGTCATAATTATGCAATGCAAAATTGAAAATATGAAATGAAAACACAATGAATTCTTTTCCTACCTTTCTTTTTGTCTAATTTTTCTTATTCTCTATTTTTTTTCCACATTTTTCTGACTTAAGGATATTTGATATCATCAAGGTTAAGTTTACATTTTTATACTGGAGTAAATCTGCAGACCTCGTATTTTTGGGCCAGTTACAATAAGAATAGGATAAGATTTTGCAGGCTGTGTTTGGCCCCCGGGCCTTGAGTTTGACACCCCTGTTTTAGATTTTGTTTTTAACAAACCACAGAGAAGAAAACTCTGATTTATGTCAGAATCTTCTTAAAAACTGAGTTAGACTTTTAAGAACATTTTTCCTCTTTGTGCTTCTGCTGGTTTGCTGCCTCACGGTTCTTTTTCATGTTTTTGTTCCAGAGGATCCTAAAGTAGGAGTGGGTGCAGTCATCTGGGCCAAACGACACTCGGTAAGCTCACCTGGTATTTTAACTGCAACGTTTCTAACTAGTAGATATTTACTGAAAGAAGAGGCTGGTAAAAAGCCTTCACCGTAAAGTTTGGCTGACAGTCTCTGTATGGCAGAAGTGTTTATATCGCTCTGGCCTCATGGCACACATTAGTGATATGAAATCAGAATGGCTGCTTCATTCTTCAATCTTCTGGATGTTTAACATCCACTAAATTTAACTTTAAGGCTGTTTAATCATAGCTTTTTTAAATTCTGACCCTACTATCTGGCTTCAACTGGAGGCCCTGGGGCCAAATCAGACCCCCTAGGTCCTTTGTTGCCCCTGAATTGAGGACTCTGTTCAACAAAAACATCCCCTCATAAACACGTTTTTACTGAATGAAACATCATCATCATTTGGTTTCATAGATACATTTCTCATAATGAGGGAGAAATGGTCTGAAAAAGGCACTTCCAGGTTTGTGCTGGAGGCGATGCTAGAGTGAAGACAGACCCTGGGACTCTATCCAGGGTTTTCTGCTAAGTACGCCTTACCGTGTGACCAGAGGGACCTGGACCACTTGCTGTAAGTGGAGCCATTAAGGTCCACATGGAGGCATACATTTTTAGTCGTATTGGCGTTTCATTCACACGGAAACAGCGTTTTGGGAGGCCACAAATGCTACTGACGTCATACATAGCATAGCCCACTTAAGCCGCATGTTGGCGGATTACATGGCTGTGTTCGTGCTGCAGAAGCTACGGGGCTTATTAAGGCTTTATCAGCACAATCTGATGCTCCTTTACCTCCACGAGAACAGCAGACACCACACGGACAACAATCTAGGGGGGAACCAGGAGAAAGTTTGTGTCAGTGTTCTGTGATCTTCTCTCTTTTGGTGCATTCCTGTGGCGGTGTTACAGCGCCACTTACAGGCTTGGCATATATATTACAGCGTTTTCAGTCGTTTTCAGTGGTTCCAGGACATTATGTCCACATTTCCTGAAATGATCCAAAAAAACTTTTTCAAAATGAAACAGAAATATTGTTTTTCTTTGGGGTTTTAATGCCTTTATTTTAGAGCAGTGTCACTCAACCCTGCTCAACAAAAGAGCAAAAACTGTTGAAAAATACCTTCACAAGAGCCACATCTAAGTGGTGAACAGTGGCAAAAATGGGTTAAAGTGGCGATAAAAATAACTGAAATGTGGAAACAATGGTCAATAAAGTTGCAAAAGCTGGGTAAAAAGCTTCAAAATAGGCATCAAATAGCAAATGCTGGGTGAAAAATGGCAAAAATTTAGTGGCAATAAAAATAAGTTAACATTGGCAGCAATGGTCAGTAAGTTGCAAAAGATGGGTAAAAAGGGGCTAAGGTGGCAAAAATGGTCAAAAAGGTGAAAAGGGTGCAAAATAGACATAAAATGGCAAAAATTGGGTTAATGCCAATAAAAATAAATTAAAGGGGGCAAAAATGGTCATCATATGGCCAAAACTGGCAAAAATGGGTTAAAGTGGCAATAAAAATAAGTTAACATTGGCAACAATGGTCAATAAAGTTGCAAAAAATGGGTAAAAAGGGGCAAAAATGGGCAAAAAGGGTGGAAAATAGACATAAAATGGCAAAAACTGGGTGAAAAGTGTCAATAAAAAATCAAAAATGGTCAAAAAAGGGACAAGAAATAAATGAAAAGTGGCAAAAATGGGTAAAAGTGGCAATAAAAATAAGTTAAAGGGGGCAAAAATGGTCAAAACAGTGAGAAAAAATGGGTGAGAGAAAAATGAGTGGAAAAAGAAAAATGGGCAAAAAGCAGTTAAATGCCAAAAAAGGAGGGAAAAATACAAACCGTAAAAAGCAGTATAAAAGAGGCAAAAATGGGTAAAAAGTAGCAAAAAAATTGAAAGAAGGGGCAAAAAAATTGCATATAAGTGCAATGGAAATATACAGACAAAAAATGAAGTTTGACAATTAAAGCCTACTGCCATTTCACATGGGTCATTTCTGAGTTTAAACTTTCCTTTTGTCAAGGTTTTCTTGGGAAGTAATATTTCAGATTAAGACGTTAAATAATATAATAACGTGGCTCCTGAGCCGTGCGTTGAGTATCACTGTTATAGAGATAGGACAGAGGGAAGAGAGTAAGGAAGGACAAGACTTCTATGTTTAATTTACAGTCATCAGTCTGACCCCTAGGCCACATAATTTCTAAATTATTCTTTCAAGTTATTTAAAAAATGTACAAGAACATTCACTCTTTAGTTTTGGATAGGCCCGTTTTATTAAATAGATTTTTTAAGTGTTGGGCTCTTCAGTGCTGTTGATCATTAAAATAGCAGAGTGTTAATGTAGAAATCTGTTCTGACTTTGACATTAAAGAGGATTAATATTGTTTATTAATATTTTAATATTAACATTGTCCATGCTTGGCTTTTATAGGTACTGTATATTCTCAGTCACATCACATTTAGATCACCATGACAAACAGCCGGACTCTCACTGACATATTTGGTTTGAGTTTTGCATACAGCTCGGCCGGCTAAACAAACGGAGCTAAGTCAACACCTCATTGGGCACGCAGTTATAAATAAAGGTCATTATGTTGTTTTCTTACCCGTTTGTTTTCCCGTCCCAGGCCGGCAGCGATGGAACGGGGCGCCTCTACCTGGTCGGTTGCGGGTACAACGCTTACCCAGCAGGCTCTCAGTACGCCGAGTACCCACAGATGGACGCCAAGCAGGAGGACCGACAGAGACGCAAGTACAGATACATCATCCATGCGGAGCAGAACGCTCTCATATTCAGGTCAGTGCATTTAAACCACAGAAGAAGACAGACGGCGCCAGTAAAATCACTGAATGCTCCTTTAAATGCTCTCAGGACTCGAGACATCAAACCGGACGAGCCCACCATGATGTTTGTGACCAAATGTCCGTGTGACGAGTGCGTCCCTCTGATCAGAGGAGCAGGGATCACCCACGTCTACACCACGGACCAGGACAGAGACAAGGTCAAAGAGGACATCTCCTACCTGAGGTTCAGCAGCCTGAAGAACGTCAGCAAGTTCATCGTGAGTACAGGAACTCTGCTCGCTCTACTTCCTGTTTTATCAGCCGGTTTTAAGACTCTCATCCCTATTCTGGATGCCATCTTTGGTTATTGTTTTGACTGAGAGCCCCCTGGCTGCAGGAGGTACACACTGCACCCTTGTAGCGAAATGTGAATGTAATGTTTGTCTCTCCACAGTGGCAGAAGAAACCATCTCTTCTCACCACATCCTTCCCTCCCCTGGCCAGTAAGTCCGCTTTCTATCCCACACTTCTCTCCGTTATCTTCCGGCATCTTCTCTCCTTCCCTAACAGCACCTTTGCTCTCGTTGCAGACGGACACATCCGGAAGCACAGAGAGGCTGACGACGAGGAGAGCGGCAGCAGCAAGAAGCTTTGCACCAGCAGATCTCAGAACTCCACCACGAGCTGAGCAGAGAGATCCACCATCGAACCAAAGACACGACCACATCCTGGCTAAAGATTTGATATTTATGATAAATATTCCTTTTTAAATATCAAATCTGCACACAGGAAGTAGTATTTATTGCGCTTTTGTGCAGGACTGGGGTTGGATTTGTGAATCATGCTTTAGGATTGTTGGATCTGCTGCATCTTCAGGAGTTTTTCCAGACGGCACCCATCCGATCTGACGCTCTTATCCCCTTTTTTAAATCCAGTTCTGAAGACGCTGACAGTGAGGAAGAGGAGGAAGACCAGTCAGGATGGACGAGGTGAAGGACTCGTGCTTATTTTGCACAGAAAATACCAGAAATCAACCGTAGCATAGAGTAATACAAATAATTTATATGAAACATTCACATATACTTGGACATGTGCAGACGTTTTTAATGAAAATCAGAGCTGTTTATTTAAAACAGTGATACTCGTGTGGTTCTTTGATGTATTCATTTTAAATATTCTCCCAGAAAACCTTTAAAAGGGACCACTTCTTTGCCCTTTTTCACATTTTTTGCCACTTTTATCCCATTTAAGCTGCATTCTGCTTTTAAATACCACTAGCTTCTTATTTTTTTGCCATTTTTTTGCACCTTCTCTTTGCCACTTTTTCCATTTTTGCCCTTTTCACAATTTTATGCCAATTTTTGTCACTTTTCCCTCATTTTTTTGCCACTTTGACTGTTTTTGCTACCTGTAATTCATTTTTTTGTAACTTCTCACTAATCTCTACTTTCTGACCCTTTTTTTCCACTTTTCTTCCCATTGTTACCCATTGTCACCTATTTATGCCAACTTTAACTCATTTTTATTGCTACTTCAGCTACTTGCAAAGGTATTTTACAACACTTTGGCTCTTTGGTTGAGCAGGGTTGAGTGACACTGATTTAAAAGATAGAGACTAGAGTGAATCACTCTGCGATGCTCCTTAAATGCTCAAATGTGACCTGACGAGTGCAGACTTCATGAGCTCTAAGTTCCCTTTTTTTTTCCCTAGATTTATTTCTGGGCCTTTTCATGCCTTTATTTTATAGAGGAAGGACAGTGGATAGACTCGCAAACAGGGAAGAGAGTGGGGAGAGACATGCAGTAAAGGGCCACAGGCCTGATTCGGACCCGTGCCGCCCGCGTACATGGGGAGCGCCTTTAACCACTCGACCATCTGCGCACCCAAGTTCCCATTTTTAAACAATGTTTAAGTCAGTGTTCCTCAACCAAAGAGCCAAATTGTTGAAAAATACCTTTGCAAGAGCCACAATCTAAGTGGTGGAAAAGGCAAGAACAGCTTGAAGTAGCAATAAAAATGAGTGAAAGGTGGCAAAAATTGTCAAAAAGCAACAAAAAAGGGGTGACAATGGGCAAAAAATGGGGAGGAAAAGGTCTGAGAGTAGCAAAAATGAATGAGAAATGAAAAAAAAATAGTTACAGCAAAAATGGTCCAGAAGTGGCAATAATGTGGCAAAGAAATGAGTGAAAACTGACTAAAATGGGCAAAAAGCAGTCAAGAGTGGCAAAAATGGGCAAAAAATAGGAAACAAGTGGTATTTAACGGGCAAAGGTAGCTTAAATGGGTGAAAAGTGGTGAAAAAATGGTAAAAAAAAAGGGCAAAAATGGGATAAAAGTAGAAACAAGTGGTATTTATTGACAAAAGGTAAATTAAGTTGTGAAAATGGGGAGAAAAAGCTGTGAAAAAGGGCAAAAATGGGATAAAAGTGGCAAAAATGGAAAAAGTGATTTTTAATGGCATAAGGCAGCTTAAATGAGCGAAAATGGGATAAAAAGGGAAAAAAATTGAGGTGGCAAAAATGGGCAAAAAAGTAGGAAAAAAGTGATATTCAATGGCAAAAGGTAGCTTAAATGGATGAAAAGTGGCAAAAAGTTTCCCTTTTTTAAGGTTTTCTGGGGGAAAAATATTTAAAATTAAGACATTAAAGAGCCACAAATATTCACAAAAGAGCCACATGTTAAGTATCACTGGTGTAAGTAGATCGCATGAAAAAGACAGTTTTACTTTTTAATTTAAATTATGGGGGAATAATTCTCATTTCCATTAATTCTTTTAGATCGGGGCTGTCAAACTCACCGGCCCACTGGATCATATTTTTATTCTAACTGGCCCACTGGTCTGCAGATTTCTTCAGTATAAAAATGTGAAGTCATCCTTGATTATTTAAAATATTATTGTTAAGCCAGAAAAGTTAAAACACTGAGATAGAAAGTCAGAAATGTGGTAAAAAAAAAAAATTAAGGTGTTTTTATTTCATCTACAGAGCTGTGAAAAAGTACTCCCCTCTTTCTGATTCCTGGTGTTTTTGCATATTTATGACACTTAAATGTTTCAGATCATCAAACTCATTTTTATATTTCACAAACACAGCCCAAGTAAATAGAAAATGCAGTGTCTGAATGATTACTTCATTTTTGAAGGGGGTAAAAAAATCCAAACCTCTCTGTCCCTGTGTGAAAAAGTAATCAGCCCCTGAACCTAATAACTGGTTGTTCCACCCTTGGCAGCAATAACTGAAATCAAGCGTCTGTGATAACTGCTGATGAGTCTTTCTCATCGCTGTGGAGGAATGTTGTCCCACTCTCCTTCACAGAATTGTTTTAACTCAGCCATATTTGAGGGTTTTCCAGCATGAACTGCCAGTTTAAGGTCACACCACAGCATCTCAGTTGGATTTAAGTCCAGACTTTGACCTCTCTTCTCCAGAACCTTCATGTTGTTTATTTTGAGCCATTCAGAGGTGGACTTGCTGGTATAGTGCCGGTCTAGTCCTGCTGCCGCTTGAGCTTGAGGTCATGAACTGATGGCTGGACGTTGGCCTTCAGGATTTTCTGGTAGACAGCAGAATTCATGGTTCCATCAATCACAGCAAGTGGTCCAGGTCCTGAAGCAGCAAAGCAGCCCCAGACATCACACTGCCACCACCATGTCTGACTGTTGGCATAATGTTCTTTTTATCAAATGCTGTGTTATTTTTACTCCAGATGGAACGGGCCGCACACCTTCCAGAAAGTTCCTCTTCTGTCTGGTCAGTCCACAGAATATTTCCCAGAAGTCTTGGGGATCATCAGGATGTTTTTAGTCAAATGTGAGACGAGCCTTTGTGTTCTTTTTTGTCAGCAGTGGTTTTGGCCTTGGAACTCTCCCATGATGCCATTGTTGCCCAGTGTCTTTCTGATGGTTGAGTCATGAACTCTGACCTTAACTGAGGCCAGTGAGGCCTGCAGGTCTTTGGATGTGGTTCTGGGTTCTTCTGTGACCTCCTGGATGAGTCATCGTTGCACTCTTGGAGTCATTTTGGCTGGCCGACCACTCCTGGGAAGGTTCACCACTGTTCCCAGTTTTCTCCATTTGTGGATAATGGCTCTGACTGTGGTTCTCTGGAGTCTCACAGCCTGTTCCAGACTGACAGATTTCAGTCACTTTGTTTTTCATTTGTTCTTGAGTTTCTTTGGATGGTGGCATGATGGGTTTCTGTCTGAGATCTTGTAGCCTACTTCACTTTGTCTGACAGCTTCTGTTTAAGGGATTTCTTCATTCAACTTATCTGGCCGTAATCAGGCCGGGGTGTGGCCAGTGAAACTAAACTCAGCTTTCCAAGAACTGTGGTTAATTACAGTTAACTCATGATTTAACAAGGGGGGCAATTACTTTTTCACACAGGACCAGATAGGTTTGGGTTTTGGACTTTGAAAATGAGTTTCTCCAGATTTCTGAGGCTCGTTCCAAGCAGCTAGAAAATACTTGATACAACAATCTTATCTGCGTTTTATTTTGTTTACATTAGCTTTTAAAATTGCACTGTGAGGACTTTATGAGTGAAAGGATCAGGGTGGATTTCAGAGGGAGCTCTGTTGTCATAGTTTATTCTGTTAACATGAAGCTCCAGCTCTGACGACACGCTGCAGACGTGTTTCTGTGGCTGAAGCAGATTAGAGAGAGAGCGCTGTCATCTTTGTGCTGTAAATTCTACTTTCACCATGCTGAAGACAAATAAATAAATAAAAGAGAGTGTGAGGAACCTTGGGGGTTGTGGCGTTTGTGTAAAAGAACACACACACACACACACAAACACACACAGAGCGTGCATTCCCATCTGTTTATTTGTGGTGAATGTGGTACAATTAGAGCGTCGATGTGGGAGGTACGGTGTCTGCTGTCATCATGTCGAGTTCTGCTGCATCAGCAAAATTAAAAACGAAGATACTTGACCGCCTGGTTGATTTTTACTCCTACTGTCGTACAATTAAAGTAAAAAAGCTGGTTTTATTTTGCCTAAATCAGCTCCATTTCTGCTTCTCTTTATTTTATTTTATTTCCTAACTCTCATTCTCTTTGTTAAAAACTCAAATAAACCTTTAAAAACTTCAGTGGAGTCTCAGCGTGAACCAAACGTTGGGAAATCATTCCCTCCTTTAAGGCCGTCATTGTAAAACCAACACTGCTGCAGTAATCGAGCTTTAACTTCACTGATTTTAGACGTTTTATTCTAGTTAAATGGAACTGCTGCTTCAAGGACAAACTGGCAGAGTAGACGTTTTTGTCACTGGAGGTGACGTTAAACTGACAGCATTGCAATGAGAATGCATGCAAACACAGAGCTTTATGTGAGAGAGGAGGATGGTTTTAAACAAGAAAGAGGAGCTGCATCGCTCCCTTAGAGCAGTGGTTTTCAACCTTGGGGTCGGGACCCCCTTCAGGGTCGTGAGACACTGAGAGGGGTCTCCAGATGCCCTAAAAAAAACAAGAATATCTTTTAAATTACACTCTTGCCACTTCACACCAATTTTGTCAAATTTTAACCCCTTTTCATTATTTTTCCCACTAATTTTAACACATTTTTGCCATTTAACAACAATTTTTGTCAGTTTTAAATTCTTTCCACCACTGTTTTTCTGCTGGTTTTTCCACTTCTAAACAATTCTTGCCACTTAAACCTAATGTTGCCCCATTATTGCCACTATTAACCCCTTTTTACCACTTTTTATGCCTATTTTTGCTAGTTTAACTAATTTCTGCCAATATCTGCCATTTTTTTCTTTCTCAGGTAACCCTTTTTGCCAGATTTTTAACAATTTTTCATCCCATTTCACCAGATTTTCACCCATTTTCACCATATTAAAGCCATTTCAGCCACATTTTAACTCCCTTTTACCACTATTTATGCCCATTTTTTGCCATCTTTTTTGCTATTTTCTCCAATTTTTGCCACTTCTAACCCATGTCAGCTACTTTGAAAATCCAATTTCACCACTTTTCCACCATTTTTGGCCTTTATTAACCCACTGTAGCAATTTTTAAACCAATTTTAATTCTTTTTTTTAACAAAGAGGATTTACATTTTTAAGAAGGCTATTTACTACTCAAATTATTGAAAAAAGGGATTGTTTCTTTGAGAAGAGTGGTTATTTTTTCAAGATAAATATGAAATATGGATATCACAGCTTAACTTTACAGTGGACCATGGTTTTGTTGACCTCCATGGGCCCCCAGTTTGGCTGGACCCTAGAAAGCTCTCCCATTTATCCCCCTTTATGGATGGCCTTGTCTCCACATGACTATTCTTGAATGTTCATGGCTGTGTTCAACCAAGGCTGAGAAGGTTGAGAACCACTGCCTTAAAGCCTTCATTGATAAAAACGAGGATTAAACTTGCAGGAGTTGCTCGTCTACCTGGATAAAAGTGCCAGACTAGGGTGGTTTTTGTTGATCTGCCTGTCAGTGACAAAGACGTGAGTCATCGGTTTTAAAACCTTAGTATCTTTTGGTCAAAATGATTCAAAAACACCACAACTCCCCTTCTAACTACCGGTGGATTTTCACGGTTAAATTTCACCGCCCCGTCTCGTCTATCTGCACCAAATCTCTGACTCGAGTCTGCACACAACAGCAACCGATCAGCTGCAAAAAAAAAAAAAAAAAAAAAGAAAAAAGTTTCTTCAACAGCGTATAACTCAAATATAGCGAGTTAAGAGGTTCACTGCTTAATCAAAACCAAATATGTTCTATGCAGAGCATATTTTCATCGACAGAGTAATTAAGCTCCCCCTAGAAAAGATCCTGAAATACAAAAAAGAAGGGAAAACAGCAGAAAGGAGAACAAAAAGGCACCTCTGAGTCGTCTCCACATCAGAGTCAAACACCAGTTTACAGTACAGAAAGAAAAAAGGAGCCGTCTTCACGCGTGTCCGTGTTCTCACTCACAAATGGCACTCAGAGTCTGTACACGACGAGAGATTTCAAAATGACCATCAGCCCGACAAAAAGATCATTATTATCATACACAAAGTGCTAAGAGAACCAGTGATTGAAGATGCTGCACCAATAGCAGCCAGAAAAGGCCCTTTACTTTAAATAGATCAATCTGTGGCTTTTTTTGGTCAAAAGTGACTAAAAACACAATTATTCTCAGTCTCACTAAAGCTTAGCTCAAACAGAAGTTTTAACTCCTTATTTACACAGAACCACAGACTATAAAACTCCAATAAAATGGGAAGCTATCTGCAGAATTTAGCGGACAAACGCAGGAGACTTTTTAAAGCTGTGATCACAGTAAAACCAGCCATTGTGGGGCTTTCTCCTCTCTAGGGAAATGCTTAAAGAGTTGCAGGTGTTTGTTTTTACACAAATATGAAAAGTGTCCAGGGAATCTCTGAGTATTGTTGTTTCAGGTAGTAAAAATGGGATGCAAGCTAGGATTTTAGCAGGGTTTCTGCCACTTATAATCAATCATTACTGATACTTATAACTTTACATTTAAAGACAAGGATACAAGCAGTCAATTGAGAAAGTTTTGCTATATTTTGTGATGTTTTCTGATCTGCAGGGGTTTGGAAATGAGGTGTAATCGAAGCAGATGCAGTGATGATTTTAAGCAGGGATGGTTTTACTGATTTGAGGCCCTATGATCAATCAAAGTGAGTAGACAAAATAATTTGAGCCATCTCAAACTCGGCTAGGTTGAATAAGACCTAAGGCATCCTGCTCTGGCGCCCTAACCACCCAGCTCCTTCTGCAGCGAATAAGCAGCCACTTCACTGAAAGCTCCTTGTCCTATCTCTGAGGCCGAGCCCAGACGGCCTCCTGAGGAAAACCCAGTGCTTGAATCAGCAATATTCTTGCTTTCTCTACCCAAAGCCGTTGACTGTCAGAGACTGATTGGTATTAAAAGCTTTAACTGGCTGATTTTTACCCGATTCTGCATCCCTAGAGAGAGAAAACATACGATTATTGGCTTTTAAATCTTAAACTTCTAGTGAAGACTGAGAATGTTTGACACTTCACCACGACCAAAAGCTAAGCTGAACTTCTTCATTGTTTTACTGATTTGCAGCTACTTATTTTAAAGAGATTCAATCGTGTGCAGCGACTTTCAACCCTCAACGGATAAATGCCAGAAATGGTCAGGTCTGTTTCGTCGGACAGCCTTTGAACCATTCTATCTGAAGCTTTTTTTTAAACGCTGGTTCTCCAAACAGAGCGAATCAGCTGCCTCCATCAGCAGAGAGGTGGCACTACATGCTACGGTAATAAAAAAAAAAGATTCATGAGAAAATTTACAAAACAAACGATCAGTGATTGAGATCTACGTCTGCACAAATGAACAAAGAGAAAAAAAGACAAATAACGTCTTAAATATCATTGTTAATGTGTTTTTTTTCTACCGTATGTCTTCCTATCGATAAAAAGGCGGGGGGGGGGGGCCTCTAGGAGGCTGGTTTCTTCAGATCCCTGATCTGTTTGATTAGGTACGTCTTCTCGTCGTTGAACTGCTCGTCGTCCGTGCGATCCTTCTGGAAGCCGCTCAGGAAGTCGATTAGTTTGGTCTGGTTCTTGAGCAGGATGTCGATGATGGGCTGCGTTTTGTTGGGATTCGCTACGAAAACCTGAAAGGGAGGGCAGAAGGTGGGGGGTTTAACGCTTTACCAAAAGAAAGAATTTTTCATCTCTCTCTCTCTCTGATCTCTTGATCTCTCTCCCTCTGATCTCTTTCTCTCCCCTTGATCTCTCTCCCCCACTAATCTCTCTATCTCCCTCTGTTCTCTCTCTCTGATCTCTCCATCTCCCTCTGATCTCTGTCTTTCCCTCTAAACCTCCCTCTCTTTGATCTCTTCCTCTGATCTCGCTCTCTCTCTGTAATCTCTCTCTCTCTCTCTCTCTCTCTCTCTCTAATCTCTTCCTCTGATCTCTCTCTCTCCCTCTGATCTCTCTCTCTCCCTCTGATCTCTCTCTCTCCCTCTGATCTCTCTCTCTCTGATCTCTCTCCCTCTGATATCTCTCTCTCTGGTCTTGCTCTCTCTGATCTCTCCCTTTCCCTTTGATCTCTCTCCCTCTCCATCTGATCTCTCTCTTTCCCTCTGATCTCGCTCTCTCTCTGTAATCTTTCTCTCTCTCTCTCTCTCTCTAATCTCTTCCTCTGATCTCTCTCCCTCTCCCTCTGATCTCTCTCTCCTTCAGATCTCTCTCTTTCCCTCTGATCTCTCTCTCTCCCTCTGATCTCTCTCTCTCTGATCTCTCTCCCTCTGATCTCTCTCTCTCTGGTCTTGCTCTCTCTGATCTCTCCCTTTCCCTTTGATCTCTCTCCCTCTCCATCTGATCTCTCTCTTTCCCTTTGATCTCTCTCTCTCTCTCTCTCTGATCTCTCCCTTTCCCTCTGATCTCGCTCTCTCCCTGTTATCTCTCTCCCTCTCTCCGATCTCTTCCTCTGATCTCTTGCTCTCTCCCTCTGATCTCTCTCCCCCACTAATCTCTCTATCTCCCTCTGTTCTCTCTCTCTCTCTGATCTCTCCATCTCCCTCTGATCTCTGTCTTTCCCTCTAAACCTCCCTCTCTTTGATCTCTTCCTCTGATCTCTCTCTTTCCCTCTGATCTCGCTCTCTCTCTGTAATCTCTCTCTCTCTCTCTAATCTCTTCCTATGATCTCTCTCCCTCTCCCTCTGATCTCTCTCTCCTTCAGATCTCTCTCTCTCCCTCTGATCTCTCTCTCTCTGATCTCTCTCCCTCTGATCTCTCTCTCTCTGGTCTCGCTCTCTCTGATCTCTCCCTTTCCCTGTTATCTCTCTCCCTCTCCATCTGATCTCTCTCTTTCCCTTTGATCTCTCTCTCTCTCTGATCTCTCCCCTTCCCTCTGATCTCCCTCTCTCCCTGTTATCTCTCTCACTCTCTCTGATCTCTTCCTCTGATCTCTTGCTCTCTCCCTCTGATCTCTCTTTCTCCTTCAGATCTCTCTCTTTTTTCTCTCTGATCTCGCTCTCTCCCTCTGATCTCTCTCTCTCCCTCTGATCTCTCTTTCTCCTTCAGATCTCTCTCTCTCCCTGATCTCTCCTTCAGATCTCTTTCTCTCCCTCTGATCTTTCGCTCTCCCTCTGATCTCTCGATTTCTCTCTGAACACTCGCTCTCTTTGCAGCCAAAGGTTGCTCTGACTAGAGGGAGGTGAATATTTATGCACTGATTCAACATTTCAGATTTTTATTTGGTTGACATTACTCTGTAGAATTTTTTTTTACTTGACATTAAAGTTTTTGAATTTTGTCTTGTCAAAATAGCCAAATTATATTGTCCACGATCGATTTATAAAGTCAGAAAAAGGGTAAAACATCCACGGTCAAATACTTTTTATTATCGTCATCTTTTCTGTCTTCCCAAAATGCATGGATCTGCTTTTTGTAAACAGCTCTATTTATATATTTGCTAAAGGTTCCACATCATATGTAACATAATTTGACATCTGGAGGTATGGATAAGTGCTGTTTCCCTAAAATGTTCTGTAAAGCATCTAAACACCAAGCAGGTTCCATTATGCTGCAATGCTGTCATCCCTTTAGCTGTCCATTCTTGAACATTCTAGTGTCACTCTACCACTGATCTCTCTGTCTAGGCCTGAATAACAACAGTGACATCTAGTGGTGAGGATGGAATCCTGAACCCTGCACCTGCTGGCTAACAAAATCCATGTTCAACAGAGTGGCTCCTCTAACTCTGTAAGAGTGAGAGGCTAAAACACAGATTCTATGATGAAATAGCCCCATATATTTAGAAAGTCATGATTTATAACTCTGTGCCCGTTTTTCCAAGGGTTCAAGGCCTCCAAGTTTATGTAATATTTATGTGGTGTAAACCTTTACATTTCAGCACTCTGACTCCTTCCTAAGTCAGATTTGTACAGCCTTTTGCAGGTATATTCCACCAGAACAGGTTCCTGCATTTATCTATAGTTATTATAGAGATTTTATTTATTATATAGTACTTTGTGCTATGATTGCTAGAAACCAGCCTTAAGTCATCAAACAACAAAAAGAAGCATGAAAATCTAAAAACCCGAGTGACTTCAGCTATCATATCTTTCTCTGTAGTGTAAAGATATTTATTTCTAAATGCATGGATCCTTATTTAAAACGTCTGAGTGTGGCGTGTTTCACCTTAAAGACGTGGAAGGCCTCAAACTGGATGTTGGGACTCTTGTCTCGGAGCAGATTCATCATCAGCTTCAGATTCTCAGGTTTGCTGATGTAGCGCGTCATCACCGTGAAGTTATGTCGGTCCAGCAGCAGCTCGCCCAGAAGCTGCAGGAGAGAGAGAAAGGAGCACATATGAGAGGAGGTAGGCTCCTGACTGCTGTACAAGCAGGTGTAAGGTTGTTTTGTAACTGTATTTTAGGTTCATAGCAGTGTAACTCAACCCTGCTAAACCAAAGAGCCAAACTGTTGAAAAATATCTTTGCAAGAGCCACAATCTAAGAGGTGAAAAGTGGGTGAAAGAAGCATTAAATATAGTTTAAAGCTGGCAAAATAGGTGAAAAAGCTGCAAAAAAGTGGCCAAAAATGGGTTACAGGGGTAAAATAGGAAGAAAATGGCAAAAACTGGGTGAAAAGTGACAAAAATGTGGAGAAACAGTGGCAGAAATGGGTGAGACGTGACCAAAAAATGACTTAAAGGTGGCAATAACGGTACAAAAAGCAGAAAAAAGGTGGCAAAAAAATTAGTGAAAAATAACTAAAATTGGCAAAAAGGTGAGGGAAAATAGTCAAAAATAACTAAAATTGGTAAAAAGCAGCAAAAAGGTGGGGAAAATGAGTCAAAAATAACTAAAATTGGCAAAAAGATGGGGGAAAATGAGTGAAAAAAAAATAAAATTGGCAAAAAGGTGGGGGAAAATGAGTGAAAAATTACTAAAATTGGCAAAAAGGTAGGGGAAAATGACTGAAAAGTGACTTAAATTGGCAAAAAGCAGCAAAAAGTTGGGGGAAAAAGAGTGGTAAAATAACTAAAATTCTAATAATAATTATAACTTTATTTATATAGCACTTTTAAAAAACAGTTGTTTACAAACTGCTTTACATACAGCAAGAGCAAAAACTCAGCTCTGTAGCATCAAACACGAAGGGAAGAGCATAATGTGGACATATAACAAGGAAAAATAAAAATGAAAATGACACAAGTAGAACTGGAATGAGAGTTACAGTAGAAGATTGTAAAATCTAAAACATAATGGCGTCAGTGAAAAGCAACGATTCCTATGATAATATTTCAAAAGATATGGTAGGATGTGGGAGGAGGAGAGAGTTAAATGCATATATTCAAACAAACAACCAAACAAATACATGAAGATAATGACGATAATGACGACATCATATCAGTGGGGATAAAATAAAGATAAGATTCAAGACAGAAATGTAATAGAGATGAGAACAGATAAGTAAAATTCAGGTAGGTGAACACGAGATAAAGAAGAAAATTAGCATGAGAAGAGTATAAAATAATAAAAAGAATAAGAAGAGTAGTGTAAATAAAAGAGAAGTAATGAAATAGATAAATAGTTAGAAGGGACATCACATAAAAGCAAGTCTATAAAAGTGAGTTTTAAGGAGTGATTTAAAAGATGTCACCGAATCTGCCAGCCTTATCTCTTCGGGCAGGTCATTCCAAAGTCGAGGAGCCCTGACAGCGAAAGCCCTGTCTCCTTTAGATTTCAGCCTCGACTTTGGAACGACCAGGAAGCCCCCGCCCGAGGATCTAAGGCTGCGCAGTGGCTCATAGGGGGTCAGCATTGCAGAAATGTAGCCTGGTGCTAGACCCATACGATCTTTAAAAGTGATCAGTAAAATCTTAAAATCAATTCTAAAAGTAATGGGTAGCCAGTGGAGGGAAGCAAGGATAGGGGTGACGTGATGTCATCTGTTAAAACCAGTTAAAAGCCTAGCTGCTGTGTTCTGGACCAGTTGGAGGCGGGAGAGTGATTTATTTGTAATACCGGAAAGGAGTGGGTTGTAGTAGTCCAGACGAGAGAAGATGAATGAATGGATAACTCTTTCAAGGTCAGCAGGGGGCAGTATGGATTTAATTTTGGATATGGATCTGATTTGGATGAAGCAGGACTGGACTATTTTCTTGATGTGTGGTTCGAAAGTGAGGTTTGAATCAAAAGTAAGCCCTAAATTTCTTGCAGTTGGTGTGATGTTGGAGGAGAGTGGACCAAGAAAACTACTAATCAGGCTGGTGTTTGGATTTGGGTGATTGAGGAGTATGATTTTGGTAAAAAGCAGTAAAAAGGTGGGGGGGGGGGGGGGTGAGTAAAAAATAACTAAAATTGGTAAGAAGCAGCAAAAAGTGAGGGAAAAAAGAGTGGTAAAATAACTAAAATTGGCAAAAAGGTAGGGGGAAATGAGTGAAAAGTGATTAAAATTGGCAAAAAGCAACAAAGAAGTGTGTGTGGGGTGTGTGACATGTAATGGCTGGAGGTGCCTTAAATGGGCAAAAAATTGTAAATAAGGGCAATGGAAATATACAAACAAAAAGTAAAGTTTGACAATTAAAGCCTACTTTATAAGTGTGGGAAATAAATTGCAATGGATAATTCTGAGGGCAAAGTTTCCCCTTTTTATGGTTTTCTGGGGAATAATATTTCAAATTTAGACATAAAAGAGCCACACTTTGATACTGGTTTATAGGATGTAAATCCAGTTTGGAGGCGTTTACACACCAGGCCGTAGTTAAACACAACAGATAATTACAGATCAGTAAAGAGAGACAAACCTTTAGAGACTGCCTCTTGGTGACGTAGTTCTCCGAGTGCAGCAGCTTCTCATAATCTGCAAACACCTGAAACCACATCAGAGACACTTTAGCATTCACCTTTAACCATCTGAGATGAAAATAAGACTGAAGATTTTAAAAAGCACCACAGGAGAGCATCTAAACAAATCAGATCGATGTGATGAGGAGGAGGTGATATCTGGTTTGACACGTCTACATGAACTTCAGTGATGCGTTGATGGAAAAAATCTTGTTTACATGCTTGTTTCAGTAGCTGGATATCTTTCCTCAGTGGTTGACAGAAGTGTAAGCCAAAGATCTCTTCCTCAAATTCTTCTTCCCCTCTCCTTCATCGTTCTCCTTTTTTCTTTCCCCTCCTTCTTCCATTTCCTCCTCCTGTTTTTCTTCTTCTTTTTCTTCTTCATCTGCCTTTTTTTGTCCTCCTTTTCCTTGTTCTCTTCTTCGTTCTTTAACTTCTTGTTTCCTTCTTCCTCCTGTCTCCTGCATCTTCACCTACATCCTTCTTCCCCTTTTTCCCTTTCTGTTTCTTCCTTTGTCTTTGTCCTCCTCCATCTTCTTCTTTCTCCTACTCCTCCTTCTCCTTCTCAGTCTTCTTCATCTTTCCTCTTTACTCCTCCTTTGCCTTCTTTGTTATTCTTCTTCTCCTTCCTCCTCCTTCATTCTCCTCATCTCTCATCATCTTCTGCTCTTCTTTCTTCTTCCTGTCTTCCTCCTTTATTATTGTTTTTCACCTCCTCCATCTTTTCCTTCTGCTGTGTTTTCTTCATCTTCCTCCTTCTTCCTCCTTATTTGTCTTCTTTATCTTCATCTCCTTCCTCCTCCTCCCCAGTCTTCTCTCCATCTCTCTACTACCTCCTCCTCCTCGATTATTTTCCTCCTCTTTCCTCTCCTTCTTGATCATCTTCCTCCTCCTGCTTTGTCTCCTCCTTCATCTTTCTTCTCCTTCTCCATTATTTTCCTCCTCTTTCGTCTTCTTCTCCTCCTTTTCCTCCTCCTTTATCATCTTCTTCCTCCACCTTCATCTTGCTTCTCCTTCCTACTCCTTTGCCTTCTTCCCTCTTCTTCTTCCTCCTCCTCCTTAATTATCTTCCTCCTCTTTCCCTTTATTGTCCCCTTACCTCTCCTCCTTTATCATCTTCTTCCTCCTCTTCCTCTCATAGTCTTCACCCATGCACAGATGTAATAAACCTGATGTACAGAAACCAGATTAACCCGTCTACATGTGCTGAATGACCCAGATTAACAGAATCTTCAGACTCTGATACTGGCTTTTATCTGAAGAAGTTTATCACGTTAGTGGACTCTGTTAAAGTCGTCTCCTGAGAGCCTTCCCTCCTGGTGACGGCGGGACAGCTGTCAACATTTAGGAAAACGGCGGTTCTGTGCAGGTTTCAGCCTGGGACCCCAAGGAGCCTTCCCCCTCTGGATCCTGCCGGCATAGACCGGATCTTTGTACACTCTGACATGTTTCCAGTGATTTATTTTCCTGGAACTTCATGAGTCTGAGACAAAGCTTTGAGTATCGTCTGCCTTGTTTTCCTGCTGTGTGAGTGGCCGCAGCGTGTTCGATGACACGCTCCTTTATTTGGGTGTGTGACTGGCCCATTGAGCAGCGCGGTGGCCGACACCTGATCCGGTGGAGGATCAGCGTGTGTTTGCTCTCTGGGGGTCCCCGTGGTCGGCGGTGTTTATGACTCTAAATAGCTCAGATGGTGCGTGATGTTGGTGCGTAGAGTTAAAGTTAGAGACGGAGTACTTCCACCCAAGATAACAGAAAGCTCGTCCGTCATCAGACTAATCCTCTGTGGAGAAAAGGTGTTAGGAAGTGTAAAAACACTCACAGCGTCGTAGTTCTGTTCAAGGTATTCAGCCACCAGCACTTTGTGTCTCGTCAGAAGATCCTGGGGAGAACAAACCCGTTCATTACTTACAGTCATGTTTGTGCTAAATGTAGAATAAAAACATGACGACGCTGTAAAATAGCAGCCAATAAAAGGCCGGATTTTTTCACTCAAGCAGCCAAAAACTAGTTAGTCATAGAGCAGGGGTCATCAAGTACATCTGCACAAGGGCCAGATTCAGTCTCAACAGAAAGTCTGAGGGCCGGATTTTCAAATACACAAAAATTGAATCAATATTTTGGTCTGATAGAAATGTTATTGTAGTAGTATTTGTATTTTCTTTGGAAATGTGGGACATTTTTAGTCATTACCAGTGAGATCTATCCCTGTTATCTATAACTCAGCAGGCCACAAGGAGACAGGTCTGAAAACAGAACTGGCCCGACCCCTGAAGATCCCAGAGAATTCAGCACCAGATTAACCCATTTTTGACACTTTTTAAAACTTTTACCCCCCTAACCTCTTTAACCCAATTTTTCTGCAATATTTTAACCCCTTTTGAACCATTTTCCTGCATGTTTTATCCCCTTTCTGCCATTCTTATCATTTTTTGCCACTTTTCTTCCATTTTTGCCACTTTTTAACCTCTTTTCATTACATTTTTCAACACTTTTCCAATTTTTAACCCATTATTTATCCTTTTTGTCTGTAACCCAATTCTGCAATATTTTTTCCCTTTTGAAACACTTTTCCTGCATGTTTTATCCCCTTTGTGCCACTCTTCACCATTTTTGCCACTTTTTAACCCCTCTTTGTGACTTTTTTGCACTATTTTTTCTCATTTGTAATAAATTTTTGATCCCTTTTGCCCCTTTTATTCCTCTTAAACCAATTTTTGCCACTTTTAACCTCTTTTCACCATGTTCTTTTGCCAGTTTTGTCCCTCCACAACCCATTTTTGCTACTCTCTAACCCAGTGATACTCTGGAGCCACATGTGGCTCTTTTGTGATGATTGTGGCTCTTTAATGTCTGAATTCAAATTTTATTCCCCCAAAAAGCCCTTAAAAAGGTGAAACTTTGACCTAAGAAGTTATCCAATAATCAGTTTGTTTCTCAAGCTTGTACAGTTGGCTTTAACCGTCAACCTTAATTTTTATCTAAATATTTCCATTGCCCTTATTTGCATTCCTTTGCCCCATTTGCATTTTTTTCCACTAATAATCCATTTTTACAGCTTTAAGCTGACTTTTGCCTCTCCTTTTTGCCACTTTCTGCTCGTTTTTGCCCCTTTTCACTAGTTTTAACCTCTTTTATACTGCTTTTTGCAACTTTTTCCCCATTGTTTGCCATTATTTCCCACTTTTCACAGTTATGCTGCCTTTTACCATTAAATGCCACTTTTTTTCCCTCATTGTTGCCCATTTTTCCTACCTTTTTGCCTGCCGTAGTCACTTTTCACTCATTTTTGCCATGTTTTTGTCGCTTTTTGACCATTTTTGCCACCTGTATCTTTTTTTTTGTCACTTTTAACCCAATTTTTTTGCCATTTCCTACCTTTTTTCCCCACTTTTCCCTCCTCATTTATGTCAGTCCACCCAGTTTTTGCCATTATTTCCCACTTTTCACACATTTAAGCTGCCTTGTACCATTACATGCCACTTTTTCCCCCATTGTTGCCCATTTTTCCTACCTTTTTGCTGCTTTTTGCCTGCCTTATTCACTTTTCACTCCACTCATTTTTTGCCTTGTTTTTGTCGCTTTTTGACCATTTATGCCACCTGTATTTTTTTTTGGTCACTTTTAATCCATTTTTTTTTGCCATTTCCTACCTTTATTGCCACTTTTCCTCCCCATTTATTTCACTTTTCATCCATTTATTTTTTGCCATTTTGTTGCCACTTTAAACCTTTTTGCCACTTTTCATCACTCAGATTGTGGCTCTTGCAAAGGTATTTTCCATAATTTGGCTCTTTGCCTGAGCAGGGTTAAGTATTCCTGCTCTAACCCATTTTCTCCACTTTATCTGGTCATTTTGCAGCACTTCTGCCAACCTTAACCCTTTTTTAAATATCTACTAATTCTGACAGTAAATTTCAGTAGAAACAGATCTAATGTGAAGTCATTCTAAAACTACTTCAGTATTAATTGTTTGTGGGATGGATTTAACAGCTGCAGACTTTTAAAGCCAAGGGATACTCTTAAAACTGAAACATCTTCTTTTCCTCCTTTTCTGAAGTTAATGATCTTTCCGGGGCTGGACAGGAAGCTTTGGGGGCCTGATGTGGCCCCCGGGCCACCAGTTGATGATCAGTGTCATAGAAGCTTCAAAATCTTGCATGTCAGACTTTTTAAAAGCCTTCATTTTTGTTCAATTGATTGATCAACTTCTAATTCTTTTTAGGACCCCTGATAAAGATGGAAAACTTGGGTAAACACGTGTAGTTTTCTTTAGAACAGCAGAGCAGATTTTCCCTCCTTTTTTAAAGCCTATCTGAACTTAGCTTGAGCTCTAATTGCTGTGATGACTGACATTGATTCTGTCTTCTCAGTAAAATTAAACAACATAAAGTGACTGTTAAAACAAAATATCCCCAGTACCTTAAAGGTGGCGAAAGCGTCAGAGGCGATGTCGAAGGTAGACATCTCCACGTAGCTGAAGAAACAGTGGAAGTGATCCGAGTGAAGGACGATCTTGGCGAGCGGCTCGTGGCGGATGCACTCCCTCAGCATGATCCCACAATTCAACGCTACCTGGGGAGTCTCGTACCTTCACACAGAGAGGACGTGTCAGCTGACCAGAGTCTGACATGCTCAGTTTGTCTGTGTTTGTGTTTGCAGCTCACCCTTTGAGCAGTATAAACAGAACTTCTTGATGGGAACAGAAATATTCGACAGTGGGACTCCTCGTGCCGATCTGCCTCCTCAGGATGTTGTTAAAGATCTGACACACGTCCTTCTTCCCCTGAGAACATCCCACAAATATAACAATCAGTGGTCTGTTCTTTATTTTAAATTCTCTCTTCTTTTCTCTAAGTTGCATTATTTCGTACTTGAAGTTGCTGATTGTGGCTAAAGGAAGTTCTTTCATTCTTACCTCAAAGTCTATGACTTGCAGGTTTTCTACCAGAGAAATGAGCAGGCCGCTGTTGTAGAGCTCCTGAGCCAGCTGGGCCACCGTCTCAGTGTTAGGCTCCTTATCGTTGCTGCCGTACAGGATCTCTTTCATCGACACCAAACACTTGGAGACCTCCTCAGACGCCTGCAAGACATGAAGACGAAGAGCTAATTCAGACAAAGATGGTCAAAACTTCAACAGCTTTTTGATAACACATGCTTTAGATGATAAAATACGTTCAACAGGGCTGAAAGTATAAAGGAAAAGAGAAAAAGGCACTGAAGAACTCAAAAACATGTTGACACCTCTTCTTAAACATGCAGGAAGTAGCAGGATCTTCTTTGACTGCTCCGTCCTGTCACTGGCTAGCACGTTTGGTTTTTGGGTATCTACATTTTTAGGAGAAACTTGTCTTTTTTGCTCTTTGTTATCCTTACACTACTATCAACAGACTCTTACGTGGAGGCTGGAAATCAACAATGACTAAATTAACCAGATTTAGTTTCCAGGATCTTATGGGGCAAAAAGTGGCAAAAACAGGTAAATGTGCCAAACATGGGCAAAAAAACAAAAAAACGCAAAAATGAATTAAAAGTGGCAAAAAAATGGAAAAAGGGGCCAAATTGCATATAGGGGCAATGACAATGTACATACAAAACAATAAAGGTTGGCAATTGAAGCCTACTGTATAAGTGTTGGAAACAAACTGACTTATGTGACCTGTAAAGGATAATTTCAGAGGTCCAAGTTTTCCTTTTAAAGGTTTTTCCGTGGGAATCAAAATTGAATTTAAGACCTAAAAGATCCACGTGAGGCCCAGAGCCACACGTTGATTATCACTGCTGCAGAGCCACAGAAAGTCTGGACCTCTACCAAACTTGATCCTGAGGTTGACTGTTGGGGTTAATTTCCTGGGTTAGATCTGAGCTGACAGAGAAGTGTCAGGAGATGATGGGGCCGGGACGTTCCTTGTTCTAATTCACAGAGTCCTGTCAGCCCTCGGCCCAGGACATTAAGGTATTTACACACATGCAGGAACACGGAGTCTCCTCAGGAGTGAAACGGTTACTGACGTTTATGATAACAACGATAAAATTACCTCACACTTAGTCATATGGTTCACATTTTTATGAGTCTTTGAATACCAATGTGTGTCAATCATAACAGTCGTGTTTTTAATTGTTGTGATAATGAAGCAGCCCTAATCCTGGATAAAACAGCTAGCTGGGAGAAAGGGCAAAAGAACAAAATCCTGCTGCTTTCTCCAAGTTTCTGTGGAGGTGTCGAAGTTCTCAAGAGCGGCGATCTCAACTGAGAAATCACGACTCAAATTTCTGAAAACTTTCTACCACTGAATTTAAGAATGTTTGGACCTTAATACAACTTAACAATCTAACTACACCATGGTAGAACTGATAGTTTTCGTCACATTAACTGTGACCTCTAGTCCCCGTCCCTACCTTGTCTGTCTTCTTGTCCTGTTTGACCAGGATGGCCAGGTTCTCCTTCAGCGTCCTGACGGTGTCTGCCGGACTCTTGTGGGATTTACCAAACAGCGGCATGATGGGAACACACTCGCCTTGGGACCTGGAGGACAAAAACAACACACTCATTAATGAGCATTCAATGCCAAGCTGGATGCAAAAGGAGCAGTGGAACAGCTGCAATCCAAATATGGTCATCAAAGTCGCCACCGGCAAAGGCAGCAAACCCAGACCTGAGAAGATCTTTCTGAGATCACCTGCTTTCCAGAGCTACCACCCGTTTACAACAATACCTTTACTACAACAGCCACATGTAAGCGTGATAGAGATCCTGCTGTGGGTCATCACCTGGCAACGCAGCTCCAAAACCAGCCTGAGTGGAAAGTTTGGGGTAAAACGGGATTAAAGGCATGGCTGACCTCTGCTTTTACACACAACAATCCTGACTTTTAGTCATACTTCCCTCAGTCTCTTCTGTCTCTGATACAACTGAAATGATGCAGATTTATCTATTTATATTTAGGTGAAGGTTAGTGTTGATTCATAAGAGATTAATCACCCTTTAAATGTTTTTCGCCCATTACATTTACCCTTTACCTTCATTATATTCTGCATGTTTTAAAAGGAGATTCTTAGTTATAAATTATATGATATCAGCCTTTAGAAGCCTTCCTCCATGCTAAATATATCAAAGACGTGGGCAGTGATTTAGTAATTATAAAGACTTTTTTAGAGGCTTTCTTCATCCTTTGGTATGATCAGTCGACAAGAGTGACATAACAGCGTTTGTTTGTGTGTTAGGATTCCTCTAGCACCTTAGAGACACATTCCAGGGTCATCACTGGTCTACACGGGTGAAACTGCAGCTCTATAATCCTCAGACAGTCTCAGTCAAAGTCAGCATGTTCATAAAGAAAATAAACACGGTAGTCTTAATCATCAGTGTGGATTCCTGCTGAATTTTCACTGATTTCAGAGCAGAATAAGTTGAAGACATTTCTTGCATAACATATATTTATAACTATAAAAATGTGCCTACCGTACCAGCTTTAAGTCCAAAATAGTTGGGACATGTGGAAGATGTGGATAATAAACAGAATATAGGGATTTGTTAGGGTTTAAGAGACAATATGTTGATTTTTTCACTGAAATGTCTTTTAATTAAATTAATTAATTAAAAATGAGGTCTTAAATTACGTCAACTATTTCCAACAGTTTTCAAAGCTTGGATAAATAATCAATCATTCAATCATGACTGGAATAAATGATGATTTTATTTATAGTTAGAGATGTATCTAAAGAGCCCAGAACAACAGCTGAGAAACTAGTGAAAGAGTTAGAAAGACTTGACGACCCTGCTTTATGATGATTGAATGTTGAAAATCCAAAGGCCAGGAGAGCCACACTTTTACCTGAAACCACTCATTTTTTCTCTGGTGTATGTCTTCTATCTGCAAATTCCTCATCTATTTTGTATATTCCTTTTCTTTTTTGTTTTCCTGTGCTGTCTGTCCGCATCTTCCTCCTCCGTCTGTCTGTATCTTCCTCCTCCGTCTGCATCTTCCTCCTCCGTCTGTCTGTATCTTCCTCCTCCGTCTGCATCTTCCTCCTCTGTCTGTCTGCATCTTTCTCCTCTGTCTGCATCTTCCTCCTCTGTCTGTCTGCATCTTCCTCCCCTGTCTGCATCGTCCTCCTCTGTCTGCATCATCCTCCTCTGTCTGTCTGCATATTCCTCCTCTGTCTGCATCTTCCTCCTCTGTCTGCATCTTCCTCCTCTGTCTGTCTGCATCTTCCTCCACTGTCTGTCTGCATCTTCCTCCACTGTCTGTCTGCATCTTCCTCCTCTGTCTGTCTGCATCTTCCTCCTCTGTCTGTCTGCATATTCCTCCTCTGTCTGCATCTTCCTCCTCTGTCTGCATCTTCCTCCTCTGTCTGTCTGCATCTTCCTCCACTGTCTGTCTGCATCCTCCTCCTCTGTCTGCATCTTCCTCCTCTGTCTGCATCTTCCTCCACTGTCTGTCTGCATATTCCTCCTCTGTCTGTCTGCATATTCCTCCTCTGTCTGCATCTTCCTCCTCTGTCTGCATTTTCCTCCTCTGTCTCTCTGCATCTTCCTCTTCAGTCTTTCTGCACCTTCCTCCTCTTTTTGCATCTTTCTCCTTTGTCTGCATCTTTCTCTTCAGTCTTTCTGCATCTTCCTCCTCTGTCTGCACCTTCCTCCGTCTGTCTGTATCTTCCTCCTCCGTCTGCATCTTCCTCCTCTGTCTGCATCTTCCTCCTCAATCTTTCTGCATTTTCCTCCTGTGTCTGTCTGCATCTTTCTCCTCTGTCTGCATCTTCCACTTCAGTCTTTCTGCATCTTCCCCCTCTGTCTGCATCTTTCTCCTCAGTCTTTTTGCATCTTCCTCCTCTGCCTGTCTGCATCTTCCTCTTCCCTCTGTCTGCATCTTTCTCTTCTCTGTCTGCATCTTCCTCTTCTCTGTCTGCATCTTCCTCTACCCTCTGCCTGTGTCTTCCTTCTCTGTCTGCATCTTCCTCCTCTGTCTGGATCTTCCTCCTCTGTCTGCATCTTCCTTGTCTGTCTGCACCTTCCTCTTCTATCCTCCGGCATCTTCATCTCTCTCTCTCTGCATCTTCCTCTATCCCTTTTCATCCCTAACAGCTTTGGCAGATGGTAGCTTAACTTGAGTCTGTTTCTCCTCGAGGTTTATTCCCATTTAAGGGAAATTTTCCTCGCCACTGCATCTTTGATAAATGTTTCTCAGTGCTGAGCTCATTGTGGATTAATTTTTGGGTCTTCATTAATAATATAACTGAGCGTATAGTCTAGACCTGCCCTCTTTGCACAGAGTCTTTAGATAACTTAATCTGTACTATACAAATGAAGACTGATTGATAAATCCCTGAAGGCTTCTCCGAAGGTTCTGCACTAGTTTTAATACGAGGCTTGTATTTTTCTCTGGTGCTGTCAGAATGTCAGTGTTTGGGCATCAACAGTAAAAAATTGCCCGTGCATGCATGAAGGCTGTTTAAGTATTCTGCTGCAGCCACACATGATGATGTTTAAACCCTCAAACAGGACTTTAAAGGGTCTTAAGCTGAAGCGCTTATATTTTTAGTGCCATTCATCAAATATTTATCCATTAAGGACCTAAAAAGAAAAAACTACTTTTCACAACCTGGAGAAGCCTCACATGCTGCCTACATTATAATTCCGAGAAATAAGGGTTCCAGTGAACTTTGTGAACCATACGGATTAAATCCAGGGAAATCTAGAATAACTAACCATATTTCTGTGCATTAGGTGTGATGGAGAGGATTTGTTCCAGCCCAGGGTCGAGCGTGAAGAATTTAAAAGATCCAGGAGGAAGTGGGGGCATTCACAATCCAGTCCAGGTCAAGAACAGGGAAGAGAACTTGTGACCGCTAATCCTCATCTGGGAATGTTAATGGGCATTACACTCCCTTTACTCAAACTTCATTCCTCCACAGCACACTGAGCAGGCGTTCCTCCACCTTTGCTTATCTCTTTCAGCTCGCACACAGAGGAAAAATTCCACCAGCTCAGCTGGAGACACACCTTAACTACTGAAATTTTTACACAAACACTGAGGCTGAGTGGCTCCCTGAAAGCCTGAATAATAAGGCTGTAAACTTCTTATCAAAGAAGCTTGACGGGCGCTGCAACACGACGTCTTCAGAGGAATGTCTGCCTCTTTACACCTGGAGGTAAACATGTAAAACATGGATTAGTTTTCTTTCATTTTGTACTGACATTACCAGTGCTAGCAACCTTTTCTCTTCAAATTTCTGCACAGAAAAGCAAATCTAATCCATAAAAAATTCACCAAGGTTATATTTCTACATTTACACACAGGCTTCAACGCCGCCATGTTGTTTCCTGCTGGAGTGACCATGAATAACAACGACAGAGCTAAAACACCAAACCTCTGCAAAGTCTGCATGTAAACGTCAGAGCCGCTGAGCTTCTTCATCTCATGTGTATTATACCAACATCTGCTCAAAAGATTGGGACAAACAGAGGTACAACTCCTGGTTCTAGGGCAGGGGTGTCAAACTCAAGGCCCGGGGGCCAAATCCAGCCCATGGTACAGTTAAACCCGGCCGGCAAGATCATTAAAACTTTTATTATAGCTGGCCAACATATATGAGGTCTGCAGATGTCTTCAGTATAAAAATGTAAACCTCAATGATTTAAAATATCCAAAGTCATAAACTTTGAAAGTAAAAAAAGAAAGAATTATTACTATACTACATATACTACTATAAATATGACTTTTTATGTAGTATTTTGACCTTCTGGATTCCCAATCTTAAAATTTAAGTCCTATTTTCACCTTTTAAACTCATCATTTTAAATGTATTCTCGATTTTGCACCTTTAAAACTCATTATTTCCAATTTTATCTTACATTTTGACCTTTAAAACTCATGGTTTTGACTTTTTATCTCATATTTTAAAGTTTAAAATGTATGATTGTGATATTTTTCATATTTTGATGGATAAAACTCTGATTTTATTTCATATTGTGACTCTTTAAACTCATGATTTTGAATTTCTTAATGTGTCTTAATAATTTGGACCTTTAAAACCTTTTATTTTGAATTGTATCTCATATTTTGACGGATAAACCTCATGATTTACAACTTTATCTCATATTTTGACTGATAAAACTCATGATTTCGATTTTTTTTAATCTCATATTTTGAATTTTAAATGTATTATTTTGAATTCTATCCCATATTTGGACCTTTAAAACTCCTGATTTTGATTTTTTTTATCTAAAATTTTGAAATTTAAACGTTCTATTTTGAATTCTATCCCATATTCGGACCTTTAAAACTCAGGATTTTTGAATTTATCTCATTTAGTTGCATTTTAAAACCTTTTTTGACTTTTAATTTAATGTTCTGACCTTTTGATCTTATAAGTTTGACTTTTAATCTCAGATTTTGAGCCTTTAAACGTATCACTTAGACTTGTTTAATCTCAAAATCATCCGATCATCAGTGCTTTTTTCATAGTTTATTACTGATGATATGATTATGACAGTTTGTGGTTAAATGTTGACCCAGTTCAGCCCTCGGGTTAGACCTAAATTTAGAATCCGGCCCCTGCTGTGGTTGAGTTTGACACCCCTAATTTAGGGGATAAAATCTACTAATATGATGATCCTCTCAGTTTCTATCTGGTGTATATAGTAAAAGTTTTGTGCAACTAAATTTGCAACAGAACCAACATTAATCCACTGGTGCATTTTCATGCATTTCCAAGCAGCAAAA
This sequence comes from Cheilinus undulatus, assembly GCF_018320785.1. Lineage (NCBI taxonomy): Eukaryota > Metazoa > Chordata > Actinopteri > Labriformes > Labridae > Cheilinus > Cheilinus undulatus. Next base: position 2,893,331 of record NC_054888.1, read on the forward strand.
CTATTGAAACTGCTCCTTTAAACTCACAGATTTACAGCACTTATCACCACAATAACACAACAGCAGACACTGTGGACATAAAAAGCCCAACATGAGGAGTGGGAAGCCGAGTATTTCCCAGGATGGCACTCAGACAAAGTGGTTAACTCCAGAACGCAGTGGATTTATTACATCAATTTTAGCTCTGTAATAAAAATCTCACAATACCACATAAAACCCCAGAATGCCGCTCAAATATGAGCAGCTAGAGTTTTCTGGAGTTGCCGATAAGGGGCCGTCTGCAGCAGGACCACAGGACGAGTCTGCAGCAGCGATCGGTGCCAACTTCATTTCCTTCAGATGAGTTATGAACGAGTGAAGGTCTTCTATACTGACACAGAGGCAAAGGCATCACTACGAGATTGGACGTCGCACCATTTGCTTGCTCCATTTAGGGGGAAAGCATATCTTTACAGTGTGGGCAACATTCTTTTACATGTGAGGTGATTAACTGAACACAGTGTTTGTTATGCTGGACACTTTCAGTGAACTGCATTTGCAGATTTGTGCACAGATCTTTGTACGTTTCTGCAAATACTTTTGCAACAATAATAGCTCCAAATCAAAAAGGCTCAAAGTAGCAAACGTTTTGGCAACTTGAGAGTCAAATTGCACCAACTATGTTTGATGAAAGTGGGTGAAAGTAAAGCGAAATTCAAAAATGTGAGGAAAAGGTAGAAAACATGGCAGGAATGCATTGTGTTGTTTATGTTGTTGGAAAATGAGAAAAATAAAGTTATAAAAAAAAAAGAAAACATGGCAGGATTAGTGCTGCAAAATTTTGCCTTTTCAATATCTGTCAAAGTGGAAGCAAGCAACAAGGAAAAGGTGACAAAAGTAGGCAAACTTTCCTGCAAATTTATCCAAGACTGAAACAGCCGATAATAACCGTTTAGTCTAATATCCTCCCTTGTTGTTGCAGCTGTAGCTGAATATTTCTGATTATTAAAGATTACTTAATAGATCCTCTTTAATCATCTGATCAAACTTCCTGAGGTGATGGAAATGTTAAGCTGGAGGTGACTGAGAAGCCTTGGTTTTCACTTGTAGCCTACTTAAGACTGAGTAAATGTTATGTAATGGAATTAATCTGGTGCCCAGTGGGCTCCATCACACAGAGAAGGCTGCTCTGTTTAAGATTAATCTAGAGAGAGAGAGAGGGAGAGGCTCCACATCCATCCCCAGTATTCATTTCTCTGAGACAGAGTTAAATAAAGAAGGCGGGATAAAGGACAATCTGACATCACTGAGGTAACAGTCTGACTTTAAATAATTACAGAGAATAAACTTTTTACTGAAAATCACAGATCAAGCTGAACCTCATTCAGTTTAGTTTGTGTGAATAAAGTTACAGATACAGTGCCTATAAAAAGTATTCACCCCCTTGGATGATTTATGAAATTTTTAAATGATTTTATAAATCAACCATGGCAGATATAATCTAGCTCTTTAGACAGCAAAACTAACAAAAACTTCCTAATGTCAAAGTGAAAACACATTTAAAAATCAACACACACCTGGAAACAACAATTTAACTCCATTCTTCTCTGTAACACTGCAGTGAAGAATGGCCACGATGCTGCTGAGAAGCATCCCCGCCGCATGATGCTGCATAGAAGCATCCCCGCCGCATGATGCTGCTGAGAAGCATCCCAACGGCATGATGCTGCTGAGAAGCATCCCTGCTGCATGATGCTGCTGAGAAGCATCCCTGCTGCATGATGCTGCTGAGAAGCATCCCCGCTGCATGATGCTGCTGAGAAGCATCCCAACGGCATGATGCTGCTGAGAAGCATCCCAACGGCATGATGCTGCTGAGAAGCACCCCAACAGCATGATGCTTTTCACTACTTTGCCAGGACAGTTTTGCTACATTTAGTTCATTTTCCAGACTTTTGCTTCCGATTTTTACTATTCTTTAATCCTTTTCCACCACTTTTGTTTCATTATTTATTCCCTTTGTGCTACTTTTTTTTTTTATCAATTTTTGCAACTTTTCAACTATCTGCCACTTTTTTTAACCCTTTTCATTACTGTTTGCACTGTTTTTTTTTTTCAATTTAACCAATTTTTGATACTCTTTGCCCCTTTATTCCTCTTTACCAATTTTTGCCACATTTTAACCTTTTTTCACCACTTTTCCAGCCAATTTTTGTCCCTTTGTGCCACCCCACAACCTATTTTGCTGCTAAGCCCTTTTCACTTCTTTGATCAGGCCATTGTTGCAACATTTCCACCAGTCTTGACAAATTTTATATATATTTTTGAAATACTTACTAATAATAGCTGACAAGTGAATTTCTGTAAAAACCGATCAAGTGTTTAGTCATTTCTAAACTTTTTCAATATTAAATGTTAAATTAATTTTGGGGTGGGTTTAACAGCTGCAGACATTTATTGCCAAACAACACCTTTAAAACCAAAACTTGTGGTCTCGTGTCACGCTTTTAACCATTTTGCTAGTTTTCTTCTGTTTTTGCCATTTTTAATCCTTTTTCATTAATTTTTGCACTATTTTCTTGCCACTTTTGAACCAATTTTTGCCACTCTTAAAAACCCTTTTCACTAGTTTGCCAGGCTATTTTGCCACTTTTAACCCATTATGGATAGTTTTTCCCCTATTTGCCCTTTTACCCCTTTTAAACCACTTTTCCGACATGTTTCATCCCCTCTGGTCCACTCCTTTATCAATTTTTGCCATTTTTGTTCTATTTTTGCTACTTTTTAACCCATTTTCCTGACATTTTTCACTATTTTTGCAACTTGTAATCCATTTTTGAAACTTTTTGCACCTTTATTCCTCTTTTACCATTTTTTGCCACATTTTAACCTCTTTTCACCACTTTTCCTGCTGATTTTTGTCTGCAACCCAGTTTTGCCACTTTCTAGCCCTTTTCCACCATTTTAACTGGCCATATTTGCAACATTTCTGCCAACTGTAACCCTTTTTATTTTTACATATTTACTAATAATTGCTGACAAGTGAATTTCTATAAAAGCAGATTAAATGTTAATTCATTTTAAAACTATTTCAGTATTAATTGTTTGTGGGATGGATTTAACAGCTGCAGACATTTAAAGCCAAAGGAAACTCTTAAAACCAAAACATCTCCTTTTCTGAATTTAATGATCTTCTGGGGCCGCACAGGAAGCTTTGGGGGGCCTGATCTGGCCCTAGGGCCACCAGTTGATGATCAGTGCCATAGAGGCTGAGATATCTGCTAATGAGACAACACTAGTTTGACCTCTGCAGAGTGCGGTCAGACACATGAAGGACTGGATGTAGCCTATAGATGTAGGAGTGATGACATATTTCTGCTCTAAGCAGGATTAGAAGGGTGACCTTTACTGACTCGCCAGCTTAATGTAAAAGCAAACATGTAAAAAGAGGAAAACCACACTCTCATCTTTACCGGATGTTTACTGAATGAACAGGTGCTCGTTCAGGAAACATCCAAACCAGCACCTCATTCATGAAGCTGAGGCTTCCTTCTTATTTTTACAGTTTTTATTCAGATGCTCAACCATCCTCAACACTCTCCCCTACGTGTCATTTTACATCCAGCTGGTAAAGCACTGATTTCTCATCATTCACAGGCTTGATTTTGATTGTTCTCCTGATTTTTATCACAGGACCCAAAGCAGTGAGCTCATCAAATAGCATGGATGCCTTTGGCAGCCTGAGATTAAGTCACACACACAGTCAAATATGCATGGGCGTCTTTGATGACTAACATCAGAGTCATTTCATCGTAGCCTGATAGCGATGGTCACACCTACGTGTCATTCAGTAGTGGTGGATACGACTTTGATGACTCGTGCTAAAAGCAGGTTTCACATCAGCCCGTCCACACACTCGGAGACTAACTGGTTTCACAGCATGCATGCTTTAAACTCTGCACAGAGCTTTGAACGCTCTCCAACGCCGGTCTGAAGCATTAATGCAAGATCTCTGCAGGAGATAACTTTTTACTACTTGTGTTTCTGATTCAAGTTAAATCTCTCATGAGGAGGCCTGGAGGAATGCTTGAAATATCTTCATGAAGTCGTGGCGGCTCTAAAGACTGAAGAAGGAAGAAAGGAAGGTGTCTGAGTGCCGCTGATGAACGTCACTTCTTCTGACTGTCTGGAATGCAGAGGCAGACATTTGTGATGTACTGTAACACATGCAACTGGAGTTTAAGTCCTGTGGAGCCGCAACTGTGACGTCAGCTGTTGATTACAATAGGCGGACTCAACCTGCTGCAGTGGCGGCCTCTTTATTGAAATCGCGGTCTCGACCGAACTTTAGATCGACCTGAAGCAGGGCTGTCAAACTCAATCACAGAAGAGGCCGGATCCTGAATTCAGGTCTAACCTGAGGGTCTAACAGGGTCCACATTAAACCACACTGTCAACCTCATTTTCACCAGTAATAAACTATGGGAGAAAATTAGCACAAAGACAAAATGATTAGTAGGCATAAAATCTGAAATTAAAAAAAGTCAATAGTGCACCTTAAATGTCAAAATATGAGATAAAGGTTAAAATAATGAGAAGAAAAGGTCAAAATATAAGATAAAAAGTCAAAGTAATAAATTGAAAACATCAAAATATGAGATAAAAAGTCAAAGTAATAAATTGAAAACGTCAAAATATGAGATAAAGGTTAAAATAATGAGAAGAAAAGGTCAAAATATGAGATAAAAAGTCAAAATCATAAATTGAAAAAGCTAAAATTATTTTAAAAAGTCAAAATTCTAAGTTTTAAATGTTAAAATATGAGATAAAAAGTCAAAATAATAAATGTAAAAGTTTAAAATATGAAATAAAAAGCTCTAATAATCAATTGAGGTCATAATTATGCAATGCAAAATTGAAAAAAATGAAATGAAAACACAAATTTTTCTGACTTAAGGATATTTGATATCATCAAGGTTCCGTTTACAGTTTTTAAACTGGAGTAAATCTGCTGACCTCAGAATTTTGTTCCAGTTATATTAATAATAGGAGATTTTGTGGGCCGGGTGTAACTGTATCACGGGCCGGATTTGGCCCCTGGGCCTTGAGTTTGACACCCCTGACCTAAAGGGAAGACAAGACCCCACCCACTGAGCTCCCCTTCCTGTCAGCTAGCTAGCACTGAAGCTTGCTGGTAGTCGCATCTGCCTGTCAAGCTACCTGTCAATCAAATGAGACGAGCCAATCAGTGCGCAGTTTGGTTTTTCCTAATATAATGGAAACGACCGTGGTACAAAAAGGTGCATCATGTCAGTATGGACCAAAGTCTCTGAGGAATGGTGCCAACACTGTTGAAACTATGCCAGAGAAATTAAGGCAGTTCTAAAGGCAAGGTGTACCTAATAAAGTGGCCGCTGAGTGTATAGTGGTGGCTAGGGCTGGACATTTGAATTTTGATTGTGATTTCAATTTTGGCTTCTCATGATCATAAAAACATAACAATCGAAGAAAAATGATTAATGTGTGCTTCAAAGAGTATTTTAGGTTGTGTTTTTGGCTGCTATTACTGTTTTTTGCATGTTGCAAACTTTGCAAGTTTTACTGGAGTGCATGTAGATTGGATATTTATTTTTATTTATTGTTTTTTATTGCTATTATTTAATATATTGTTATTATTTTACTTGTTACTAATGTATTTTTGATTGTTCTTTTATGTTGTGGTTCAATAAATACTCAAATTTTGAAATCAACGAATAATCGTGTTTATTAATCGCGATTTCAATATCAACCAAAATAATCATGATTATTATTTTTGCCATCATCGTCCAGCCCTAGCAGTGGCTCAAGAAGAAGAGGGGCTGGGGTACGAATATTAAGCCTGCAACTTCGACCTGTAAAATCCAACCAGTTCATCCTGAGAGAGTGAACACACGTGGAAAGTCTGCAGAAATCGTGGGCATGCATGTCTATGACGTAGGGATGTAAGGATCCTGGATCACAGCACGTCTGTGCTGTAATACTCTGAACAGTGAGGGGTGCTCCTACCTTTGAAAGGTCATGGGTTTGATCCCCAGCTCTTTTAACCACATGTCAATGAGTCCTCAGGAAAGACGCTTAACCCCAGTCTGCTCCCACTGAACTTTGAGATGGAGCCATTCCTCTCCTGCTCAGCTCTCACAAAATATACGTAGCATGATTATTAAAAAAGCAGATAGTGCCGGTTTAAAACACCTTACATCAAAAAAATATTGATAAAATGTGATTCAAAGCTTTCTGACACCTCTTAAAGTTAGAAACCACCTGCTTTGCTCCTTGAAACGTGCACCTCCCATACAGCAGCCACCAAAGCAGAGACAATTGAGGATCTAAGTGTTTAGAGCCCGTCTCAAACTACAAAGCTCGGCTGTCTCTGCACAGCCTCACAAGGAGATTTTCCTCTCCAAGGAAACCCTGCAGGAACACTCCCTGAAAAAGACGGCATCTGTGCTTCCAGTCTAATCCTGGGATTAAAAATGAGCGCAGAAATTTCTTCCTGTTGGAGCTGTGAAGAGGATTTTATGAATGCAGCAAATGTCTAGTCGCAGGAGGACGAAACGCTGGGAAGACTGCTGCAGTAGTGTCTGAGACGCACCTTGCTGAAATGAGAGAAAAGTCTCCGTTGTGACCATGAGGGATTTGCAGGGATATGACTTGGACAGCAGATGTTACAACTCCTTAAAAAATGGCTTCACATCAGCTTCTGGTAGCCAACATATCTGGCAGCTACTGATATTTCTTGGCTGGTTACACAGTGGATCAGCGAGGTTGTTACCAGTCTGTTTGGAGGAGGAAAATGACCCACAGAGGCTGAAAAGGTCTGTCAGTAATCTTACAAAGTGAGTGGTTAAACTAGATCTGACCTTTATGACCCCTGATTGGACTTCCTGCCTGCATCAGCCAATGACAGCGATCAGAATGAGCAGGTTGCATCACCAACCACACATAAATACACCTGTAGGGCCTTCTCAGCCAGGATTTCACCTTCATTTTTACTCATTTTGCAGCACAGATGACCAAGCAGTTAGCTCATGATCACATGTACAGCAGCGAAGAGTCAGATCAACCTCAGCTCCTTCCCCGCGTCATTTCCTGCTCTCTCCCTGACCTCTTCATATACAGGCCAAAATACCCTAACAGAGTAAAATATGAGGTGAGAGACAGATCATAAAGACAAAGACTAGCTGCTGTAAAACTTCAGAGTAAGTTAAAGACAGACAGAGAACCACACCTCAGATCTGCTGTATTTCACCTGCCTTTTACTGCAAACGTCAGGGCTCTGAGGGTCTTAGATAGCACGCTCACGTGCCTAAACGAGGAGAAATCCTTCATGATAAGAGTTCGTCTGCTACTGAAGTTGTGTGCAGGATCATTAAGGGTTAATACCCTGCACTGGTAACAGACAGGCCTGTCCTGTCAGGACTATACTGCCTCTGATTCTGCTCTGTCTGTCTGTCAAGGTTAACAGTGGGAGACAGAGGGACACAGGAAGTCAGGTATTACTGCTTCAAAATAAAACAGAGCATTACCTTCAGTTATCACATATTTAAATACCAACTTTAAAAAATATATAAGTAAAGCTAAAATTATAAATATATGAAGAAAAGCAATTTTCATTAAAAGTACCTTAACACTTAAGTGTTATTTTTGTATAAAAATCAAAACAACCATCTAAAATTCTTAGCTATAGCTGAATTTAGCCTACAGCATGTCAAAATTCAGGTGCATAAATAAATAACACAAACTAGGAGTGCATGCATAGTTGAAGCCACTACAAACTGCAAAATATTATCCTGCAAAATAATCAAGTGGCAGCCTTGAGCTATGCTGGTGTATAAAAAGCTGCAGTTCCTGGAGCATCCACTAGAGGCTGGCTGCTGAAACAGCGCAGGTCACTTAGACGTCCCATGTTAAAATGTCCATTTTCTCAGTGGAAATGATCATGTTCACATGGTTGACATTAACCCTTATGTCCAGGATTAATCAAACTAATATTTCAGATCAGTGTATTTTCTGGCAGATCCAGTTCCTGCTTGAAACCAGACTCAAAAGATGGGAGAAACTCTCGTTATTCCGTTTTTACGTTTTTGACCAAAAAAGGAAAAAATGGAAAAAACTTTTTTTTTCATTTTTGTTACAAAAATGGAAAAACAAAAAACATTTAAAAAAAACAGGGTCCAGATTTGTTTGTTTCAATTTCGCTATTTTGTTTTCTTCATTTAATGGAATTCTCGAGGAAAAGGAAGTCATGTGACCACTGGGAAAGGTGAGCATTTCAAAGTAAAAGCCTCCATGTCAAACAAGAGCCATCCATTGTGTTTAATAGTATGATAATAATTATATGTACAGTGTTTAACAAATGTATTAGACCACCTGTCATATCTGCCTCAGAGACCATCCAGCATCATGAAGTGCTTTAATGCGGACTCTTTCATTTTTCAGTCAGCTCTCCACGTTTTACCATTTTGAACAGGAATGAGGAATTTCAAACCGAATTCACCCAAATTTGAGCCGGCTCACTGGGCTTCTCTGAGAAGTCAGAAATGAATCAAGCATAACATTCAACCACTAAAACTTGTTTTTCTCTTCAGGAATGACAGTAAATAACTATAATTTGACATATTAATCAAAAAATAATAATGTGTTTTACTATTTTTCAGGGGTTTTTGTAAATCAGTAAATTTGAAAATTCATGGATAACAATAATAATTATATTTTAGCATTACAAATAGCATTTGGGTTAAAGAGCTTCTACATATCGGTGTATTAACCATTGCAGAAACATAAAAAATGATTGGTAATTACCACTGCTGTTAATTTAGGGCAGCTGTGGCATAAACCTTACTTTGGTTAGGGTGGTCTAATAAATTTTTTAAGCACTGAATATATATATGGAATAAGAATAGAAGATATTTTAAAAAGAGATCGTACAATACAGTCCATTAAATTGCCAGTAAATCAAACTTTTATTTTATTCATCATATAATGTAAAAAGAGCACTTTTGCCTGTCATAATACTGTAAAATTCAATGGATGGCTCTTGTTTTGACATGGAAGCTTTTATTTTGAAAAGCTCAACTTTCCCAATGGGTCACGTGATTTCCTTTTCCTCGAGTTTTTCATTAAATGAAGAAAACAAAATAATGGAATTGAAATTAAAAAAAAAAATGCACCCCTTTTTTTAAAATGTGGTTGTTTGTTTTTCCCGTTTTAGTGACCAAAATGAAAAAACGGGGAAAAAACTTTTGTTCCCATTTAATCCATTTGTAGTCAAAAAAGAAAAAAAGAAAAAAAAAGAAAAACGGCTAATTTTTACGTATTTTTTTTCTTTTCTTTTTTTTTTTTGTTTTGTTTTTTTTTTGTTTTGTTTTGTTTTGTTTTGGGTTTTTTTTCCCTGTTTTTGGTCAAAATGAAAAAACGGAAAAACGAGAGTTTCTCCTACATTTTAGTCCGGTTACAACCAGGAAACGGATCCGCCAGGAAATACACCGATCATGTCAATAACCACTTACGTTGATATTGTCTTCAAGAAACCCTTGACAAAGTCTTTAATCTTTGGTTTTGTGGTGTGCCCATTATAAAAAGATTTAAACACAGCTTCTAACGGTAATTTGTCCTGAACTAAAAAAAAAAAAAAAATCCATAAAACGCGTCACCGGCGCTAGTTTTTAGGCTTGATTTATTTTGAAATTCCTGACCGGAAGGGGCCTTGTTTTCATTCCGGCTAGCTTAATGCTAGACGTCCAAAGTAAGACAGCTAGGAGAAAAAATAACAAAAACAGAAAACGCGTCCAGTAATTGAGCTGCTGAAGTCTAAAGAACGACATTTAGGATGTTGTTTAGCTGTATTACAGCCCACAAAGCAGACAGCACTAAAATAAGACATAAGGCCGCATAAACAGTCCCAGACAATGTGATTTAACAAGGCTACACCCCTCTCGCCTCCAGGCTAAACTCCCTTTTTGTTTGACAGATTTCCAAAGCTAATCACAGCAGTCTGCAACAACTGTTGTAAAGCACGTAGCTGGAAGGACAGCCCAAATATCACTACATACAAGCCCTAACTGAAGTTACCAACACTGTCAAGGGCAGCATTTATCAGCAGTAGGATAACTACTAGCTCATGCTCTTCGACAGTATGTGCTAGAAACGATACCTTCAGTGAGAAGATGTTTGGTTGGGGATCTTTAAATGTCTTCAACGCGTCTGTCCCGCTTCACAGCGCAGCCGTGGCTCCCGGATTAGCTTCTGTAGTCACGCCAGGGCTGCTGGTTAGCAGGAAAGTTGGCGAAAAATGTCCCTGACACAATTAAAATGAAAGGAATCTGTTAAGAAGGCAGAGCTGAATTCCATCTGGTCGCTTTCCAGTTTTTCTGTCGAGCTAGCAACAACACGGATCTAACGACTTCCGGTGTAACCTTCCATAATAAAAAACCTCGCGCGCTAGAACGTTTGAAGTAACGGTCGAAAAAAGGGAGGGCGTAACTGAAATTCAAACTTATATTTATTACACGCATAAAGGTACAATTATTCTCGATTAATTAAATATTTAATGCGCCATTTTCGCACGCTGTTATGTTTTTTTACGGACTAAATAGCTTTACGCTGCAAATCGCGTCACTTCCGATATTTATCCTCTCCCGCTCGCTAGCTTAACACATCTGTATCTTTCCAGCAACGGCTAAGCCGCGTTCGCATTTTCTCTTAGCAAGACAATTTACCCGATTTGTCTTGAATATCACTAAAAATACGTGAAATTATCACGCGTTATACAAATCAGTCGACCCTATTTTACACGTCAGATATCTTGTGCGTCACAAATTCACTTATAGGTGTTAATACGAGGATAAAGGGCGGGGGAAAGAGGTTCAAAGGTAGGGTGGTGAACGAATTGGAACGCCCCGAGCCATATTATGACAGTCTAAACGGGGCAAAGCTCATTGGCCGTTAGCTGCAACGTAGTTGTTGGACTTCCGGATAATGTTAATGATTGAAAATACTGGCGATTCATCAGTTAATTTGATTTTTTTGTGTAGTTTATTTTTATTTTTAAATTTGGGCATTTTTTTTTTATTTTCCTCCTTTTTTTAAATATATACCACCAGTTGTGTTTTTATGTTTCCATATTGTTTTTTATAACGTCTCCTGACTTTATAAATGAAAGTTTTAAACTATATGTGAACAGAAATGTGATGGTAAATTGTGCTCCAACTTAAAGTTAGATGTTAATTCAATAAAATTCTTTGATTTCACACAAAAAGGCAAAACCTTGTAGAGGAAACTGTCTCAGACTTTATTAAAGCTGCATTTAATTTTACATACAATTCAGAATTACATATGTACAAATATACACCTATATGTCTCATTATAATATATTTATATCAACACCATACTCAGTAGATACAATAGGAAAATAAAGACAGTGGTTGCTGCAATGTGCTGCATAAAATGAAAATAAAAAATATAACAACCCTTCTCATTTCTCCAGCCTTTTCAGTCAAAAGTACAAATAATTCAGTATTGTGTGATCATGATGAACACTGACAAGTTTAGTGCCCATGTCAGCTTCCACAGGAGGGCAAAACTCTCATAAAACACGACAGTGCCTGGTAAAAATCCCTCGCCTCATTCAGGGCAAGGATTTGAGTTTTAAATGATATCTGTGAGGAACATGCTGATGTACAGAGAGACAAAAAGACACAAGAACCCATGATCCTCTTCACAATACACATGCGCTGCAGGAAACCAACGTGAGGTATAAGAGGACACATCTGTACAATTGTAACGCACATTTCTCAGTCTTACAGGACTTACAACATGTAACACCAGCCATAGTATGACGCAGAAAGGTCTGGAGAGTAGATTTTGCCTTTTTCCGGAGTCTTTCCTTTGCACAAAGACAACAACATTCAATTAAAGTAATGCTTTCACATCAGAAAAGTGGACGAAATTTAACAAAACCACAGTTTAACGTGGATTTGAAAAGCAAGTGGCTAAAACAAACCAAACAGATGGACGTAGGGGCTGATTTTTGTGTTTTTAACAGCATCAAACATTCAACATCGACATGGAAAAAGGAAGGAATTGTTTGACAGTGCGCCTTCTGGATTCAGTAGAAATTCTGTGATATAAAAAGCAGGTTTACTCTTGAAAAACATTTAAAAAGGTGTCATTCAGTGATCAGAATAGCAAGTTTTTGTGTGTAAAGAAGTAAAAGCAGCTGGTTGTGATATCAAAGCATCCACAATTTTACATCACAGATACATGACTTCTGTTACAACCCCTAACTGTGTCATTCAGGCAGAAAAATCAGATTTTAACTTTTATTTTGTGTGTTTTTCACCATGAGGTGGGCGAATTTTTAACACACTTTCTATTTTGTCAGTCAGGTTTGCTGGAGAGGAATAAGTCCATGAAAACCTGCAAATCAAGCATGCACATGGACTAGATCCCACATTCCAGTAACAAGGTTAAAAACTGGAGTTTCCTGACAATCCCGCTCCACTCTGACGATTCCTCAGCTACATGGTGCTGTCGAGTAAACAAATATTGCTCACAGGCTGAAGGTGCAAACATGTCATGAAGGTCTGACGGCGCCTGCTTAGAAAGAGATGAAGGACTCTGTCACATGCCTGAGCAGGGCTGGGAGCACAGGGAGGGGACAGTCGAGCTTTTGTTGCTCAAAGTGGCCATGACGTACATCTGGATTAAGATGCAGAGGTTTGTTTTTCTCCTGCATGAAATCAGAAGATAATATCTCCAAACAAACAGTTAATACATCCCTAACTGCAACCTTGTTTGTGACAATCTTAAATGTGTCTGCAGCTTTTAAGAGATAAGTATGGAAGCCCTGAAAGGACATGCACATGTCGGTTTCTTGAAAAAGTCACTAGTTTCTATGGGGAAATCAGCTTTGTTCTGCAGAGATAACAAAGGACCTAAACTTAAATTTACTCACCATGATGGCAAAAGGAAGTTACATAAAAAGTAGATAGATAAGAGCCTGGCCGACCAGCTGTAGTGGAGCGTATCACTATTTGTGCTGCAGAGAGGATGGCACACTTCCAGTCAAGGTGCACTCTTCTGCATGACACAGACTGATCAAAACAAGCTCTGCCATTTAGACTGGGCTCCAATTTGCAAAAGTGACAGTTTCACCAACTGCACAGCGAGCTAGCACTGCACATGCTGCAGAGGATGGCGGACTGCAAGTCACAGCGCACCCTGCTGGACAAATTCATGCAACTACAACTTTGGAAAGACAAGAGCATGACCAGCAGATTCTTGAGGGCAAACAGCAATTTTCATGATTAAAAAAATGACAGAGAGGCATCTTTAAAGCAGCTTTGCCATTGGGATCACGTCTTAATGTTGCAGCAATATGACCTTAAAAAGTGCTGCAACTTTATGAAATCTATAACCATTTGTAGAGCAGGTCGGTGCTACACCTGCAGACAGGTCAAAAAAGTGCAAAAATCCACAAATGCCTGATAAACAGGCATTAGATGTAAAACTAACTTTGCCGTTTGGACAGGGCATCAATTTTGCAGCAATCTGACCATGCAAAAGTGCTGCAACTTTAAGCATATTAAGGATATATAGATATTTAACCAACCACATTGCAGGTGCAATTGCACATGCTGCAGACAGTGCTGAAGGATGGTAAAATTTGGGTTAAGGTGCATTCTGCAGGACAAATTGTGTATGAAATCATTTTGACATAACTTGACGGGTATGGAAACCAGATTCTGAGAGCAGAAATATAATGAAAGGGGTAAGAGCTTTGAGTAAAGGCCTTAAACTGGACGAGTTATGACTAACATATGTGCAAAAACCTACTAAAACACTTGAAAAACAATTTACACATCAAACCAGCTCCAATTGTCTGCTATTTTCATGTATTTTTTTGTTAGTTTTCAAGAAAGATGTCAGTCTTTGCCAAGTTTGAAGCTCTAATTTGTGAGAATTTTCTCCTTTTCTCATGTGAAATTAACCGTAGTATGTGTTGGCTTGGGATTGTTAGAAAAAATAACCAATAAAGAGGACCAATTTTTGCTTCAGGTGGTAAAATAAAATAGTTTTTTCCTACACTTGTACTGATAAATCACTGATTATTGCTCTGTTCATTTAGTTTTGATTTGCTTGTGATGCGTCCACAATGGCCAAGCTCAGGCTCTTCTGTGACATAATCTAGTCGGGTTACTTCTGCAGCACACTCGTTCAAGAATGTGCACACACAAAGACTTTTCAGGTGACACAGCGCAGGTATGCAGTCACACCTGCCTGACCAACGACTTCTTAAGCTTCCTGAGAGGAGAATCCAGCAGATCAGAGAAGAGAACACAATCATTCTTTGAGCCAAACAGCAAAAGGAGGTTTAGGAGTTGTTCCAAGCTGCCGCTCTGATTTGTAGACAGTCAGAGAAGTCGAGGGCCACCAGGTGAAGGTTTTGACCTCACACCGAGGTTAAAGGAGGGTCTGATAAACTAGCCTAAATGGGAGGAATACAGCATCATTAATGGGGGAATGAACGACTCAGACGCCACTCAAAGTCTTCTTTTGGTTGCAGCCAGCTGCCACTCTTCACAGTGTATGAGAAACATGAGCCGATGCATGATTAAGTATCTGGATGTGTGGATGTTTCAGCTGCTGACAGCTCACTTTAGAGCAGATTTCCTTTAAGTCTGACCACGTTAATGCTACATTTAAGACGGGTCATTGAAGGGAGGACTTTAGCTTCTCTGTGGAGTTTACAGAAGTTTGAAAGAAGGCCTGACAGGAGGAGAAAACCAGGCAACTAAAATATGCATTTTAGAGCAGGTTAACCCTAAAATCTATTCATCTGAATATTCTACTGCTGCCTACATAAAAGTTCTGGGACTTTTAAATGAGTCTGTCTGCAGGTAACATGAAAGAAAGCTTTCATGGATGTGGATCCCGTCCTCCTGTCAGAGTCCTCTTTCAGGTTCTGTAAATCCACGTGTCAGTGGGTTTTCAGTGGAGGAATGGATGATGGAGGTTTAAGGTTTGATGTCGGAGTAGCTGGTGTAAGTCTCGCTGCAGCTGGAGGAAGTGCTGAGGTTCCCGGAGACGCTGCCATCTGCAGGGGAAACACACAAACAACAACAGAGTTGATTCTCCTCGCAGCAGCAGCAGATGTTCATGCTGCAAGGATGCTGGAAAGCTCAAACACGAGCCAGCAGAGTTGGATAGATTTGGTCGCTAGCATATTTATTTAAAAGCGTTTAAAGTATGACGAGTGCTCCTGACTGAAATATTAGAAGTACCTGAGCTGCTGAGCGACTGCGATGACTTGGACTCTGAGATGAGGCTGAGGAGGTTTGCTGCTGCAACCCAACCCTCTTTACTGGTGCGGAGGTTTTTCACAAACCTGCAGAGAATTAAACAAACAAGGACTTTACAAAAAAGCACAACACTGATTCATGAAACACCCTCATGTGTTATTAGGGTGTCATACTTCAATTTTACTAGATTCCATCAGTTTTTGTAAGAACTTCTGCTGTATTTGAGGGGGCCACAGTTTCAAATTGAGTCAAAACTTTATAAAAAGTAAAGGAGTCCATTCAAGTTTCACATAAACGCCTGCATACTGTCTCAAATGTACTAATGTGCAGGCATTCTTATGTACAGAAATATTCTACATGTTTTGGGCCATTTAAGACCTTCTTTAAATAGAGACTGTAAGAATATAATGACTTTATCCTATCAAAACTCCTTAAAATTCACAGCTTTTTACAAAAAAACTCAACAGATTCTGTCTTTTTTCCAAGAGGATCTGGCTGCAGACCTCTAAATTAGGGTGATCTCCATCATGGGGCAGGAAGTGACCTCAATTACCCACACCATAACCAGAATGATGTACTGCATGATGTTTATTTTCAGCTCGTTGTCAGGGGTTACGGTAAGCGGCTGTTTTTCTTCAGAATTTTGTGAAAAAATTAAAAGATTTAATGAGGGAGACAAATTTGTCATCGAAACCCTAAAGGCAAGGGTCGGGCGCCCATAACCTAAAGGTTACAGTCCAGCACACAAACCCTAAAGGTTATAGTCAGACGCCCAAACCCTGAAGGTAAGGGTCAGGCACCCAAACCCTGAATATTAGGGTCAGGCACCTATACCCTAAAGGTTATTGTCAGGTACCCAAACCTTAAAGGTTATAGTCAGACACCAAGACCCCAAAGGTTAGGTTCAGTCACCCAAACCCTGAAGGTTAGGGTCAGGTGCCCATACCCTAAAGGTTATAGTGCAGTGCTCATACCCTAATTAATATAGTCTGGTGCCCGTATCCTAAAGGTTAGGGTCAGGTGCCCATACCTTAAAGAATATAGTCTGCCACCCATACCCTAAAGGTTAGGTTCAGTCACCCAAACCCTGAGGGTTGGGTTCAGTCATCCAAACCCTGAAGGTTAGGTCAGTCATCAAAACCCTAAAGGTTAGGGTCAGGCACCCATAATCTAAAGGTTACAGTCCGGCATACAAACCCTAAAGGTTATAGTCAGGTACCCAAACCTTAAAGGTTATAGTCAGACGCCCAGACCCTGAAGGTTAGGGTCAGGCACCCAAACCCTTAAGGTAAGGGTCAGGCACCCATACCCTAGAGGTTATAGTCAGGCCCCCAAATTTCAGAGGTTATAGTCAGGTACCCAAACCCTAAAGGTTATAGTCAGACGCCAGGACCCTGAAGGTTACGGTCAGGCACCCAAACCCTAAAGGTTATAGTCAGATGCCCAAACCCTTAAGGTAAGGGTCAGTCACCCAAGCCCTAAAGGTTACAGTCAGACGTCCAAACCCTGAAGGTTGGGGTCAGGCGCCCAAGCCCTGAAGGTTAGGGTCAGGCAACCAAACCCTAAAGGTTACAGTCAGACGTCCAAACCCTGAAGGTTGGGGTCAGGCGCCCAAGCCCTGAAGGTTAGGGTCAGGCAACCAAACCCTAAAGGTTATAGTCAGACGCCAGGACCCTGAAGGTTACGGTCAGGCACCCAAACCCTAAAGGTTATAGTCAGGTGCCCAAACCCTGAAGGTAAGGGTCAGGCACCCATACCCTAAAGGTTACGGTCAGGCACCCAAACCCTGAAGGTTATAGTCTGGAGCTCAAACCCTGAAGGTTACGGTCAGGCACCCATACCCTAAAGGTTACGGTCAGGCGCCCAAGCCCTGAAGGTTAGGGTCAGGCAACCAAACCCTAAAGGTTATAGTCAGGTGCCCAAACCTCACCACAAAGGTCTGGAGTCAGTATTCACATCTCTAAATTCCACCCATCTTGAATCTTTTAGCAGAAATGCAAGAATGAGAGGACCCAGGGTGCAAAACACCTGAGGGTTAAGGTCATGCCTCATGTATTCTACAGATGTGTTGCTCAGGTTCAAGTCTGCCCTGCAGCCCCAATCTCTCTTCCTGATTTCCCCCTCTATTTACTGCCCTGTCCTCTTCAAATTTAAGATAAGTGATTGGACCCTTCACCATAAAACTAACCAGTACTTTCAGACATTCTTTATATTAAATATGGCAGGCGTTTACCACTGTCCCTCCTCTCCTTCTCTGATTAGCTGCACCATGTCTCCGCTCTTGACGGACAGCTCCTGAGGTCCCGCCTTCTCACAGTCCGCTACCACCGTGTACTTCCCTGGAGCCTGAAAGGTCAAACATCATTAAGAGGTTAATGAATTGAACGGCGAGCACAGACAATGTGAAACGCTGCAGATGAAGACTCACGAGTTTCTTCCCCATGTCGTCCTCTGCCTCAGAGGTGATGGGGTCCTCGCTGCTGGAGTATCCATCATTCTCTTCGGTGGCGTCCACCGAGAGAGACGCTTTGTTCCAGCCTGCAGGTGGAAGGAGACGGGAAGAATTACATACTAGCAAGCAGAAGAGAGGATTTTTACTCCCATTCCAAGTGGCATTAAAATACATATTCTAAGCTCAAATATTCTGAATTTATTAACAAAACTAGGCCAAAATTTAAAGGATGTGCTTCTAGACAGGAAGACGGGAGAATTTTAGGACCTTTTAAAAGTCTGATGAAGTGCACAAAGTTATGAAATGTTCGTTGATGTGAGGAAGCTGAATGCCACTTGAAAAGAGAGTTGCAGTAACACAGAAATCCTCAAGGGGAGCACCAAACAGATGGATTCACTCTGCGTTTCCTCCAAACATCTGTGATAATCAACACATGTATGCCACACACTGTATATAGGAGGTGGACGTAGTATCTGTGGTCTGAAAATAAAGCCAAGCACCCAAACCCTGAAGGTTGGGGTCAGGCACCCTTACTTTACAAATTGTCCTAAATGGAAGTTTAATCCAATTTTATTCTGAAAGTTTTAGCTTTATTTCTGCTCTTAAAGAGACGGCATCTCAGATTAACGCTCTGCAAAATGTTTGTTTACAGAATTAGCACGGCAGCACCCCCTAGTGCTGAAACTAAGAAGTATAATACAGTCAAGCTCAAGCTTCCTGTTCTAATGTGGGCCATATTTCAGTTTATTTTTTAGAATTTACAGTGACCAATAAAAAATGTGCTGTAGGCCACATTTGACCCCAGGCCACGGTTTGGACACCCCTGGTATAACACTATTAAAAAGTTGAAAACCATCCTACGTCCATGTCTTACATACAGTCTATGGTAAACACAAAAACATTCTGTTTTAACAAACAGAACAACCCCAGAGAAAATCAAGCAGACAGCACACAGATCCCCAGAATCACATCGAGGAAACCAACCAGAGTTTTGACCACTCTTGACCTGTTTCAAGGCTGGAATAAAAGGTTTAATCCTCCACATCAAACCATGAAAACCACCAAACCGTAGAAGAAAAGAGGATGCTTGATTTGAGGAAGATTCCTGTCCTTTCAGCTTAGACAGAGCCGTATATCTGACTAGGTTTTACCTCGAGTAAACATCACTCATCTCCACTTCAAAGCACAGCAAACATCTACATCCGCTCGGCCTCACCGCGGCTCCGTACCTCGCCGCTTGCTCTGTAACAGACTAGAGGTACTCATCCACTTCACTTTGCTCAGAGTGACGTGAGGAGCCGAGTCTGCATGGAGAGACAGCCGGGACATCAGTGATTGGCTGGAGAGTCAGTTAAAAGGCAGTTTCACAGTTTATTAATCTGTAAAATATTTCTACATGCTGAGAATTTAATCAGAAGATGTTGATCATTCTCATAAATATAGTTTAAATAAGGGGGGGCAACTTTAACCCTTACAGCTCACTTTAGATTAAAATATCATTAATAATGTCAAATTAATCCAGATGTTTTGACCATAGACTGTATGTAGGAAGTGCACAGCCAATAGGAAAGTTGCTTTAGTGAGCAGTCTTTATCAGGGCCAGCAGGGGGCGACGACACCGCTTTTATTCAGACGTTTCTAACAAAATAAACTTTATTTCAGATGTTTTACTCCAAAGTAAAAGTTTCACTTGTGATTTTATGCTCTTAATTACTACAGCTGACGCTTCATCACCACGTTTAGAGTTAAATTAATGCCAAGGCAAAGTAAAATCCCCAATTCCAAAATAGTTGGGACTTTGTGAATAAATAAAAACACAGAGATTTGCAAATCCTACAGCACAAACTCTGGTTATTTAATGTTCAAACTGATAAATTTATAAAGTTTGTTTTTAAGCTGACCCAAACTGAACATGAATCTTGCAACACATTCCAGAAAAGTTGGGACAGGGGCAAAAAAGATGTTCACAGCTCAAAAAAAACACCTATATTAAAAAAAAAACAAGTTAATCAGTTAGAACAATAATCAGCTCGTCTGTGTGTGGTTTTTAGTTTCAAATAGGTTGAAATAGTTTACATATCAGTGTATTTCTAGGGGTATTGGCACCTCTCGAAGAACTTAAGTCTAGGTTTTGGTCTTAAATACTAAAGTCAAGGATTAAAAAAGGCGGACTATAACCTCAAAGATAATCCTATAATGGCTGTGTCCTTCAAATACACACACTATACTCTGAAAAATGCAAGAAAAGCTCGGTCTCTTTTTCCTGTCTTTGCATCTGCCAGCCTTTTTCACAATGTTGTCCCATTCCTTAAATAAAAGGTTGAAAATATACGCTTTAAGTTCAGGCGATGACAATAATGACCTGTGAAGAAACGGCATTCAAGAGGAGAAAGAACATCAGTGATATCACAGAGCATCTGCGTGGTTCAGGAGTCCAAGGAGACTTTTAGACGATCCATTCAGCCATGGGCGGAGCGTGGGGGGGGCGCTTATGGGGCTTCAGCCCACAAGGTTTTCTGAAATGTCCTGAATCCTTCTAAGTATGTTGCCTATGGCCTCACTGATCACAGCATGGACATGTAATATTTAAAGCAATGTAGAAAATAAGATCTTTATTTTTCTTTTTTTACTTTTAAGAACGTATGTACGGGGGAGCATAAGGGACATTTAAAAAAAATTGATATGCATTTTTTAAAGTCCTAATAAAGATGACAGAAGTTTGAGTTTTTGCCAGGATTAAAAAAAAGCATACTGGGGCGCTCAGATGGTCGAGTGGTTTAAGGCGCGCCCCTGGATGCGGGCGGCCCGGGTTCGAATCCAGCCCCTGGCCCCTTGCTCATCCCTGTTTCCTGGTCTGTCCACTGTCCTCCTCTGTTAGAATAAAGGCACAAAATGCCCAAAAATAAATCTTAAAAATACAAAACACTCACTGAAGTATAGAAAATACTTTTAAAATTGTTCTAAAAATACAATTTTCATCATTTTTGTGAATAGAATAATATATCTAACCCCAGTTGTTGCTTTTTGTGTGCTTTGTTTGAAAATGCAGAGTTTCAATTTTAAACCCTTTCACCAAACTCCTACCCTACCTATGAATCATCACTTCAAATATAAACTTAAGACATTCTTAGGAGGCAGAAGGGAAAATTATTGGACTTCAGACTGGATAATAGAGTGATAGATTGATAATGACACTTTTAGCACATGTTAAGAAAAAAATAATGTTATAGATCAAGTATTGTTTTAGGTTGAACAACATTATTTTTGCTCAAATTATGTGTAGATTTGTTGGCATTTTTAATTTAAATTTTTATTAAAAAGTGTGCAATAATAGTGCATAAAAAAGTGCCCCCCCCTCCAACTTTAGTTTGGGCTTAGCCCAGATTTTAAACATGTCTGGCTCCGCCCCTGCATTCAGCCAAATTTAGTTTAAATTGATAACTAGAAATTTGGAATCTATAAAATGACTTTTAAGACATTTCAGCACAACTTTAGCCTTTGATATCTCTGATTTGAGGACTTCCAGATCCTGCAGATGGTCTGAGAGTTAAAGGGTGATGGCATGAACACAGACATGTCAGGGTGATAGTCTGCTACGTCATTAATCCCTCTACATGAGACACAGACGTAATGGTGATACTGGAGACCACTGGATGATGGATGGGAGACGATGGTGGCCTCTATGATGGGATAACAACCATCTACCTTTGAACCCAAACGGGGTGGGGTCGCTCTTGACCATGTGACGTTTGGAGGCGTGCTCAGGGCTCAGAGCTGAGCCTGGCCGAACATCGGGACAGAGCGGCGAAGAGCAGAGGAAATACAGAGAAGTGAGAGAAGCAGCCAGAGAAAAGCAACAGTTCATCAACGCCATCCAGGAACAGAGAGACGTTTGTGCAGGTTGTGACTAAAACGACATCCAATAATGACCATCATCAGGAAGAAAAACACTTAAATGCTTTGAAATGATTGTTTTTCTCTTAAATAAACATAAAACCTCACATATTTATAAATCAGATAGACTAAGAGTAATTTCTCCCACATTCAGCCACCAGGGGGCAGTATCAGTGAAACATTACAGCACATTTAACTCACATTAAGAGTAATTTCTCCCACATTCAGCCACCAGGGGGCAGTATCAGTGAAACATTACAGCACATTTAACTCACATTAAGAGTAATTTCTCCCACATTCAGCTTTAAATCAAATCAGGAAAAAGGGTTACAACTAAAGATTATGCACTGATGAGTCACAGAGTTCCTTCTTCATTGATATAAACTTTACTTTTGTTCACTGAAGAGCTCAGAACAGCGAGTTTTACTGTTTAAATTAATTCAAATCATACTGATTTTTTTTACTGACCATTTTTTATGTTGAATGGCAGTAAATGAGCGTTTATTTTACTGCTGTTTCTGATGTTTTACTGCCTTAAAAGGAGGATTTTCCCACTAAATTCCAAAAGATTCCATAAAGATAGATTTTTCTGATTAATACTCTCCTTTTTTGTGCCTGATTTGGCACGTGTCTGATTCTTGAAATGCAACATGCAATCGTTTCCAGCACACTAAACTTTCAGGATTCTAACTGGAACCCAAAACAGACGTACAACCTCAGCTCCAACAAGACTAGGTTAAGGTGGACTGAGACTTTCAGGAGCAGTGGTGGGCCGAGTTTACATCCCTGTGGCTGCAGGGAGGCTCTGGACTGGTTTAACCAAAGTGTGCTGAAAGGGAAGAAGTATGGAAGCCCATTTCTGCCAATTAATAAAGAAAAACATGTGAAAGTTAGGCAATCAGAATCCTATACCATAATTATCTAATAATTTTTATCTAAAAATTTTTACTTTAAACTCATAATCTTGATGTTTTATCTCATAATTTTGAAATTTTACCTCATAATTATGACATTTTACCTCATAATTTTGACTTTTTATCTAGTCTTGACTTTTTATCTCACAATAATGACTTTTTAACTCAGAATTCTGACTTTTTATCTCATAATTTTGAAATTTTATTTTATAATTTAGACTTTTCATCTGATAATTTGATTTTTTCTCTCATAATTCTGACTTTTTATATCATAATTTTGATGTTTTATCTCAAATTGACCTTTTTTTCCTCATATTTTGACTTTTAACCTCATAATTATTACTTTATAACTCATAATTTTGAAATTTCATTTTATAATTTTCTTTTCATCTCATACTTTTGACTTTTTTTCCTCATAATTCTGCCTTTTTATCTCATAATTTTGAAATTTTATTTCATAATTTTGACTTTTGATCTCATAGTTTTCATCTCATAATTTTGACTTTTTGATCTCATAATTTTGACTTTTTAATCTCATAATTTTGACTTTTAAGTGTTAAAAAGTGGCAGAAAAGAGTTAAAAACAGCGGTTAGTAGGTCAAAGCTAGTATCAGGCTGACTGCAGCTATCTGGGATGTCAGACTGAAGTGTGTGTTCTGGCAGAGTGATCGGTGTGTCGTCTGTAATGTCTGTGGGTTGAGGATTGAAGGACCTTCAAAGTTTCAAACATAAAGCCGAGTCAGCAGGAAACAGCTGACCTGACATTATAACTGAAGATATTTCACACTCATGTGGGAACGCTCCTGTAGGAAGTGTTGGGGGAGGGCGGGACCTCTCAGAGAATCTTCAGAAGATGATTGGAGGAACGTTCTGTCTGTCTCATTTGTTTTGGGCCTCAGTGGTAATCTGTTGTGTTGTGCTGGTTGGAAACGATTGCACCAAACATCAAAAGTCACATGCCAGAACTTTAGCAATGAAGGAGGTTAGGCAGCATCAGCTGTGAGGTCAGGAAACTTAAACTGGTGTACATCCGTACTAATGCAGCGTCTAAACAGTCTAAGAACCGATCCGTGTCCTTGTTACCTTTGGGACTCTTGAGATTGCTGAAGCCCTGCAAAGTAAAACGCTTTTTAGCCACTGAGGACCTGTCAGTGGTCGGGCTGGTCACCGGCTCATCTGGAAACATGGTTTGGATGAAAGAGGAGGAAAGCAGAGAGAGGGAGCGATAGAAAGATAAAAAGAAGAGAGATGAACCATGATGATGAAGGTGAGGAAGAAGAGAGGAGCTCTGAGCGCTGGAGTCACTGCTGCTTCATCCATTCTCAAACGTGTGATGGCTGAGAAACTCACCTTTGTGTTTGGGCGAGGAGTTGACCTCAGAGATGGTGCTCGGCTCCACTTTCTTCTCCTCCTGTTTCTTCTGGTTCTTCTGACCGTTGCTACGAAAGGGACTGAGAAGAAGAAATAAACATTACTATAAATAAAAATAAAAATCAGGATGTGGAAGATGAGTGAAATGTAGCTCCAACCTGAGGGAGATGGAGGAGTTGTTGCTGGTTGGACTGGGAGAAACGGCGTCTGAGATCTTCTGCTGGCTTGCATCTAAAACAGACAGCGAGCTATTTTAATGACAAGACGTGCAAAAGACAAAAATGCTGCATAAATTAACACACTACCTCTGCAGGCTTGGAGCTGCTGGGTCAGAACTTTCCGGATCTCGTTCACCCATGCAGTTTTAATCTCCGGTGTAGGAGCCTAAAGCCAGACGTATTAAGACCGTTATGCAGCATCCGCTGTGTTTATTTCCTGGTTTTAGAAAGTCATTAGGATGCACATCTTTACCTGCACTATAAAAACTTCATCCCTGGAGTTGCACCAAATCTCAAACTTCTTGTTGTCTCCTTTAGCGTTCTCTGTGATTCCCACAGCGCTCATCTGAGAAAAGAGTGAACAATTGCACAATTTATCCCTAATATTTTACTACAACTGCCTCAGAAAGGAAAAATAAACACATACTGACTTAGAATTAAGGTGTTTTTTTAAAACTGAGCCCTGGTTTTAGACAAAAATCTGTCATGGCTGCAACTAAACCCACGGGCTCATCTGGCTTAAATAGGGCCATTGTTTTTGTCAATGACAGGCTGGCATAGCAATAGAGAATTTCGGTTACAAAAACCACCGTTTTTTTTTAGTTAGGATGCTTTTTTGTAAACAGAAATGGCTGTTATACCTATCAAGGCTTTGTCTGCACTCAAAACAAGCCAAAAAGTCAAAACAAAGATGCAGCAGTAGAGCAAAAACTCCTGCATTCTGCAAAGTAAAGATAATTTTCATCGATGTTGTTTAGTGGCTTTAAGAAGAGTGATGCAAACTCTGACTCTGGTCCAAAAATTAACCTTCATCTTCAACAGAAAGGTCCATCTCTGCAGGCTTCTCCTCTATCAGGTTGTCAGACACTTTACTCGACAACCCAAGCATTATTTTTCCAGTTTTCTGGCCGCATTTTCCACAAAGAATAAAGCTGCCCTTTACCTTTTCAATGTTTTGCAGCCTGGTGCTACAGTGGAAAAAATCGTTTTAATTCTCATTAATCTAAACTCAGTATCCCATCGTGACAAAGTAAAAAACACAATTTTAGATTTTTTTTTTCCAATTCATGAAAAATAAAAAGTGTTTTTTTTTCAAAGGGTCTGAACACTTATCTCACCTTTTCTTTTTTTTTTATAAATTTACAAAAATTTCTAAAATTATTATTATCATGATGGAGTATTGAGTGTAGATTCATGAGAATAAAAATGAATTTTTTCCACTGTAGCGTCAGGCTGCAACATACTGAAAAGGCACAGGGGGTCTCAATGCACTGATGCTAAAGTTTTGGACTTGTCCTGGTTGACTGCTCATGGGAACTGTTATGATCTTTCAGAGAAGTGTTACTCAACCCTGGACAACCAAAGAGCCACAATCTAAGTGGTGCAAAGTGGCAAGAATGGGATAAAGTGGCGATAGAAATAAGTTAAAGGGGGCAAAATGGTCAAAAAGCCACAAAAAAAGGGTGAAAAGGGCAAAAGAAGGCATAAAATGCCAAAAAATGAGTGAAAAGTGACTTACATGGGGAGAAAACATGGCATAAAGGGCAGAAAGTGGAAAAGTTGCGGTGAGAAGTGACACAAAAATGGGTTGCAGTTGGCAAAAATTGGCAAAAACATAATAAAAATGAGTGAAAGGTGACCAAAATACAGCAGAGTGGCAAAAATTGGGGAAAAGGTGGCATTTAATGGAAAAAGGCAGCTTCAATGGGTGAAAAGTGGCAAAAAGTGGGTAAAATGGGGTGAAAGCTGGAAAACAGTGGCAAAAATGGCAGAAAGTGGAAAACTGCAGTAAGAAGTGACACAAAAATGGGTTGCAGGTGGCAACAATGGGCAAAAACATGACAAAAAATGAGTAAAAAGTGACTAAAATGGGGAGCACGGATGGTCGAGTGGTTTGGGGCGCTACCCGTGTACGCGGCAGCCTTGGTTCAAATCCGGCCTATGGCCCTTCGCCGCATGTCTCTCCCCACTCTCTTCCCTGTTTCCGAATCCATCCACTGTCCTTCCTCTATCAAATAAAGGCATGAAAATGCCCAAAAATAAATCTTTAAAAAAAAAAAAAAGTGACTAAAATGGGCAAACGGCAGCAAAGAGGGGCAAAAATTGGGGAAAAAAGTGGCATTTGATGGCAAAAGTCAGCTTAACAGGGTGAAAAGTGGCAAAAATATCAAAAAGCAGGATAAAAGGGTCAAAGACTGGGGAAAAGTGGCAAAAATTGTCAAAACTTGGCAAAAACCTGACATAAAAGTGAGTGGAAAGTGACTTACATGGGGAGAAAACGTGGCTAAAAGAGCAGAAAGTTGCAGTGAAAAGTCACACAAAAATGGGTTGTAGTTGGCAAAAACGGTCAAAAAGTGGCAAAAACATGACAAAAAATGAGTGAAAGGTGACTAAAATGGTAAAAAGGAGCAAAGAGTGGCAAAAAATGAGTGAAAGGTGTTATTTAATGGCCAAAGGCAGCTTGAAATAGTGAAAAGTGGCAAAAACTGGAGAAAATTTGGGTAAAAGCTAGATATTAGTGGCAAAAGTGGGCAAAAAGTAGTGACAAAAGTAGCCTTAAAAAAGTAAAAATGGATTAAAAGTGGCAAAAAAAACTGCAAATAAGGGAATAGAAATATACAGACAAAAAATAAAGGTTGACAATCAAAGCCAAGTGTGGGAAAGAAACTGATTAATGTGACTTGCAGATAATTTCTGAGGTCAAAGTTTCCCTTTTTAAAAGTTTTGTGGGGGAATAATATTCAAATTAAGCCATAAAAGAGCCACATGATGAGTATGCTTTATTCTGCACCCAGATAACTGAAAATAATGATGGTTGGCCTGCAGAGATGCACCACTGTGTTTAAAACTTCCTTAAATCTCAGAAATATGTTAATTCTATTGTGATTGTTAGTGCATACTTACACTGAGTGTCTGAGAAATGCGTTAAAATTATTGTAGTTTTTAGTGCATCCTTACGCTGAGTGAGTGTTTCAGAAATATGTTACATCTATTGTGATTTTTACAGCATCCTTATGCTGAGTGAGTGTTTGAGAAATACGTTAAAATGATTGGTTTTCAGTGCATCCTTACGCTGAGCGAGTTTTTGAGAAATACGTTAAAATGATTGGTTTTCAGTGCATCCTTACGCTGAGTGAGTGTTTGAGAAATACGTTAAAATGATTGGTTTTTAGTGCATCCTTACGCTGAGTGAGTGTTTGAAGCTGTAGGACGGAGCTTTCTCGTATCCCTCCCCGTTCTCCTCCCTCCTCTTACAGAAGAGCAGGGCCTTCTCGTGCAGGAACAGGTGCCTCTGCATGGGCTTAAACCGAGCCAGGTCTTTGACCTTGGCGTGCCCTTTTTTATGCTCCGTCCACACGCTGAAGGAGCCTTGCATCAGCAGGCGACCCAGCTCTGACAGATTTCCCTGGGTGGAGGAAAGAAGGGGGGAAGTTTAAGGACACAGATCTTCACAGAGAACTGGATCTGCACTCAGTAATCGTGGATTTTCTCTGACCTCGTATCCTGTGATGGCGATAAGGTGCATGGAGTCGTTAACAGCTTTCAGGATCCCGAGGATGGAGGAGAGCGCCTCCTGCAGGTCGTCACAGCCGTCGCAGCCCTTACTGTACTTCAGCAACTCCTTGAGCAGAAGCTGGTACTTAGTGATTCTCTGGACAGGTTTAAGGAGGTAGGAGTCCAGACCAAGTTTATGTTCCAGCTTCTTCTGGCACTCCTGGGTCAGAAATCAGAAAAGTAGTTAGTTTCTGCTGAGTCATCGAGGGTTAAAGGTGTTCTAGAAGGTGGAGGAGAGACCTGGAAGAAGGCACAGTCGGAGCATTGTCTCCACAAGCTTTCAGAGCGAGGTTTATTCTGACAGTACGCCTCGTAGATCTGCAGGTCCTTCATCTGCAGATACAGCACAGAGACTGGGATTGCTTTCTGGCTCTTTACGGGTAAACAGTTCAGACCTGAGTAGGCAGGAGGAGCTTACCCTCTCTAGAAAGCAGCGGCCCACCAGCTCTGGGCAGTCGGTGTACGCTTCCAGCTCCTTCAGAAATGTCCTGCAGGAAATAGCATGACAGAGAAGTTCAGACATAAAATCATTCAGCTTATTTTTAGTGATATTCCCACCATTTGAACCTTTTTAAGTAGATTTGTGCAGCCTTAAGCCTGGTTTACAGCCACTGGTTTCCTAACTGGGATCTAAGGGGGGGAAAAGATCTCACAGAGGCTTTATTGTGAAATTAGGTCTGCACACATTGGCTAAAATCCTGATGAAACGCTGATTATCTAGTTTATACGTAGGCCTTTTGGGAAGAACATTTGTTTTATCTGTTAAACCAGTATGATCCATGTTGCTTTCTGACAGTGATAAGTCGTGCTTTTTCCAAAGGTATCCTAGAGAGTTCAGCTTTACAGGAAAGTGGGGGGCTACAAGGGGAAAAAAACTTGGTAATCACTGGTGGGATCCACATACACTATATGGACAAAAGTATTTGGCCATTTGCAGTGGTTCAGTGTTTACCGCCTGGAAGCAGACAGTTTATTGGCCGAGTTGCGTCACGTGAGATGGCTTAACTCGCATGCAATTGGTCCATGCATTTCTAGATCTGCAAAACCAGTACCATAAATCCTAGAGTAGCTGCGCCGGTTAAAAATAGAAGCGCCCCATTAAATTGAAAGTTCTATTTAATCTAATGATGGTAGGTCTGGGTCCAGGTCCTTATTAGATAGCGTCCAGGTCTGGACCTGGACCACAGTCCACCAGTAGGGGGCACGCCAAAGATTGAGACATTGTTTGCTCTGAGGTTGTGAGCATTAGACTTCCATATATTAACTAAGATCATAGAAAACCTTTACTTAAATCAGTTATACAATGGTCATTTGATAAACATATCTGGACCTATTTCTGAGGGTTTTGTCCAGAAAATAAAATTGCTGATTTTTGACAGTAATCTATCATTGTTTAATCTGTGTGGGCATGATGGGACTCAGCTTTTCTCAGACAGAAATACGGGGGGGTGGGGGGGTGGTGGTGGTGGTGGTGGTGGTGGTCAGGGAAATAAAAGCTGGGAACCACTGCTCTAAAATAAAGGCAGAAATATTATGTTAAGTGTGAATGATGTTGACTCCTCTAATAGATGCAGCACCGCTGAAGGTCCCAGGAAGGTTAGGATGATGGTGACAGTAAGGAAGACGGTGATGTCAGGATGATGGTGAT
This sequence comes from Cheilinus undulatus, assembly GCF_018320785.1. NCBI lineage: Eukaryota > Metazoa > Chordata > Actinopteri > Labriformes > Labridae > Cheilinus > Cheilinus undulatus. The sequence continues at coordinate 2,922,703 of NC_054888.1, forward strand.
GATTTGGATGACAGTGACAGTTTGGTTAGGTGACAGTTTGGATGATGGTGATGGTTAGGATGAAGGTGACAGTTTGGATGATGGTGATGGTTATGATGATGGTGATGGTTAGGATGAAGGTGATGGTTAGGATGAAGGTGATGGTTTGGATGATGGTGATGGTTAGGATGATGGTGATGGTTAGGATGAAGGTGATGGTTTGGATGATGGTGATGGTTTGGATGAAGGTGATGGTTAGGATGATGGTGATGGTTAGGATGATGGTGATGGTTAGGATGAAGGTGATGGTTTGGATGATGGTGATGGTTAGGATGATGGTGATGGTTAGGATGAAGGTGATGGTTTGGATGATGGTGATGGTTAGGATGATGGTGATGGTTAGGATGAAGGTGATGGTTTGGATGATGGTGATGGTTAGGATGAAGGTGATGGTTAGGATGATGGTGATGGTTAGGATGATGGTGATGGTTAGGATGAAGGTGATGGTTTGGATGATGGTGATGGTTAGGATGAAGGTGATGGTTTGGATGATGGTGATGGTTTGGATGATGGTGATGGTTAGGATGATGGTGATGGTTAGGATGAAGGTGATGGTTTGGATGATGGTGATGGTTAGGATGAAGGTGATGGTTAGGATGATGGTGATGCTTAGGATGAAAGTGATGGTTAGAATGATGTGATGGATAGGATGAAGGAGATGGGTAGGATGACGGTGATGGTTTGGTTAGGTGATGGTTAGGATGACATTGACAGTTAAGATAACGGTGGCAGTTAGGATGATGCTGACTTTAGGATGACGATGATGGTTAAGATGACAGTGATGGTTAAGATTACGTTGACAGTTAAGATGACGGTGACGTTTAGGATGACGGTGACGTTTAGGATGACGGTGACGGTTACGATGCAAATGTTAAAAGTTAAAAACCTGAGCTGCAAAACTTCAACACAACAGTCTGCTTCCAGAACAAAAGCTCATTCTCAGTGAAAAAATTTTAATGTAGCCAGCAAGCTTAAGTAGCTTCTTTATCTACATAAGATACATAGCTCATATAGCTCACGCAGCTCATGCAGCTCTGTTAGATACGTAGGCTAACATAGCTCACCTAACTCAAGTAGCTATGTTAGCTGCATAAGCTACATAGCTTACATAGCTCAAGTAGCTATGATAGCTGCATAAGCTATGTAGTTCATGCAGGTCACACAGCTCTGTTAGATTTGTAAGCTACATAGCTCACATGCATAGGACCCAGGACAATAATCTTCAATCTTATTGGTAGCACCAATATATTCCTAACTGTGAAACTCTTTCTTTAAAATTTAGTCTGTCACTAATAAAACTGGGATTTTGTATTTCTTATTGTGTAAAGAAACCTACCTCTTATGAAACTGGTAAATTTCCGACATGTTTCCAAACAGCACGTCCTTCTTGCTGATCAGCGTGTTTGGGATGAGGTGAGCCATGGCGGGGTTATCCATCTCTGCCGCGTAGCCCTGGTGTTCAAGATTTACACATTTATGTCATAAAGATTCACAAATTTTACACTTCTACATGAATAAATAGCAGGAAAGTACGAGCCAGTAGGACTGTGTATGAAAGCTGACAACTGTGGGGAATATCTGAGACGATGTGTTTAAGTGTCACCTCCAGTACACAGAGCAGCTCCTCCACGTACGCCCTCTCCGTCTCCAGCAGCTCATTCATCACATGGCTAAAATAACAAAAAGAAGCTTCAAAATGACGTTAAACCTCCTTACAATGTGACCCTGGCTCTTTAAGAGTTTTTCAGGTGCACATCTTGTACTTAAAACCTGCTGGGATCAGAGATATCGGTCACATCATCTCTTTGAGGATGATCTTACCGTCGGAGTACAGCCAGGTTTTCTTCTTCCTCTGACAGAGACGCATGTCTAGTGCCACCATTTTGCACCGGAGACTCCACCTGGAAGCACAAATCTTCACATTTAAACATCTGCCTAGCTTTTACATAACATTACTCAACATTCTGGCTAAATAAAACCCTTAATTGATGCTTAAAAACCAAGAAGAGCCAGCCAATAGTACTTAAAAGGCATTTACCTTCTTACAGATGACGTTGTCTGCAGAGTATCTTCTCTCTTTTCTCTGTTGATCTGCAACAGAGAAACAAAAACAGTGTTTATCCTTTAATACCACTAACATGTTCAGAAAAAGCCCTGGTAAGCTCATCAGACTTTCTACAGATCCAGACGTACTGGGAGAGGAGAGAGGAGACTTGACTTCAGGTCTGGGGGCGACTGGCTGCACCGGTCTCGTCTGTTTGGCGGCGAGTTTCTTCAAACTGACTCGTCTCTTCTCAAACATCTCCTGGACAGAGGTTTGCTTCTGGAAAACTTTCTCTACTTGGTCCTGATGGGCAGAAAACACAAAGAGAATGCAGTGTTATGGAGAGGAATCCGGGTATCTGCAGACTAAGGCGTGAAGTTTTTAGATTTTGGCAGGCAAAGCTTATGTAGCATCTTTAGCTACATAAGCTACACAGCTCATACAATAATAATACATTTTATCTATAAGCACCTTTCTCAACACTTAAGGTCACTTTACAGATAAAACAAGTACAATCAAATCAATGGATAAAAGCAGTATAAAAAAGATGCGAAAGCTACATGGCTCACAGAGCTCAAAGTCTAAATGACACACAAGCATTAAAAAAGTTTGCATTGCTGCAAGAGAAAGATCAAGCTGCAACACCTGCAGCATAATCTTTAAGGGCAGCTGGCTGCATTAAAATAGCCTCAAAACAGCGTAATAAAGCTTAAAATGTGTGAAATCGTCCTAAAATTACGCATTAAAGCTGTAAATTCCACCTCCTACTGACCCTGAGCTGAGGTGTGAGCACTGCCTCGTACTGACAGCAGATGGCGCCACGGTCAAGGAGCGTGTGCAGAGGAGCCGTGTCCAGGTATCGCTCCAGTTCCTGCAGAGCTGCTTCAGCTCCGTCCTGAGACTGACAGCGGTCCACCGGCTGGCTCGCCAGCAAGAAGATCCCCTCTTCACACCACCGAGACGCCTGGGAGGGAAAAATAAAGGGGGAAAATATTTTAATGGACTTTTCTGGAGAATCTTTATCAATAGAGAAATATAAAAACACAAAGGAATGAGAAAAGGCAGAGATAATGACAGAAATCCATTAAGTCCTGGTTTAAATGTTCCTGGGTGGACTCCTACCTTCTCCAGAGCGTGGTGGAGCTCCATGGCTCGCAGCAACATGTTCTTCTTGCCCCTCAGCGTAGAGCTGATCTCCTCACACACTCCTCTCAGCTCGCTGCACTTCGGCCTGATGGAGTCTTCGGCGTAGTGAGAGTTCTCTATAAGGCGGTCACCTTCACTGGCCAGCGACAGAGCGCAGTCCAGGACGTCCTACAGAGACAGCGAGGACGTCAGACCATGGACGAGACAGGATCGTCAGCTACACTGGAAGATCGCTTCCTTTCTTTCTGTTTCTGATCAGAATGGACCAGTTTTTTTACTTTCATCAGCCTCTCCGAGCTTTCACTTTCTTATTAGCATAAATATAAAGGGAAGCTGTACGCAGCACCTGAAATCAACAATCTTGGGACTAGACTAGAGAAAAAAGTGCTGTGCAGGCATTTTAGGACGACTCCACTGCTAGGATTAAAGCATCAGATATTTACCACACACTGGACTGGAGCAGCGGAAACAGAGATGCAGAGAAACTGATGCAACTACTCAGAGGCCTGGTTTTGGTTTTAGAGATGGATCACTGTGTTTAGAAACAAGATGGCTCCCTATCTGTCCATGTTTTCCTCTCTCTAGTTGTTCTCTGGTCCTACATGAGAGGAGTCTGGATGCAGACTGTAGATCTCTGACAGCCAACCTTCATCTGAGACGCCGTATATCTCCAAATGGAAATAAAAGCTGAAACTTTCAAAATAAAATCAGATTAAACTGCCGTTAAGGGTTAGGGACAAGATTTAGGTAACATTTAGGATGCAAAGGTTAGAAGGTAAAAACCTGAGCTGAAAAACTGATTACACAACTCGACAGTCTGCTCTTTCTCTGTGAAAACATTCTAATGTAGCAAGCAAAGCTTATGTAGCTGATCTAGCTACATAAGATATGTAGCTCACATAGCTCACGCAGCTCTTTTAGCTGCTTAAGATATGTAGCTTACATAGCTCATTTAGCTATGTTAGCTGCATAAGCTACGTAGCCCATGCAGGTCATGCAGCTCCGTTAGATGGTTGAGCTACATAGCTCACATAGCTCAAAAAGCTATGTTAGCTGCATAAGCTACATAGCTCACATAACCCAAATAGCTACATTAGCTGCATGAGCTATGTAGCATATGCAGCTCTGTTAGATGTGTAAGCTACGTAGCTTACATAGCTCAAGTAGCTATCTTATTTTTCTAAGATAAGTAGCTCATGCAGCTCAGGCAGCTCTGTAAGATGTGTAAGCTACATAGCTCACATAGCTTAAATAGCTCTGTTAGATGCATAAGCTACGTAGCTTACATAGCTCAAGTAGCTATGTTAGCTGCATAAGATATGTAGCTCATGCAGCCCACACAGCTCTGTTAGATGCATAAGCTGTGTAGATAACGTAGCCTAAGTGGATAATGTAGCAAAAGCTTAGCTCACAAAGCAGCTACATAGAATACATAGGTAGGTTCTCTACCTAGCTATATTAGCCTTAGCTATGTTTGCTAAAGCTCACATTGCCAAAGCTTACTTAGCTACATTGGCCCATATAGTAATGATTATTATGTAGATAGTGTAGCTATGTTAGCTTAGCTCAAGCTAATAAAGCTCAGCTACTCCTGAAATGGATCTGTGCATAATTTAAACCTGGGTTAGACCTGCGTCTGTGATTTATTAATGAAATGTTGCTTAGCATGTAATGTTAGCAATGTAGCTCTCTCATGAATGTAACCATCAAACCTTGTTATTGAATTAAACCGGTCTTTGGTATTATTTTGGGACTATTTGGGGATTTTTGTACCAGACTTGTACCTGTGTTAGAATGAAGTGTCATGATGTTTGGCACATGTCAATAAAAAGACGTTTGAAAAGAAAAAAAGAAGTAAAATGCACATTAAATCAGCCTTGGGTGATAAATTCTGCTGTTGCAGCTCATCTGGTAAATGTCGGACATCTTCAGGAGATTTATGTAAATGTGAAGAAGACTGTTGAGGAACAGATGAAGAGGCTGCAGGCCACAAAAACAGCGTGCTTTCATTCTGCTTGTTCTCCTTTTCTCACCTCATCATAGCCTTTACTTGTTTCCACACTCATAAGAAGCCTGTTTAATAAAAACCCTGACATCTGCCTGACGTTATTACATGGCTCCCATCATGGATGCACATGTGCTCTCTCTAACCTCCACGTCTGCAGGGGGGCGGAGTAAAGGGCGTCACATTGATTTTGTCATTAGCTGTAGGGCTTCAAGGCTTTAAAGGTGAAAGCTGTTGACTGGCCATTTCCCCACTCTGTGAACTACAGCGTGTGTGTTTATGTGTGTTTCTTACACATGCTTTGCTCTCATGTCCGCTGAGCTCTCGGAGGACGTGCTCGGCGTGGGCGGGGTTAACGCTGACCTCTGAGAAGCCGGATAACCGCTCTGATGTCGAGTCAAGCTGGCTGCGCACCTGCAAAGACACGCAGAGTTTATATTGACTTATCAGCATGTTAGATGTCAGTGACACTACGTTTCCCATGATGCAGCAGGACTCACTTCACGGAAGTGCTGCTCAAAATGTCGCAGCTGTAAACACTGCTCCAGCTTGGTGCGGTGGCGCTCCCAGAAGTCGTCAAACGCCGTCTCTGTTTCATCAAGTTGACCCAGGAGTCTGAGACGGAGAAAATGAAGAATTAAAAAATGTAAGTACGATAACGCAACATCTCATCTTTTTACATAACTCCCTCTACCTCTGTACAGTAGCTAAGTTCTCCAGCTCATCGTAGGTCATGCTGTAGTCAGGATCCGTCTGCAGAGGCTCGTTAATGCACTCCAGCAGACGTCCACCTTGAGACAGCGCCACCTGCAGATCCTCCTGCAAATACACAAATTTAGTCCCATCTATATGCATGATATAAACGTGAAACAGAAGTAAAACATGCTTGTCTGCATGCCTTCATCGTGTCTTTCTTTAGCATGTGCACGTGCAGCAGGTTGGTTGTGGCCTCTGCATCGTTCGGTAATTCCGTCTCTGCGAGCTCCGTGCCGAACGCCTGCAGGGTCTGCGCAGTCGTCTTCACCATGAGCGCAAACGCCTCGATTGCCTGCAGAGGACACATCCAGGCGTTTAAAGACACAGGCATCAATGCACTGACAGTCAAATAGAAGATGCAGCTTAAAGAAGCATCGTCATGCGAGTGCGTACAGTGCGATGTGAGATCCAGCTCTCATGGCAGTACTCCTGCGTGCCTCCCAGCTCTGTGGTCAGCTGTCCCGGGTCGATATAAGCGTGAAGCTCAGTCACCGAACTCAGCATCACCACCTGGAAAAAGCACATCATCAACCCGCTATAAATCACATCATTTTAATACAGAATGGGAAACACAGTCAGTGCAACGATTCCAAACAAAGCCCAAACATGAAGGAGTCACACGTTACCTTCATTTTGAACTCATCCTTGTTGAACTTGAACAAGAAGTCTGACAGAGTCCGCTGGAGAAAAGTATTGGGACGTAACACCAGAACCAAGTGCAAGTTCCCTGGAAATGAACCCTGGAAGACGAAAGACAGAGAGACAGGAAGGTAAATAAGTGCTTTCATTTTCCTAAAAAACTGAAAATCCAAACTCTTCCTCTTCAATAAACTCAACCACACTTTAAAAAACATTCTGATCATGAAAGACGCATGCAGAGCTGGCAACCTTACAATAAAACGCTATGATCAAAGTTAACACAGGGATGACGCTTAATATTCATTCTTCTTTCTGGTAGAGCCGTTTAGGCCGGTTCTTCTGGTTACTTCAGTTTTTTTAACACCACAGAATGAAAAATAAAACTCAACGACGCTTCTGGGCCTGAAAGTGAAGAAACCTGCTGTCATTTCCTTTAAACCTGAAATATGTCATCAATACGCAAGTGTTTCCTGGCTTTCCTTATAAAAAAATCATACATTTAGTTTTCATTATACCAGCGATACTCAACGTGTGGCTCTGGAGCCATATGTGGCTCTTTAGTGTCTTAATTTTAAATATTATTCCCTGAGAAAACCTTAAAAAAGGGAAACTTTTCTGCCCTTTTTCACCATTTTGTGCCACTTTTCATCCATTTAAGCCACCTTTGCTATTAAATATCACTTTTTTCCAACTTTTTGCCAATTTTTACCATTTTTTTCCCCAATTATTGCTACTTTTATCCTATTTTTGCCCATTTGAGCTACCTTTTGTCATTAAATACCACTTTTTCCCTACTTAATTCCAATTTTTGACACTTTTCCCCCAAATTTTTGCTTCTTTTATCCCGTTTTTCATCTATTTAAGCTACCTTTCGTCATTTTGGCCACTTTATTCCTACTTTTTTAAATTTTTTATCTCATTTCTGCCCTTTTCAAATTATTTTTCCTCATTTTCACCCACTTCATTTATAATTTGTCATTAAATAACACTTTTTTCCTAGTCTTTGCTCATTTTAGCCATTTCTTTTTGCCACTTTTATCCCATATGCTTCTGATTTTTGCCCATTTTGTTGCTTTTTGATCATTTTTGCCACCTTGCCATTTTTTTCCATTTTTTTGACACTTTTTCACTTTTTGCCCAGTTAAGATACATTTTGCCAATAAATACCACTTTTTCCCTACTTTTTTCCCATATTTGACACTTTTTTTGGCAGCTTTTTACCCATTTTTTTACTGCTTTTATCCAATTTTTTCCCTTTTCACAGTTTTCTCCCCATTTTTTGTTGCTTTTTGACCATTTTTGCCAACCTTTAACTTATTGTTATGCTACTTCAAGCTTTTTTTTTGCTACTTTCACCCCTAAAAAATCAGAATCTTGGCACTATTGCTTTCCTCTAATTCAGCTATCTAAACCTTCATTTTACAGCTTTATTTGGCAGCATGTGGGGCGAAGATGCCTGGTGGTTTAAGGGGCGCCCCATGTACGCTGTTTTCCGTGGGTTCGAATCCAGCCTGTGGCCCTTTACCGTATGTCTCTCCCCACTCTCCCGCACCTGTTTTAGACTCTATCCAGTGTCTATCTCCATTAATAGAGGCACAAAAAAAGCCCAAAAATAAAACTGAAAAGAAAAAAAAATGGCCGGCATGTATGTCTGTGTTGATTTGCATGCCACACTGTTGCTCCAATCATCCTTGATCGCTCTCAGAACTTTTCTTGGGTTAACCGGTTTGAAACTGGTGCCATAAAACAATCAGAAATATGTACAGATTTTAAATAAAATGCCAAATTGTAGTGTATGACCCAGTCACCATCCCTGTCTCCAATTACGAGGAGACAGACTTTGCTAAGCTTAAAGACAGAAACTATGGCGGGCTCATGAGTCCGCTGCAGGCACAGGTAAGCTTCCTCATCATTGTTCCTGCCATGACCCGGCTCGTGCTGGAACCACTATAGCTTGTGCAAAAGGTCACGTTTATACTTCAAATCATAGTTAACCAAAGGTATGGACAGCAGCCAGTCATCCCTTAAAACACAGAACCATCTCGTGGGACGTGATTTGTTATCTTAAAGTTTCTATGTGTATACTACTGGGTTGTGTTGATCTGGACAGCTTTAAATCCAGACTTGTGTTGCAACCCTGAACTGGCTATTACAAGGTTTCCTCTGGGACTGAGCCCTATTTCAAATACAGGAATACTGCTACTGTGGGTATATCACTATATTTTTGCTTTCCACCATGCTGTGACACAATCTTTTATTATTTTATCCAACAAATAAAAAGTGGCGTTTGAAATTGAAGCCATAAAGCTCCACATGTATCAGCAGCCCCGCTGCTGTGATCTTGAACCCACCATGACGAGAGGTTTCCTGGATTTAGCGCCCACTAAACGGACGCATTTCTCCACAGTCGCTCTCTCGTCATGGTTGCCCCTTTACAGCCATGGCCACGAGCTAAATTAGCCCCGTGACTGCTGGGAGTAAACACACGTTTGTCTCTCCACACACACTCTCAGGTTAAAGCGTAGAATTGCTGTTAACACAGACATCGACCCAGGAGGCCACTCAGCTGGAAGGATGGATCACTTCCAGCTTCCTCTAAAACCCGGGGTGAATTGCTCCGCCCTGTTAGGCTTCATAAATCCATGCAGGCTGACACGTAGACGCACAGGAGCAGAGGTAAGCTCAGACGTGAGACAAGCCGGTGAAATCTTTAGTGATGCCATAAATAAAGTCAGCAGAGGATGATTGAAAGCAATGAAAACACTCCAGAGGTTACACGGCTTTCTTCTGAGCCACCGTCCTCTGCAACATCTCAACAGTTTCAGCAGTGATGCACGCTTAAATATGCTAGCTGTGCACTGTTTTCACAGCCTTTTTCTCTGACATCACACATATTTTGATGATAGGTATGCTCCAAGGTTCTGCTGATAGCAGGCAGTTATGATGTTACTGATCTTTCTAGAAAACTGTCCCCTGGCAGAATGTCTGACGGTGGAATCGTGCAAGTCCATCGCCCATGGTGGACCCAAACGTGAGATAGGGGACTGGGTCTGAGCTACAGGCATGAAAATCGTAACACAGATGTATCATGACTAGCTAATAAAAAAAAGTCTGTTAGGACCATCCTCTAAAATATACAGGAAGTGCACTACAATCAGCTAAAGGTCAGATTTAGCTGTTTTTCGCTGATTCACAACTTCCATATTTTGACGAACTAGTCCAAGGGATTTCACTGGATTGACTCCAGATTTTTTGGGTTTATTCTCGACATGATGGGGATCTTAATTTGTACACACCGTGCCTTTCACCAAAGAGCAGGGGCCGTTACCAGGGGTCAAAGTTCAAACAATTTTTCTACTTTTTTGGCAGTATTTCTAGTCAAATTACCCAACATAACTCTTCAGTGCTTTTGTCAATCAGCACCACACTTCACAGGGATGATCACACATTCAGCCTGAATCCATGCCTCTGAGTCATTTTTCTGACAGCGCCCCCATGTGGCAACAGAAATGTCATTCTTCTATTTTCTCCTGCAAAACATTAAAAGACTCATCCCCTGCTCTGCTTTCTACCTAGGTGAATGATTTTTGGCATGCATATGCGTTATAACTACACCTACAAAAGAGCCTTTTAGACTCATGCCCAAATCCCAACAGGAAGTCAGCCATCTGCATCAAAATTTCAAAACAATGCCTCTTGTTTTTCAACTTTGTCACTTATTCTGGTATAACTTTGGGGAACATTATTCTATGTTCTTCAAATTTTATGGCAAGACAACACACTTACATGCAAACATCTCACCATAGCGCCCTCTACTGCCAACAGGAAGTTGCACAAATGAGTCATTTGTTTGTTCCTCTTACTGTGCTGAACCTGTCGAGCTCAGATTTTGCATTGAAGTCCTCAATAACTGTCAACACTTGATTAAAAGACGCCTCACTGGCAAGAGAGGGCATTTCCATATCTTGCCAGTTTCACAGGAAGTAGGCGCAACACTCACAGGAAACATCGGATTTTATTCAAATTTTCCACGGATGTTGAAGGTCGGATCCTCTACACCAGTGTTACTCAACCCTGCTCAACCAAAAAGCCAAATTATTGAAATAAACATTTGCAAGAGTCACAATCTGAGTGGTGGAAAGTGGCGATTACAATAAGTTAAAGGTGGCAAAAGTGGTCTAAAAAGAGCAAAAACTGGAAGAAAAGTGGTGATAAAGGGCAGAACATGATAAAAATTGGTGGGAAGTGACCAAAAAGTAAGTTAAAGGCAGCAAAAAATTGTCAAAAAGTGGCAAAAATCTGAAAAAGGTGGGGAAAATTGGCAAAAATCAGAAAATAGGTTGAAAAATCTGCAAAAAGTGGCATTTAATTGCAAAAAGCAGCTTAAATGGGTGAAAAATGGCAAAAAGGCAAAAAAGGGGCAAACATTGAGGGATACGTGGCAAAAATGGGGAGAAAAAGTGGCTAAAATGGGTGAGAAGTGGCAACAAAATGAGTAACAGGTGGCAAAAATTATCCAAAAGTGGAAAAAAAACAAGTGAGAAGTGACTCAAATGGGCAAAAATTAGTAAAAAGATGGGAAAATGGGCAAAACGCATCAAAGAGTGGCATAAATGGGATACGGGTGGCATTTAATTGCAAAAGGCAGCTTAAATGGGCGAAAAGTGGCAAGAAAGCCAAAAAAGGGGCAAAAAAATGCAAAAGCAGGATAAAAGTGGCCAAAATGGGAATAATGTTTCAAATTAAGACGTAAAAGAGCCACAAATCATGACAAAAGATCCACATGTTGAGTATCACTGCTCTGCACATTCAAAGGTTAGAGGTAGAGATATACAGTGCTTTATAAATGTATTAGACCACCTGTCATATTTGTCTCAGAGACCATCCAGCATCATGAAGTGCTTTAATGCGGACTCTTTCATTTTCAGTCAGCTCTCCACGTTTTACCATTTTGAACAGGAATGAGGAATTTCAAACTGAATTCACCCAAATTTGAGCCGGCTCACTGGGCTTCTCTGAGAAGTCAGAAATGAATCAAGCATAACATTCAACCACTAAAACTAATTTTTTCTGTTCAGGAATGACAGTAAATAACTATAATTTGACATATTAACCAAGAAATATTAATGTGTTTTACTATTTTTTCAGGTTTATTTGTAAATCGGTAAATTTGAAAATTCATGGATAACAATAATAATTCTATTTTAGCATTAAAAATATCATTTGGGTTAAAGAGCTTCTACATATTGGTGTATTAACCATTGCAGAAACATAAAAATGATTTTGGTAATTACCAATGCTGTTAATTTAGGGCAGCTGTGGCAGAAACCTTACTTTGGTTAGGGTTAGGGTGGTCTAATACATTTGTTTAGCACTGTATATAGAGAGGGAAAAGATAAACTGGTTAACAGTATGTATATGACTCACGAAGGAAACGCCACCTGCAGGACACAGTGTGCACAACGTCACATTTTTTTGTACACACTTTAATAAAACAAAATCTCTGTGCAGTTTCATTGCTGCAGTCATGCAGCACCGTATGTTTTCCTTCAGAAATGTCTGTAAATTTGACAATTCTCCCGTGTGAACGCACCACACTGAGGCCAACTCTATTAACACTAGAACTGCCAATGGGTCAAATTTACCCAAGGCTGTTCTTTAACTGTATCTTACTTGATGTGTTTACAGTTTTAAAGACTGTCAGTCTTTGACTTTTCCTAAAAGTTTGGTGGTGTCATCAACAAATCTTTGTCTTTTGTTAATGGGCATTTGTACCTAGAACCACCATGCAGGTCAGATTTACCCCATAATAAAGCCTTGATTTTCCCACACCAGCAATAAATAGATGGTGCAATGGAAATACCTTCTCTCTATTGCAGCAATGCCTAATCAGAAGCCATAGATGAGCCTTTAACATGGATACAACAGGAAAAAAGACATTTACCATTGTTAGATGTCTGAAGGTATCTCAGTGCTTTTAATGAAGAAGAATCCGGTGATGAGGAAGTTTCCAGATCAGCAATCAGTAAAAAGAAGATTTTCTATGTGACAGATCATCTTCCAACAGTGATCTAGTTCACCATCTGTGGTTAATCAGCTGTCAGTGGTTAACTAACAGTTCTCGATCAGTGCTATTTATGAAAATCAAGGCACTTTAATGACAGGTACATTTGCCCTGTTGGCTGTTTTAGGTATGTAGAGATCCACTAGTGTTAAAGAGTCCAATCTAGCGAGTAATCAACAATAAGAGATTTTGTTTGCATGATAAATGTAATGTTTCAACAGCCTAAAATGATGTTTAATTCATAAAAATATCTGGTATGTATCAGAAGCATCCATTAAAGCAACACAGCCATGCTCTAAGTCCTCTCCATGCTTTAATTCCATCTGTGAGGAGACCCGCTCTCACACAGAGCTGCACATACATCACAGTCATGAAAATGCCTGTGCACGGCGTCGTCATGGAGACCGGCTCCTTGGGGGGAAAAAACACATGGAGAGAAAGTGCATAACGTCATCGAGCGAGAGCGATGATACAGAGAGAGAAGCTGTGTCTGGATGTGAGACCGTTTCTTCTACAGCGTGGATGTCTCTGCAGCTCCTCGTCTCTTCCTGACGTTTATTTTTGGCTCTCTCACTCGGGCCTATGCATACGCTCCACCTGCTGTGATGTTGATGAAACACAGTCAGGCTGGAACATTCAGCACGTTTCCTTCCATTTTTTACCCAAACTGACAGCAGATTTTCAGAAAACTGCAGAAGAAGACAGTGACTGTTATAAATGCAACACAGCGAGCCATAAATCTGTGATTACAACCCATTATATTCAATAAACCCTGAGAGGTCCTGCTTTAATTTGTACCTCCACATTAACATGACAATACACAATCTGCTCGCTGCAACCCCCGACAGACGACACGCTGCTTACACACACACACACACGCGAGTGATGAACACACACTTGAGAGATGAAACAGCAGCCATAAATAAATGATAAGGATTAGGATGTGATTTTCTGTTGACCAGGGTGATTTAGATTCTCCCTCTCTGCTCGTGTCCTTTAATGATGTCCACGTGGGTCCCATGGGTGTTTGATATTAAACCGCCTCTGGAAACAGCCCGGCGTCTCCTTCTGGACATGAAACGTGCCCCATTTATGACACACAAGTGGAGCCTTTCTGCTTTTTAGCTGTCTGTGCCGTCAGCCTGCAGCCATGTCTGTTAAAGCTGCAGTGACTGAATATTAACCTCCAGGATCACAAACACGCTGCAACAGACACCAGAGTCTGCTCTGGTGACAGCAGAACTGGGGGATCGTGAAGTAAATATGACACTTTAGAGCTAGCATGTGCAGAAAATATTCTCAAGATTTTAGTTATGAATCAGGAACACACTGAGACGGTCAGGTTTGCAGAAAAGAGACAACAAAAGGGAAGCACAGAGCTGCAGAAAACAGGAGTCAGAGACACTAGAAACAGGATGAATGGGCATATATGACTAAGTTCTTTAGGCTGACTAAGGACCGTTCACCATTTAAAGCTCCAGTATATCTATTCTGTTATATAGCAGGTCTTTTACATGCATTTGTGGTGTTGGTTTAATATCAAAATACACGCCTCAATCTGAGAAAAACTCTGATTTCTTACTCCATCCATCATCCTGGCCACACCAAATAAAAGCTAAAAGCCCAAAATAAATCTTAAAAAATGTTTTAAAAAATTACATAATAAAAACAAACATGCAAATAGTCTAATAGTTGTTCCAGTCCAGCTTAGATAAGGCCCAAAAACTCCAGCCTGACTCTACCTCAGCCCATCCAGAGTGTGATAGAGCACTGATCATCAACTGGAGACCCCATCAGACCCCCAACAGCGTCCCATCTGGCCCCCAGAAGCTCGGTTAAACCCAGAAAAAGTGCCGAGGAAAAAATATACTGCTATATTTAAGGCAGTTTTACTCAACTCTGCTCAACCAAACTGTTGAAAAATGTCTTTTCAGGAGTTGCAATCTGTGGTGAAAGGTGGCAAAAATGGGTTAAATGGCAGAAAAAATGGGTGAAAATGGGGAGCAAAAGAGTCAAAAAAGAAGCAAAAACGGGTGAGAAGTGGCAAAAAAATGAGTTACAGGTAGCAAAAAAGGGTCCAAAGGTGGCAAAAAAATGAGTGAAAAGTGACTACAATGGGGAAAAAAGCAGTCAAGAGTGGCAAAAAATGGGCAAAAATAGGAAATAAATGGTATTTATTGGCAAAAATTAGCTTAAATGGGCAAAAACTAGGAAAAAAGTGTTACTCAATCACAAAAGGTAAATCAAGTGAGCAAAAAATGGGTGAAAAAGGGGGAAATAGGCATGCAATGGACAAAACTGGGTAAAAGTGGCAAAAACGGGTGCAAAGTTACAAATATTGTGTTCCATGTGGTCAAAAATGAGTGTAAAGTGACTAAAATGGGCAAAAAAGGTGGGGAAATCGGGGGGAAAGTAGCATTTAATGGCAAAAGGCATCTTAAATGGGTGAAAAATGGCAAAAAAGGGGGAAAATTGTAAAAAAAAAAAAGCAGGATAAAAGTGGCTAAAACTGATGAAAAGGGCAAAAAGTGGGCAAAGGCGGCAAAAAGAAGGTACAAAATGGGAAAAAAAAGGAAGCAAGTGGTATTTAATGGCAAAAGGTAGCGTTAATGGGCAAAAAGTGGCCAAAATTTGTGAAAAGGCCCAAAAATGGAAAAAGAATGGCAAAAAGAAGAGGCAAAAATGGGCAAAAAAAGGAAACAAGTGGTATTTAAAAGCAAAATGTAGCTAAAATGGGTGAAAAGTAGCAAAAAATGGTGAAAAGGGCAAAAATGGGAAAAAAGTGGCAAAAATGTCCCTTTTTAAGGTTTTCTGAGGGAATAATATTTCAAATTAAGACATCACAGAGCCACGTGTTGAGTATCACTGATTTACGGTGTCATCTTAGTGTAGTCACAAATAATAAAAACATTAAAAAAGTCTTGGTCAGAATGTTTGATGGTGGGAGTGCTGCCTTGTTCTAATGGGGCCCATATCTCATTTATATTAAACATTTGCTGCGGGCCAATCAAAAATGGCCACATTTGGCCCCTGGGCCATAGTTTGGACACCCCTGCTGTAACAGGTCAATAAAAAGCTCTGTACACTTTTTGTGCACACTCAGGACGTTCGTGACCAAAAACGTCCCATTCAAAAAACATGCATTTTATGGTTGTAGAGTCACTGCTTCAAATGTACAGATTTCTCTGTTTGTCCAAAAGTGTCAGGTTCTTTACCGTATTAGGCACGAGGGTAAACTGCATGCTTTTATTCCTGGTTTCTATTTGGGGAAACAGTGTATCAATTTATAAAAATCTTTAAATTAAATTATAAAATGCATAAAAAAAATACTTCTCATATTAAAGGCTGTGATAATCCTCTTCAAGGACATCCAGTTTGCATGTACTATAGGGGAAAATTTTAATTTTGGGTGTGTTTTTACATGAAAAACTTTAGAGTCCTGCAGTTAAACCAGCATTTAAAGGGTTAAATAAATTTCCCCAAATGAATGAATATAGGATATTTATGATCAGTCTGATCTTGATGAAAAATGGATGCTAAAGAAGTAAAAAAACATGAATGTATAAAGCTTTCATTGCTATGCTGCCATTGTTGGTCTCTGACAGCCTGAGTGTGTTTCCTCTTCTGTGTGATAAAGAACCACACTGAACGTTGCAGAGATGAAATCTGAATTATTTAACGCTGTGATTTGGATTGCTGTTATTTTGTCCCACAGAGGTCAAAGCCCTGCCTGCTTCTTCTTCTGCGTTGTGATTGGTCTCCGTAGATCACATGTCTCTCACATGTGCTGAGGCTGGTCAGCATCTGTGTCCTGACCGTGAGCCCCTCTCTACATGTGCCGTTCTTTAATCTCAGCCTTTAACATGACAATACTGCCCGCTACTCTTTCTTTCCTCTACAGCGGAGAATCAGCCAATGGCAGCAGGCGACCTTGAACAGCCTTCACGAGGCGAGCGTCCCCCCTGGGAAGACGAACGACCTTCAGTCTCCAGTAAACCTGCGTTTGATTGGACAAAGCAGGCGATGCTCGGGAAGAGAGGGGACCATAGAGGGGACCGAGGAGGCTGAGGAGAGAGGCTGCTCTCCCCACCTGCTCCTCCTCAGGCCTACAGGAGTCTGAACGCTGATTCTAGCATGGACAGCCTGAATGTGTGGATTCATAGAATAAATATTTCACATTATTTAGAGCTCATGAAGGGGGTCAGGGTCTACGGCCTAGGAGAAAGTAAGACCAGGATAAATCAGTGCAGGCTGATGTTTTAGCTCAACAGATCTCAGCTGCATGTGATTCACAGCAACGACAATACACACAAAACAATACAGGGTACATTCAGCATCGCCAGGTGAATTCCCAGTGACCTTTAGAGGTTCTTTGCTGGTAGAAAAAACAGGAAACGATCCCAGGAAACAAAGAAACACAGAAGCAGAGTGGCAGAGAAAGAGATGGAGAGAAAAAGGTGAGCGGCAGACGGGAAATCCTGCTGAGAAGCTCCTGCCTCCACGTGGCGAAACGCCCACCTACCGCTGGTTTTAACAGGGCTCTGCTGGGAATGAAAGGGCGAGAGACTCATTAGAGCCAACCTGTACTTTAATCATCATTATTTCATATCCTTTCAGAGATTTATCCAGGCAAGGTATGCAAAATCAAAGGGCAGAGTCTAAGAATTGATCTTGTTTTACACTGTTTTATCTTCCATCTGATATTAGAGCCAACAGAAAAAGTTTATATTTTACCTAAAAATGCTAAACTTTAATCAAATATGGTTTGTTTAAATAGTCTAGCATGGAAAAAGACTAAAGAAAACTGATGCCAAAGGTTGACACTCGCCCCGTTTTAAAGGGCATGGGCTGTACCGTCCTATTGGTTTAACAGTAAAAACGTGGAATGCTCCTTTATTACCCAGCATCCTTAAAGTGCACGTTTATGTTCAGGTTGAAGAGACTCAGAGGAATTCAAAGCCTAATAATGTTTCATTGTCACAGTGGGGATAGACGCCAGAGAAAGTCCATTATGTCTGATGATAATCGCTGCTAATTAGCATACATTAGCATAGCATGCATATGCCCAAGATGCTGAGCAGAGTGGTACAAGACGGGCGTTTTCAGAGCAGATGTGCAGGGTGTGGTCAACCTTTGCTGCCATGCTGGCAGAGCTGGTCGACTGTTATTTAGAAAGGAGACTAAAAACAGGCTGGTTTAGCTCAGGGACGCGTGCTGGGGATGCTAATGTTTGATAGCGACAGTCATGGACGAAAGTATTGGCACCCCTGGAATTTTTCCAGAAAATACACCATTTCTCCCAGAAATTGTTGCAATTACAAATGTTTTTGGTATACATGTTTATTTCCTTTATGTGCACTGGAGCAACACAAAAAAACAGAAGAAAAAAGACAAAATGGACATAATTTTACACAAAACTCAAAAAATGGGCCGGACGAAATGATTGTCCCCTTGTAAAACTGTGGGTAAATCATTTTATTTCCAGCATGTGATGCTCATTTAAACTCACCTGTGGCAGTAACAGGTGCTGGCAATCTAGAAATCACACCTGAAGCCAGTTAGAATGTCTAAAAGTTGACTCAACCTTTGTGTTGTGTGTCTGTGTGTGTCACACCAAGCATGGAGGAGAGAAAGAAGAGCCCAGAACTGTCTGAGGACTTAAGAAGCAAAACTGTGGAAAAATATGAATAAATATGAATTCCTTTGTCCACTGTGTGTAATATAATCAAGAAGTTTATAACCATGGAGCTGTGGCTAATCTCCCTGGACGTGGACGGAAGAGAAATATTGACAAATGAATGCAACACAGGATAGCTGGAATGGTGGATAAACATCCTCAGTCAACTTCCACACAAATTCAGGCTGTCCTGCAGACTCAGGGTGCAAAAGTGTCAGCTGGGACCATACGTGGTCATCTGAATGAGATGAAGCGCTATGGCAGGAGACTGAGGAGAACCCCACTGCTGACAAAGAGACATAAAAAAGCCAGACTGGAGTTCGCAATAATGTACCTGAGTAAGCCTCAATCCTTCTGGGAGAACATTTTGTGGACAGATGAGACTAAGGTAGAGCTTTTTGGAAAGCAGGTCATTCTACTGTTTACAGAAAACAGAATGAGGCCTACAAAGAAAAGAACACAGTACCTACAGTCAAACATGGTGGAGCTTCAAGGATGTTTGGGGTTGTTTTGCTGCCTCTGGCACTGGGTGCCTTGACTGTATGCAAGGAATCATGAAATCTGAGACTATCAAAGGATTTTGGGCCACAATGTAGGGCCTAGTGTCAGAAAGCTGGGTCTGGGTCAGAGGTCATGGGTGTTCCAGCAGGACAATGACCCCAAACATACCTCAGAAAGCACCAAGAAACGGTTGAAGACAAAGCTGGAGAGTTCTGAAGTGGCCAGCAATGAGTCCAGATCTAAATCCCATTGAACACCTATGGAGAGATCTCAGAACTGCTGTTGAAGAAGCACCCTTCAAATCTGAGAGACCTGGAGCAGTTTGGAGAAGAAGAGTGGTCCAAAATTCCAGTTGAGAGGTGTAAGAAGCTTGTTGATGGTTATAGGAAGAGACTGGTTTCAGTTATTATTTCCCAAGGGTGTGCAACCAAATATTAAGTTGAGGGTGCCAACAATTTTGTCCAGCCTATTTTTTGAGTTTTGTGTAAAATTATGTCCATTTTGTCTTTTTTCTTCAGATTTTTTGTGTTGCTCCAATGCACATAAAGAAAATAAACACGTGTAAACCAGAAACATTTGTAATCGCAACAATTTCTGGGAGAAATGGTGAATTTTCTGGAAAAATTCCAGGGGTGCCAAGACAGTAACTAGTTAGCCGACGCTCCTGCTGAGGTAATACGCCATGTAAAGTTTGAATTCATCAATATTTTAGTCTTGGTTTTGAAGATACCCAGTGTCATGTTGGGTGATTCTGTTTTTGCGTAGCCTGGTAGCATCATTAGCGTTTACATTTATGCTAGCACGTCATGCACGTCAAGAATCTTCCAAACTCCCCGAGACGTTAGCTGGGATGTCTGCTTGAATAAAGCGACAGAAATAAACTTAAAATAAACCACAGATGCTGATTAATAAGGTCAGAGTTACACTACAACCTGAATTCCAAAAAAGTTGGGGCGCTGTGTTAAATGTAAATAAACTGAATGCAAAGATCTTTGAATCTTCATATTTTATTCAGGATAGAGCATAAATGACTAATCAGATGTTGAAACGTTCGTGTAAATATCAGCTCATTTTGAATTTGAAGCTAGCGTCACATTTCCAAAAAGTTGGGACGGGGCAACAAAAGGCTGGAAAAGTAAGATGAACTACTGAAAAACAGCTGGAGGAGCATTTAATAACAAATTAGCTTAACTGGCAACAAGTCAGTCACATGACTGGGTATAAAAGGAGACTTTTAGAGAGGCAGGGTCTCTCAGAGGTAGTAATGAAATGAGTTTTGGTGCATTTTTTTTTTCAAAATTATAAAAACCTACTTTAAGGCCATTAAGGACAAAAAATGTCCACATATAAAAACCCCAATTAAAATTGCTAACAATGATATTTTTCACCTTTTTATGGGCTGAATCTTTTAATAATCTTCAGCTCTGATCACAACTATCAAATACGTAATAATTATCAATATTTTAACCCTTTAAATGCCAGCGTGAATAAATGATGGCACTATTTCTGATCATACAAAGAATGATTTATTTTCCTTATGCTTGATCAAAATGGGCAATGGATTCTTTTTTAAATCACAGTCTTGAATCGTAAAATAATAGCAGTGAAATTGGTTTTGGTGCTTTTTTGCCCCCCCAAATTTAAATCAACTGATGTGAGGCCATTTTGAGGAAAAAAAATGTCCAGTTAGAAAAATTGCAATCAAAAACGGAGTCTAAAAAATGTGGAACAATTTCAGAAACATGTAAACTGTGAAGACTTTGAATCTCCCACCATCTACAGCCCATAATATCAGAAGATTCAGAGAATCTGGAGACAGCGTGCTAGCTTTTTTGGCATCGGGGTTATATGTAATGATAATGAATTTGAATGAGACTCATTTTAGTCTTGATTTGTTTGCCGTTCTCTGGGTTTTTAGCGTTATAATGACTCTAGAGTGAAATGTGTGTCACAGAGCTGTGAACCAGCCCACACTCCTCAGTCAGTCAGAAATATTCTTCTGAGAGCTCAGACAGCAGCCATCACTAACTTTGAACCCCTCTGCTCCGTCTGAGGTAAACCCTCCCTCCTCTTCCTCTGGTCTCATCATCTCTCCCACACATGAACCCAGATTCTCCCCTCCAGAGGAGAGAGAGTCTGCAGAAGTAGGCTAGTGGGCTAACGATGCAGAGAAACAATTACACAATTAGGCTCTCTCTCTCCAACAGCGATGGCTGTGAGACTCCGACACCCACACTGATATTTTTATCTCCCCTCCAGCCTCCACAAAAACACAGTCACCTCGTTTCAGCCCGGCCCACACGCCGCCGATGACTGACGAAACCAGAACACACGTAACGCAAACCTGCACCAAAACAGCCATTACTTCAGGTGACGACAGCTGAAATGACACCACAGATCCGTGTTAAACACATGTCCAGGGACCCACAGACGCTCAGACGCATATTTAGAGGACGGCAGAGATGCTGCATCAGCACAAAACAAACACCACACATGCAGACCAGCTCTGAGAGTCAACCACTCAGGCACAGATTTACCTTCAGGAGGAGGATTCTGGTAAACCTGGGCTGGTTTCTAGAAATCTAAGGTCTGAATCAGGGTTACTCAGCCCTGATTGACCAGAGAGCCAAACTGCTGAAAAATACCTTTGTAAGAGCCACAAACAGGTTAAAGTGGCAATAAAAGTAAGTTAAAGCCAGCACAAATGGGCAAAGAGCAGCAAAGAAGAGGCAAAAATGGTCAAAATCAGCAAAAAAGTGGCAAAAATGGTCAAAAAGCAGCAAAAAAGTGGCAAAAATGGGTGAATAGGCACAAAATAGGCATTAAAGAGCAAAAACTTGGTGAAAAGTGACAAAAATGGAGAGAAAAATTGGCAAAAATGGGTGAGAAGTGACAAAAAATGAGTTACAGGTGGAAAAAATGGTCAAAAATGTGGCAAAAAAATGAGGAAAAACTGCAGGTAATAAACCAGCGATACTCAACGTGTGGCTCTGTTCTGTGTTATCTTTCTATTTTATTCCCCAGAAAACCTTAAAAAAGGGAAAAAAGGGAATTTTTGCACTTTTTAACCATTTTCGCGCATTTAAGAATCCTTTTGCCATTACATACCACTTGTTTCCTATTTTTTTTAACAAATTTTTGCCACTCTTGACTGCATTTTGCACAATTTACACACTTTTTGACTATTTTTTTGCCACCTGCAACTTTTTTTTGTCACTTCTCACCCATTTTTGCTACATTCTGACCATTTCTTTCACTTTTTCTTCCTATTTTCAGCCCTTTTCAAGCATTTTGCTGCTTTTTGACCATTTTTGCCACCTATATCGTATTGTTATTGCTACTTCAAACCAGTTGTTGCCACTTTTCACCCATTTAAGCTGCCTTTTGCCATTAAATACCCATTTTTTCCTTTTTTTCTGGCCACCTTTTCCCCATTTTTGCCACTGTTATCAAATTTTTGCACATTCTTTACTATTTTTTGCCACTATTTGTCCATTTAAGCTTCCTTTTGCCATTACATACTAGTTTCCTTTTTTCCTAAATTTTTGCCACTTCTTTTCGCCACTTTTTTTCCCCCATTTTTGCACTTTTTCACTATTTTTTGCCACTTTTTGCCCAATTAAGCTACCTTTTGCTATTACATACCACTTGTTTCCTATTTTTTTCCCATTTTTTTGCCCATCTTGACTGCCTTTTGCCCATTTTAGTCACTTCTTGCTACTTTCTGACCATGTTATCACTTTCTCCCTATTTTCACCCCTTTCACACATTTTTGCTACTTTTAACTTATTTTTTTGGTCACTTCCAATCCCAACTTTGTCACTTTCTGCCTTTTTGCCACTTTTCTCCCAGTGTTGGTCCCTTTCAGCCAATTTTGGCCACTTCTTGCCCATTTTAGCTGGCTTTTTTTCTGATTTTGCACATTTTTCCCCACATTTTTTCTGGATTTCTCCACTTTTGGCCCATATTTGCCACCTTTAACTAATTTTTTGGTCATGTCCAATCCCAACTTTGTCACTTTCTGCCTTTTTGCCACTTTTCTCCCAGTGTTTGCCTCTTTTTAACCGTTTTCTTCCGTCTGTTAACTTCATCAGTAGTAGTATCTGAAGACGGGCACACAACTCTCATCTTAAATTTAAAACACCAAACAACCAATCAGAGCAGAGGTTAACCAGCACCTCCTGAGTCCTTTGAGTTAAAATGAGAAGCTTTTACCAGAGCATTTATTACTGTTGTCAGACTCCTATCTGAGTCTGGAAACAACAAAAACAACTTTTAGTGGAGGAAAATCCTCGTCAGATGTCGCTCAGAACTAACCTCATCGTTTGGAGGCTACAGGAGTGACTTTAACCCACTAGGGGGCGTACTCACAGCGATGCGGAGCAGGGTAGTCCTGACGGCGGCCCATCGGTCCAGTCGTCTGTCGATGACCAGGATGAAACCCTCTCCTGAGGCTGTAACGCTGCAGGAAGAAACGCACTGTTAGCCACATGATAACAGAAGATAAATCAGGATATCTACGTTTGCGTTTCTCAGCTGTCGCTCTTCTTCTGGCGGTTTTTCCTGCGGGCAACCGAAGCCTGCTCCAAGACGAGGCGACTGCAGGGCTGGAAAAGGCTGATAAAAAGTGGTCCTCATCGTTAACACTGCAAGATACTCACAAAGCACTCTGGGAAATCACTCCCAGGACAAACCAGGAAGACCATTTTAACAGCTTTTCTCCCTCATTATGAGAAATCCATAAGACACTACCCATTCAGCTGTGAGGTTTGGTGGAGGAGGGATGATGGTATGGGGTTATTTATCTATGGTTAAGATGGATTCATGGCTACCATTACACCAGGGGGGTCAAACTCAATCACAGCAGGGGCCGGATTCTGGATTTAGGTCCAACCTGAGGACCCAACAGGGTCACCTTTTAACCAGGAACTGTCACCACTAATGAAATACGGAAAAAAGAACTGAAGATCGATGATTTTGACATTAAAAAAGTAAAAATTACACACTGAAAGTCTCAAATCTGAGATAAAAAAGACTTACTTATGAAATAAAAAGGTCAAAGCATGAACTTAAGATTCAAAATTAAGTTTTCAAAAAGGCAAAAATATCAAATAGAAATTTGAAATCACTAGTTTTATAGGTCCAAATATGAGATAAAATTCAAAATCATGAGTTTGAAAGGTTAAAATATGAGATAAAATTAAAAAAAAACAAATTTTAAACATCAAAATACAGAATAAAATTCTGAGTTTAAAAGTTAAAAATATGAGATAAAAAATTTAAATCATGAGTTTCAAAGGCATAAATATTAAACAGAAGTTTGAAATCATGAGTTTTATAGGTCAAAATATGAGAAAAAAATCAAAATAATGAGTTTAAAGTATAAAATATGAGATAAAATTTAAAAAACACAAGTTTAGAGCAACAAAATACAAAATAAGATTTGAAGTCATAGGTTTAAAATGCACAAATGTTAAAAAGAAATTTGAAATCACTAGCTTTAAAGGTCAAATATGAGATTCAATTTAAAATCATGAGTTTAAAAGTAAAAATATGAGATAAAATTCCAAATCATGAGTTTTAAATTTTTACCTAATTTTTTTAAGGTCAAAATACAGGATTAAAAGTCTAGGTTAGGAGTTGAAAAGGCCAAAATGTGGGATAACATTCAAAATCATGAGTTGAAAAGGTCACTTAAAATTTTAAAATGTCAAAATATGAAATTAAAAGACTAAATCAAAAGTTTATGTTCTAATTTAGAGATGCAAAATTGAAAATTTGACATGAAAAAAAAAATCATTTTATTTTCAAAATTTTTTTCTTTACTTTTTCAAATTTAGTTGACTTAACAAAGATCATTCAAACCAACAAGGTAAAGTTTACATTTTTATACTGGAGGAAATCTGCAGACCTCATACTGGTGGGCCAGTTAGAATTAGAACATGATCTGAACTGGTGGGCCAGTTAGAATTAGAACATGATCTGAACTGGTGGGCCAGTTAGAATTAGAATATGATCTGAACTGGTGGGCTGGATTTGTCTGACAGCCCTGCATTACAGCATGAAGAGGAACG
This sequence comes from Cheilinus undulatus, assembly GCF_018320785.1. Taxonomy (NCBI): domain Eukaryota; kingdom Metazoa; phylum Chordata; class Actinopteri; order Labriformes; family Labridae; genus Cheilinus; species Cheilinus undulatus. The sequence continues at coordinate 2,947,648 of NC_054888.1, forward strand.
AACACTCAGAGAACAGATCTGACATGAGGGGATGGAGACGAGGCTCTGAACATCCCCAGAGTTCAGATAAATCTTCATGAAGAAGTGAAGGAAAACAGCACAGGTGGAAATCTGCAGGCCGTCCTCACCAAAAGGCTCATGGGAGAATCCACAGTCAAGAGGAAGAAGAAGAAAGAGCACAAATCACCACAAACACACCATCCCCACTGTGGAGCACGGTGGTAGCAGCATCATGCTGTGGGGATGCTTCTCAGCAGCATGAAAACTGTTTTTACTTTGTCATAAAAAAACGTAACGCTGCTACCAGTCACTGCCACGCCGAGTTTTATCCACAGCATTTATTATTATTAAAAAATAACACAATAAAATAAAATATTGTAGTCGTCTTGTTGCTCTTCACAGCAGGAGAAAAATCATTACGGAGAATAAAGTAGCATCTGAAAATATTCAACCCTTCCTGGTGTCATCTGTGATGATTAGAGCAGACCCTTGTGGTCACCATGGCAACCTTGGCTCTGCATTAATGTGTGTGTGCCATTCGTTCCACAGGCAGCAGCATATGTAGCAGCCTCATTAGGCTAATGTTTGTGTGTGTCAGCGGTGTGTGTGAGTGTGAATGCAGTCTCTGCAGCAAGTGTCCTGTAGAACGGACTGACACCTAAAGACGCGGGCAGAGACGGCGAATACAGGCGCAGACGCTGCCAGCATGCAAACACGGCTAAACAGAGCAAATATTCATCAGAACATGTAAATGTTTAAAATTAAACACTACCCAGGGAACGCTGCGACGGAAAATCCTCACTCCATCCTTCACCGGACAAAATATTCACATCATAGGAATAAAGCCGGCTGCTTTTACGGGGGAATTTTCCTCCTCCGGGACAAAAAACACCAAAAATCCTTAAAATCCAGCTGCTGTCTTCCAGAAATAATCCTCTCCGCTCTAAATCCTCCTCTTCCTCTTGTTGTCAGTGTCCATTTCTTGCACCACAATCATGTTTGCAGACGGAGAGAGGTGACCGATCTCATCCTTAAAGAGCATCTCCCTCCTCCTCCTCCTCCTCCTCCTCCTCCTCCTCCTCTCTCTGCTGCACCACCTGCTTCCCTGCCCCCAACCAATCACAGCCAAACCCTGCATCTTGCTGTTCCTGAGCAGCCAATCAGAGCTGCAGGAGCTCCCGATAGGCAGCTGTGTGCATGTAGCTGGTGGAGGAGAACGGGAGGGGATATGAAAGGTGATGAGCCATAGAAAAAAAAAGGAGGCAGCCATGACACACAAATACAAGACGATATGAAGAAACAAGAGGTGCATCTTCATCCTTTCTCCTCCCCTTCATTATGAGTGAGGGGAGGAGAGAGGGAGGAGAATCAAAGAAGGAGGAGAATCAAGAAAAAGCTCTGAGTATGGTTTAATCCAGCGTCTTCATCAGAACATCCACTGTGCATGATCCTGAACAGCAGGGGAAGAACTCTCACGAGGTTAAGGTTGGAAAAAGTGTAAATTGTGTTCATATTTAGATAAAAATCATAAAAGAATATCTTGTTTAATTCATATCTGCACATTTAAATCATTTATTTGTCATTTTGCATTATTCATGGCTGGAGAAATCCACTATGTGGCCCTGTTCTTGTGGTCTGGTTTGGTGCAGTGCTGACATCTGGTGGTGGACTGTGGTACAACCCTGGCCAGACCTCCACACTTTGTTTGTTTGTTTGTTTGTTGTTAGACCAAACGGAGCCGAAAGGGGAGGGGCTTTATCGGTGTAAATGTGCGCTAACCTCGGGACGCTGGTGAGGTAGCTGAGCACGTTCTGGAACTCCTCCTCCTCCAACTCGCTGAAGGCCGGGAATTCTGGGAAGACCATGACGGGGCTGCCATTTATCCCGCGGCCGCCTGGAGATGTAGAGGTCAGAGGTCAAAGAGATGAAGAGTTGAGGTCAAAACACAGTGGTGATGTTTTTATTTACTGATGGGCTTTAAAGCAGAAGATGCATGAATAAAATATTTAAAATGTCAAAAATGTACAGATTTAAACAGGATAAGAGTGAAGAAAGTGAAAAGCCCCTCAGGAGTTCTGCTGTTTGGTTTTATAGATCAGCGATACTCAGCGTGTGACTCTTTTATATATTCAATTAAAATATTATTCCCACAGAAAACCTTAAGAAGGAGAATGTTTTTGCCTTTTTTCACCATTTTTTTGCCTCCTTTCATCCATTTAAGCAGCCTTTGCCATTAAATACCGCTTTATTCCCCACCTTTTTCCCATTTTTGACACTTTTTTGGCGACTTCACCAATTTTTTTACCACTTTTATTCCATTTTTGCCATTTCTCAGTTTTTCTCCTCATTTCCACCCACTTAATTTACCTTTAGTCATTAAATAACACGTTTTTCCTGGTTATTGCCCATTTTAGTCACTTCTTTTTGACACTTTATTCCCATTTTTGCCCTTTTTCACCATTTTTTCCACCACTTTTCCCTCTTTTAGCTACATTTTGTCATTAAATACCACTTGTTTCAAAAATTTTTTTGCCCATTTTTGCCACTCTTGACTAGTTTTTGCCCATTTTAATTACTTTTCACTCATTTTTTCGCCCCTTTTAACACATTTTTGCCACTTCTGACTTATGTTTTGGTCACCTCCCATCAAATTTTGTCACTCTCTGCCCTTTTGTACCACTTTTTCTCCCAGTGTTTGCCACTTTTTGCCTATTTTTGCCACTTCCCGACCATTTTTCCTACAATTTTTGCTTATTTTTGCCACCTTTAACTTATTTTAACTGCCATGTTTCACCTCTTAGATTGTGGCTCTTACAAAGGTAATTTCCAATGATTTGGCTGTTTGGTTGAGTAACACTGTTATAGATCGATCATGGTCATTATAATTTGTGTTTTTTCCACCAAACAAAACAAAACAAAACACTCTAATGTCAAAGTGGAAACAGATTTCTACTCAGTTATGTCAATTAAATAAAAATATTTATGGTAAAACTGCTGTCTGCATAAATATTCACCCCCTTTAAGGTCAAATTCAACAGAGGTCCATCCATTGGTGCTAGCAGCCTCTTAGTGTGATGGGACTACCTGAGAACAGTGAATCACTGGTTAATCAGTATTCCTGGTTACCATTACACCATGAAGACAAAAGAACACTCCAAGCAACTCAGAGAGCAGGTCGTTGAGAAGTAAAACTGTTGGCGGGTTCTTCAGCAGTCAGATCTTCATGGGAGAGTGGCAAAGAGAAAACTCAGATTCAATCTGGACTAGAGATCACCAACAGACATGGGGGAGACTCCATGAAGGTTCTTTGGTCTGATGAGTGGCAGCATCATGCTGTGGGGATGCTTCTCAAAGCTCAGAACTCAAACCAAGACAGAGTTTGTGGCTGGACTGAAAGGGCTGTCCTGGTTTTGTTTAATTTTATTGACTTTACTTTGTAGAAATCTGGTTCCACTCTGACTTTAAAGAGTTTTTTCTTCAAAAAACCAAATTATACTGACTGTGATTGATTTATAAAACCAGTTGAAGTATGAAGCATCCAAGAGGTGAATAGATTTTGCAGGAACTGCAGATATAAAAATGGTCTGTTATCTAGAATGGCGCTTCTGTATGTATTTATGGATGTGTAGTATTAAAGCTGTACACTTCCTTCAGGCCTTCATTGCGTTGCCATGCCAACAACAGCCGCCCTCTACGTAAATAATTCATCACCATGACGGTTTCCTCTGCAACATGACCCACAGAAGAAAGCCAAGGCCACATCCGTGAGTCTGCATGAGTCTGTGAGGCCGTTTGACTACGGAGGCCCGGAAGGACAAACTTTATTTGGTGCTAAATATTTAAGTAAATTTACTCTGAAAGAACAGAATCTTTGATGTGAACTATTGTTTTTAGATCCTACAGCACTGTGAGCGTGTTTGCCTCCTTTTCTCTGTGCATATTTGTCAAACTGAAATCTTTCACATCATCAGACTGTTGATGATATTAGACAGAGATAACCCAGTAAATACAGAATGCAGTTTTTAAATGATGATTTCATCATCCAAATCATACTGATCCTGCGTGGAAAAGTCATAACCTTTGACCCTAACAGCTGGTTGTTCCATAACTGTCAGCAAACAAGACGGACACAGAGCCAGACAGGTTTGGATTAATCATTAATAACAGACTTTTGTGTTTACTCAGGCCATCGTTGCTCCTCTGGCACCGTGGGGTCGCCAGACACTGAGAGGGTCTCCAAATGTCCTAAAAACTGAGGATACTTTTAAATTACACTGTTGACACCAACTCTGTTGCACTTTTTGCCCAAATTCATCATTTTCCCCACCAATTTAAAAACATTTTTGCCATTTAACACCTTTTTTGGTCCATTTTTAAGTCTTTCCACCACTTTTTCTGCCTGTTTTTGACACTTCTTTAAGCTTAACATTTCCTCTGTTGACCCATTATGCCACTATCAAACACTTTTATACCCAATTTTTTCCATTTTAACCACATTTCACCATTTGATATGCCCAGTTTTGGCCAGTTTAACCAATTTTTGCCAATATCTGCCTGTTTTTTCTTCCTTGGTTAACCCTTGTTTCCCAGTTTATATCAATTTTCCATCCCATTTAACCCAATTCCCACCCATTTTTGACATTTTAAAGCCAGTTCAGCCACTTCTTAATTCCCTTTTTCGACTATTTATGCCCATTTTTGACATTTTTATCTAACTGTTGCCACTTCCAACCAATTTTTGCTACTTTTAAAATCTAACTTCAACACCTTTGCTGCCATTTTTTCCATTATTAACCATTTTAGCCTTTTTTAAACCATTTTCATTCTTTTTAGACAAAAATGATTTTTTAAGAAGGCCATTTACTACACAGATTATTAAAAAAAGTTACTGTTTCTTTGAAAAGAGTGGTTATTATTCAGTTAAATATAAAATATGGATATCACAGCTTAACTTAACAGAAGATCACGGTTTTGTTGACCTCCATGAACCCCCAGTTTGGCTGGGTGCCAGCAGGCTCTACCCTTTACCCCCCTTTATGGACAGCCTTTCTCCATATGACTATTCTGAACTGTGCATGGCTGTTCAACCACCTTCAGGTCCAGTGGGGGTCCAGGTCTCTGGCACCTTTATTTTGGGGGTCAGGGGCTGAAAAGGTTGGGCAGTGTTACTCAACCAAAGAGCCAAATTGGTGAAAAATGTCTTTGCAAGAACCAAAATCTAAGTGGTCAAAATTGGCAAAAACAGCTTGAAGTAGCAATAAAAATTAAGTTAAAGGTAGAAAAAATGGTCAAAAAAAATATGGGTGAAAATGGGGAGAAGAAGGGTCAGAAATTGGCAAAAATGGGTGAGAAGTGACAAAAAAATGACTTCCAGGTGGCAAAAAATGGTCCAAAGGTGGCAAAAACATGGCAAAAAAATGAGTGAAAAATGACTAAAAATGGGCAAAAAGCAGTCAAGAGTGACAAAAATGGGCAAAAAATAGGAAACAAGTGGGATTTAATGGCAAAAGGTAGCTGAAATGGGTGAAAAGTAGTGAAAAAATATTGAAAAAGGGCAAAAATGGGGTCAAAGTGGCAAAAAGAAGTGGCAAAAATGGGCAATAATAAGGAAAAAAGTGGTATTTAATGGCAAAAGCTAGCTTAAATGGGCAAAAATTTGGAAAAAAGTCTTAAAAAAAATGGGTAAAAAGTTGAAAAAGTGTCAAAAATGGGATAAAATTGGCAAAAAATGGGCAAAAAAGGTGGTATTTAATGGCAAACAGTAAATTAAGTCGTTGAAAATGGGATAAAAGTGGTAAAAATGGGTAAAAAATTGCAAAAATGCGAAATGGGCAAAAATGGGATAAAAAGTGATAAAAATTGTAAAAAGTGTTAAAAATGGGCAAAAAGTAGGAAAAAAGGTGGTATTCAAGGGCAAAAGGTAGCTTGAATGGGCAAAAATTGGGAATAAAAAGTGGCAAAAATGGTGAATAATGGCACAAAAGTTGACCTTTTCTAAGGTTTTCTGGGTAATAGTATTTTAAATTCAGACATTAAAGACCCACACGGTGAGTATCGCCGAGGTCATGAACCCCTGCTCTAGCTAACGGCTGATTTTCAGTAACATGCTTTCTCTTTCGTCCTCTATCTGTCCGCTGGTCCAGCTGAAGGAGAAAACAGTGAGTAACATTTGGACTCTAATAACTGCTCTATGGACTGACCCACATGTTCAGACACACAGAGTGTGTATCGGTCAGCAGAGATAGAAATCAGACCCACCTGGCAGGATGGCAAACTGCTTCTGGAGCTCGGAGCCGATCTCGGCACACAGCGGGCCGTGTTCTCTGTGCACGATGTCATCTGAGGAAAACACACAAAGATGGACATATTTAACACACGCTCACATCCTCACGTGTCTTTTTGTCTCATTATCACCCGCTAGTGTTGAAGATTCTCAGATGCTGGCAGTCAGAGACAGCTGACTGTGCTAAATGCTCTAAATGGTGCATAGAGATGCTAATTTGCTGTTTATTTAGCGATGCAGATGAAGCTGGGCGACCGTTAAAGAGCTGGAACTGCGTGAGACCAAGACAAAGAAGAAGCAGAGGACTCAGGCTGCGAGGGGCCATATCGCTGACATGTAGCCAAGAATTTCACATGACCCAGTTTGGTTTTTACAGCCAGCAGCTGACCGTTTTATTACACAGAAACAGAACTGTGTGATAGACAGAAGCTCAGTGCCTTCAGGAGGAACCCTGGCATAGTCAGACTGAGGCTGGATGGTAGATGTAGAGTCTGAGACGCTCCTGTCGCTGCAAACATGCACCATCCAACGTTTTACCTCTCACAGGCCAAGTCTCTTAGTCTGAGTGTCTGAAAACGTCACATGTACACCTGAGTTTATGCTTCAGTCCAGGAGCAAAGCCACCAAACTTTATCAGCAGAAACACGAGTCTGGCTGGTGCTCTCCTGCCGTTTTCATGCTACGTTTAATTTCAGAAATATTGAGTTTCATCTGAAGTAGCCAGTAAAACAGCTTAGACCAGTGATACTCAACCCTGCTCAGCCAAAGAGCCAAAAACCTCTGCAAGAGCCACGATCTAAGAGGTGAAAAGTGTCAAAAACAGCTTCAAGTAGCAATAACTATAAGTTAAAGGTGGCAAAAATGGTCAAAAAGTAACAAAAATGGGCAAAAATGGGTGAAAACGGGGAGGAAAAGGGTCAGAAAGTAGCAAAAAGAGGTGAGAAGTAACAAAAAATGAGTTACAGGTAGAAAAAAAATAAAATAAATGAAAAGTGACTGAAATGGGCAAAAAGCATTCAAAAGTGGCAAAAATGGGCAAAAAAAATGAGTGAAAAGTGACTAAAAATGGGCAAAAAGCAGTCAAGAATGACAAAAATGGGCAGAAAGTAGGAATAAAGTGATATATAATGGCAAAAGGTAGCTGAAATGGGTGAAAAGTGGTAAAAAAAAATGAAAAAGGGCAAAAATGGGATAAAATTGGCAAAAAGAAGTGGCTAAAATGGGCAATAACTAGGAAAAAAGTGATATTTAATGACAAAAGGTAAATTGTGTGGCTAAAAATGGGATAAAAGTGGGAAAAAAAGGGGGAAAAAAGTGTCAAGAGTGGCAGAAATGGGCCAAAAAGTAGGAATACAGTGGTATTTAATGGCCAAAGATAGCTTAAATGGATGAAAAGTAGCAAAAATTGTGAAAAAGGGCAAGAAATTTTTACCTTTTTTAAGGTTTTCTGGGGTAATAATATTTAAGATTAAGACATTGAAGAGCCACACGCTGAGTATCGCTGGTTTCGACTGTTAGATGAACAAAGACTGCTGCAGCAGGAAGTCAGCATCTTCTCTGTCCCAGTTTCCAGAAGGATCTGAATGTAGTGATGAAAGCGATACTACAGCTGCTCCCAGTCTGGAAAAATAACCAGACTCTTTAGAATGAAGACCAGGACCAGGGCCGTAGCTAGAGATTTAGGACCCCCAGACAGAAGATGATACAGGGCCCCCTTTAACCAGCTAGCCAAGCAACAGATGTAGCCTCATTTCTACAGATATTTCTGCATTTTAATGTATTTTTGAACCATAACTTCCTGGTTTCTGAGCAGTAGTTTTACTTTGGTTAAACTGACTTTACCTGCATTATTAGCAGAGCTGGACATCTGTTAGGGAGGAGCAGGGCACCCAGTATTGATTCTTCCCAGTCTGTTGATCCTTTTAGTCACTTTTGATTCATTAACGACACTATTTCACTGACCCAACATAAAACCTGAGGAAACTTCCATTTAGGGTGAGGATGCCCAAAGTTTAGAGTTAAGAAGCGGACCTGATAAACCTGATGACACGAGTAAACAGGAAACGAGCTCCTCCTCTATGAAAGGACCAATTACACAGCAAGTGCAACTTACGTAGCTCTGTTAGCTGCATAAGCTACATAGCCAATGTAGCTAAATAGCTAATGTAGCTAAAACTAAGCTCACAGAGCAGCTAAATACCTACGTTATCAATTAAGCCAAGTTAGCTTCAGCTATGTGTGCTAAAGCTCATGTTGCTAGAGCTAACTTAGCTACATTGGCTCATGTAGTAATTTTAATTACATAGCTAGCACAGCTATGTTAGCTTACCTAGAGCTTTAGCAAATGTAGCTGAAGCTAACTTGGCTAGAGCCAACTTAGCTGCATTGGCTTATGTAGTAAAATTAATTATGTAGCTAGCACAGCTATGTTAGCTTACCAAGAGCTTTAGCAAATGTAGCTGAAGCTAACTTGGCTAGAGCCAACTTAGCTACATTTGTTCATGTAGTATCACTAATTACGTAGGTAGCACAGCTTTGTTAGCTTACTTGGAGCTTTAGCAAACGTAGCTGAAGCTAACTTTGCTAAGGCTACATTGGTTCATGTAGTAACACTAATTACGTAGCTAGCACAGCTTTGTTAGCTTACGTAGAGCTTTAGCAAACATAGCTGGAGCTAACTTGGCTAGAGCTAACTTAGCTACATAGGCTAATGTAGTAACGCTGATTAAGTATCTAGCACAGCTATTTAGCTTACCTAGAGCTTTAGCAAATGTAGCTGAAGCTAACTTTGCTAAGGCTAACTCAGCTACATTAGCTAATATGGCTCACTTTAGCTAACCTAACTACAGTGAGCCACTCTCCGTGTAGCTACTTCTAAAGGCGTCTATCCTGGATAAGATCAGACCTCTGACCTTTTCAGTTTTATTTATGAACTGTTGTTCAGTCTGTCATGTTTGTGAAGGATTTTGTTTGTGAATAAAGTTGAGTTTGAATAAAATCTGAATAACTGTACCAGGACATGACGGCCATTTCTATCAGAGATCTCTGGAGTCTCAGATGATCGCTCTGCAGCCAAACCTCTCTGCTGTCACATGATCAGACTCTCAGCCTCGATCCCATTTCTGACAGCTGTTTCACCCTTGGACTGATTTCATAAATCAGTCATGGCCGATATCATTTTTTGTTTAACTGTTATTATTCTGTAGAAACCTGTTTTCACTTTGGCGTGATTTTGATTTATTTAAGAAGCCAATAAAAGGATAAAAATATGCTCCTCCTCTTTCTGATGCCATGTGTGACCCATGTCTGCCAGACTAGAGAATAACTGAGCTGAGAGCGTGTGTGTGAGCGTGTGTGTGTGAACGCTGAGATCGCCGCCAGCGTAACGGAGCGCCACTGCGTGTGTGAGCATATAGACAAAGGCTGACGCTGAGGCGCTGTGAGGGGAGCACGGCCAGGTTTCAGAGCAGCACTGCAGAGCTCAAAGAGAAATTCATCAGCATCCAAGTGCAAAATAAGCAAAAAAGAAAAGGCAGAGCTCGACTGGAGGACTTTAACGCTCCGAGTTTAGAGGCAGACACTAAAAATAGTCTTTAAATTAGCATAACAAGGTCCGTTTGCATCCTCATCTTCAGCACTGTTGGATGTCAGGTAACGGGACCAGAGCCAGCGAGGGTACCGGGCACTCTGATGAAGCAAAACCAAGATTTCAAACAGGAAAAACAAAGAGAGAGAGGAGCCAAAGTAATGTAGTTACTGAATGCTTTAGACCAATGCTAGGCCTGATTGGACAGCTGTAGTAGGGCCCTTCCATCGGGCCCCTGCAGGCAGGCCTGGCCGGGCCCCTGAAAACCCAGAGAGGGCCCTCCCCAGTCTGAACTATTGATAACACCAATGCATGTGGTTTGGACCGGTGGAGATGGTGCTAGCTTAATGGCTAACAGTTCGTTTTGGGGCTGAAGTGTGGCTGAAGCTATCACTGGCATTTATTCACACCACTTACTGATCTCTTTTCATCACCGTTTCTCCATTCTACCACATTTAACCAGTTTTTGCCACTTATGGCTAAATTTGTGCTACTTTTAAGCCTTTTTACTTCTTTAGATGCCCAACTTGGCCTCCTTTTCCACTTTTAAACTGATTTTCATCTGTTCACACCACTTTCCACATGATTAAGCAAATGACATTTTTCTCTTATTTTCCAAAAGAGTATTTTTCCAGTCATCAGCCATTAGAGCATAATTCAAATGTTTTTGAACAAACTTCATAATGATAACCATTTTTTTTAAATAAAAACCTCAAATCCCACTTTTCCACATTTTCCACATTATTAAGCAGGCCTCAGGTTTCAGCATAATGGGAAAGAAAAAGGATCTCTGCTGCTGAAAGGCCTCAAATAGTGCAACGCCTTGGAGAAAAAATGAAAACATTTGATATTTCATGAAAAATTAATCGTGATCATCGTACTGTGAAGAAATTAGTGTCTGATTCAGAGCACAGATGGGTTCCTGCAGATAAAGACATAATGAGGAAGGTTTCTGATGGCCAAATACATCAGATTAAGAGAGCAGATGCTAAAATGCCATTACAAAGCAGCAAACAGGTATTTGAAGCTGCTGGTGCCTCTAGAGTCCCACCAACCTCAAGGTGTGGGATCTTCCAGAGGCTTGCAGTCGTGTATAAACCTACTATTCAGCCCCCCCTAACCAATGCTCACAAGCAGAAACGGTTGCAGTGGGCCCAGAAATACATGAAGACTCATTTTCAAACAGTCTTGTTGACTGATGAGTGCCGTGCAACCCTGGATGGTCCAGATGGAGGAGTAGTGGATGGTTGGTGGATGGCCACCATGTCCCAATGAGGCTGGGACGTCAACAAGGAGGGGGCGGAGTCATGTTTTGGCCCGGATTCATGAGGAGAGAGCTGATAGGCCCCTTTAGGGTCCCTGAAGGTGTGAAAATGACCTCGGCAAAGTATCTAGAGTTTCTGACTGACCACTTTCTTCCATGGTACAAAAAGAAGAACCGTGCCTTCTGTAGCAAAATGATCTTTATTCATGACAATGCTCCATCTCATGCTGCAAAGAATCCCTCTGTGTCATTGGCTGCTATGGGCATAAAAGGAGAGAAACTCATGGTGTGGCCCCCATCCTCCCCTGACCTTTAACCCTGTTGAGAACCTTTGGAGCATCCTCAAGCTAAAGATCTATGAGGGTGGGAGGCAGTTCACATCAAAACAGCAGCTCTGGGAGGATATTCTGACATCCTGCAAAGAAATTCAAGCAGAAACTCTCCAAAAACTCACAAGTTCAGCGGATGCAAGAATAGTGAAGGTGATATCAAAGAAGGGCTCCTATGTTAACATGAACTTGTCCTGTTAAGATGTTTTTGATTGGAATAACTTTGATTTCAGTAAATATGACCTCCTAATGCTGCAGATTCAACATATGACCATTTTCACTTCTTTACAACCTATAAAATCTTTTAAAACTCTGTTTTGCATAATAATGTGGAACAGTGTATTTTGAGGTTTTTATTTTTTTTTAAATAATGGTTATCATGATGAAGTTTGTTCAAAAACATTTGAATTATGCTCTAACGGCTGATGACTTGAAAAATATTCTGTCATTTGCATTAATATTTAGGAAAATATGAGAAAAACGTCATTTGCTTAATAATGTGGAAAGCAGTGTTTTTGCCCATTTTTATCACTTTATTGCCAAAAATCACAATTTTTAACCTTTTTTTGACGCTTGGAAACCATTCTTGCCAAATTTTTAACCACTTTTCACCCCTTTTTCACTGCCATTTTGCCATTTTCAAACCATTTTTTCCACTTTAATTTTTTTTACCATTATCAAGGCCCATTTTTGACACTTTCAGCCAATTTTTTCCCACTTTAAGCAGATTTTGGCCACTTTAGGCCCATTTTTGCTGGGCGTTTCAGTGTCATGATTCCACGTCAGTTTTTGTCTGTGCAGCCATCATAACTGAGCCCTAAGGGAGGAATGTGGCGAGTAGGCATGGTCTCCCCCCCCCCCTCGGATCTAAGAAAATTGAAACCTTGGACCTGATTATAAATCAATTTTAATGTCATCATTGACAAAACCCCAACATGACAGGCCTACAGACACTTGTTGGTGAAAAAAGGTCTCTGTATAATTCTATGTATAATTCTAATTAGACGGCATATTAAGTCCCCTCTGTAAAAACAGTGAGAAAATGTCTGTTCATTTTCAAGAAAAACTAAAAACACTCAAGTTGAAGAAGTAGATAATTTACAAAAAAAACCAACATTTTCCTACTTTCACATTCTTAAGTTTGCGGGAAAAAAAAAAACATTGAATTTTTGAGGCTATGAGGTCAAAAACTCAAAAATCCAACCACTGTTTTAATTTGGTTTCTTGTAAATTTTTGCCTTTAAAACATTTTAAGTTTATAAGTTTCAAAGATTTGAATTTTTCAGTTTCTTATGTCAAATTTTTAGACTTTATAAAATTGGACATTTACATTTTTTCTTGTTAATTTACAACATTTTAAACTCTGATATTTTGAGTTTATTTTCATCCTTCCTGCCTTAAAATATCAAAAATATATTTAAAAAAATATATAATATATATATACACAATATAAAATGTAAAACTATATGAATATATAAAAATATATATATAAATAAATTATGAAAAATAAAATAAAAATATATGTACATCTAATTTTGTCAAGGTCAGAGCAGACAGGGTCCCCCTGGTACCCGTCCCCCAGGTTGGGATCCTCTGGTCTAGGGTACCGTCAGGATGGGTAACAGGGTCTCCACACGCCCCCGGGTCATGCTGTGGATGTTCCAGGTGTGGGAGTGTCACCGGGGGGAAAAGGCCCAAACAAAAGAGATGCCGTCGAGCTCAACCTTGGCTGCTGAGCGACACACATGTGGCAGCGTGTTTGTAGCTCTGACTCGTCTTTCTTTCACACCACGCACATTTTTGAAGACTGAACTGAAAGCATCAGGTAGCATTAAGCCCCGCCTCCATTCATCACTGAAATAAAGAAGTAACTGTACAGGTGAGTTCCTTTGTCCTTCATTGTTCTTTTACAGGATGAACCTGCAGACATGAAGACTCCGCTCAGCTCCATATGATGTAGAAGGCGGACAGATTAAGAGCTTAGATCCTCTGTAAGGCTTCACAGCGTGTATTAAGCATACCATTGGCTAGACAGTGACTCACACCACATGCTGCAGCTCTCATGTGTAGAGCGGCGTGTTTACAGGAAGCTGTGGGTCGCATCATTAGGAAACACAAACTGCATGTAGCTGTGGTCAGACAGGAATCTCACAAACAGAGTAATGAAGACGGCCGGGCAGCGGGCGGCGGGCGGCGGGAGGCAGGCAGCGGGCAGCAGGCGGGCGTGGCTGCAGATATGACAGGATTACATTACGATGACAGAGCCGTGAGTCAGGGGGCCGCAGCTGCTGTTCACAAACACCAGACGGAAATAAGGACTTAAAAAAACAGCAGATTTATGGTGAAAGACGGGAATATTCCCTTCATTTCACCTGTAGCCACTGCAGAACAACTCTTCAGCTGGCTGGGGCAATCTATGAGAGAAATAATTTAGAAATATACATTTATGGGGTTTAGGACTGCTAATCTCCAAACTGCAGACTGGACGTTTGTTCAGAGTTTAAAAACATTCCCCAAATCACTCTGGAGACATCGCGAGTACAAGAATGGAGTGGAGCCTTCCCCATAATGCCTCTGTCCTAAAAGCAGGGTACTTTAGGAGCGAGCGTTTCCCTGGCACTAATGCAGGTCCACTTTAGAAGACCTAGACCGACCACACAGCCTCCAGTGAAGCGGACCAGCCTGTAATTTCTGCTCTATAATCAGCAGAGACCAGGGCAGGGGAGAGGAAGTGTGTTTGAGCCAGCTGTCACTGAGTCAGGCTGTAAGCTCTGGATGAAACCCAAACCCTGGACCACGGCCAGACGTGTGCAGGATTCGGACTCTGCTGGATCTGTGCATGACCTTAGATCTGAACCTGATAGTCCAGGACCTGGAGAGGGGCCAGACTAACAGCCTCACTGCCAGCCTGTGGTCTCCTCACCATAAAACTGAAATCAAACCGCTGTCAGCAGATTTTGAGCCGTTATTTCTCTGTAATTCTTCAGTTAGCTCAATCAGTATTCCTGGCTACCATTACACCATGCAGATAAAAGAACAAACTGTGAGAGCGTGCAAGAAGGAGACCAGCACAAGGCCACCAAGACTCCTATGACTACTCTGAAGCAGTGACTTACTTTAGCTTTATTAGCCACAGCTAAGGCTAACATAGCTATGCTAGCTACATAATAAACGCTAATGCCTAAGCCAATCTAGACTTAGCAATGTTAGCTTTAGCAAACTTAGCTAAAGCAAATTAAACTGCATAGAAAATGTAGTTGCCTTGCTTAGGTAGCTGCTCTGTGAGATCAGCTTAAGCTATGTTAGCTACGTAGCTCTATTATCTATAGCCTAGTAAGCTTTAGCAAACAAAGCTGTAGCAAACATAGCTAAAGCAAACTTAGCCACAGAGAGAATGTAGTTGCCTAACATATGTAACTGCTTTGTGAGATCAGCTTTAGCTTTGTTAGCTACGTAACTCTGTTATCTATAGCTTAGTTAGCTTTAGCAACATGAGCTTTAGCAAAAAAAGCTAAAGCAAACTTAATTACATAGAAAATGTAGTTTCCTAGCTTACATAGCTGCTTGTGAAATCAGCTTTGGCTAATTTAGCTGCGTTAGCTCTGCCATCTATGGCTTAGTTAGCTTTAAACTAAGCTTAAGCAAATATAGCTAAAGCAAACGTAGCTACATACAAAAAGTAGTTACCTAACTTGGGTAGCTGCTTTGTGTGACTGTCTTAAACTTTGTTAGCCATATAGCTCTGTTATCTGAAGCTCAGTTAGCTTCAGCAACGTGAGTTTCAGCAAATGTAGCTAAAGAAAACTTAGCTACAAAGAAAATAAAGTTGTGTAACTTAGGCATGTGCTTGTGAGATCAGCTTTAGCTATGTTAGCTACATAGCTCTGTCATCTATGGCTTAGTAAGCTTTAGCAATGTGAGCTTCAGCATAAATAGCTAAAGAAAACTTAGCTACATAGAAAATGTTGGTGCCTTGCTTATGCAGCTGTTTTTTGAGATTATCTTAAGCTGTATTGACTACGTAGCTCTGTTATCTAAAGCTCAGTTAAGTTTAGCAAAGTGAGCATTAGTAAAAATATCTAAAGCAGACATTGCTACATGGAAAAAGTAGTTGCCCTGCTTAGGTAGCTGCTTTGTGAGATCAGCTTATCTATGTTAGCTACGTAGCTCTGTTATCTGTAGATGCTTTGTGGGATTAGCTTTGGCTTTGTTAGCTACATGGCTATTATCTATAGCTTAGTTGGCTTTAGCAAAACTAACCAAAGTAAACTTAGCTACATAGAATATGTACTAGCCTAGCTTACGTAGTTGTTTTGTGAGATTATCTCCGTCTAGGTTAGCTACGTAGCTGTTATCCCTTGCTTAGTTATCTTTAAATATGTAAACCTAAGCAAATGTAGCTAACTTATTTACATACTACATAGTTGCCTAGCATATGTAGCTGCTTTGTGAGATTATCTTAAGCTATGTTAGCTACGTAGCTTTGTTATCTGTAGCTAAGTAAGCTTAAGCAAAGTGAGACTTAGCAAACATAATTTAAGCAAACTTAGCTATGTAGAAAAATATGATGACTGTTTTGGAAAATGTGTGTGCAAGTCAACATTTCAGTGCAAAAATCTGCAGAAATTAAAACAAACGTTTTTGCTCATATTTCAGGGTGTACAGTCTAATCACAGGCTCCGATCTGCACAGCAGAGAAGAAATGACAGCAGCACTTTGGCGTGTACGCAGCGTTAAAACGGCGTGTTTAAGGAGGTGACTGGTGCAAACGTATCAGACATTCAGGCGTCAGGCTGCTTTTCACTGAAACTTAAAAACCTCCCGGCTTTGTCCCCAAACGACTGAATGAAATCAAACTACAGCGGCTCGGCTGCAAGTGAACCTCTTTACCCGGCACACACACAAACACAGTCCCACTGGAAGTGGGGCAAAGCAAGCCAAACACAAATAGTGATTATGGGGGGCCCAGAAAGAATGTCCCTCCGCCTTTTTTACCCTTCCCCCTAAAACCCTTCAGTATTTCATTCATCCTTTTTCAGGGGCTTAGCCGGGGGCAAGCCGATACATAACTGGACAATTTCTACATTTATATTTGAATTTCAGCCAAAACCAATCATTTAGCTCTACAGTGACCCTGTTTCTAAACCTGGATGTATAAATTTACGTTCTAGCCAGGATTTTAAAATCATATCCTTTTTAAAAACACTTTTGCAGCATCTTTAAATCCTAAAAACACGCTGACAGATTCTGACAAACTCAGAGACGAGCAGGTTCAATCACTGCTGCTCCAGCTTTCCCACTCTGAAGTGCCCCCGTCTGAAAGCCTGTTTGTGTGAGAGAGAGAGAAAGGGCAGGATTTAAAGAGGAGAAAAGATAGTGAGGAGGAGGAGGAGGAGGAGGAGGAGCGTGGAGGTCTCTGGTCTCAGCGTAGATGAAATGGAGGACAGGGTTCCTTTACACATGCCTACATATTTAATGTGTTGGCCTGCTGCTAGCTGATACTGTGTGTGTAGGGGGTCAACAGCGCTAACACTCTTCATATGTGCACGCCGTTATCACTCCAAAGCAGCCTTCATCTAAAGTTTAGGATTATTCAAAACGACAGAGCAGGAGAAGACACCTTTGAACCAACAGCATGCTCTAAACGCACCACCTTTGTTCCACTCCAGACCAGGTGGGGGCAGTCCGGTCCATTATCTGACTCTGTCTCATACTGTCACACACAGAGAAACGCCTCCTTTCTTTTTCCAGTCATGCAGGTTTCCCACCGTCACATTAAAGATGGCCGCCAGCTGGTTAATATCTGCAGAGCTCAAACAGAAACAACCCTGACCGAGGGCTGAGTAAACAAAAACACGGCTGGACGAACGAGGCGGGGAAACAGAGACACAACCAAGCAGGAACTCTCATCAGGATGAAAACATTAGCATATGCTGCTTAATTTACTTTAAAGAGTAGCAAACCTTTTTCTCTGCATCCTTAAGATCTAAAAAAAAATTGCACAAAGGTTTAGAATATCCAGAAGATTGCAGCTGCAGAGTGCATCCACATAAGCAGATGTTTTTGTCGCTGACAGGCTAAGGGTTCACTTCAGTAGCTCCAAGCCTAACCAGTCCTGAGCGGGGTTCTCCCTTATGTACGCATCACCATGTTTTCATATGACATAAACACGTCGTGCATTGTTAGAGTCACAACACCGGCAGTATGCTTGAAGTTAGTTTGCAAATCCGCCAAGAAGCAGCAAGAAGAAGCAACCGTTGCAACCACTGGGCTCTAGATTTGTAAATGCTCTATGCAGGCAGTCACGTCCATCCAGCTTCTGTGGCTGTTTCCATCATTTTTAAGATGACTACAATGACACACTTCCTACTTCCACATCTACCCGGTCAATACATTGTTCTTTCTTTCACCTGGGGTTCACTGTTTGGGTTCTACAGCTTTCATTCTATTCTAAAAACACTCCAGTATTGGATTTCTGCATGTCTAAAACCCCTCTGTTTCAGCCCTGCTCAGAACGAACTGTTTCTGTGTCTGTGGCTTTAAATGTTAATGAGCTATCTGACTCCGCCCCTCTCAGGAAATGGATGTGGGGAATAAAAGCAACTAAATTTGGTTTAAAGTGGCAAAAACAAGTAAAAAAGGGGAATAAAAAGTGACCAAATTTGGTTTACAGTGGCAAAAAAATAGTAACAAAGGGGATTACAAAGTGACCAAAATGGTTGGAAATGGCAAAAACGGGCAAAAAAGTATTACAAGAGGAATAAAAAGTGACTAAATTTGGTTTAAAGTGGCAAAAATTGGTTAAAAAGGGGAATAAAAAGTGACCAAAATGGTTGAAAATGGCAAAAAATGGGCAAAAAAGGATTACAAGAGGAATAAAAAGTGACTAAATTTGGTTTAAAGTGGCAAAAATTGGTTAAAAAGGGGAATAAAAAGTGACCAAAATGGTTGAAAATGGCAAAAAATGGGCAAAAAAGTATTACAAGAGGAATAAAAAGTGACTAAATTTGGTTTAAAGTGGCAAAAATTGGTTAAAAAGGGGAATAAAAAGTGACCAAAATGGGTGAAAGTGGCAAAAACCGGCAGAAAAAAGTATCAAAAGGGGAATAATAAGTGACCAAATTTGGTTTAAAGTGGCAAAATTGTCATAAAAAGTACTAAAAGGGGATAAAAAGTAGCCAAATTTAATTTAAAGTGGCAAAAATGAGTTAAAAGGGGAATAAAAAGTGACCAAAATGGTTGGAAATGACAAAAAGTATTAAAAGGGGAATAATAAGTGACCAAATTTGGTTTACAGTGGCAAAATTGTCATAAAAAGTATTAAAGGAGGAATGAAAAGTAGCCAAATTTAATTTAAGGTGGAAAAAATGAGTTAAAAGGGGAATAAAAAGTGACTAATAATGGTTTAAAGTGGCAAAATTGTCATAAAAAGTATTAAAAAGGGAATCAAAATTGACCAATGTGGCTTAATGGGCGTGGCTCTCCTGATCCTCCTCTCAGCTAATCAGGAGCAGAAGGTCAGGAGAGGAGGGCGGAACTTTCTTCCAAGCAGGGAGAGCCAACTGAACCTGGGGGCGTGGCTAACTCCCCTCATGACATCATACGGGGGAAATCTGAGAGCGGCTATAGTCCTGAATGAGCTGGTCATGGAACTGATTCCCAGTCCAAACATCCCCCCATTCCCCCTCTGTACTTCCTGTCTCTCTTTATCTGTCCTGTCAAAATAAAAGCACAGTTCTCATTTTTTCTTGCCAAGTTTTCTTTTGAAAGCACAAATCACTCTTTTTGTTTTCCAAATCATGCATGTAAAATCAGACTTAAACGTGATCTCAGGCTGCTAAAAACAACGGCAGACCCTTCCCCTACTGCCAGGATTAAATGTATGCTCACAGAAATGCTTTCTCTGGCATGATATGACTCTCTGATTTTGGCATTGCATGATTGCACATGAAAAATCCCCAGAGAGGGGAGTCACAGAGACTCGGCTCTCAGGCGTCCCCCCATCTGCTGCTCTGGTATGTAACACATGAACAGGAGCCACTGAGAATGTAGACTTGAAGACTGTCTGAGTGTGTGGCGAGGGCGTGGTCTCACATGGCGGCAGAGATGTGGTCAGTCGGTGTTGTCGCACTGACATGTGGAGGAGCGAGGATTTAGCGGGCGCTCTGCAGCTGTGAGGGAACCGGAGCTTTATTATCAGGCATTACAGGGTTTACCAAAGCTCCATCTGTCACACAGGGACGACTGGGACTGGCAGACACACACCAGGCTAACAACAACAACTGGGTCACAGGGCCAACATTCCCAAACTGGGAGCTTAAACTGGTGTGGATCACGACAAACATTCATTTCACTGATTGAGTGATCCTCATTGTTCTGCTTCAGCAGCTTCATTACCCCCTCTAGTCTGATCTATTTCATGGTTTTAGTTCGTCAGATGTCACTGATAGAATCTGTCACTGAAATGCTTCAGTCAGCGTGGCGTTCCTTCGTCCTGCACGTCGTCGTAAAAGCTGACAGTGACGTCGCTCTGATGGTCAGACATCAGAACAATGACTTCAGGCCTGACTCGGTCACTGGCACAGCGCCCACGCCGACTGAATGGACAGTGGCATCATCATCACGGCTGAACAACACGCCACTGTCCCCCCGTCTGCAGTCTGCACCGCCGCCACAACACACAGAGACACGCAAACGCTCACGGACCAAGTTTACAACCAGCGATGAGGGAACGTGTGCTCAGATCAACAGAAATAATCAATAACGTCAGAAATATCAGGAATAACAGAGCCTCCTAAAGGCCGCATCAGACTACAAGACTTTAATGTTGTCTGTAATGGTACTATAGGAGAACACACAAGATCTGATCTTGTCCTCGCCAACAGATCATCAGAACTTCAGCTGTGATCCTGACCACTCATCATACTCAGAGACAGCCAGAGGAGGGGTTTAGACGTCTGTTAGGATAACTCCTGGCTGATGCTAGAGTAGTGGCCACAGTTTCAATACTCCACTCCAAATTAGCATTAACCAATAATAGTACGCACAAAGAAGTAGTCATGTGTAGACACGGCTGTCGGGGGGGGCGGGGCCAAAGGCCTATGGTATCCATATTCTATATTTAACCTGAACAAGAACAACTCTTATCAAATAAACAAACATTCTTTTTATTATTTTGTGCCATAGTCTTAACAATGTGAATCCCTTTTCTTAAATCAGAATAAAAAATGGCTTAAGAATTGTAAAAATTGGCGGAAAAGGTGGTGAAATGCATTTTGACGGAAGCAGAATATGAGAAAAACGAGATAAAAGGGAATAAAAACAAGCAAAAAAGGGGGGGAAATGGGTTTAAAGTGGCAAAAATTAGCATAAAAGTATAAAAATGGGAATAAAAAGTAGCCAAACTTGGTTTAAAGTGGAAGAAATGGGCATAAAAATTATTAAAATGGGTATAAAAAGTAGCCAAATTTGGTTTAAAGAGGAAGAAATTGTCATTAAAAGTATTAAAGGGGAATAAAAAGTGGCCAAATTTGGTTTAAAATGGAAATAATTGTCATTAAAAGTATTGAAGATGATTAAAAAGTGGCCAAATTTGGTTTAAAGTGGCAAAATGGGCATAAAAAGTATAAAAAAGGGAATAAAAGTAGCCAAATTTGGTTTAAAGTGGAAGAAATTGTCATAACAAGTATTAAAGGGGAATAAAGGGTAGCTACATTTGGTGTAAAGTGGCAAAATGGGCATAAAAAGTATAAACATGGAAATAAAAGTAGCCAAATTTGGTTTCAAGTGGCAAAAATAGGAGGAAATTTGGTGAAATGGGAAGAAAAACTGGTTAAAACAGGCAAAAATGGACATAAAAAGTAATGAAACGTGGTTCAAATGGGCATAAAAGTGTTTAATAGTGGCGATAAGGGGCCATCAGAGGCAATGATAGGTGGAAAGTGGCAAAAGTTAGTTTAGAAATGTCAAAAACAGGCAGAAAACTGGTGGAGAGAGTGTGAAATTGACAAAAATTCATTTTAAGTGGCAAAAATCGGCAAACTTGGTGGGAAAAGTGATGAAAATGGGTTAAAATGTGGCAACATTGGTGTAAAGTGGCAAATGAGTAATAAATAAAATATTCTTAGTTTTTTTAAGGCATCTGGAGACCTCTTCTAAGAGTTTCACGACCCACAATGGGGCCCTGACCCCCACATTGAGAACCCCTGCCTTAGAGTGACTCTGTGACTGCGTACATTCAGGTAGAAAAAGCTGGAACATCTAAGAACATGTAACAATGAAACCATCAGAGCTTGAAACCACACACACACACACCCCTACACACACACACACACACGTGTGATTAATGAACTCATGCACTGACAGCAGCATCAACTCCTCGAACCATCCAAACTTTAGACGCACACAGCTCTCTGACATTTTTCAGGAAGTGTAAGAAAAAGCGAATCCACAGTGAACCTGAAACATTCCCTCATCTGGCTGACCTTTGAGGGGGATTATGGGAGATAAAAGTTGTCTTTTGTGCATGATGTCATTGTTTAAAGATCAGTGTCAGGTTTTCCCCGGCTGCACGTTTCTTTGAGGGCGTGTAAAAACACAGGCCTCCTGGATTCCTCTCTGCTTTCTTCCTCTGCGCCTGTCATCCTTCCTCCTCCTCCTCCTCCTCCCTGTCATCCTCAGTGTTCAGGTCCTCTTTGTTCTGAAGTGTAATGAGAGGTAGTCGTGGCCAGAGGCGGCTAAGAACAGGCTGCGGAGCTTTTTACGGCCTGTTTTTACTCTGATGGAGAGAGGGGAGGAGGGCGAGGGTTTAAAGCCGCCGTGCTTCGTGGTTTCAGTGAGAGAACCAGAGGCATGGAGCACGGGAGAGGAAGATTTCCATACATTTCCATGAGACTGCAGTCAGGAGCAGGTAGAGACAGGATAGCTACAGTAGCACAACCATCCAGCCAATCAGCAGGCAGCTAACATACAGGAACATGATAATAAAGTTGTAGTCACAGTCCTGAAGATTCCTCCTGGCCCTGAAGCCAAGAAATCAGATCTTAATCCCCAGACCTGGTCTGGTATCTGTGCTAACAGGAAGTAGGTCAGAATGGAAAGGTCAGCGCTGCTGAAGAAAGTGATGGTCGTCTGACGCTGATATGAAGGAACGTAGAAAACAAGGCCTGTTTGAGTCAGATATGTTACTGAGGTACCAGACAATGGACCTGAGGATTTATCTGCTGTGATTTAATCCGTCGTGTCATATGAAGATTCACTCAAATAAAAGCAGATTAAATGTGTCAGACGGATTCTCACCTCCTGGAAATGCAGAGTTTGGTCTGGACAAGGAGGCGCCTGGGATACATGGAGGGGATTTTTGGGAGGGATGGGATCTTTTAGAGGTGGAACTACTGGAAGTTTACAGCTAATTTCACAAGAAAAAGAGAAGAATAAAGGAGAAGAGGAAGACCACTAACAATAAAGCAACTTCAACCGGGGAAGTCCTGTTCTACCACAACAAGCAAAGGACAAAAACAGTCCCTCAGTAAAGGCCTGAAGGGCTCATTAATGCTCTACGTCCACCATGCAGACGGAGTTTTCATCTGTACTCTTCATTTAGTCTGTACTTCTCACCACACCGGCTGCATGTTTTATGCTCATCATGGCTTTGAATGAATGATTGTGTATGTTTTATCAACGTTTTCATCGCTTTTGTCGACTGTTTTGTTTTTTTTAATCACTTTTTTTTTTGGTTGGTAATTTTTTCATGTTTCTTTGTCAGTGTTTTCATTATCATTTCCATCAACACCTTCCTCTTTTTGCTCAATTTTCATAAGTTTTGTCTTTTTTAAATGTAGTTTTTGTTGTTGTTTTTTTAAAGATTGATTTTTGGGCATTTTTGTGCTTTTATTAGATAGAGGAGGACAGTGGATAGAGTCAGAAACAGGGTCAAGAATGGGGGAGAGACATGCGGTAAAGGGCCTAAGGCCGGATTCGAACCCAGGCCGCCCGCGTACATGGGGAGCGCCTTTAACCACTAGGCCACCTGTTCCCCGTCTTTGTTGTTTTGACGTCATTTTTGTCCTCAGGGTCGTCTTTTTTTTTATCATTATTTTCATAATCGTTCATATCGTCACTTTTGTTGTCATTTTTGGTCATTTTCTAAATTTTTTTTCTTTTTTTCATTGTCATTTTTGTCCTCAACATCATCGTTTTCATCTTCATTTTTCCCGGGGTTTATTACCTCCGCCAAGGAGGTTATGTGATTGACAGGGTTTATTAGTTAGTTAGTTAGTTAGTTTGTTCGTTAGTTTGTTCGTTTGTAAGTCTGTCCATTAGTTCGTTAGTTTGATAGTTAGTTAGTTAGTTTACTGTTAGTTCGTTTGTTAGTTCGTTTGTTTGTCCATTAGTTCGTTAGTTTGATAGTTAGTTAGTTTACTGTTAGTTCGTTTGTTTGTTCATTAGTTTGTTAGTTAATTAGTTTGTTTGTTAATTTGTTTGTTAGTTTGTTGTTCGTTAGTTCATTTGTTAGTTTGTTTGTTGGCAACATAACTCAAAAAGTCATAGACCTTTTTGATTAAATTTTCAGGAAATGTCAGAAATGGCATAAGGAAAAACTGATTAGATTTTGGGACTGATCCAGATCACCGTCTGGATCCAGGAATTTTTTTAATGGATTCTCCCTATTGGGAGATAGGGCTAATGGTGGAGGTCTGCGCTGTTACCACTTTACACCAGGAGATGGCGGACATGAGTAACTTCAATCCCAGCAGCATTTGTGGGTGTGTTTCTATTCAAAGTTTTGGAGTTTATAGAGTTTGAAAGATGCACGCCCGGTTGAGGGGATGAGTCGGAGCGTAACAGAGAGAAAGACGGCGAATTGTATAAAGAATACTCACAATGCTGGGAGGAATAGAGGAATATTCACCCTCTGCCATGACTTTCAGTCATCCAGTGAGACCATGGGTGAGACTGTCAGTGCATCTGTTGGCACGAGCAGGCAATGCTTCCACCATGACAGTCCACCCGTAGTGAAGCCAATGCTTTGCCTCACTGTGTTTCCACCCCGCCAGGGAGGGAGTAAATGGTGAATGCCGTGGTGGGGGGCACATGGGGACGGATCCAGGAATTTTTTAAAGGATTCTTCACTATTGGGAGGTAGGGCTGATGGCAGAGGTCTGCGCTCTCCGAGTGCTTTTCTAGTTTATCGGTGTTTTCATCGTCATTATCATCACTTTTCTTTCTCATCTATTTTGAAATCATTTTTCGGCGTCTTTGTCTTTTTTAATGTCATTTTTGTTGTTATTTTCGTCATTTTTCCGTAGTTATTTTCATTGTCATTTTTGTCTTTAACGTCGTCATTTTCATCTTTTTCTTTTATTTGTAATCTGAGCTCTGGACATCCCCGTCCCCTTACCTAAAAATAGGTATTAAAAAGTTCACTCCTGATTCGGTTTTCCAAACAGGTTCATCTTCATGTGGAGAGGTACAGGGACTTGTTAATGACTCTACAAGAGTAAAGGCCGGCTCAGACTACACGATTCTTTTGGTCGTTCATGATGGCACCATGTCAGAACAAAATCTTGTCCCGTCTTGGCCGACAGCCTGGCCACACTACAAGAGCGACCCTGACCGCTGTATGTTGACGTCACCACCATCTCCGTGACTGAGTGCGAGTTCATAGGTTGTCAGGGGGCGGGCCAAAGAGTGTCAATCACTCTGCGGCAGAAGCGCTCTGTGTGATTGTAGCGGTCTTTTGCTCACAGAAAGGAAAATAAGAAACAACTATGGATTGAATTATGGATAATAAGTATGGATGTCTCAAGAGGAGGACCATATGGACTGGCTCTCCTTCAGATAGAACTAGAGGTATGCATGTGATAACGTAAATAAAATAAAACAAAATTTACACATTAGTTTTAGGGAATAAAAGGGGATAAAGTGGTAAATCTACTAAATGATGATGCAAAGATAGTGAGCAAATGTTCTCCTGTTGTTAACGTCAGGTCAGGGTGTCAAGCTAGACGACGATGTACGAAAAAATCTGACATGCTAGTCTTGTAGAATTATGGTCGTGAGGAATCGTAAGGAGTCTTGGACGCGTCGTTAATCATGTCACACTATGTATGATGAGTGTTCTGAATGAAAGGCAGCTTTTTAGTCATTTTTATTTTAGTTTGAGTGAACTTCAGTGATTTTTACATTTTAGATTGGTCTATTCTGTTGGTTTTAGTTGACTAGAATAACCTCTGTAGTGATGGTTGTATTGTTTAGAAGGCACTGATTTATTTTTAGATAGAGAGCATAATTGGGCTTTAAGAGGATAGCTGTTAAAGTATGATGCCAACGATTGCTTCCCAAAGATCAACAGGCTTCTTAAAATCATGCATAGGGTAGAAAAGTTCAGCTTTTTCTTGAGGTTAAATATAAAGCTAGCCAAATTAGTGCAAGAACTAGCAATCAAGACTTCCACAAGAACTCTGGGAATTCTTAGGAAAATCTTCACAGACTAAAATCACATAGACGTTGCATTCCTCCAGAGAGCTGCTGCAGGTAAATTCTTCAAAAACTAAGGGTAGCACCACTTCTATATGGAGAAACTGTAGTGGGAAGTCTCCCAGCCTCATGTAGAACCTTAACAACGCCGCTGCTTCGTCACTATTAAAGCCGATTTGTCTGATTTGTTGTTTCTATCATCCAATCCGCCCTCAGGGATCATTAAAGATTCATCCGATCCATTTCATCTAATCCAGCCATATCCACTTATCGATCCTGCCCTCTTGTTTCGTCTCCTCTTCAGGACGGAGACGATCGACTAAAAGGTACAGTTACGCATCAACAGCTGCGCCGCAAACAGGTGATTTAAAGCAGGATCAACGCTTCTTTCCAGATTGCATTATGGGAGCTTAGCGGGGACTTTTCAACTTCTAATCTTGATTTGGCAGAGAAACAGGATGATGCTTTAATCATCCATCTGCCAGAAGACGAACACCGAAACACCTGAAAGACCCTGCAGAGGGCAAAGAAAGCACACGAGCTGCTTCTGCACGTCAGGATAACAGCGGAGAGAGTGGAACCAAGGGGGGAGGAGATGTTGACGTTCAAACTCTCAAAAGGGTTTTGTCCCAACTGACGAGAGAGGAAACACAGGGTTAATGGGAGCGCCGTGATTAACATGCCGTCAGTGTACTGTACAGACGACCTGAGGACCAGAGTCTCCTCTTTACTGACTTATGCAAGCATCTGATGGATGCTAATGCCTTCAGCAGGAGGAAGAACCTCCGGGCCATGAGGAGAAATCAATGTGGAGGGCAAAGTCCCGTTCATACATTCAGACTGCTCAGTCACGTTAACCGCCTTTACATCCGTTTAGAAAGGCTGCCAGGAGATTTGTTGCACTCTGATAAAGGCGTCTTTATGTTTGTGCATTTGCAATTATGGATGTTATTGTAAGAGCGTGCAACACCTCGGCCAACGTCTATATTTAGATCTACAGAAGAGGCCTGAGGGCAGCATTTATGGATATTTAAGGAAGAGTTTGAACTCATCTGCAGCCTGAGAGACTTCAAGAGAAGTTTAACATCTAAGCTGCAAACAGGATCAGATGTCAGACTCAGTCACAGCAGGGGCCAAATTCTGAATCTTAGTCTAACCTGAGGGCCTAACTGGGTCAAAATGTCCCATAAACAGTCAACCTCATCTTAATTATAGGAAAAAAACACAACAATGATGATCAGAAAGTTCAAATCAGGATTTTTAACAGTTAAAGCACTAAATATAAATCAAATCATGAGTTAAAAAGGTCAAAATATGAGAGAAAATTCAAAACTATGAGTTTTAAATTCAAAATATGAGATAAAATTCTAAACAATAAGTCAAATTTTTAAATAAAAAATATCAATAAATGGGAATAAAAGTTAAAATAAAGAGTGGAAAAGATAAAGATGTGAGATAAAATTCAAATTTATACATTTAAAAGGTCAAATATAAGATAAAATTCTAAATCATATAATTGTAAATATGATAAAATTAAAAATGTTGAGTTATAAAGTTACAAAGATGAGAAAAAAATGTAAGATTTTAAATCAAAAAGGTTAATATTTGGAATTCAAATTTATGAATTTAAAATGTCAAAATATGAATTTAAATTGTAAATATTTTAACTCTTTATTCTTTCTAGTTCTTAAGACTTAACAAGGATCTTTTTAATCATCGAGGTTAAGTTTACATTTTTACACTGGAGGAAATCTGCAGACCTCAGACTGGTGGGCCAGTTAGAATATAAATATCATGATCTGGTGGGCTGGGTTTGGCCCCCGGGCCTTGAGTTTGACACCCCTGCTCTAAAAGGCTGCAAGATTAAACAAACAGGATATGACATCATAGGCCAAAGAAAAAAGGGTTTAAAGCCACTGAAAACTCCTCTGCTCTCAAAACGGACGAGACAAACGAGGAGAGTTTGGGCGCCAAAACGAGCGGCTGATGTCAGAATAATCCTGGTCCATGGACGAGATACAGCAACAGAACAGCAGCTTCCTGTAGAGGGCAACGCCTCTTTAATGCAGGCGTCTTTGGCCAAATCAGAGACATGCCAACCGACAGGTCAGGTCAGATATGGGAGTATAAGCTGGTTCTGGCCTCCAGATGGACATGGTCCAGGCCGAATCAAGCAGCCGACTCTGTCCATCCCGGATCTCTTAAGAATATCTGCATTAATATCGGCCTTACTATCCGTCAGCTTTGCAAGTTTAAGACACAGTTAACAAACTTTCAGGACAGAAAGGCATGACTGTGGCAGCCATGCCTTTGTGTAGCTGTCCTGCTTTTCCACACAGCTGGAGGTGGAGCAAACATGGAGGAAAGAATCTGTTTAAAGTCCTGGTTCAGCTGGGGAAGAGCCAAACCGAGTGTCTCAAAGTTCTCCTGAGAAGACCCGGCCAAGGAACTCCAGATCTTCCTTGATCTTCTCCAGCAAGTCTCGACAAACGTTGACCCGGTGCTCCTTCTGGTCGTCTACAAAAATCTTGGCTTTTGTAAACGCTTTGTAGATCTGTAACTCATTTTTTAATCCATTTTGCCAATTTTCACCCATTTTTTGCCACTACTTTGCCAGTTTTTGACCAATTTTGCCACATGCAACTGTTTTTTTTTAATCAATTTTTGCCATTTTTCAGCAGTTTTTGCCTCGTTTATTTTGCTTTTTGCCATCTTCAATTTTTTCCCCCTTTGCAATTTTTTGCCCCATTTTGCACTGTAATCAATTTTGCCACCTTTTCTCCCCATTTCTGCAAGTTTTCACCCATTTTTTGGCCACTTCTTTGCCACATTTTTGACCAATTTTGTCACCTGTAACTCACTTTTTGTCATCAATTTTTGTCATTTTTAACCTGTTTTTTCCTTGTTTATCTTGCTTTTTGCTATTTTCAATTCTCCCCACCCTTTTTTGCCACTCTTGATCTATTTTTACAGATTTTAAGGCCCAAGTTCGCCATTTCTTTCCCCCCTTTTCACCAATTTTTTCTTTTTGACCTGCTATTTTAATTTTTTTTAAACTTCTCAACTTTGTAAGCTGCCTTTTTCCATTGAAAGCCACTTTTGTCCATTTTAGTCTCTTTTCACTCATTCTTTGCCACATTTTTGACCAATTTTGCCACCTGTAACTCATTTATGTCATCAATTTTTGCCATTTTTCACCAGTTTTTGCCTCATTTATATTTTGCTTTTTGCTATTTTTAATTTTTTTGCCCCTTCTTGAACATTTAAGCTGCCTTTTACCATTGAACACCACTTTTGTCCGTTTTAGTTACTCATTTATTTTTGCCACATTTTACTGTTTTTTGACTATTTTTGCCCCCTGTATCTTTTTAAAATCAATTTTTGACACTTTTTCCTCCCCATTTTTGCCACTTTTTGACCATTTCACCACTTTAACACTTTCTTCACCACTTAGTTTGTGGCTCTTGCAAAGGTATTTTTTTATATTTTGCTCTTTGGCTGAGTCACACTGATCCAGCCAATCAGAAAACTAAATTTAAAGCCATCCAAATGTAACACAGTCCCTCAAACCTCCTGGTGTAGGTATAACTAAGAGGCCGCTCTACATTAAGCATTGAAGTGATCGCCTTAGTTTTATAACTAAATATTCTTTCTTTCCACCAGAAATAGTATTTCTTTTGTTCTTGTTTTTCTCTTAAAATCATCTGGTATGAAGCCAGCATGAAGAAACTGGAGCTTTTCTATAACAATGATCCATTATTGAGCATTTTTGTGAATAGCAGAGCAGTTCTGAGCATTTAAAGTCTTTTTTATCACTCTATAGAACAAAATAAGATTGTTTTTCTTGTTTTACACCTTCATCCTGCAGTTAATCATCATTTTTACAGTTTGTTGACTGAAACATGTGCAAACATGACAAACCTTGGCCGTATTTAAACACCTGATCCACCTGGGAGGTTTGCCCTGCACACATGCAAACACAGGAGAGCACCTGCACATTTCCCATCATCCTCTCTGTCTGTAAAACTACACAGCACACACACACACATGCTGTACCTGTGATCATCTTCAGCTGCAGCCACAGCCGGGTGATATCGTGGCAGAGTTGAGACACTCGGTTCAGAGCCATGGTGGAGCCGGTTCGCTCACACACACCGACGCACACACACTTCACACACACTCTCTGTGTCAGAGCTCATCTCTGCGGAGGAAGTTCACTCTCTCCATGCTGCACGGCCGTGGAGTTCATCCGCTGACTGAGCTGTCACTGCGCGGAGCGGCTCTCTCTCACACCAGCGCACACACCTCCCCCCACTCCTGTGTGTGCCAGGCAGGGGGGCGGGGCTTCCTTAGCTCCTCCCCCAGCTTCACATTTCACTGTTTTCACTGACAGAGAGCATAGATAGCTGTTTAAACCTGCAGAAAAAGCACCAAACTTCATCTGCAGCCGTTTCTCTCAGACTTTCCACGACTCAGTCACTACTGACTGAAAATAACTGCAGCTACAGGACAATATTAGATCATTTATTAGAGTATTTATCTGTGGGGAATGGGAGACCATTTTAACATTAATTCAAAGACCTGACTGGTTGTGATTTACTTTTTATACTCAGGAAATCTGGGGAGTAAAGAGAGTCAACCTGACTCTTTTTAGAGTGTATTTATTCACAGCCACTGTCAGAGCTGGAGTAAAATCACAGATGACATTCTGCTGAAGTAAAACTTTAACCACGCCCACTTTTACATCAGCTGTCATCACTCATGGACGGTCACGGCTGCAGCTCGTTAGGATCTCCTCACCTGGTGATGAACCTACACACACCTGTGAACTACAGCCAGCTAACCTGGCTCCTCTTTAACCTTTGGGTCAGTGATTTTCTCTCATTTTTCTGCCTTGTCCAGCTTGTTTTCCTCCTCTTGTCTGCAGCGTCTCTGCCTCTCTGCCATCCAGGAGCCAGCTCACCATCATCACTCTGTTGTTGTTGTATAATACTCTTTTTTAATCTCCATGTTAAGGCAGAAAGGCAGCAGAATTATCTATTAAGAGGAAATGTAGCTCTAAAGAGGAACGTCAGTCTATTTAGAGTTAGACAAAGCTCTCCATTAGTGTTAACCGGCTCTCTATGGAGAAGAAAAAACGCTCTGAGGACTAAAAACATCACTGGAGTCAAAAACAGCTCTAGAATGAACAAACTCTGTCCTGTACTTCTCTGTCAGTCACTGCAGGTGTTTTTATTTTGTTCATGGTGAAGAATAAAATCATCATTTAGAGTAAAAATAAAAACACCTTCTAGAGTTAAAACAACTCTGGGAAGTATGGAAGCCCATTTCTGCCATGAACAAAGGAAAAATCTGGAAGTTAGGCAATTTAAAAAAAAATCCTTATGAATTTTTATCTCATTATTGAGACTTTTTATCTCATAATTATGTCTTTGATCTAATACTTTTGAATTTTTATTTCATGATGTTGAATTTTTATTTTATAATTATGACTTTTTGTCTCAGAATTTTGACTTTTTATGTCATTATTGACTTTTTTTTTTATCTCATTTTGATTTTTTATCTCATAATTTTGACTTTTTATTTCAAAATTATGAACAAAAAGTCAAAACTATGAGATGGTCAAAATATGACATCAAATTTTTGAAATAATGAGATAAAAAGTCATAATTTTTGACAAACTTCATATCAGAATTTAGATTTTTTTTAACAATTCTATTACTTTTATGTTTTTTTCTTTTTTATTCGGCATTTTATTTGGAAATCTGCTTCCATAGACACATAACTCTGCAAGCAGAGGAAATTTTACTCCAAAGAAAATAGGACCTGTAAAATTTTATTAAATTTGAGTAAAATTTACTCTGAAAAATTAGCTATGTATTAGCTGCAATTACTGGCTTATATTAGCGTTGCATATTGGCTTACATAAGCCATAAAATCAGCCTATATAAGATAATATCAGTCTATATCAGCTGTTAATATCAGTCTATATCAGCTGTAAATATCAGTCTATATCAGCTGTAAATATCAGTCTATATCAGCTGTTAATATCAGTCTATATCAGCTGTAAATGTCAGTCTATATCAGCTGTAAATATCAGTCTATATCAGCTGTTAATATCAGTCTATATCAGCTGTAAATATCAGTCTATATCAGCTGTAAATATCAGTCTATATCAGCTGTTAATATCAGTCTATATCAGCTGTAAATATCAGTCTATATCAGCTGTAAATATCAGTCTATATCAGCTGTAAATATCAGTCTATTTCAGCTGTTAATATCAGTCTATATCAGCTGTAAATATCAGTCTATATCAGCTGTTAATATCAGTCTATATCAGCTGTAAATATCAGTCTATATCAGCTGTAAATATCAGTCTATATCAGCTGTTAATATCAGTCTATATCAGCTGTTAATATCAGTCTATATCAGCTGTTAATATCAGTCTATATCAGCTGTTAATATCAGTCTATATCAGCTGTAAATATCAGTCTATGGCTGTTTTCGAATTTGCCTACTATACTAGCAGTACGTACTGATTTTTCCAAAAATGTAGTATGCAGTGTTCAGTATGTGAACAAATGCAAAAGTTGCAGTATGCCAAAAATACCTGGATGACGTACTGATTCGGGAAAATTTCACAGTATGATTCAGACCAGTCTGCTTCGCCTACTGTTACCCACAATGCAAAGCGTCGGGTCAGAGTTTGTAATAGCGGAGAGCGGCGTAACTTTCACCGGAACGGCCGACGGTTACAAGAAGTGCCATGACCTTTTATCTTTACCTTTTTTAAAATGTACTATAGCAAAATATGTTGTAGTAGGGTCACTGTTGTTTTTGTTTGGCCATTACGGCTCATAACGACCGGAAAGGTGCTGTCAAGTTTGTCCTTTCGCTGCACTATATATGCTAAGCTAAAAACAACAGCTATAGAAATCCCGAAAAATCAAATAAAAACACTTCCCAGATTTTTTTCTGTACATAAATGGATGGAAAACACTAGCGTCGTTTAATGTTGACCAAGGTATGACGTACTTCTGTATACCGGAAACCAGCTAAACCGGGCCAAGCACACTACACAATAACGACGCAGTATGCAGTACATACCGCATACTGCGTTTGGCAGGAGTATGCGGTATGCCAATTCGAAAAACAGCCTATATCAGCTGTAGCTACAGTCTGGCCCAATATCAGACAAGACTCAGACTGGGGCAGAGGATCTAACTTCTGGAACACAGCACACATTAAAACGAATGCATCTCATGCAAGCTGAAAATAGGAAGCTCATGCAACGACTGAAATGCTCTGCAATGACACAAACATGCCACAAAAAGCTGAAACAACTGCACCAGAATCAAACCTGCTTCAAAGAGAAACTTTTTAATTCAGTTATTTTTAAAGAATTGCATACTGAAGATCATAACATCTATAAATCAGATGGCGTGAAACAAAAGTTAAATTAGGCTAACTGTGTTTGTGTACTGCACATATCAAACACTGAACTCCTGCTGGTGCCAGAGGGAGCAGAGCCTCTCTCTCTTTCTCTCGCTCGGCCTCAGCTTTTCCCACACCCTCTCACAAACACACACACAAAGGCAGAGAGGACAGCAGGGGGACCCAGTGTGCCACACACAGACACAGTGGAGAGTTTGGACTGGTGAACGTGTGAAAGACGGCCCCGTGGAGCTGGTCATGAAAAGCTGCTCTGCTGTCGTCCTGTCTGTTGCTGTTTCGCCTTCACTCATAGAAAAAATACTGTAACTCCTCACATGACGGCCAATCAAAACCAAGACTGGAGCATAAGAAAGCATAAATGGCGTTGTGTATGGTACCTATGACGCCGTCACAGCTCTAGTCCATGATAACACTCAGAAATGTGATCCTCCTGTCCTCTAGGAACATTTGTCTCGCATCTCTGGAGTTCAGTGTGAGGAATGCTCGCAGCTGTCAGGCTGCACTAAACATGTTAAAGGTTAAAGTCACCACACAGGTTAATTCAGGTCAAATTCACTCAGTGTTATAACCTTCTCTGGTTATTTGATGAGCAGTGAAAGCAAATTTTATCCAACAAAGTTAAAAACAGCAGCAAAGACACTTTTTTGTTAGTTCTGTGACTTTAAAAATAAAAATAACCATTATCATGTTATGAATTGTTTTATGATTGTTTCACACATGATTTCAATTGTAAAAAAAATCAAGTTTATGGTTTTTATGTATTGTAAATGATCTCTTGCAGCCTGCCTGCAGTACCACCAATGACCACCAGAGGGCTGCACCTCTACCTTTGGGATCCACAGGAATAAACATTACAGTTTTTTACCATACCAGCAACACAGTGCCTCCCAAACCTCAGCATAAACGCTCTTACAATGACCTGTGTACAAACCACAGTTCCAAAAAAAGTTGGGACACAGTGAAAATCATTTTCATCCTATATTCAACTGAATACAGCAAAAAGACGAGACGTTTGATGTTCAAACTGACAATCTTTAGTGTTTTTTAGAAATAAACTAACATTCTGAGTTTGACGTCTGCAACAGGTTACATAAAAGTTTAGACGGGGGCAAAAAAAGACTGGGAAAGTTGTGGAACACTCAAAAAACCCTGGACATTTCCAAGATAAAGTTCCCCATGAACAAATAATCCAACGATTTATGAACAACATTCCTCAACATGCAACTGGAAAGGATGAAGAATTCTGACCATCCCAGTCCAGAACATCATCAACAGATTCAGAGCATCTGGAGAAACCTCTGCATGTAAGGGGCAAGAAAGGAACCCAACACTAAATGCCCCTGACCTTTGACCCCTCTGGTGGTGCTGCATTAAAAAAGTCATCATTCTGTGAAGGATCTCACAATATGGAAACACAAAACTGCTACCAGTTAGAACAGTATGTCACTGCATCTATAAATGTAAGAGAAGACTCTACTACGATAAGACAAAACCATAAATCAACGTCCAGAAGCTCCGCCCACTTCTCTGGGCTCAGGATCCCCCATTTCAAACTTGTAAAGGATTGTTTCAATGCAAAGCTCCAAAGCCAGGCTCTGTGATGATATGGCGTGTATTAGTGCCCATGGCAGGGGTCACCTGCACATCTGTGACGGCATCATTAATACTGAGAAGCGCATTCAGGTTTTGGAGCAACATTTGCATCTGTTAAGTTGACGTCTTACCACGGACGTCCCTGCTTATTTTAGCTAGACGATGCGAAGCCAGATTCTGCATATGTTACAACAGCATGGCTTCACAGTGAAAGACGGCGGGGCTTAGAGAGGCCTGCATGCAGCCCAGACCTGTCACCTGTTGAAACTGTACAACAGATACCCTGCACTGTTGAGCAACTTAAGAAGGAAGAATGTAAACATGCGCCTGTCCCAACTTTTTTGGAATGTGTCACAAGCATCCAATTCAGGGTATGCATTCAGTTCTAATTCACATCTGACACAACGTCCCAGCTTTTTTCAACGTTAAAATAATTATTTTACTTCTCTACAGTGTGAGAGCGTGCAGAATCAGACGACCTTTCCTACGACCACAGCTGACCTGAACGTGGGCTCTAATCCACGCTCACATGCATGTGCACATGTATGTTGACCTGGGTTAGGGTTAGGGTTAGGCTCGCCTCAATCCCATCAGACCGTCCATACAGCCTCAACATAAATGTAGCTCGTTTTATTTCCCGGCACATTGGTTTGACATGTGATGATGACAGGAGAGCTGCAGCACCTGCAGGGAGGATGGTAGACGGTAGAGTCACGTCACTAGGTAACGGCAGCAGAAATGATGAAGATTAAAGATGAGGAGATTAAAGCATGTGTGTGTGAGATTAAGAACTGAGGCTGAATTAGAGATAAATCAGTCGTGTCTGAGAAAAGATTATCAATAAATGAAGGATTTTAGAGCTGACAGGATTTAAACCCATCTAAAGAGAATAACAAAAGTGTGCTCACTAAACGTCATATTTAAACACACAGGTTATAAGAAAAGAGGGTTAGAACTGTGTAATGTCTGCTGGTTCATCCTCCATCCACTCTGACTGAGGTAAAAACATTTATCTAAATCAGTGTTAGTCAACCCTGCTCAACCAAAGAGCCGACCTCTGCAAGAGCCTCAATCTCAGTGGTGAAAACTGCCAACTAAAATACATTAAAGGTGGCAAAAATGGTCAAAAGGTGACAAAAATGTGGCAACAAATGAGTGAAAAGTGAACTGGAATGGGAAAATAAACAGCAAAATGGTGGGAAAAAGGGGAAAAAGTGGCATATTATTGCCAAAGGCAGCTTAAATGGGGGAGAAAAGGCATAAAGGGGCAAAAAATTGCAAAAAAAATAGGATAAAGTGTGAAGAATGGGCGAAACATGACAAAAAGTAGTGTCATAAATGGGCTAAAAGCAGCAAAAAGGTAGTAAAAGTAGCAAAAAAATTGGCAATAAGGGCAATGGAAACATACAGAGTAAAGTTAAACGTTGACAACTAGAGCCTATCTGTAAGAGTGGGAAACAAAATGGTTAATATTATCTGCAATGGATGATTTCTGAGGCCAATGTTTCCTTTAAGGTTTAATTTTTAACTAATATTTCAAACTTTGCTACATAGATAATGTAGCTATGTAGTACATGTAGCTGCTTTGTGAGCTTGACTTTAGCTACCCAAGTAACATAGCTTCATTATCCACAAAGCTAGGTGAGCTTTAGCTCCATTTTCTAAAGATCACTTAGAAACTTAGATAACTAAGCTACTTAGATAATGTAGCTACGTAGCATATGTAGCTGCTTTGTGCGCTTGACTTTAGCTACCAAAGTTACGTAGCTTCATTATCTATGTAGCTAAGTGAGCTTTAGAAAATGCAGCTAAAGCTCACTTAGTGACTTAGATAACTTAGCTACTTAGATAATGTAGCTACATAGCATATGTAGCTGCTTTGTGAGATTGACTTTAGCTACGAAAGTTACATAGCTTCATTATCCAAGTAGCTAAGTGAGGTTTAGAAAACACAGCTAAACCTAACTTAGCTACTTAGATAACTTAGCTACTTAGATAATGTAGCTACAGAGCATATGTAGCTGCTTTGCAAGCTTGACTTTAGCTACCTAAGTTACATAGCTATGTTATCCTAGTAGCTTAGTGAGTTTAAGAAAATGCAGCTTAAGTTAACTTAGCTACTTAGATAAGTGCCATACATAGCTGCTTTGTGAGTTTAGCTTTAGCTACCTTAGCTACGTAGCTTTGTTATCCACTTAGCTCCATTATCTA
Source organism: Cheilinus undulatus (assembly GCF_018320785.1). Lineage (NCBI taxonomy): Eukaryota > Metazoa > Chordata > Actinopteri > Labriformes > Labridae > Cheilinus > Cheilinus undulatus. The sequence continues at coordinate 2,984,847 of NC_054888.1, forward strand.
CAGCTTAGTAAGCTATAGCAACATGAGCGTTATCAAATGTAGCTAAAGCTAAGGCTGCCTGTGTGTAATCTTTAAATTAAACTAAATTGTCCTGTCAAAATGTTTGTTTACAGAATTAGCATGGTAGCACCGCCTAGTGCTACACATTAATCTTAATAAATTCACACCATCATTACAAAGTATTATTTTTCTGTTTTCTTATTGACAGACGAGGATAGTTCTGTGTTACCTTCCCGGATGAGCCCCCAAGAAAACTATCCTGTTAAAATATACAGCACCAGCTTCAAGCTCTAATGTGGGCCATTTTTCATTTATGTTTGCTGCGGGACAAATAAAAATGGGCCACGGGCCACATTTGGCCCCCATGCCATAGTTTGGACACCCCTGCAGTAGGTGATGGTAGAATTTTTAGAGGGGCATGTGAGATTTGAATCAATCAAATGTTATGTATGAGGCTTACACCAACTTCCTGTGTAACTGGCGACATGTCTGAATGCTCCCCAGTGAGGACTTCAGATCTAAAAAAGCCTTATTTTGAAGCTAAGGTGAAGCTGGTGGACTTCCTGTTTGGATTTTAGCATGGGTCTAGGAGGCTGCAGGCTGCAGATGCATCATCTGATTTAAACATTAAAATCCCTTTAGTGTTAAAAATACTGAGACGACGAGCTGCACGTGTTTGTGCCTCCATGGGATGCAGAGCAGACTGGATCAGGATGTAAAGGAGACCTCTTTGTGTGGATGTGGCTCAGACTGCAGCCAGAATAACTCCCAGCTGGATTATTTATTTGAGACCCCCTCCCTCCTTCCTCGACTGTGTCAGCAGAGACAAAACATATCGACTGTTTCCACCCTGAGATCAAACGCTATTGGTCGAACCGGAACGTAAACAGGAAGAGAACAATTGAGACTGTGAGGCCGAAACAAGCAGAGAAGAAGAAGTGTGAAACAGAGGAAGGTTAAATTAAGCCTCATAACATCATTAAACTTTATCACCTACACTACATCTACATTCACATCTATTAAATACAAACATTAAAGGATAGTAGGGCCGCGATGATCATCAATTTTCACATAATCAAATACCTATAAACCTTTACAATCAATAAAACAAAGCTGCCTTTAAACTCCTGCTCCAAACATGTGACAGGTTTATTTTCTTACACAAGCCTGAGCCTGGTCCAGGTTTCTATCAACAGCGTGATAAAGCTTATTGACAGTCAGAAGTGAAACCCAAATATTGTAGTAAAACAAAGCGTGTGCTGCCAGGATGCTCTGGTTACATAACACAGAGAGGAACAGCTGATGGATGTGTGTCTAAGGAGCAGGCTGTAATTACGGATCAAATCCGGCTCAACCCTCAGATAAAGTCAGACACACAAATACGAGACAAAAGGATCTGCAGAGCTACTTTAACATCTATTTATCAGTCCTAATCCAGCTACATCCAAAGATTGTAATGCACTTATCCAAAAATACCTCCCAACCACTGTTAACAGTCCTAATAGTATCATTATGAGCTAGCTAATGCTAGCTAATTAGCACTCACCTATGCCTTTCACTTTTCAAATCACATCCTAAATAACTCAAACTGTCCAAACTTTTTCAGACTTTCTCCTCTACTGTAGCTATACTGATATGTAACATCACTGAAGCTACAATGTAGCTGAGACGCTCTGAATTTAGTGATTTAGAAAGTCTCAAAAGGGTCCACAGTGGCGCAGTCTTACAGTGTAAATGCACATGGCTGTTCCTCTCTAGGCTGGTGTTCATGCGTTGTTTTGAAGATGGAGATGATAACATGTGGTGCTGTAGCTCCTCGTAGTGGTCAATGGTAGCTGCTACTGTCTAAAACCCTCCTTGCCCTTCAGGCTACGTTTGTTATGTAGCCAAGTTAGCTAAAGCAATGTGAGCTTTAGCTAACTTAGCTACTTAGAAAATATAGATACGTAGCTTATAAAGCATTTTGGGCTTGGCTTTAGCTACATTAGCTGCAAGCTACACAGCTCTTTCATCCTAAGCTAAGTGAGCTTTAGAAAATGTAGCTAAAGCTAACTTGGCTACTTAGACAACTTAGCTACATAGCATATGTAGCTGATTTGTGAGCTTGGCTTGAGCTTCCTAAGTTATGTAGCTACGTTACCCAAGTAGCTTAGTGAGTTTTAGAAAATGTAGCTAAAGCTCACTTCGCTACTTAGATGAAGTTGATAAGTAGCATATGTAGCTGCTTTATGAGCTTGGCTTTAGCTACCTTAGATATGTAGCTTTGTTATCTACTTAGCACCATTGTAGTTAAGTATGCTATAGCAATGTGAGCTTCAGCAAACGTAGGTAAAGCTCACTGAGCTACTTAAGATAACTTAGCTACATAGATAATGTAGCTATGTAGCATATGTAGCTGCTTTGTGCAATTGGATTTATCTATCAACATTACGTAGCTTTATTATCCAAGTAGCTAAGTGGGCTTTAGAAAACGCAGCTAAAGCCAACTTAGCCACTCAGACCATGTAGATAGTATCATACATAGCTCCCTTGTGAGCATGGCTTTACCTACCTTAGCTACGTAGCTTTGTTATCTATTTAGCTCTATTATCTATAGCTAAGTAAGCTATAGAAATGTGAGCTTTAGCAAATGCAGCTAAAGCTAACTTAGTGTCTTAGATAACTTAGCTATTTAGCTAATGTAGCTACATAGCATTTGTAGCTCCCATTTTTGACACATTAAACACATTTTTTTGCCACTTTTCAACCACTCCTCCCCATTTTTTCTGCCACTTGCGCCTCACTTGAAACAATTTGGCCATTGTCTTCCAATTTTTGCCTCTTTCTAGAATTTTTTTGCCACTCTAAATAGCCTGTATTTAAATATTTTTGCCTTACAGATAGTCCACTTCTTTATTTTTCTCCTGCGCCCTGGCATTTGTGCACATCATAGCTTAGCTTTGAAATCTGTCACTTTCCAAGTGGTTGAGTCGACGTGCCCGCCCACATTTAGACGTTACCAAATAAGGTCATTCTGATTTAAGAAAGGAGGTTTGCATGTAAAAACCTGGTTTAGCATTTTTTGATTTTCAGAATGTTTTTATTATTAATTTATCTAAGATTTACATTGAATCCAGTCACTTTTAGGTAAGTTTAAGTTTTTGAAGGCACAAGCCAGAGCTTCCACACACCAAAGGTGTCACACAGCAAACACACAACCAGTCTAAAATGGCTGTCCTGCCTTTGGCTCTGGCCTTCACTGCTGCAGACATTAAAACAGCGATAAACTGACGCCTTTTATTAGAATATGGGCATCGACCAGAGCTGAATGTTTGAGAAGGCTGAGGTCAGTCACACCCAGAAATCAGCTGATGATCAGGGATTTCACACACAGATGATCACAAGATGTCAACGAATGATGGTGGTGGATTTCTGTGTTAAAATGATGAGAAACATCACAAGAACAGGCAAAACGAAAGAGGAAGTTTATGAGGACAAGTTCTGTCACCAGAAACACCAGAGGAAGTTCAAAAACCACAGATGACCATCAAAAATGACGAGAGCAGCAGTCAGCAGGGATTTTTCCCTGGGATTTCACAGTAAATGTACTTCTGCAGGCTTCAACCGTTCCCATCGTCTGTTTAAAAGCCAAACTAAGGAGTAATTTCATCTCCACCTGTCTTCATGACACAGCCTTTCCAACAGCTCCCCCTAAAAATACACAGGCGGGCTAAATAAAGACCAAAGTCTGCAGGAAAAGGACCAGAATAGACCTGAACCATCTCTGACAGGCAGCAGATCTGAGAAATCACCCAGCACACACCTGGGAGTGTGTCTGATCAACACAAATAGTCTGATGAATGCAGACACACTGAGCCATCACACAAGCACACAGGCTGCTGGGTAATTATGCCACCTTTTATTGAACCACCCTGAGTAAATAAGGATGTAGCAGTTTGCTAGAGCTGTACTTTACTGTCTGTTCTGTAGCTCTGCTGGAGATATTTACCAGAGGAGGAAAGTAGGGTAGTTTACACGTTAGATTAAAGAGCACATCAGCTGAAACATCTTTATAAGGCAGACTGCACCAGGGGCTCTACTGAAGGGGGGATATTAATGCAGTCACTTTACATTACAGGTTTTATTTAACTGACGTCACTCTGTAGAAATCTGTTTTCACTTTGACTTTAAAGAGGGGTTTTTATTTTATCTTATCAAAAAGACAAATTATATTGACCACGACTAATGTAACATTACATAATTAACTTTACTACATAATCCAATGTAGCTAAGTTAGCTTTACCAACCTGAACATTAGCAAATGTAGCTAAATGTAACGTAGTTATGTTGATAATGTATCTATATAGCCTACATACTGCATAGCTTTAGCAACATTAATTATGTAGCTACATCATCTGTAGCTAAGTAAGCTTTAGCAAATGAAGCTAAAGCTAATGTAGCTGCATTATCTATGGCTACTTTAGCTTAAGCTATGTGATGTGAGCTTTAACAAATGTAGCCACAGCTAATGAAGCTAGATAATGTTACATATGTAGCTACTTTGTGAGCTAAGCTTTAACTCAAGGGCTACATAGCTTTTTAGCTCTGTTATCTACATAGCTTACACACTGACATTACTACATGAGCCATTATAGCTAAATATTTGCAACATGCACTTTTACAAGTGAATGCAAATTTAGCTTAACTACGAGGTTAGAAGCAATTTTTTTGTCGCTGCTTTGAGAGATTAGCTTTAGCTCAAGGGCTACATAGCTATGTAGCGCTGTTATCTACATAGCTCACACATTTACGTTACATAAGTCAGTGTAGCTAAACTTTAGCAATGTGTGTTTATACAAATGAATGTAAATATAACTTAACTACATGGTTGGTACCGCTACAAAGCTTTTAATGCTGCTTTGTGAGCTTAGCTTCAGCTCAAGGGCTACATAGCTATGTAGCTCTGTTATCTACATAGCTCACACATTGACATTACTACATAAGCCAGTGTAGCTAAATCTTAGCTATGTGAGCTTTTACAATGAACATAAATATAACTTAACTACGTAGTTAACGCAGCTATATAGCTTTTGTTGCTGCTTTGTGAGCAAAGCTTTGGCTCAAGAGCTACATAGCTATGTAACTCTGTATTATACATAGCTTACACATTAATGTTAGTATATAAGCCAGCATAGCTAATATATATATATATAACTTAACTACATATATAGCATAGCTATGCAGCTTTTAACGCTGCTTTGTGAGCTTAGTTTTAGCTACATTAGCTACATAGCTACATTAGCTCCACTTTCTATGTTTCAGTGTTTTCAAGGAGGACTTGTTTTCTTCCTGTAAGCAGACCATTTACTCAGCTTTTTCAAACATTTTGTAATCAGGCCCATCAGGTAAGGTTTTTAACTTTTGGTATCCTAACCCTCACCTTGACCTTTAACCTAACAACACACCTTTATCATTTCTGAAGAGACATTTCTGTAAGCCGGAATATACCGAAGAAAACAACACTGACAGCAACCAAGACAACGCTGATCCGATGTAGCATCAGGCCTGAAATCACGCACAGCTGGAATAGGGTGTGTACATCTCACATTAAACTACAATCAGGGGGGCGTGCCGGTAGTCGAGTGGTTAAGGCATACACCGTGTACATGGGCGGCCCGGGTTCAAGTCCAGCCTGTGGCACCATCTCCCGCATGTCTCCCCCCGCTCCCCTCCCTGCCCCCGAGTCCATCCACTGTCCTCCTCCCTCCAATAAAGGCAGGAAAAGGCCCAAAAATAAATCTTTAAAAAAGAAAAAGACTACAAACAGGAGACATGGCCTGTTTTAGATGAGAATAACCATCTATACTTGCACCTCTATTGTCCACAGGCGCATAAATCCCAGTTAGATATCTCTGCTTTATTTCTGACTACAGTTGGTCCTTTGTTACTCCCTGTCGTCTATTATCCAAGCTCAGACCTAATGAATACTTTCTCTTATAACAGAGGAGCGTTTATGACATCAGAAAAGGTCTGATGAAGGAGATAAAGGAGGATTTGTGCTCCTCTGAATCTGGTTCAACAGTTATGGATCTGTATTCTCTGTAGGAGTATGGGATCATAATGCACCACTTCTGCAGCTCTAATGTCTGCATGCATGCTCTCTGCAGAAATTATTCCTGCTTAGAGCCCGTAACAGTGGTGTGAGCAAGTTTTAAAGTAAAAGTCACAACGACAACTACTGGTCTGGCATGCATCCTGCAGCATTTTTAGTCACTTCTACAGATCTGGTTGCATGGTGCTTGTTGTCAAAACCTCGTCAACTGAAGGTAAAACTATTAGAGAATCTTGAAATGAAGATTTAGCCTTCAGTGGATCGTTAGCCTTAAATGTACTGATTCTGACAGGAAACTGTGCTGCTGCTCGCCGTCCTGTTTGAATGAAGACTTAAAAAATAAATTCAAATTTAAAAAACTTTTCATGATTGATAAAAATGTGGGAAATTGATGTTAATAACACCAAAGATTAGAAAAACAGCATCTCTTGGTAGATTCTGCAGATTTTCAATGCACATACATGGTTTTAGAAATTGTTAAAAACCCATTTGGACAGCCTAAATTTTTATAGTTATGACTTTACTTGTAAAGAAAATGCTTCAGTAATATTTCTAACGGTGCAAATGCTGCAAGAGAAAAAAAAACTGCATGTGGTTCTTACACCTAAAAAGAGACGAGAAGCTGCACATTGTGCACAACTTAAAGTCATCCTAGCTACTCAGAAGAGCATCTCTAAATCAGGCAAATATGAGCAAAAAAACAGGGACTTTTAATAAAAATCAAAAGGTTTCAGAAGGATTAAGAGCTAGACCTGCATGCCACCTTTAGTCTGCTTCATTTTTAAAACAGAAAACAGGAAAATCTGACATTCAAAGGCACATTTAGGGGTAAAAATTCTCAAATCTGAGCCCTGACAACACCTAACACCTGCTAGGACACACAGAAATCCACTCACTCTGCAGCCGCTGGCAGCACTGGCTGTATCTGTAGTAACTCTCCATTTCCTCCAGCGAGATGCACACCAAACTGCCCTCGTCATATTCCTGCGTTTCCTTCATCCCGTCACGCCGTCCGTCTGATCTCCTCTCTCTCCCTCGCCGTCTCCTTTATCTCCACAGGTAGAGAAGAAGGAGGAAAATATCCTCCGCCTCATCCTGATCTGCTCATTTGTGTTTCAGAATCCCTCCCTGATCATCTCACACGCTTACACACACCTGTCAGAGTTTCTTAAGTAATCACACCACTCCTCTCTGCTCGGCTCCTCCTCGCCGCTCTGGAAGTCTGCTCGATTATAAATAAAGACTGGGAGCAAAGACAACCTCATCAGAACACAGTTTGGATAAAAGCATCTATAATCACAAACTAAAGAAGCCTGAAGAACATTCTGGTCATGAAAGCTAATAAAGCGCCACCACTGCAGTTCCTTAAACGGCCACTAGAGGCAGGGTTCAAATATGAGTTAATTCCCATAAAGTCCCATATTAACATGTTTCTTGAAATTCAGTAGTCTTTGTTTTTTGTTTGACCTCCGTCTGAAAAGGGTAAAGAGAAAAGTTTAAGAGAAACTGACTTAATACAAAATGTTTTTGTTGTTGTTTTTATAAATAAAGAATTAACAATATGACCACCACCTTAATTTTTTTCTTAAAAAATAGCAACCAGAAAAGTTGGAACATCACAGGGGAGAAAAGCAAATGTGTCCCTACAATGTAGTTCCTCATGCGGCCACTAGAGGCAGGTTTTAAATGTGATTAATTTCCAATAGGGCCCCATGTTAACATGCTTCTTATTTCTCTACTAAAAATCGAATCAATACAAAAATGTATTTGATGTTTTTTTTATGAATTAAGAATAAATAATATGACCACAACCTTTTTGTTTTCTTGTAATGTTTTTTCCAGCAACAAAGCTGCAAAATCACAGGGTAAAACAGATGTGTCCCCGCCCTAAAGAACCAAAGCAATGTAGTTCCTCATATGGCCACTAGAGGCTGGCTCCAAAAGTGAGTAAACCCCCATAAAGCCCAATGTTATGTCCATTTTGAAGTAAAAATAAATATTTTTACATGGAAATCAAATGTAAAATTGCCACATTTTTTTGTAGTTTTTTTTTCCAGATTAACTCACAATGTTTTTAAAGATTTTACAAATAGGAAACATAATTTTTATCCACTAACCAAAATCTCAGATGATGTCATGCAGCAGCGTAGAATTCCCCATGGGGGGCAAAAAGGGATTTCTGCAAGTAGAAACGCTGCCAAAAGGTCATGTTCGGAGCGGTTTCAGACTACGCCATGGTTTAGCACATTAAACTCTCATCTTTCTCATGTTTTCTCATCTAATCTCCCTCCAGGGATGGGAAATCAGTCTCTCTTAAGAGATCCGGATCATTTGGCTCAGCTCAGTAGACAGCTCGTCACTTTTTAACAGTCTGGGTTTTTAAATGTGGATTAAAAAGCGACAAAGGTAGGAGGAAAGGAAACTGGCACTCAAACAGGAGCTAGCTACAGTGGCTCACATTAAAGAGCCGTTCAGTAGAACAGGCTCGTTCATGAACGGCACACTCACTCTTACCCTACAAGGTTTGTTAAAAGAGAAATGTTAGGATAAAAAATCCCTGAAATTTCCTTATTTCTAATTCAAAAATTTGCCAATAAATGCACAAAGAAGATGGAGCATGAAGAGTTTAGAGGACTTTGAATGTTTTTACAGAAAGAGTCTTTTTTCTTTGTTTTCTCTTTTTTTGTGAATCCTTCTCAGCTCTACTTAAAAAAAAGCCTTCTAAATATTTTTTAAATAACTTAAATTATGCATAAAACCCCTTAAAAAATCACCTGCAGGGGTGCAGGTGGCCTGGTGGTTTAAGGTGCGCCCCATGTATGCAGTCTGCCCGGGTTCAAAGGCCAAAATAAATCTAAAAAAAAAAAAATTAAAAATCACCTACATGTGTTTCTACGCCGAGTTTTGGTTTGGAGGAGAGTCATCTTTGATCAGCTTCTCTCACATAGAGACCTCAGACCTAAACCAAACCCAGCCAAACTCCTGCACACGGACCTGCAGCTGTGATTTTCTCGCCCTGATGTTGGAATAATGAGGGGAAACACAGCAGGGGAAGTCCTCCTCTGTCAGACTAATTTAGACTGGGACGTTCAGCCTTTAGGACAGAAAACCCACACCTGAACCTCCACAAACCAACACTAACCTCTTCTCCAGCCCGGTACACGCCTCCTGCTCTGCGTTTGTCGCGTTAATGCGCCGATAGAGGCGGTCAGATTGTAAATAAGTCGACTCAGCACGCCCTGGCCGTCTTGAATCAGCTCCAAAAGAGACATCGCTGTACCAACATCATCCTCGGTCTGTGAGCTCGTTCAGGCGGCCCTTCCTGTTTGTTCTGGTGAATGTGTGATTGTTTATGTGGCTTCATGTCTGAGCCGTGTTTATCACAGGAAGAGACGGGTGGAGGTCAACGACTTAAACCCCCCACAGCTAATTAGAGCCGCTTTAGAAATGAGCCGTTTCATGTCACAACTAACGGCTGAACTTTTGACCACCAGGGTTCAAAAGTCATCCAGAATGTCCCTGAACCTTCACTGGTTAGTTCATAATACCAAGAAAATCACAGCAAAAGTCCAAAACAACCAAGAAAAATAGTTTTTCCTTGTTCTGTGTTCTCTGGAAGAAATTTCCTCGTAGCCGTTGTTGGTCTACTCTCCCGTCTCTTTGTTGTTTTTTTTTTCACCTTAAGTTCCAGATAATATTGACCATGATTACTCTAAAAATCAATAAAAGAGTTAAACATCTTATAGGCACTATAACTGCATAGATAATGTAGATAATGTAGCTAAAATACGTTAGCCACGTCAATTACGTAGCTAAATGAGCTAAAGCTAAGCTCATAAAGCAGGATGTAGGTACGTTCTCTATGTAGCTACGTTAGCCTGAGCTTCATATGCTAAAGCTAACATAGCTAAAGCTAACTAATGTAGTAATAATGATAATAATGTAGTTAGCATAGCAGCGTTAGCTTTGGCTGTGTTTATGTCATAATGTTATACGTAGCTAGTGTAGCTTTGCAGGTTAAGCTAAGTTAACAAAGAAGCTACTTAAGCTAAAAAGGTATGTGCTGTACATAGTAATGTGTACTTGTGCTATACTTGCTAAAGCTTACATTGCTAAAGCTAACTAATGTAGTAATAACGATAATAATGTAGCTAGCATAGCTGTGTTAGCTTTGGCTATTTTTGCTACAGATCACATTTCTGAAGCTAACTTATGTCGTAACATTATTACATAGCTAATGTCACTTTGCAAGCTAAGCTAAAACTCACAAGCAGCTACTTAAGCTACATAGGTATGTGTTATCTATAGTCACATTCGCTTGAGCTTAGTTTGCTAAAGCTCATGTTGCTTAAGCCAACTTTGTAGTAACAGTATTAATAACAAAGCTAGCGCAGCTGTATTAGCTTTGACTAATTTGCTAAAGCTCATATTTTTTAAGCTAACTTATGAAGTAACTTAACTACATATCTGGAATATTGATGTTACCTTAGCTAACGCTAAGCTCACAAAGCAGCTACTTTAGCCATATAGGATGATCTCTGGGTAGTTACAACAGCTTGAGATATGTTTGCTAAAGCTCACGTTGCTACAGGTAACTTATGCAGTAACATTAATTACGTAGCCAGTGTAGCTGTGCTAGCTTTGCTTCAGCATAAAGCAGCTATTTAAGCTATGTAGGTATGTTCTGTACTTAGGCTACATTCTCTAGGTAGTTACATTAGCTTGAGCTATGTTTGCATAAGCTCACATTGCTAAAGCTAACATGTAGTAATGATGCTTATTATGTTGCTAGTATATTTGTGTAAGCTTTAGCTACGTTTGCTAAAGCTCACGTTGCTTAAGCCAACTTATCTATAAATGTTTACTATGTAGCTAGCATATACAGAACTACATACAAAGCTAAGCTCATAAAGAAGCTACTTAAGCTACATTCTCTAAATAGTTACATTAGCTTAGCTACATTTCCTAAAGCTCACATAGCTAAAGCTAACTTATGTAGGAATGTTAACTAGCTGATGCTTTTCTCTGTGTTGTTTATGAAATGTTGTTTAGTCTGTAATGTTTGCTACATGGTTATTTCAGAAATGTGACGTCAGACTTTGATTATAAACGATGTTGAATTCAAAGAAAAATCTAAAATGTTGTACTGGTAAATTACGGCACTTCCTCTCTGAGATATACGGCGTCTCAGGTGAACAGTCTGGTGTTGGCCGTCTGTTGTAGCAGTGACTGGAACTCTACGGCCGACCTGACAACCTGTGAAATCCCACACAGCTGTGGGAACTGTGGTGAAGACAGCAAAGCTGAAACTAAACTGGAGTCATAGGTGAAAGTCTCTACCTCCTTTAGACTATCTCATTTCTTTATTTCATTGATTCCTTATCCCATAATCACACAGGCCTAACCTAGATTAAACCCTTTAAAGGGAAGCAAACAAGGGCATCAGGCGCTGCTCATTAACAGTCATTCTGAGAGATCTGATTTATTTATCAATAAAGAGGACAAGGCAGAGTCCAGGAGATCAAAACCTACGTAGGCACACTCTGAACATAATGAAGGAGAAATTCAATTATTCTCCAAGCGCTCTCTTAGTAACTATAATAAACAACTCATAATTCTTAATCCTGTTATAGTCGATCTATTCGGGTACTTTTTATTCAGGACTTTTACACAACAGCAGGGTATTATACTACTTCTAACGGTCTGTGACAGTGGCCATCGCGGTCTGCAGCCAGACCGCTCTCAACGTTTGAGACTCATTCCAGAGAAAAATCTCCCAAAATTCCAGGAAATCCAATGAAAATGCGTCATACATACAATCATACACCCAGCCAATGGGAATATGACTGTACATACGACCCTATTTATTCAAAATAAAAAATAAAATTAAAATATTGAGTTATAAAGGTCCAAAGATGAGAAAAAATCAAAGATTTTAAATTGAAAGGGTTCATATTTGGGATTAAAATTCATATATTAAAAATCCCAAATTATAACTTTAAATGCAAAATATTAGGTGAAATTCAAAACAATAACTTAAATTTTGAATCAAAAAAAGGTCAATAATTGGGGACTCAAGTTACATTTAAAAGTTGAAAAAGGTCTAGATGTGAAAAAAAAAATTCTACATCAAGAGTTTTTAAGGTGAAATATTAAATATTCAAAACAATAAGTTGAATTTTTGAATCAAAAAGGTCAATAATTGGGGATAAAAGTTATATTAAAGAGTCGAAAAAATAAAGATGTGTGAAAAAAAATTCTAAATCAAGTGTATTAAAAGTGAAAAATGAGATAAAATTCAAATTCATACCATTAACTGATTGAGCGCCAGCCCTTTTATAAAATGGAAAGTGGCTTGTGCCATTGTTTTTGGCCATTTGAGTCATCTTTCAAGACCCACAGAATATTTTGTACTATGATTCTGAAAACACCAAATAGCTCAAATGAAAGAAAGAAGAAACTCTCTATTTCATCATGGAAAGACTGTTTGTTTGCACCTTGTTCCATTCTTGATTTATCTGAAGTTAAATAGAGGCTAGTTTCACCAAAAAGACCACTTTTTTTCTAGAAAGCTGAGAAAAATGCATTTTTGTGAAAGAGAGTCTGTCAAACAATGATTTGAAAGTTGGCACTCAAGCATTGTTTTTTAAATGACGTATATATACGTCCATGGCACTCAAGCGTTGTTTTTTAAATGACGTATATATAAGTCTATGGCACTCAAGCGTTGTTTTTTAAATGACGTATATATACGTCTATGGCACTCAAGCGTTGTTTTTTAAATGACGTATATATACGTCTATGGCACTCAAGCGTTGTTTTTTTAAATGACGTATATATACGTCTATGGCACTCAAGCGTTGTTTTTTTAAATGACGTGTATATACATCTATGGCACTCAGGCGTTGTTTTTTAAATGACGTATATATACGTCTATGGCACTCAATGTTGATACCGTCTGAAAAAAGAAAAAAAAAAAGAAAAAAACCATAAAAATATCTGCACTAGAGAGGTTCCTATGTAGGGAGTAAGGGGGGTTTGTTTCACATTAGCTCTAAAGTTATTTTATGGGCTCTAGCTCATTATTAACTGCATGTTTTATTTGAATTTGTATCTTAATCTGACCGTATCTAAAAATGCAATAAAAACGCCTTTGTGCCACCGGTAGCCTGGTGGTTATGTCTGCATGCTGTCAATAAGATGTCCTGGAAGTGGACGGTCCAGGTTCAAATGATCCGTGGCTCCTTCTCTGCATGTCATTCCCCATTCTATCTCTCTGACTCTATCTACTGTCTTATACAAAGACATTAAAAGCCAAAAAATAAATCTTAAACAATCATCAAAGTTTAAGAGAAACTCTGCATCAGGAGTCAAAGACAGCTCATTGAATTTTGACCAAAAAGATCCTGATAGAGAGACAAATAAGAGGAAAGATCTACAAGAGTTTCTTGTCATGTTCTAAAAGAGTTTCCATAACAACAGTGTTCATGTTCACCAGGCTAATAAAGTCACACAGACAGCGAGGATCCTTACCGCTGATCGTAGACATCACCTCAACGCCTTCCTCCACGTCTTCAGGTACAGATGTCTGCTGTCCCATCCTTACCTCTGCTCACTCTCCTCTTTTCATGAACTCCTTAAAAAGCACAAAGTTTCACCAAAATTATGAACTCAAACTGTAGAACCCAGGAGAATGACTTGTCAGCTGCTGATTTAGGTGGAGAAACAACAAGAGGAACAGAAAGAGAGCGATGCACGGTCCATTTAATCTGGTCAGCAGCGTGCAGAGAGAGAGAGAGAGAAAGGAGGAAGGAAGACAAACATGCACACAACATGCCCACATTACAGCACTGAAGGCACTTCGATGTTACACAACACAGAACAACATCCATGTCTTTGAGAAATGAACACACGACTATCCTCAGCAGTGTTAACAACATTACAGGAGCTAATTTCATCTGGTCTCTATAACCTGTTGGCTGTCTGGAGTTAGACATGTGTGGTCAACCTGGGTCATTCATTAATGCAGATATGGGTGAGAGGACCATCACATGCAACTCACATATTATACTATCATGACAAGGAAAATGGGCTACAACAGCTACACTGGGGTTCATCAAAGCAGGTGATATTTACAGCCAATACAGGCCATTATTTACATCTGATACAGGCCATTATTTACATCTGATACAGGCCGTTATTTACATCTGATACAGGCCATTATTTACATCTGATACAGGCCATTATTTACATCTGATACAGGCCATTATTTACATCTGATACAGGCCATTATTTACAGCCAATACAGGCCATTATTTACATCTGATACAGGCCATTATTTACAGCTGATACAGGCCATTATTTACATCTGATACAGGCCATTATTTAGAGCTGATACAGGCCATTGTTTACATCTGATACAGGCCATTATTTACAGCCAATAAAGGCCATTATTTACATCTGATAATGGGCCATTATTTACATCTGATACAGGCCATTATTTACATCTGATACAGGCCATTACTGACAGCTGATACAGGCCATTATTTACAGCCAATACAGGCCATTATTTACAGCCAATACAGGCCATTATTTACATCTGATACAGGCCATTATTTACAGCTGATACAGGCCATTATTTACAGCCAATACAGGCCATTATTTACATCTGATACAGGCCATTATTTACAACTGATACAGGCCATTATTTACAGCCAATACAGGCCATTATTTACAGCTGATACAGGCCACTATTTACATCTGATACAGGCCATTATTTACAGCTGATACAGGCCACTATTTACATCTGATACAGGCCATTACTGACAGCTGATACAGGCCATTATTTACAGCCAATACAGGCCATTATTTACATCTGATACAGGCCATTATTTACATCTGATACAGGCCATTACTGACAGCTGATACAGGACATTATTTACATCTGATACAGGCCATTATTTACAGCTGAAACAGGCCATTATTTACAGCTGATACAGGACATTATTTACATCTGATACAGGCCATTACTGACAGCTGATACAGGTCATTATTTACATCTGATACAGGCCATTATTTACATCTGATACAGGCCATATTTTACATCTGATACAGGCCATTGTTTACATCTGATACAGGCCATTATTTACATCTGATACAGGCCATTATTTACATCTGATACAGGCCATTATTTACATCTGATACAGGCCATTATTTACATCTGATACAGGCCATTATTTACATCTGATACAGGCCATTATTTACATCTGATACAGGCCATTATTTACAGCCAATACAGGCCATTATTTACATCTGATACAGGCCATTATTTACATCTGATACAGGCCATTATTTACATCTGATACAGGCCATTATTTACATCTGATACAGGCCATTATTTACATCTGATACAGGCCATTATTTACAGCCAATAAAGGCCATTATTTACATCTGATAATGGGCCATTATTTACATCTGATACAGGCCATTACTGACAGCTGATACAGGCCATTATTTACAGCCAATACAGGCCATTATTTACAGCCAATACAGGCCATTATTTACATCTGATACAGGCCATTATTTACAGCTGATACAGGCCATTATTTACAGCCAATACAGGCCATTATTTACAGCTGATACAGGCCACTATTTACATCTGATACAGGCCATGATACAGGCCATATGTTATCTGATACAGGCCATTATTTACATCTGATACAGGCCATTATTTACATCTGATACAGGCCATTATTTACATCTGATACAGGCCATTACTGACAGCTGATACAGGCCATTATTTACAGCCAATACAGGCCATTATTTACATCTGATACAGGCCATTATTTACATCTGATACAGGCCATTACTGACAGCTGATACAGGACATTATTTACATCTGATACAGGCCATTATTTACAGCTGATACAGGCCATTATTTACAGCTGATACAGGACATTATTTACATCTGATACAGGCCATTACTGACAGCTGATACAGGTCATTATTTACATCTGATACAGGCCATTATTTACATCTGATACAGGCCATATTTTACATCTGATACAGGCCATTATTTACATCTGATACAGGCCATTATTTACATCTGATACAGGCCATTATTTACATCTGATACAGGCCATTATTTACAGCTGATACAGGCCATTGTTTACATCTGATACAGGCCATTGTTTACATCTGATACAGGCCATTATTTACATCTGATACAGGCCATTATTTACATCTGATACAGGCCATTACTTACATCTGATACAGGCCATTATTTACATCTGATACAGGCCATTATTTACATCTGATACAGGCCATTATTTACATCTGATACAGGCCATTATTTACATCTGATACAGGCCATTATTTACATCTGATACAGGCCATTATTTACAGCTGATACAGGCCATTATTTACATCTGATACAGGCCATTATTTACAGCTGATACAGGCCATTACTGACAGCTGATACAGGCTGTTATTTACAGCCGATACAGGCCATTACTGACAGCCAATACAGGCCATTATTTACAGCTGATACAGGCCACTATTTACATCTGATACAGGCCATTATTTACAGCTGATACAGGCCATTACTGACAGCTGATACAGGTCATTATTTACAGCCAATACAGGCCATTATTTACATCTGATACAGGCCATTATTTACATCTGATACAGGCCATTACTGACAGCTGATACAGGACATTATTTACAGCTGATACAGGCCACTATTTACATCTGATACAGGCCATTATTTACAGCTGATACAGGCCATTACTGACAGCTGATACAGGTCATTATTTACAGCCAATACAGGCCATTATTTACATCTGATACAGGCCATTATTTACATCTGATACAGGCCATTACTGACAGCCGATACAGGCCATTATTTACAGCCAATACAGGCCATTATTTACAGCTGATACAGGCCACTATTTACATCTGATACAGGCCATTATTTACAGCTGATACAGGCCATTACTGACAGCTGATACAGGTCATTATTTACAGCCAATACAGGCCATTATTTACATCTGATACAGGCCATTATTTACATCTGATACAGGCCATTACTGACAGCTGATACAGGACATTATTTACATCTGATACAGGCCATTATTTACAGCTGATACAGGCCATTATTTACATCTGATACAGGCCATTATTTACATCTGATACAGGCCATTACTGACAGCTGATACAGGCCATTATTTACAGCCAATACAGGCCATTATTTACATCTGATACAGGCCATTATTTACATCTGATACAGGCCATTACTGACAGCTGATACAGGACATTATTTACATCTGATACAGGCCATTATTTACATCTGATACAGGCCATTACTGACAGCTGATACAGGACATTATTTACATCTGATACAGGCCATTATTTACAACTGATGCAGGCCATTATTTACAGCTGATACAGGACATTATTTACATCTGATACAGGCCATTATTTACAGCTGAAACAGGCCATTATTTACAGCTGATACAGGACATTATTTACATCTGATACAGGCCATTACTGACAGCTGATACAGGTCATTATTTACATCTGATACAGGCCATTATTTACATCTGATACAGGCCATATTTTACATCTGATACAGGCCATTATTTACATCTGATACAGGCCATTATTTACATCTGATACAGGCCATTATTTACAGCTGATACAGGCCATTATTTACATCTGATACAGGCCATTATTTACATCTGATACAGGCCATATTTTACATCTGATACAGGCCATTATTTACATCTGATACAGGCCATTATTTACATCTGATACAGGCCATTATTTACATCTGATACAGGCCATTATTTACAGCTGATACAGGCCATTATTTACATCTGATACAGGCCATTATTTACAGCTGATACAGGCCATTACTGACAGCTGATACAGGCTGTTATTTACAGCCGATACAGGCCATTACTGACAGCTGATACAGGCCATTATTTACATCTGATACAGGCCATTATTTACAGCCAATACAGGCCATTATTTACAATTGAAACAGGCCATTATTTACAACTGATACAGGCCATTATTTACAGCCAATACAGGCCATTATTTACATCTGATACAGGCCATTATTTACATCTGATACAGGCCATTATTTACAATTGAAACAGGCCATTATTTACAACTGATACAGGCCATTATTTAGAGCCAATACAGGCCATTATTTACATCTGATACAGGCCATTATTTACATCTGATACAGGCCATTATTTACAGCCGATACAGGACATTATTTACATCTGATACAGGCCATTATTTACAGCCAATACAGGCCATTATTTACATCTGATACAGGCCAATATTTACCTCTGATACAGGCCATTATTTACAGCCAATACAGGCCATTATTTACATCTGATACAGGCCATTATTTACAGCTGATACAGGCCATTATTTACATCTGATACAGGCCATTATTTACATCTGATACAGGCCATTACTGACAGCCAATACAGGCCATTATTTACATCTGATACAGGCCATTATTTACATCTGATACAGGCCATTATTTACATCTGATACAGGCCATTATTTACAGCCAATACAGGCCATTATTTACATCTGATACAGGCCATTATTTACATCTGATACAGGCCATTATTTACATCTGATACAGGCCATTATTTACATCTGATACAGGCCATTATTTACATCTGATACAGGCCATTATTTACATCTGATACAGGCCATTATTTACATCTGATACAGGCCATTACTGACAGCTGATACAGGCCGTTATTTACAGCCGATACAGGCCATTAATTACATCTGATACAGGCCATTACTGACAGCTGATACAGGCCGTTATTTACAGCCAATACAGGCCATTATTTACAGCTGATACAGGCCATTATTTACAGCTGATACAGGCCATTATTTACCACTGATACAGGCCATTAATTACATCTGATACAGGCCATTACTGACAGCTGATACAGGCCGTTATTTACAGCCAATACAGGCCATTATTTACAGCTGATACAGGCCATTATTTACATCTGATACAGGCCATTACTGACAGCCAATACAGGCCATTATTTACATCTGATACAGGCCATTATTTACATCTGATACAGGCCATTATTTACATCTGATACAGGCCATTATTTACAGCTGATACAGGCCATTATTTACATCTGATACAGGCCATTATTTACATCTGATACAGGCCATTATTTACAGCCAATACAGGCCATTATTTACATCTGATACAGGCCATTATTTACATCTGATACAGGCCATATTTTACATCTGATACAGGCCATTATTTACATCTGATACAGGCCATTATTTACATCTGATACAGGCCATTATTTACATCTGATACAGGCCATTATTTACATCTGATACAGGCCATTATTTACATCTGATACAGGCCATTATTTACATCTGATACAGGCCATTATTTACATCTGATACAGGCCATTATTTACAACTGATACAGGCCGTTATTTACAGCCGATACAGGCCATTAATTACATCTGATACAGGCCATTACTGACAGCTGATACAGGCCGTTATTTACAGCCAATACAGGCCATTATTTACAGCTGATACAGGCCATTATTTACAGCTGATACAGGCCATTATTTACCACTGACACAGGCCATAATTTACAACTGATACAGGCCAATATTTACAGCCGATACAGGCCATTATTTACAACTGATACAGGCCATTATTTACATCTGATACAGGCCATTATTTACATCTGATACAGGCCATTATTTACAGCTGATACAGGCTGTTATTTACAGCCGATACAGGCCATTACTGACAGCTGATACAGGCCATTATTTACATCTGATACAGGCCATTATTTACAATTGAAACAGGCCATTATTTACAACTGATACAGGCCATTATTTAGAGCCAATACAGGCCATTATTTACATCTGATACAGGCCATTATTTACATCTGATACAGGCCATTATTTACAATTGAAACAGGCCATTATTTACAACTGATACAGGCCATTATTTAGAGCCAATACAGGCCATTATTTACAGCTGATACAGGCCATTATTTACATCTGATACAGGCCATTATTTATAGCCGATACAGGACATTATTTACATCTGATACAGGCCATTACTGACAGCTGATACAGGCCGTTATTTACAGCCGATACAGGCCATTAATTACATCTGATACAGGCCATTATTTACATCTGATACAGGCCATTATTTACAATTGAAACAGGCCATTATTTACAACTGATACAGGCCATTATTTAGAGCCAATACAGGCCATTATTTACATCTGATACAGGCCATTATTAACAACAGATACAGGCCATTATTTACAGCCAATACAGGCCATTATTTACAACTGATACAGGCCATTATTTACATCTGATACAGGCCATTATTTACAGCCAATACAGGCCATTATTTACAGCTGATACAGGCCATTATTTACAGCTGATACAGGCCATTATTTACCACTGATACAGGCCATAATTTACAACTGATACAGGCCAATATTTACAGCCGATACAGGCCATTATTTACAACTGATACAGGCCATTATTTACATCTGATACAGGCCATTATTTACATCTGATACAGGCCATTATTTACAACTGATACAGGCCAATATTTACAGCCGATACAGGCCAATATTTACCTCTGATACAGGCCATTATTTACATCTGATACAGGCCATTATTTACATCTGATACAGGCCATTATTTACATCTGATACAGGCCATTATTTACAACTGATACAGGCCAATATTTACATCTGATACAGGCCAATATTTACCTCTGATACAGGCCATTATTTACAACTGATACAGGCCAATATTTAGCTCTGATACAGGCCAATATTTACAGCCAATACAGGCCATTATTTACATCTGATACAGGCCATTATTTACAGCCAATACAGGCCATTATTTACATCTGATACAGGCCATTATTTTCAGCCAATACAGGCCATTATTTACAGCTGATACAGGCCACTATTTACATCTGATACAGGCCATTATTTACAGCTGATACAGGCCATTATTTACATCTGATACAGGCCATTATTTACAGCCAATACAGGCCATTATTTACATCTGATACAGGCCATTATTTACAGCCAATACAGGCCATTATTTACAACTGATACAGGCCATTATTTACAGCCAATACAGGCCATTATTTACAGCTGATACAGGCCACTATTTACATCTGATACAGGCCATTATTTACAGCTGATACAGGCCATTATTTACATCTAATACAGGCCATTACTGACAGCTGATACAGGCCATTATTTACAGCCAATACAGGCCATTATTTACATCTGATACAGGCCATTATTTACATCTGATACAGGCCATTATTTACATCTGATACAGGCCATTATTTACAGCTGATACAGGCCATTATTTACATCTGATACAGGCCATTACTGACAGCTGATACAGGCCATTATTTACAGCCAATACAGGCCATTATTTACATCTGATACAGGCCATTATTTACATCTGATACAGGCCATTATTTACATCTGATACAGGCCATTATTTACATCTGATACAGGCCATTATTTACAGCTGATACAGGCCATTATTTACATCTGATACAGGCCATTACTGACAGCTGATACAGGCCATTATTTACAACTGATACAGGCCATTATTTACATCTGATACAGGCCATTATTTACAATTGAAACAGGCCATTATTTACATCTGATACAGGCCATTATTTACAGCTGATACAGGACATTATTTACATCTGATACAGGCCATTACTGACAGCTGAAACAGGCCATTATTTACATCTGATACAGGCCATATTTTACATCTGATACAGGCCATTATTTACATTTGATACAGGCCATTATTTACATCTGATACAGGCCATTATTTACATCTGATACAGGCCATTATTTACATCTGATACAGGCCATTATTTACAGCTGATACAGGCCATTATTTACATCTGATACAGGCCATTATTTACAGCTGATACAGGCCATTATTTACAATTGAAACAGGCCATTATTTACAACTGATACAGGCCATTATTTAGAGCCAATACAGGCCATTATTTACATCTGATACAGGCCATTATTTACATCTGATACAGGCCATTATTTACAGCCGATACAGGCCATTATTTACATCTGATACAGGCCATTATTTACAGCTGATACAGGCCATTATTTACATCTGATACAGGCCATTATTTACATCTGATACAGGCCATTATTTACATCTGATACAGGCCATTATTTACATCTGATACAGGCCATTATTTACATCTGATACAGGCCATTATTTAGAGCCAATACAGGCCATTATTTACATCTGATACAGGCCATTATTTACATCTGATACAGGCCATTATTTACAGCCAATACAGGCCATTATTTACAACTGATACAGGCCATTATTTACAGCCAATACAGGCCATTATTTACATCTGATACAGGCCAATATTTACCTCTGATACAGGCCATTATTTACAGCCAATACAGGCCATTATTTACATCTGATACAGGCCATTATTTACATCTGATACAGGCCATTATTTACATCTGATACAGGCCATTATTTACATCTGATACAGGCCATTATTTACAGCCAATACAGGCCATTATTTACATCTGATACAGGCCATTATTTACATCTGATACAGGCCATTATTTACAGCTGATACAGGCCATTATTTACAGCTGATACAGGCCATTATTTACATCTGATACAGGCCATTATTTACATCTGATACAGGCCATTATTTACAGCCAATACAGGCCATTATTTACATCTGATACAGGCCATTATTTACATCTGATACAGGCCATTATTTACAGCCAATACAGGCCATTATTTACATCTGATACAGGCCATTATTTACATCTGATACAGGCCATTATTTACATCTGATACAGGCCATTATTTACATCTTATACAGGCCATTATTTACATCTGATACAGGCCATTATTTACATCTGATACAGGCCATTACTGACAGCTGATACAGGCCGTTATTTACAGCCGATACAGGCCATTAATTACATCTGATACAGGCAATTATTTACAATTGAAACAGGCCATTATTTACATCTGATACAGGCCATTATTTACAACTGATAAAGGCCAATATTTACAGCCGATACAGGCCATTATTTACCTCTGATACAGGCCATTATTTACATCTGATACAGGCCATTATTTACATCTGATACAGGCCATTATTTACAACTGATACAGGCCAATATTTACATCTGATACAGGCCAATATTTACCTCTGATACAGGCCATTATTTACAACTGATACAGGCCAATATTTACAGCCGATACAGGCCAATATTTACCTCTGATACAGGCCAATATTTACAGCCGATACAGGCCATTATTTACATCTGATACAGGCCATTATTTACAACTGATACAGGCCATTATTTACATCTGATACAGGCCAATATTTACCTCTGATACAGGCCATTATTTACATCTGATACAGGCCAATATTTGCAGGTGATACAGGCCATTATTTACAACTGATACAGGCTAATATTTACAGCTGATACAGGCCAATATTTACATCTGATACAGGCCAATATTTGCAGGTGATACAGGCCATTATTTATAACTGATACAGGCTAATATTTACAGCTGATACAGGCCAATATTTACAGCTGATACAGGCTAATATTTACATCTGATACAGGCCATTATTTACAGCTGATATAGGCCATTATTTACAGCCGATACAGGCCATTACTTACAATTGATACAGGTCATTATTTACAGCCGATACAGGCCATTACTTACAATTGATACAGGTCATTATTTACAGCTGATACAGGTCATTATTTACAGCCGATACAGGCCATTACTTACAATTGATACAGGCCAATATTTACAGCTGATACAGGCCATTATTTACAACTGATACAGGCTAATATTTACAGCTGATACAGGCCATTATTTACAATTGATACAGGCCATTATTTACAGCCGATACAGGCCATTACTTACAATTGATACAGGTCATTATTTACAGCTGATACAGGTCATTATTTACAGCCGATACAGGCCATTACTTACAATTGATACAGGCCAATATTTACAGCTGATACAGGCCATTATTTACAACTGATACAGGCTAATATTTACAGCTGATACAGGCCATTATTTACAATTGATACAGGCTCATATTTACATCTGATACAGGCCATTATTAACAACGGATACAGGCCATTATTTACAGCCAATACAGGCCATTATTTACAACTGATACAGGCCATTATTTACAGCCAATACAGGCCATTATTTACATCTGATACAGGCCAATATTTACCTCTGATACAGGCCATTATTTACAGCCAATACAGGCCATTATTTACATCTGATACAGGCCATTATTTACATCTGATACAGGCCATTATTTACAGCTGATACAGGCCATTATTTACATCTGATACAGGCCATTACTGACAGCCAATACGGGCCATTATTTACATCTGATACAGGCCATTATTTACATCTGATACAGGCCATTATTTACAGCTGATACAGGCCATTATTTACAGCTGATACAGGCCATTATTTACATCTGATACAGGCCATTATTTACAGCTAATACAGGCCATTATTTACATCTGATACAGGCCATTATTTACAGCCAATACAGGCCATTATTTACATCTGATACAGGCCATTATTTACAGCCAATACAGGCCATTATTTACATCTGATACAGGCCATTATTTACATCTGATACAGGCCATTATTTACATCTGATACAGGCCATTATTTACATCTGATACAGGCCATTATTTACAGCTGATACAGGCCATTATTTACATCTGATACAGGCCATTATTTACATCTGATACAGGCCATTATTTACAGCTGTTACAGGCCATTATTTACATCTGATACAGGCCATTACTGACAGCTGATACAGGCCGTTATTTACAGCCGATACAGGCCATTATTTACATCTGATACAGGCCATTATTTACATCTGATACAGGCCATTATTTACATCTGATACAGGCCATTATTTACATCTGATACAGGCCATTATTTACATCTGATACAGGCCATTATTTACATCTGATACAGGCCATTATTTACATCTGATACAGGCCATTATTTACAATTGAAACAGGCCATTATTTACAGCTGTTACAGGCCATTATTTACAGCTGATACAGGCCATTATTTACCACTGATACAGGCCATAATTTACAACTGATACAGGCCAATATTTACAGCCGATACAGGCCAATATTTACATCTGATACAGGCCATTATTTACATCTGATACAGGCCATTATTTACATCTGATACAGGCCATTATTTACATCTGATACAGGCCATTATTTACAATTGAAACAGGCCATTATTTACAGCCAATACAGGCCATTATTTACAACTGATACAGGCCAATATTTACAGCCGATACAGGCCAATATTTACCTCTGATACAGGCCATTATTTACATCTGATACAGGCCATTATTTACATCTGATACAGGCCATTATTTACATCTGATACAGGCCATTATTTACAATTGAAACAGGCCATTATTTACAGCCAATACAGGCCATTATTTACAACTGATACAGGCCAATATTTACAGCCGATACAGGCCAATATTTACCTCTGATACAGGCCATTATTTACATCTGATACAGGCCATTATTTACATCTGATACAGGCCATTATTTACATCTGATACAGGCCATTATTTACAACTGATACAGGCCAATATTTACATCTGATACAGGCCAATATTTACCTCTGATACAGGCCATTATTTACATCTGATACAGGCCAATATTTGCAGGTGATACAGGCCATTATTTACAGCTGATACAGGCCATTATTTACATCTGATACAGGCCATTATTTACATCTGATACAGGCTAATATTTACAGCTGATACAGGCCGTTGTTTACAGCAGATACAGGCCATTATTTACAACTGATACAGGTCATTATTTACAGCTGATACAGGCCAATATTTGCAGGTGATACAGGCCATTATTTACAACTGATACAGGCTAATATTTACAGCTGATACAGGCCAATATTTACAATTGATACAGGCCATTATTTACAGCCGATACAGGCCATTACTTACAATTGATACAGGTCATTATTTACAACTGATACAGGCCATTATTTACATCTGATACAGGCCAATATTTGCAGGTGATACAGGCCATTATTTACAACTGATACAGGCTAATATTTACAGCTGATACAGGCCAATATTTACAGCTGATACAGGCTAATATTTACAGCTGATACAGGCCATTATTTACAGCCGATACAGGCCATTACTTACAACTGATACAGGTCATTATTTACAATTGATACAGGCCATTATTTACAGCCGATACAGGCCATTACTTACAATTGATACAAGCCAATATTTACAGCTGATACAGGCCATTATTTACAACTGATACAGGTCATTATTTACAGCTGATACAGGTCATTATTTACAGCTGATACAGGTCATTATTTACAGCCGATACAGGCCATTACTTACAATTGATACAAGCCAATATTTACAGCTGATACAGGCCATTATTTACAACTGATACAGGCTAATATTTACAGCCGATACAGGCCATTATTTACAACTGATACAGGCTAATATTTACAGCTGATACAGGCCATTATTTACAACTGATACAGGCTAATATTTACAGCTGATACAGGCCATTATTTACAATTGATACAGGCTCATATTTACAGCTGATACAGGCCATTATTTACAATTGATACAGGCTCATATTTACAGCTGATACAGGCCATTATTTACAATTGATACAGGCTCATATTTACAGCTGATAAAGGCCATTATTTGCATCTGATACAGGCCAATATTTACAGCTGATACAGGCCATTAGTGACAGCTGATACAAGCTCATATTTACAGCTGATACAGGCCTATCTCTACAGCCAAAATAAGCCAATATTTACAGTTGATATAGGCTGAAATTCAGAGCATATTGATCCATATTTACAGCTGATACAGGCCCTTTACTAAAGCTGATATAGGCTGTTATTGGTCAATATTTACAGCAGATGTAAGCCAATATGTTAGGCCAGTATAGCTTAATATTTCCATACAATATAGTTTAATATTTCAACCCAATAGAAGCTAATATTTACAGCCAACATAGGTTGATTTTTACAGATGATACAGGCCAATAGCTGACAATGGTTACATCCAATATGGACTGATATTTACAACTGATTTAGGACAATATTCACACCCCATATAGGCTGATCTTTACAGTAAATATAGGATGGTATTCAAAATTGATAAAGGTACATCATGCTGATAAAATCATGCACCCCTAATATTAATCAGGTACATTCTGATGAATAACTCAATAAATCATGTAAAGCAGAGCGTGATGCTCTAAAGCCCAATTCCAAACAAAGATACATGCTTACGTTTGATATGTCACAATTTGTAATAAATTAAACATGAAACGAAACGAAATTTAAAACTTTAAGATTTAAAATGATCAATAGTGACCATCCCTAGCCTCAGCCAATGTACCGAGCAGAACAGAGATGGGCTACCTGGCTTCTTTTAGCTGAACATCGGCGTGTGAACACACTGCCTGCAGGGAACCTGCTGCCAAAGTTACATAATACTGAAAACAGAAGACTGGGGCACTTTGTGGAAATGGGATAGACTTGATTCTTCCTGTTCTAAGTTATTGTTGTAAGTCTACTGGTAGACTTTGGTACTACTATTTAAAAGTGAAAAATATATGTTGTTGCTTAACTGAATGAAGGCAGGGAAGTTTAGCTAATTAGTCCCAGAATCAAGCCAAATGTTGTCAGAGTTGATTATTTTCAGCAGTCCTCCTCCACCTAAGAATTCTGTGCATCCTTTTCAGCCCTGGCCTCATAAAAACACACACACACACACACACCCACACACCCCCACACACACACACACACACACACCCACACACACACACACCTGATGACTCCTGAACAATCAAAGCAAATTTACCCAATTCCCCCTCCAATTACTGGCAAGGCCAACAGTGGCTCCTTTCATCGCTCTGACAATATAGCAGCATGCCTTTAGTCATATGAAGACAGATCTTGTGACGTGGAGATGTGCCAGGCTAAATTAAGAGTCAGGACGAGCTCCACATGCAGCACAATGTGACACTTCTAACAGCAAAGGTTGAGGAGCCGGCCTGGGGGATGTCCAGGAGCACAGAGAGGGGAAGCACCGGTGCTTATATGCTGTCTTTTAGTTTCAGTTCAAGGTAGCCAGCAGTAGAAATGTTGGTCTGCATGCAGCTCTGAACAAGCAGAACCGCGGTAGTTTTAACTTTAGTGTTTACATTTCTACTGACAATAATTCATCATCAGCTGCTCTTATTCACTGCTCTGTACATGTTAACACTCCTTACATGAGTTATGAGTTTCCACTGGGACTGACACTTTGTAACCAGAGGGCCCTCTAGTGGAGCATTGCAGAATTACAGCCAGTCTACAGTCTGCTGACATGGAGAGGTTGTCGATTCTAAACGATTATTATTGTTAAAAAAAAAAAGACAAATATAACTGATAAAAACAGGAGCAGGTTAGGTCTCTTTAAGCAACTCTTGCACTGAAAAGCTCCACAAATACTGAAACAGCAACAAAAACAACATATTTAAAGCCAATATGGGCACATTTCTTAAACCCGCATGTGGAAATACTTACAGCTGATAGAGGCTGATGTTAACAGCTTATAAAGGCCAATATTTACAGCTGATAGAGGGTGATGTTAACAGCTGATAAAGGCCAATATGTACAGCTAAGAAAGGCTGATGTTAACAGCTTATAAAGGCCAATATTTACAGCTGATAGAGGCTGATGTTAACAGCTGATAAAGGCCAATATTTACAGCTGATAGAGGCTGATGTTAACAGCTTATAAAGGCCAATATTTACAGCTGATAGAGGCTGATGTTAACAGCTTATAAAGGCCAAAACGTACAGCTAAGAAGGGCTGATGTTAACAGCTTGTAAAGGCCAATATTTACAGCTGATGAAGGCTGATGTTCACAGCTTATAAAGGCCAATATTTACAGCTGAGAAAGGCTGATGTTAACAGCTGATAAAGGCCAATATCTACAGCTGATAAAGGCTGATGTTAACAGCTTATAAAGGCCAATATTTGCAGCTGATAGAGGCTGATGTTAACAGCTGATGAAGGCTGATGTTAACAGCTTATAAAGGCCAATATTTACAGCTGATAAAGGCTGATGTTCACAGCTTATAAAGGCCAATATTTACAGCTGATAAAGGCTGATGTTAACAGCTGATAAAGGCTGATGTTAACAGCTTATAAAGGCCAATATTTACAGCTGATAAAGGCTGATGTTAACAGCTTATAAAGGCTTATGTTAACAGCTGATGGAGGCTGATGTTAACAGCTGGTAAAGGCCAATATTAACAGCTGATAAAGGCTGATGTCAACAGCTGATAAAGGCCAATATCTACAGCTGATAAAGGCTGATGTTAACAGCTTATAAAGGCCAATATTTGCAGCTGATAGAGGCTGACGTTAACAGCTGATGAAGGCTGATGTTAACAGCTTATAAAGGCCAATATTTACAGCTGATAAAGACTGATGTTAACAGCTTATAAAGGCTGATGTTCACAGCTTATAAAGGCCAATATTTACAGCTGATAAAGACTGATGTTAACAGCTTATAAAGGCTGATGTTAACAGCTTATAAAGGCCAATATTTACAGCTGAGAAAGGCTGATGTCAACAGCTGATAAAGGCCAATATTTACAGCTGATAGAGGCTGATGATAACAGCTGATAAAGGGCGATACGTACAGTTAGGAAAGGCTGATGTTAACAGCTTATAACGGCCAATATTTACAGCTGAGAAAGGCTGATGTTAACAGCTTATAAAGGCCAATATTTACAGCTTATAAAGGCCAATATTTACAGCGGAGAAAGGCTGATGTTCACAGCTGATAAAGGCCAATATTTACAGCTGATAAAGGCTGATGTTAACAGCTTATAAAGGCTGATGTTAACAGCTTATAAAGGCCAATATTTACAGCTGATAAAGGCTAATGTTAACAGCTTATAAAGGCTGATGTTAACAGCTTATAAAGGCCAATATTTACAGCTGATAAAGGCTGATGTTAACAGCTGATAAAGGCTGATGTTAACAGCTGATAAAGGCTGACGTTAACAGCTGATAAAGGCTGATGTTAACAGCTGATGGAGGCTGATGTTAACAGCTTATAAAGGCCAATATTTACAGCTGATGAAGGCTGATGTTAACAGCTGGTAAAGGCTGATGTTAACAGCTGATAAAGGCCAATATCTACAGCTGATAAAGGCTGAGGTTAACAGCTGATAAAGGCTGATGTTAACAGTTGATGAAGGCTGATGTTAACAGCTGATGAAGGCTGATGTTAACAGCTTATAAAGGCCAATATTTACAGCTGATAAAGGCTGATGTTAACAGCTTATAAAGGCTAATATTTACAGCTGATAAAGGCTGATGTTAACAGCTTATAAAGGCCAATATTTACCGCTGAGAAAGGCCAATATTTACAGCGTATAAAGGCTGATGTTAACAGCTGGTAAAAGCTGATGTTAACAGCTTATAAAGGCCAATATTTACAGCTGATAAAGGCTGATGTTCACAGCTTATAAAGGCTGATGTTAACATCTAATAAAGGCCAATATCTACAGCTGATAAAGGCTGATGTTAACAGCTGATGAAGGCTGATGTTAACAGCTGATAAAGGCTGATGTTAACAGCTGATATGGGCCAATATTTACAGCTGATAAAGGCTGATGTTAACAGCTTATAAAGGCTGATGTTAACAGCTTATAAAGGCCAATATTTACAGTTGATAGAGGCTGATGTTAACAGCTTATAAAGGCCAATATTTACAGCTAAGAAAGCCAATATTTACAGCGTATAAAGGCTGATGTTAACAGCTGGTTAAGGCTGATGTTAACAGCTTATAAAGGCCAGTATTTACAGCTGATAAAGGCTGATGTTCACAGCTTATAAAGGCTGATGTTAACAGCTGATATAGGCTGATGTTAACAGCTGATAAAGGCTGATGTTAACAGCTTATAAAGGCCAATACTTACGGCTGATAAAGGCTGATGTTAACAGCTCATAAAGGCCCTTATATTTACAACTGATAAAGGCTGATGTTAACAGCTTATAAAGGCCAATACTTATGGCTGATAAAGGCTGATGTTAACAGCTCATAAAGGCCCTTATATTTACAGCTGATAAAGGCTGATGTTAACAGCTTATAAAGGCCAATATCTACAGCTGATAAAGGCTGATGTTAACAGCTGATGAAGGCTGATGTTAACAGCTGATAAAGGCTGATGTTAACAGCTGATAAAGGCCAATATTTACAGCTGATAGAGGCTGATGTTAACAGCTTACAAAGGCTGATGTTAACAGCTTATAAAGGCCAATATTTACAGCTGATAAAGGCTAATGTTAACAGCTTATAAAGGCTGATGTTAACAGCTTATAAAGGCCAATATTTACAGCTGATAAAGGCTGATGTTAACAGCTGATAAAGGCTGATGTTAACAGCTGATAAAGGCTGATGTTAACAGCTGATAAAGGCTGATGTTAACAGCTGATGGAGGCTGATGTTAACAGCTTATAAAGGCCAATATTTACAGCTGATGAAGGCTGATGTTAACAGCTGGTAAAGGCTGATGTTAACAGCTGATAAAGGCCAATATCTACAGCTGATAAAGGCTGAGGTTAACAGCTGATAAAGGCTGATGTTAACAGTTGATGAAGGCTGATGTTAACAGCTGATAAAGGCCAATATCTACAGCTGATAAAGGCTGAGGTTAACAGCTGATAAAGGCTGATGTTAACAGTTGATGAAGGCTGAGGTTAACAGCTTATAAAGGCCAATATTTACAGCTGATAAAGGCTGATGTTAACAGCTTATAAAGGCTAATATTTACAGCTGATAAAGGCTGATGTTAACAGCTTATAAAGGCCAATATTTACCGCTGAGAAAGGCCAATATTTACAGCGTATAAAGGCTGATGTTAACAGCTGGTAAAGGCTGATGTTAACAGCTTATAAAGGCCAATATTTACAGCTGATAAAGGCTGATGTTCACAGCTTATAAAGGCTGATGTTAACATCTAATAAAGGCCAATATCTACAGCTGATAAAGGCTGATGTTAACAGCTGATGAAGGCTGATGTTAACAGCTGATAAAGGCTGATGTTAACAGCTGATATGGGCCAATATTTACAGCTGATAAAGGCTGATGTTAACAGCTTATAAAGGCTGATGTTAACAGCTTATAAAGGCCAATATTTACAGTTGATAGAGGCTGATGTTAACAGCTTATAAAGGCCAATATTTACAGCTAAGAAAGCCAATATTTACAGCGTATAAAGGCTGATGTTAACAGCTGGTTAAGGCTGATGTTAACAGCTTATAAAGGCCAGTATTTACAGCTGATAAAGGCTGATGTTCACAGCTTATAAAGGCTGATGTTAACAGCTGATATTGGCTGATGTTAACAGCTGATAAAGGCTGATGTTAACAGCTTATAAAGGCCAATACTTACGGCTGATAAAGGCTGATGTTAACAGCTCATAAAGGCCCTTATATTTACAACTGATAAAGGCTGATGTTAACAGCTTATAAAGGCCAATACTTACGGCTGATAAAGGCTGATGTTAACAGCTCATAAAGGCCCTTATATTTACAGCTGATAAAGGCTGATGTTAACAGCTTATAAAGGCCAATATCTACAGCTGATAAAGGCTGATGTTAACAGCTGATGAAGGCTGATGTTAACAGCTGATAAAGGCTGATGTTAACAGCTGATAAAGGCCAATATTTACAGCTGATAGAGGCTGATGTTAACAGCTTATAAAGGTCAATACTTATGGCTTATATAGGTCTATCTTTACAGCTGGTATGAGTCGATATTTGATATAGGGTCATAT
This sequence comes from Cheilinus undulatus, assembly GCF_018320785.1. Classification (NCBI taxonomy): domain Eukaryota; kingdom Metazoa; phylum Chordata; class Actinopteri; order Labriformes; family Labridae; genus Cheilinus; species Cheilinus undulatus. Next base: position 3,017,978 of record NC_054888.1, read on the forward strand.
ACAGATGACTTCCTAAAATATGTCCTGTCTGCTAATACCATTTCTTCTATCTGCCTTTATTGAAAACCTTTGACCGCCTGTTCATCCCCTTTTATCTTCGCTTCTCATTTGTTTCTTGCCTCGCCCTTCTTTCAGTTTCCTTTCCTTCTCATTAATGCTTCGTTTGTATAAAATCTAACATCTTTCCTATGTGAATCAGTTCTTTTCACACTTTTTTAGCACGCATGTGAGATAGCTTTCTATCCATTATGTAACAATCAGAAAATGCGATGCCTCTAAACAGCATTAAAAACTTTTCACAGAAACAGTGACTGGAGTAAATTAAACAGGAAAGATGGTTAAGAAAGTAAAAGATGTGTACCTCAGCACGTCTTTGTGTCTGTAGGAGCAGATGAAATCGAGGCCGGCTGGTTCATCAGTCAGTCCTGGATGGTGTTGATCTTTAGAGCAGTGGTTCTCAACTGGTGGGTCAGGACACACCTGGTTGTAGAGCCAAGTTCATCAGGTGAGCATGTTAATAACATGGTTTCATATTCCATATGTAACACTTTAAAAACCAAACTGCATTAGTTTTCATTCAATAAATATGGTTGAAATTTTTAAGACACTGGGGTCCCAATTTTAAATAAAGGAGTTGGTGGAGGGTCCTGAGGTGCACCGTTTTGTATAATCAGTTACATTAAATTACTGCAGTATTTCCACAGCAATAAAAACATCACATGGATAAATATTTACCACAGAAAAACACTTTCTTCTAAAATCAACTCACCAGGGGGACAGCATGGTGCAGACTAACGACAACACACAGTGCATGGCTGTAGTCTGCAGTTTCACCAGCAGGGGGCGCTCATGTTGTACAGAGTAACATGAGCCTGCATTTAAAATAACATTTCTTCACTCTATTAACAAAGCTAACAAGAACAAACGCTGGCAAATGGTAAATGGAATCATAATCCCTGCTACCAATCTTCATTCTCAGGTTATTTTACTTTAAAATGTTCAGAGGTGTTTTGTATCGACTAAGTGAATTTGAATATTATGCTATTTTCACTTTATTGTTTTTGTATCTGCAGTTCTTAATTCCAAAAGAAACAGGCTATATTTTCATTTCTAATGTGCATGTAAGAGCCAAACAAAGAGCTGAAAATCAGAATTACCTCCACACTAGGATCCATACTCAATTATTTTTATGAGGCAGATTTAATTTCACAGCAATTTAAGTTAAATTTGGTTAAACTATCCCCCTCCTTCAAATCTTCACTCAAAAACTGAATATTTTCTGCAGAATTTACATACCAGAAGTGATTTCATTGTATCACATGGCGTCGACACTTGAAGCAGCACCTCTCTGAGGAAATTCACTCAACTTTTTCCACCCAGAATGCAACTCTCCACGGACGTGAATGCCTATTTTTAACCCTAAATCCCTGGAAATAACAGGACTAATTTTACGCCGAATTATACTCCAATGTGTGATTATTATTTGGTAAAAGTCTCGTGAATTTCTGCCTTTGTATAATCCATTTATGATTGAATTTGCAGAATTTCAAATGGGGTTTGGCGCGCTGACGTTTCGCAGCGTACCGACGGAGCTACGTCGCCTCCGTGCGTCCTGACCGGAAACTGCATCAATATCCAACAAAAGTCTTTCTTAAAACAGGCTTGAAACACTTTATTTAAAATCTGTGATTTGTTTTAAGCTTAAAAAATAAATTTAAGAACTTATTATTGCAGGAAGTGCTAGCATACTTGAGTAGGAGTTGAGATAAACACAATTTTCTCCATTTTTCCTTGAAATCTTCGACTAAATCTGAATATTTCCGCCTGATAAAATGTTAAACATTCAACCAACTTTAAACCGAATAATCGCCTAAGTCTCGTTTTAAATCAACATCGCAGTAGTCGATTAAGGTCCTCGTATAAATAATTAAACACTAACTTTGCATTGTGTACCATGGGGTTTGGCGTGCAGGCGCCTTTTTATGACGCTGCGCCGCCTCCATGCGTCCTGATTTGTAATCACATTCATATATTTGGTGCTAAGATGTGCTCTATTTGGTTTTTAAGGTGTTTTACAGTGGGTCTTATAAAGAAATAGGAGCTAAATGCTGCATCTTACCTGCACGTTTCCCCAAAGCCAAACAGCTCCACCCACCAATCAGCAGTTAGACCTTCTTCATCCTCTTCCTGTTCTTCCTCCTCCCTTTAACAGATTTATTCTTGTCCAGGATCCTTTAAAATAATTTTCTGACTAACTTTACATCCTCCTCAGCAGAAAGTTTCTCTGTGAGCTCTGACCCTCTCAGGTTGGTCCGGCTCTGTCTCCTAACTCCTTAAATGCTTCTAGCTTCTGTCAGAGTGATGTACGGCCTGAACTTCATGTTTGTGTGAGTGTGTCCAGGTATGGCTGTGTGTACATGAAGATACCCATGAGTACATCCCTGTTTGGTTATATAAGTCTCTGGGTATAAAGGCCACATGTAGTTTCACCATCAGGCAGGGGGAGGCAGCTGTCTGAGGCCTCAAGATAAAAAGTATTCACCCCCCTGGGATGGTTGACTTTTTTATTGATTTTACAAATCAATCATGTCGATATGATACGGATTTTTTTTACAGAAAAAAAGTGTTTTTGTACTACAGTCACTGAGATGCGTTCACTGACCTCAGCTGACCCCCACGTCTCTAACTATGAGACTAGAGCCCCAGCTGGGACGTCTGAATTAGATCAGTCATTTTAAAGGGGGTGAATATTTATGCACTTAATTTACATCACAGATTTGTATTTAATTGACGTCATCTTGCAGATATCTGTTTCACCGTGACATTAAAGAGGCCTTTTACAGAAGTTTACATCTAAATCCACTCATTCATAGAGCCATGAAGACTTCATGAACACGGCAGTCAGATGAACGAGTCTCAACTACACTTCAACAAATGAAAAAGGAAGGCAGCAGTGTCAACTCATAACTTTGACTTTTATCTTATAAATATGACTTTTATCTCATTATTATGACCTTTATCTCATAATTTTGACTTTTGTCTCATAATTTTGACTTTTTTCTTATAATTATGATTTTTTATCTCATTATTATGACTTTTTAACTCATAATTTTGACCTTTTAACTCAGAATTTTGACTTTTTAACTCATAATTTTGACTTTTTAACTCATAATTTTGACCTTTTAACTCATAATTTTGACTTTTTTCTTATAATTATGATTTTTTTATCTCATTATTATGACTTTTTAACTCATAATTTTGACCTTTTAACTCATAATTTTGACCTTTTAACTCAGAATTTTGACTTTCTTCTCATAATTTGATTTTTTTGCTCATAATTTGAGTTTTTAACTCATAATTTCGTCTTTTTCTGTCATAATTTTGACTTTCTTTCTTCTTATTATGACTTTATCTCATAGTAATGACTCAGGATTTTTTTTTTAAATAGCTATACTTTCACATTTTGTTTTTTATTTGGCACCAATGGGCTTCCATACCAGCATCTCCAGGGCCCCTCCATCCTGTGGGCCTGGGTAAGTAGACCCCCTATCCTCCATGCTATGCCCATGCCTAGTGGTAGAAAACTCCAGCACAGAAAATGAATAAATCCACCTTAAAGTCCACTCAAGGAAGTATTTCAGCTCCAAAATTAGGATTTATGATTTGATCTGTGTTTGAGATGATACATGTTGGCCACAAGTACAGCATTTTTAACAAAGCAGTTCTAAAGGAGAACATGAGGCTCGATGACCTTGACCTTTGACCTACAGTCTCCAAAATGTAATCAGATCATCCTTGAATCAGGGCGGACGTGTTTGCAAAGCTAGAGGAAAATCCCTCAAAGTCTTCTTTGGATATCGTGTTCACAAGAGTGGAAAGGCAACACAAAAACCCTGGCTCTAGTAAATGTTGACACAAAGGCTTAAAAATCCTAAATAATGATGATAAATCCAGCAGAAGGCTTAAAAATCCTAAATAATGATGATAAATCCAGCAGAAGGCTTAAAAATCCTAAATAATGATGATAAATCCAGCAGGAGGCTTAAAAATCCTAAATAATGATGATAAATCCAGCAGAAGGCTTAAAAATCCTAAATAATGATGCTAAATCCAGCAGACTGTCCTGGGAATAAGCTCATATTTCCACACTAAAGGACTGACATACAGAGTGCTGGTACTTGTTAGACTGTATGCAAACTTCAGTTTGATAAATGAGCTACTTCAAAGTCCATCAACACGTGGAAGCGTCCACTATGTGGCGCTGTGGCATTAATCCAGCCTCTTAAAGCGCTCAGGCTGATATTAATCACCCCACATACAGCTCCAGGCACGGTGCATGCTGCATACATGCCGGACATCCACTCCTCGCTCAATGACAGCCATATTGAACATCTCCGCTATTAGCTGCGTCAAGTTTACGGCGGAAACCGGCGATGAGAGCGGAAACGGGGCAGTGTTTGCCCTTCAAAATAAACTAAAACACGAATAAGAACATCCTGGTATAACAAACAGAACTGAACAGTCTTTTTTTTTTTAATTATTATTTTTTAATAAAAACGCGAAGTTTCATCTGCAAGAATATTCAGCAGCGTTTATATCTTTCTTATAGAGCTTTTATTTGTCAACAACTTCCTCTTATACTGACTTTAGAAGAACCCTACACAACCCTACACTCTCCTGACACAAATTCATGTGTAAAATAAAGGGCACACTTACAAAACTATGTTCTTGTCAAAGGTGATGCACATCTTTTTATATATATTCAACTTGTCCACGCAATATAATTATAAAACATTAAAAAATAAATATCAGAATCATAATATGCGAAGACTGAAAGAAAGGGAAAGGGGGTTGTGTTGTAATACAGTGGTTCTCACCTGGTGTGGCAAGTCTAGGTGTGCCTTGGGGATCTGACTGGGCCCCTGAAAAACCCAGAGCATGGACCCTCCCCAGATGTGATTTATTGATGACTGTATGTGTTGGATCAGTAGCATTGGTGTTAGCATCCTGGCTAACAGTTACCTCATTTGGCAAGCTATTATTGAGTAAAAATTGGTGTTGAAATGATCAATATTCATAGTGCTTTTAACCAGGTTAACCAATTTTCTACCCATTTTGCCAATTATTTTGGAAACTTAAACCATTTTTGCTGCTTTTTTGCAATTTTGCAACTTTATTCAATAATTTTGACCTATTTTTGCAACTTTTTGGAACTCTTTGCCACATTTAACCCATTTTTGCTACCTTTTTGGACGTTTTTTTGCCTACTTTTGCCACTTGTAATCCATTTTGCCACCTTCTTGCCAATTTTCACTCACTCTGCCTTTGTTTGGCCATCTTGCCCATTTTTGGCCACTCGTAACCCCTTTTTTGCCACCTTTTTGACACTTTTAACATGTTTTGCCACTTTTAACCCATTATTTTGCCCCTTGAGTCAATTGTTACCCATTTTTGACTATGTCTCTCCACTTTTTGCCCAATTTTTTCCATGTTTTTTTCATCACTTTAAACCAATTTTTGCCACCTTTTACCCTCTTGTGTCACCCCCAGTTGGCTGGGCCCCTTTATCCCCTCTTATGGGCCACCTTGACTGTTATATCGGTCTGTTTCATATTGATATGAATATGGTGTGCCTTGAGCAAAAAAAAAAAGTTTGAAAACCGCTGCTGTAATATATCAAATTTATCATATTTTGATACGTTAAAAACGTTTTTCTAGTTGAAATCAAGGGGAGTTTGGACAAAGGAAAATCTGTTTGTAGTAGTTTCTTATTATAATGTTGATCTAAACAACTAAAAAGATGTTGCCATTTGAGATAACTCCAAAATCCACGCATTTTAAATAAGAGTGACACTCATTTCCCTTCGTGCTTGAAGAGGGCTTTTATTTTTAAAGGCAACACCGGAAGCGGTCGCGTGTTATTTCCGCTGACTCGATGCTGGCATCCCAAATCGCCTTATGGTTGTTAAGACTTCAACGGTTTTTCCTGTATCTGCGAGAATTTGTTTCGGCAAAGGCATTAAGAGATAAGAGCGGAGAGTTGGCGCGGATTTATCAAGGTGGACATTCAGTTCAATTTGAAGACACCAGGCCTTTCTACCGAGCCAAAGAGCTACTTCGTACCCCGGTGAGTTTCTGCCTCTCCCTAAAAAGATGAGCTTCTTCAAGTTTGATGCAATAGCGGATGTCCTCGTGCTCGGCTAATTCATATTTTATACGCCTCGAGACGGTGAAGAGTGAGCGGAGTTGTGGCCGTAAAAGTTCACTCAAACGCGCCGTTATTCGCCTTATTTGTCAGATTTGGGCATTTTCTTTGAATTTGTCGGTGTTGAGTGTAGTTAATTACTGACGGCAAACATTTTTAAGGCTGAAAAACTTCACCAACATGCGCGAGCGTGGTGGTTTGCTAAGCTATCCTGTTATTTAACGTTATACTACACCCACGAGCGCCAGTGTGTCAGCCTCGTTCTGACTTCGGTGTGTTTTCTGCTGAGGACTGTAACGGCTAACAGTAGATAAATCTCTTTAACGTGTCAGACTCAGCCATGGTCTCTTGTTTTCGTGCTGCTGCTGTTGAAATGTCCGCCCCGTGTTAACAGTTGTTGAAAATTCGGTAAAACTGCGGCTAAATTTCAACATAACGGAAGCCAACTCTCGGCGGGTAAATAGGCGAGCTAATTGCACACAAGCTACAAGTGGGCATGTCTTCATGTGGAGCAGAATCGCTACAGCCCTAATGGGCTTAGCGGGCTTCCTTACTGGCACATTTCATGAATGTAACCATATTTTTCATCACACCAGGCAGCACTGTTGGCCCGAAGGGATGCCTTATAAACTCGTGTATTTTTATATTAGTAGGATAATTGCTTTTCAACAGGGTTTAGCTCTGTTTTATCCCCTGTTTGGTTTCTGAATCCAAACATTTTTATCCAGGAATAGCTTCAGCGGTCTTTCATTAAAGTAAAATACTAGAATTAGTGCAGGATTAGGATTACTACAGTTCCCTGTTTGCCACTACACCTGCGCCCAGCTCGTCACAACACCAGAATCCTAATGTTAAACACGACTGTTGGAAAAATCAGATTCTATCCATACTTTTTTTAGGTTCAGCAGGAAAAAAAAATAATGTCAAAGGCACATAGTGTTAAAAAAAATGTAAACACTTGGAGTTTTTGATTTCCACACTGTGCTGGAGTTTACCTGCAGTTTTTGATGGATTTGTTCCAGTCTTCTTTGCACCTGTGAAATGATAACAGTGTAGTTTTTATGACTTTTGGTACTTTTAAACTAATACTACACAGTTTGGTAATAATATGCAATTGCGATTATTCTAGACCAGTGGTTTTCAAACTTTTTTGCCCAAGGTACACCTAGGTAAAGCCAAAATCTCAAGGCACACCATATTCATAACAACACAAAATAGACTTTTTAAATAACATAACAATCAAGCTGGCCCATAAGGGGGATAAAGGGGAGAGGTTTCTGGGGCCCAGACAACTGGGGGTGGCTGAATGGTGGCAGAAATTGGTTAAAGTGATGAGAAATGCATTGCAAAGTTGGGCAAAAAGTGGCAAGACATAGTCAAAAATGGGTAACAATTGGTAGGAGGGACCAAAAATGAGTTAAAAGTGGCAAAACATGTTGAAAGTATCAAAAAGGTGGTAAAAAGAGGTTAGAACTGTCCAAGAGGGTTAAATGTTAATAAAAAGGTGGTAAAAATGGGTTAAAAATCAGCAAAATTGGTCAAAAAAATGTGGCCAAACAAAGGCAAAGTGAGTTAAAATTGGCAAGAATGGTTAAAGTTGCTAAAATGTGGTTAAAAAAAAGAGGTCAAGTGATTTAAAAATTGGCAAAAAATGTCTAATGATAGCAAAACTAGGTAAAAATGGAAAAAAGTTTGCAAAATTAGTTAAATGTGGTAAAAAGTTTTAAAAATGGGTCAAAAGTATTAAAAAAGTTGCAAAATTGCAAAAAAGCAGCAAAAAAGATTTAAGTTGTCAAAATAAGTGGAAAAATGTGTGGAAAAATCGGTGAACTTGGTAAAAAGTAGCATGATTTAATGATTTCAACACCAATTTCGACTCAGTAACAGCTTGCCAAATGAGGTAACTGTTAGCCAGGATGCTAGCACCAATGCTACTGATCCAACACAGATGCACTGATATCATCAATAAATCTCAGCTGGGGAGGGCCCAGCCTCTGGGGTTTTTCAGGAGCCCAGCCAGATTCCCAAGGCACACCTATAGGTCGTTTCCACCGAGCGGTCCGGCTCAGTTCGGTTGCGATACGGCACGCTTTTTTTGGCGTTTCCATAGAGAAAGGGTCCCAAAAAACCGACCCGTACCGTCCCACTTTTCAGCACCCTCCGTAGGGGTGCCAGTCTTACCTAACCGTACCAAAAAGGTGGAGCTACACACACAACAATAGGGGCTGCACTGACGTCACGTCAGCGCGCGACCCAGCTGCTCGCCTCTGGGCTTCTAACACAGAAGTCTGCGCCGTGAGAAGCTGGCGAATATCTGCCTAAATGGGAAATATTTGGACTCAACAGAGATCCAAACTGTTTCCTAGTCTATGGATATTGGTATCTGGCCACAAATCAAGTTCCTGACATTTATCTGGATGATTTTAAGAACACAAAGCAGAACCTGAAGGCTCACATCAGCCTGATCCATCCGCGATGGATGAGAAACTAAATTGATGCTGAAGTTTGTGACTACAAAGCCTCATCTGTAACTAGTTATTAATCTACGTCTCATTTAGATAACCTGTGAAAACATCGCTCTGTGGTTGTTGAACAGGCTCGTAAAACTTCAGGCTGCAGACTATTTTAAAATGAGATCAGCACACCCTGGATTTCTGACTTAATCTAGCTTGATTTTAACACCAGCCGAACGTATATTTTATTTTAATGCGGTGAATTCTCACAGTACAGCTCTAAACTTTCATATTTTGTCGTATAAACTGTTCTAGACTAGATATATTCACATATTAACGTAGCATTATGACTCAAACCGTCTCTGTACACGTATGCCATCAGCTGAGGATCTGTACTGACAGCTGTTAACATCATTAAAATGTAGTTATTTTTTTAAAAAAGCTCTTTCAGCTGAAATAAAGCTGTTTGCTGCTTATTCCCGACTGATTTCTGTCACTCATCCTCTCTATAACTCTGCAGCTGGAACAGCTGACTCACGCTGTCTGTGACTTCACATTCATCGCCTTTACAGCCCCGCCCACCAAGTGAGAGCACGGGTGTCTGCGGAAACACAAACTATATGTGGGTTTAGCGTACCAAACCATACCAAACTGAACTGAATCAAACCGGACCCCCTGATGGAAACACGGCTCTAGACTTGCCTCAAGGCACACTAATGTGCCTCGCCACACCGTTGGAGAACCACTGATCTGGACTAATATTGTGTTATGTGATTGAAATTATGACATAATACATAAATGGTATCATGAGTCTACCTGCTTGGTTATCAATGAAATTGCAGAGAATGATGATTGTTTTGTAGTGTATATAATAGCACGTTATATTCAGTAGCATGAAAAATAGAAACCTGAAAGTTTTACAGGACTAAAAATAAGAGTACTTCTACAAAGTGCAATGATGACACTATTGCAAGGACGTTCTGAGGCATTTTCATAAACCTTTCAAGTTCTATTTAACACAAAAATGATTGCAGCCTTTCTTGTGATTATGTAATTGCACGGCCTGACATTGTGATTGCAGTTAGATGAATTGTGCAGCACTGTTTTAACACTGTCAGTCATTAGAATAATGGAACGTGTACTGTTTTAAACAGTGGGTTTGCAAAGTGTCAAATTTGACAAATTGATAAAGCCTAGGGCTGGGCAATAAGGACCAAAAACCAAGTTTTGATGTATCGTATTGGAGTGATGATACTCAAAGCATATGTTGGTATTTAATCTGTAAAGTAAGAACAGAGTCACTTCTACAGCCTGGTTTATACATCTGTGTCAAATCCATGTTGTAGGTTTGTGATAGCTAAAGGATGAAACAACAGAGGCTGCAAGGCCTGTGATTGGTCCACTGGGTAGCATCTGGTGGCTGCAGACTCCTAAATGTGTTTCAGGGATGCTGTGTGTATTCCAGGGCAGTCGTCCTCAACTGGTCAAGCCTCAGTCATCACTTCAGTGAGAAATGAACCTTATTTCTGATATTTCTCAACCAGTGGGATTCATTTAATGAAAAATAGTAACGTTTAGACCCTATACAGTACAAAATCTGATAAATGTAATAGGCAGGACATAACAAGCATGTTTTAAAGAGTTTCATGGTTGCATTTTTTTGTCTCCAGTGGTACATTTGCAACCATGAAATCCACTCTTGGGTCCCAGGCCAGATCCACCACACAGTGAGAACCACTGCTGTAATGTAAAATAAACTCCTGCACCAATTTGTCCAGTCTGAAAATACTGGACGTGCATTTCCTCATCCATGTGTCTCACCGTGGTCCAACACGTTAACCCCCGTCAGCTGATTCAGCAGCTGTGAATTCTGTCTCCTCCCATATTGCTTCTCACTTCTTTGCAATAGTTGCAGGATTGCATATTTATCAGCTCTGTTACAACACATTGGGTTTCAGTTGCCATTATTTTCTGTCCACGAACAGAGAACTGGATTGGACCTGGAAATATAACTTCAACAGAAACTGCACTGCTGACTTGTGTTTTGGCAGGATATAGCAGAGCAATGTGGGATCACCGATGCACACATCTGCTGTGCTCACAACAGCGTAGACCACACAGAAGAATAAACCAAACTCGATATCAAATCTGGTCTAATGTATTCTATTAGGCCAGTGATTCTCAACGTGTGGCTCTGTTATGTCTTAATTTTAAATAATATTCCCCCAGAAATCTTAAAAAAGGGAAACTTTTTGCCCCCTTTTTTTTTTTTTTACAATTTTTTGGCACTTTTCACCTATTTAAGCTACCTTTGCCATTACATACAGCTTGTTTCCTATTTTTTCCCCATTTTTGCCACTGCTTTCTGCCACTTTATTCCATATTTGCCCTTTTTCACCACTTTTTTGGCTCCTTTTTGCCCATTTAAGCTACCTTTGTCATTAAATACCACTTTTTTTCCTACGTTTTCCCATTTTTGCCTCTTCTTTTTGCCACTTTTATCCCATTTTTGCCCTTTTTCACAATTTTTTGCCCCTCTTTGTCCATTTAGGCTACCTGTGCCATTACATACCACTTGTTTCCTGTTTTTTTGCCCATTTTTGACACTGCTTTCTGCCACTTTTATCGCATTTTTGCCATTTTTCACCATTTTTTTCCCCTTTTTGTCCATTTAGGCTACCTGTGCCATTACATACCACTTGTTTCCTGTTTTTTGCCCATTTTTGCCACCATTAACTCATTTTTGTTGCTACTTGAAGCCGTTTTTGCCACTTTTTCCAACCTTTAGGCTCTTTGGTTGAGTAACGCTGCATCAGGCAGTGTTTATCTGCATCTAGCACACCTCACCACTGACTGAGAGAAGAGGCTTTTATTGGGCAGAGGTTGTCACTGGTTGGACAGACTCTGGTTTGTTTTTTATGTTCAGATATGAGAGAAAATGGAAAATTGTCTTTGTGTTAGTGTAACACCAACAGAAAAATGAACCAAACATTGGTCTGGGGTTCATCAGTCTCGTCAAACATCAGAACTGGCATCAGCCATTTAATAACTGGTGCGTCTTCATTACAGTTTCAGACATTTCTCACTGAAATTTAAACTGAAACAGAGAATGTTTACTCATGCAATCATGGAAAAACTGAAAATCCTCAACCTGTCAGTGTGTCCCTATCTTACATTTATATATGTGTTTAATTCCCAAAGCTAGCTGTTCTAACAGGGAAAGTAAAACCATGAAAAACAGTCCTTAGAGTCATTGCTGGACCCGCTGACAGTCAGCATCCCCACATCAAACCCGCCCTGTTATCAGACAAAATGAAACGATGCTAGGCTGTAAAGTAGAGTGTCCATTCCTGACCGATGTGACATGTTTACATAACATAGGGGAGGGTTACGCTGGTTATTTTAGGATCTTATGACAGTTCAATGCAGGTCATGACCAAACCCTCAGGCTTGTGTTTCAGCCGGACTCTACAGGGAGCGTGACGTGTGTTTAACCAAGAACATGACGGCAGTCAAAGGAAGGAAACAGGAAAACTGGCACGTTTTTGGCTTCTTCAGATATAAAGAGACAAACTTTACTAAACAGATGAAATATCCTGGAGTGTAGACTCTAACTGTTGCTTGAAAACCTTGGTGAGTGATCATATGACGCTCTGAATGTCCTCCTGTTTTACTTTGACAGTCATTATGCTTAAAAACTTTCCCCTAAAACCAAACAGTAACGTGTGGAACCACTTCAGCTCCTCTGGCTGTTTGAGGCTCCTCTGTCTTGTAGTCATTAACATCATAAGTATCTGGATTTGTTTCGGGAGGTTTCTATCAGAGCTGTGTCTACTTCAAACTTTTTCATTACATATTTCCCTCATTATTGATTTCAGGGCTTGGCTAAAAACGTGAATGTGTGATATAAAAAATAAGAAGTTAAAGTTGGTTTCATGCCAAGTCATTCAGCAGAAGAGTACAACCAAAACAAGCAATGCAAAAATAAATGTACTTTGTTTTGTCAGGCGTAGAAGATTTCCTTTTTGAAGTTTGTTTTCTTGCACAGTCGTCAGAAAATGCTTCTCTCAGCATGTCGATTGTGGTTTACTGCTGTAAGTCAAATAAAACTTCTCAGGTTTGGACTCTTGAATGGGTTTAAACAAGTCATTCAACAACAAACTCTGACTATGATGACGCTGACATTTCACTTCTTTTCATCAAATAATCAAGAAGAGATCCTGGAAATGAACTTCAGTTTTAAGAATCTGAATGATTGTTAGCTTCAGCATGAGCTGAGTATTAAAACACATTAGTCTAACTGAAACCATGCTAAATACAGTTCAGGGTTTTAGAAACCACGGCTCTGAACTGTCTTAAAGTACTGATTAGAATATGACTGATTCTAATTATCATTTCTTTCCTGGTTTGACCTGAGGATAAATATACGGGATGATATTAGGGCTGGGCAATTCATCACAAGCTAGATTAAATCTCATTTTGGCCACCTGCAAGTTTCAATATTTCTTTAACCTGTATTTATATCAAAATACTAGTTCAGCTTTTTTTTTTTTTTGCCTGCTCCAAAAAATCGACAGAGGGAAATTTCAGTGTCAGTTAGCAAACATGATCAAAAAGAGAATGATTTTGTTTTTTGAGGTGCGAAAATTTAGACGGAAAAACCTGAATCAGTGTGCAGCGGCCTTAAACTAGAAAGATAAATTGCATCATATCTGAAAACAGTAGAGCGCTGAGTAAGAACAAAATGAACTGAGCTGTGAAGTTATTCATATTTTTGTCATTGACCATGCAACCAGTTTACCACTCGCTAACTTGTGAGCAAGATCAGCTAGTTAAAGTTTCGTGGTAGCTAGCAGAAAGGGGGCATGTTGCCAAACTAAACATCCTAACTGAAATAAAACATAAGTACAGGTTGAGTCCATGCTAACTGTACTCCTAAAATAACAAATGCATGTATTTTCTCTGCTCTCAGGTCCTGTCATCCAGGTGTTGTTGCCGTCCTGTGACGGAATTACCCTCTCAGCTGTCGGGTGAAAGGAAGAGAGGAAGCAAAGATGCCGAAACCGGTAAGAGACTAGAAGAAGTCAGATGAAGGTTGGCATTAAAATGTCAGCAGCTTTTATCATTCTTAGCTCTACAGAGATGTTTAGAAGTGCAGCGCTAAGAGGAAAAGTTGAAGTCTAAACAGAGAGTACTTCAGACATAAAAGCTGCAGCGTCTTGCTGCCTGGTGTGCTTGTTTTGTGCTCTTGTAGCTACATCTGTGCATCTACTAAGTGGCAGTTTCGGCCCCCTGGCTGCTCCCACTCCTCGTACTCCTCTTCCAAGTAAACAACAGCCAGAGTGTGAAGTGAACTGCCAGGCCCACAGGCCTGCAACTGCAACACTGCTGCCTTTGTTGCTGAAAGGGTGGAGAGAATGCCAGAGTCCTGGGACATGAGCAGCGCCAAAACAAAACCCAATTTAATGCAGTTCTTTCACAGTGTTCTCGCTGCTTCTAGCTCCATGTTTTCAGCTTAAAAAGACCTTTGTGGAGCTCTCTAATGAGTCTGCAGATACCGCATGCTACAGTTATTTTCACTTCACAATGGGAGGTTTCCACGTTTTAAGTGTCTACTTACGTTGATTAGGGCTTCCTGATGGAAACGTGTCTTAGCCAGGTTGCTAAAGCTTGCATCAGAAATTTTCCTAGCAACTTAGAGGAGCAGGCTTTAGGCATCCTTTCAGCAGTGTGTCTGCTGTCTGGCTGCTCTGGAGCTGGTGGGTGTTTGCGTGCAGGGGGATTTTGGAAGCTGCAGAGGAAGAACAAACCGGGCGCTGATGTCACCCTTCATTTCCTCCCCCTGTCCCTTGAGTCACAAGGGCACTGTCCCAAAAACAGTCCCCAGGACAGGGCAGGGAGTGACATCTCTGTCTCAGACAATCGCTGACAGAGAGAGTACAGCAGGGAGGCGCTGACATAATAAACAGAGGAAGTCCGAGCCGTCCGACATGGCTTTCCCCGGGCTCTGAGCCAGACATCATAACTTTTGGAGAAGGCCTCTTTTGTCCTGGTGTCAGCACTCATCTGTAACAGCGGGGCGTAAACAGGCTCAAGGTTGAGTAACTTAACAGTTTGTAAAGCCAGCACTGAAAACAATGACTTTGGTTCTTTCTAGGGATTTTAAAATAACAATAACTTTATTGATTTTAACACAGAAACACATGGTTGTTCTCACTCTGATAGCTGATAAATCTGAGTGCATCCTCATAAGGTCAGCTGGGATTCAAAGTTAATACAACTTTAATTTTTGCCCCATGTGATAGAAGAAGAGGCCAAATCCTGAAGCTGCTGTGATGTCAAGAGTTAATAGATTAGTAAAAGGAAACACAACTTCTCCTGACAACATCTCACCTTCAGTGTTTGGTGCTCTCTGTTGGCTGGAGGCCAGTTGGGGAGTTACGAGGTTATATCTCCCCACAGGAAGTGAGCCCTCACTGGTTTCCTAGCTTGTGGCTGTTTTCCTGTTTGCTGTTGAGGGGGCCTGCTGTATATATCAGGGCCCAGGCTGTGTCAACATCCTGACTGTGCAGAAGTAAGGTGAAGAGGGAGGATTACCACTGTCAGGGAGTCATTAGAAGTCCTGCAGCGGTCCAGAGAAAGAGGAAGCAGCGAGGGTTATAGGAAAGGAGTCACGAGGCAACATTAAAGTTTGTTTGACACCTGGCTGCATTTACAAAACAAAAGCAATGTCCATAGTCATGTAGAGACCCTCCTGCTTCCTCTTTATGATCCCTCGGGTTCATCTTGTAAAATCACTTGAAGCCCTCACATCCCTGTAAACCGTCCCTTCCCCCAAAAGGCTGGATGTTTGTGTTTGTAGGTAGCTGTGATTCTCCCTCTGAAGCCCTCCTCACCCTGCAGGGGGGTTAATCAGAGGGACAGACAGCTGCTCAGAGCCCAGCAGGCCAGATTAGTAGCTCTTCTGACTAAAGAGTGTGTCTGTGCGTCTCTCAGCAAAGCTCCTCTTAGCAGCTTACAGTTACTAAACAGCTGCACATTTAACAAGGCCCCCGTCTGAGAGAGAACGCGTCTTCACAGCTGAAATGGAGAGGGGGAATTAGGAACTATCTCAAAGTGCAACATAGGAAGGAAAACAAGCTTTAGGATGATATAGTCTGATACAGAAAACATGTTTACATGCAGTCAGAAGAAGGTCAGCTTAACAGACTTTTAAATGCAAACATGTCAGTCTGACTGAACTCGTACTCAGCTGTCTCAAAGTCGGACCAGCAGACCTGGACAGTTTATTCTTGCATGTTTACCCCTCAGTTAGGGAGGGTCTGGTCTAGGTATTTTTGCTGATATGCTCGGCAGCATGAATGCTGAGCATAGCTGAAATCATGTAATCATCTGCCTTCGGATATCATTGAAAGTGCATTTCATTAGTACCAAAAGTAAAGGATGGAGGATATGCAAACTGTTCATGTTTTCACTGTTTGCCATACAACTGGTAAGCTGCCTGCTAACTTGTTAGCAAGATCAACCACAACTCCGTCCAGTAGTTCCAGTTCCAGGGGCGTATGACCACTGTGCACAGTGGAGTACTGCAAACTTCTTTTAATAGATTTTACCCCAGACAGTGCTCGTGTATCTGGAGAAAGACAGAAGTTAATTTAATACATTAGAACAGATGTAAAACTTACATGTATATACCTCAACGACAGGATGCACTGTGTGTGTGTGTGTGTGTGTGTGTGTGTGTGTGTTTTAGATTATCCCACTGTTTGTATGACACATGCATGCTAAACTGCAGTGTGATGTGCTGAAACACACATCTGGATGGTTCTTGGATTAGAAAGAGTCCTGATTTTAGCTTCTTTAGCCTGTAGACGAGAGCCTGATCGATTGATCTGCGGGCCGATTATAGCGTATCACAGATTAATCAACATCGGCCACTATGTAGCTGATATATTAACCTTTAGAGCTCACGTGGCACAGATCCGTGACCGCTCTCCGTTGTGCCTCTAATCATGTCTTCCAGGCATTCGTTGCTCTTACAGGACATTTTCTAGTGAGACTAGTGGCTGACTTTCCAGAGTCTCTGAGGACAGTGTCGTCCTATACAACAATACATGACACTGTTTATAAAAACGCTGATAACTTTTGAACCGTAAGTCATTGAAACTTACTCTTGTTTTCCTCTGAAAGCTGACCATTTTGCTACCATCGATGTCTCCGTAGCTCTAAAGGGCGCCGTTGTAGTGAGCCCGGAACTTTGGTGACTTTTCGGGGTCTTCGGAGATTAAATCCACAGCATTACATCCGATAATAATCTTCTTTTTATATCTTTTTATATAATAATCTTCGGATCATTTTGACTTTCTTTTATCTCAAAATGATTTATCATCAGTATTTTTTTTTTCGTATTTTATTACTGATGAAAATGAGGTTGACAGTTTATGGTTAAATGTTGGCCCTGTTAGGCTCTCAGGTTAGGCCTAAATCCAGAATCCGGCCCTCGTTGTGACTGACTTTTACATCCCTGGCCTAAATAGTCTGGCCCTCTGGCCCAGGATCCAGTATGAGTTTGACACCCCTTCTCTACATGGAAAAGTTTTACTTCCTAAGTTCCACAGTGACACAGACCGTGGCTTACAGCCAGCTGCAGCAGTATTTTAGAATTAAATTCCACGCACTTTTTCAGAAAACCCTCAGGTTGTGGGAGATAGTTTTTGAAGGAAAAAAAGCTTTTTAGGTAGTCTAAACTGGTTAAAGATCCTTAGTAAGGATGCATCAGTACCACATTTTTCCAGACCATTTACAAGTACTCCTGACATTTCTTTTCATTGCATGATTTCCAATTTCCTCTACTTTTGTCATCCTGTGACTACCCAACTGTGACTACTTCCTTGTCTAATAAGAGGCGTGCATCATGCAGAGTACCTGCAAATGTGAGTACATAAGCGTGGTATCAAGCTGATACTGGTATCGGCATCTGTGCATCCCTAATTTGAACCATGACTGCAGCTAGACTTAACTGTGCGTGTAAACACAGTTGATGTCTGAGGTTCATCAGCCTTTTCCACACATGCAGTTCCTCAAAATTCCTGGAATAGGAAGAACATTCCTAATGTCACTGCAGCCTGCAGCTGAAATCTCCCAGAGTTATTCTACACATCCACCACAGTGGGACGTTTTCCTTGTCCCACAGGAGGGCGTGGTCTCTGGGGGTAAAGAGGAGGTAAGCCCCGGTGTAAGGGTGATTTCACATTAGAAACCTGGGCCTGGATCCCAGCACACATTCTGCTTGAGTCTGCTTCAGGATGTGGACTCATGCACGATTCACGAGCCGTCTGCAGGAGATGTGAATGCATCCACGCCCAAGTACAGGATACCTGTCAGCGATTAGAGTTGTGAAGTCAGTTCTAAATGTCTCCTGTATCTTAAAAATGTTGTTTCCATGTGGCACAGTAGAAAGAGGGTCTTTGTTGTTATCTGGGCCTGTAGCCAGCAGGATGGACTTCTGGAGCATAGACCGGAGTCCTTGCCATGGTGGTCTCTTCTTTCTTCTTCTCAGCAGATTTTTCAAAACAACCATTTTCCTCCCACCACCTACTGTGTACGTACATAAGTGTACTCGTGCACAGAATGACGGTGCTAATGTGAAAGCAGGCTGGAGGTGAAGGGAGAGGTGTTAATGCTTGGGCGTGGAGCCTAATATGACAACGTCCTCAAGTTTATACAAGTTTACACAAACATGGTGGACATAGAATGATCCTATGACAGTTCTGGCCTATATTTCAACAAGGATTCAGGATAAAAACAGAGTATGCAGCAGCCTCAGTACATCCAGGATGATTTCACTGATCATGCACTGATCGTAGGACAAAGACATCGACTCAGCTTTGACTTTCTACAGTGAATTTTCATGAATATTTCCTTGCCTCACCTTGGTTTGTGATGTTCTAAGAAGACTTGCAGGATAAAGCTGGGTTGAAAAGTTTGCCTGTTTGCATTCACACATGCAGCCCACTTGAGAAATGCACAGAAAATTCCAGGGTTTTTTGCATATTTTCAAGGGATGCTGAGATGCTCTATCCTTTTTCCTTGGCCTCATTTGTTCACTTGGTGCTTAATCTGCAACTCGATGTTCTTGTTGTGACCCCGAGCGAGATGTTCATGTAGTTATGATGGCACAGGAGCAGAAGAACTTGTGGAATTTCCCTGTCTTGAACTGTGTTAGTGTAAAAAGAGAGAAAAAGAAGGCAGCGGCAGACACAAAATCTGCACCAAATCTGCAATAGCATATACAACAGGAAATAAAAATGAAGTAATAAAATGCCATCTTTGTCTGTTGTGAGTCTAAGCATATGTGCTTGGTTTTGGGTTTTTCCTGAGACCACTGTTGTAGCCAGTGTGTGCTGTAGCCAGTGTGTGTTGTAGCCAGTGTGTGCTGTAGCCAGTGTGTGCTGTAGCCAGTGTGTGCAGCAGCTAGTGTGTGCAGTAGCCATTGTGTGCTGTAGCTAGTGTGTGCTGTAGCCAGTGTGTGCTGTAGCCAGTGTGTGCAGTAGCCAGTGTGTGTTGTAGCCAGTGTGTGTTGTAGCCAGTGTGTGCTGTAGCCAGTGTGTGCTGTAGCCAGTGTGTGCTATAGCTAGTGTGTGCTGTAGCCAGTGTGTGCTGTAGAAGGTGTGTGTTGCAGCCAGTGTGTGCTGTAGCCAGTGTGTGCAGTAGCCAGTGTGTGTTGCAGCCAGTGTGTGTTGCAGCCAGTGTGTGCAGTAGCCAGTGTGTGCAGTAGCCAGTGTGTGCAGTAGCCAGTGTGTTCAGTAGCCAGTGTGTGCAGTAGCTAGTGTGTGTTGCAGCCAGTGTGTGTTGCAGCCAGTGTGTGCTGTAGCTAGTGTGTGTTGCAGCCAGTGTGTGTTGCAGCCAGTGTGTGTTGCAGCCAGTGTGTGTTGCAGCCAGTGTGTGTTGCAGCCAGTGTGTGTTGCAGCCAGTGTGTTCAGTAGCCAATGTGTGCAGTAGCCAGTGTGTGCTGCAGCCAGTGTGTGTTGCAGCCAGTGTGTGTTGTAGCCAATGTGTGCTGTAGCCAGTGTGTGCAGTAGCCAGTGTGTTCAGTAGCCAGTGTGTTCAGTAGCCAGTGTGTGCAGTAGCTAGTGTGTGTAGCAGCGAGTGTTTGCTGTAGCCAGTGTGTGCTGTAGCCAGTGTGTGCTGCAGCCAGTGTGTTCAGTAGCCAGTGTGTGCAGTAGCCAGTGTGTGCTGCAGCCAGTGTGTGTTGCAGCCAGTGTGTGTTGCAGCCAGTGTGTGTTGCAGCCAGTGTGTGTTGCAGCCAGTGTGTTCAGTAGCCAGTGTGTTCAGTAGCCAGTGTGTGCTGTAGCAAGTGTGTGCTGTAGCCAGTGTGTGTTGCAGCCAGTGAATGTTGCAGCCAGTGTGTGCTGTAGCCAGTGTGTGTTGCAGCCAGTGTGTGTTGCAGCCAGTGTGTGTTGCAGCCAGTGTGTTCAGTAGCCAGTGTGTTCAGTAGCCAGTGTGTGTTGCAGCCAGTGTGTTCAGTAGCCAGTGTGTTCAGTAGCCAGTGTGTTCAGTAGCCAGTGTGTGTTGCAGCCAGTGTGTGTTGTAGCCAGTGTGTGCAGTAGCCAGTGTGTTCAGTAGCCAGTGTGTTCAGTAGCCAGTGTGTGTTGCAGCCAGTGTGTGTTGTAGCCAGTGTGTGTTGTAGCCAGTGTGTGCAGTAGCCAGTGTGTGCAGTAGCCAGTGTGTGCAGTAGCCAGTGTGTTCAGTAGCCAGTGTGTGCAGTAGCTAGTGTGTGTTGCAGCCAGTGTGTGTTGCAGCCAGTGTGTGCTGTAGCTAGTGTGTGTTGCAGCCAGTGTGTGTTGCAGCCAGTATGTGTTGCAGCCAGTGTGTGTTGCAGCCAGTGTGTTCAGTAGCCAGTGTGTGCAGTAGCCAGTGTGTGCTGCAGCCAGTGTGTGTTGCAGCCAGTGTGTGTTGTAGCCAATGTGTGCTGTAGCCAGTGTGTGCAGTAGCCAGTGTGTTCAGTAGCCAGTGTGTTCAGTAGCCAGTGTGTGCAGTAGCTAGTGTGTGTAGCAGCCAGTGTTTGCTGTAGCCAGTGTGTGCTGTAGCCAGTGTGTGCTGCAGCCAGTGTGTTCAGTAGCCAGTGTGTGCAGTAGCCAGTGTGTGCTGCAGCCAGTGTGTGTTGCAGCCAGTGTGTGTTGCAGCCAGTGTGTGTTGCAGCCAGTGTGTGTTGCAGCCAGTGTGTTCAGTAGCCAGTGTGTTCAGTAGCCAGTGTGTTCAGTAGCCAGTGTGTGCTGTAGCCAGTGTGTGCTGTAGCCAGTGTGTGCTGCAGCCAGTGTGTGCTGTAGCCAGTGTGTGTTGCAGCCAGTGTGTGCTGTAGCCAGTGTGTGTTGCAGCCAGTGTGTGTTGCAGCCAGTGTGTGTTGCAGCCAGTGTGTTCAGTAGCCAGTGTGTTCAGTAGCCAGTGTGTGTTGCAGCCAGTGTGTGTTGCAGCCAGTGTGTTCAGTAGCCAGTGTGTGTTGCAGCCAGTGTGTGCAGCAGCCAGTGTGTGCAGTGTCGTGTGATGAGAGTGTCTTGCTCCTGGCGCATGGAAAGCTTTCCTCTCTGCTCCACTCTCTTTATTGGTCGGCTCTGTCTGTGCCAGAGGAATTTGTCTGTCTGAAGCATGCTATTCACTTGCAAATGTGAATCAAGACTTCAAAATTTAAACCAGCAATAAAAAAGTGACCTAAATAACCAGTAAACCAGTCAACATTCACTTCTGGTTTAGAGAGGAGAACTAGAGAGATGGGGGTGATAGTACTGTAATTACACAGTGACAAATCTCAGTCATGCTGCATTCACTCTACAGAGCCTTTGCAACATTTCTAAAGGTCAAAAGTTGTGCACACCATGTTGGTACATGCTGTAGTCTCATAAACACACCAAGCACAGTGGTGGTCTTCAGAGTCTTGATGTCTGAATTTTAGGGCTGTAGTTGACCAAAGAAAAACTTGGGTTAACTGAAATTGACTGGTTGTTCAAGTAGAAAAATCAAAATCAAAATAAACTTAATCCACAACAGGTTCCTCTTGGCACCGTTCCTGTAGTCTAAATGATTGTAAAGATTAACAAATCAAGCTTCACAACTCATTATTAAGTATTTTTATCCTCGTTCTGATGCACCAAAATAACAGCTGACTCAGAGACGACCAGTGTGCACCCACCTTTAATCATGATTTCCTTGATCATGGCTCTTCAGCATCATATAGCCTACAACATATCCTCAGACAGTTTGTATTCATTTATAACTATTAACAGGATCACATCCGGCCTGTGCTGTTGTATATGAGCACATATCAGACAGCATGCAGCGTTTATTTACTGAGATGAAGGAAAAAACATCTGCTGGGTGTGACTTAATGACCAGAAGACCTCGTCTTTTCTCTCTTCTGCTTTCTGTCTGTAACAGACACTAACGCTGGCGTGAACACTTGAATCTGAGGATGAATACCAGACAATTACTGACCAGTGAATTAAACAGGCCATGGGAGCTGAGGCTCTGATGGAGGGAAGGGTAGAGACACTCAGCAGTGCTAGAGCCTATGCGGGAAGCGTCAAACATCCTGTTCTTCCTATGCCATTAAGAAAAGCCTAAGGCAGGGAGAGAAGCAGCAGAAACCCCAGAGCAGAGCAGGCATCAATGACAACTGAATGGCACTGATTTAGCCAGAAGCAGAATGAAGGAGGAGCTGGGGTGGAGGAGGGCTGCAAGAGCAGCTGGTAGAGAGAGCATTTGAGTAAGCTGGTATGAGACCCATTAGCCAATAATGTGCTCAGAGTAAATCAGCTGACCAAGATTGCCAGGTTTGTGGGGATGCCAGTCAGATGTCAGGGGGCCCTGTTTGGCCCTAGCTACCACTGGTTCTGCCATTTGAATATTTCTGCTACTACTGGCAAGATATTGATACTTTTTTGGTTGCCAGTATGTTTACCACAGTGGTAGCACGAAAACTCTGAAGCACAATACAGTTAGGCACAAGCTTCATCTTCAAATGTGGGCCATATTTCATGTTATTTCTAGAGTCAAAATTGGACCGCGGGCTCCATTTGGCCCCTGGGCCATAGTTTGGACACCCTTGTTCTGAGTCACTTTGTGTTCCTCTCTGCCTGTATTGCCTGCGCTGCATTAGTCCTCTCTTTCCCTCCTGATGAGCGTCTCTGCGCGCTTCCACAATGTCGTTCTGACACACATGCACGCGCACGGCCAACCGACGAGCAGAAGTCTTGGTTGGATGAGAGCGTAACGACCGGACATCCGACCAACTGAGTCAAAGGTGTCAGCCTTGTGATTATATTTCTGGAAAGTTGCATATCTGCAGATTATATGTGCATATACCATCATATCTGCTTATCCATACCTAGCTGAGGCTTACGTTGGAGCATGTCTGCTTATGTAATAAAATGACAACATAGATTCAAAGTAGAGTTTTTATCAGGTTACAGAGTCTGGTTTTTGACTAGTGCATGCACCGGCCTGTCCCATTACTTGTATTTATGGGCTCAAGCATGATTTACACTCAACAAGTTAGCTGTTGCATAAAATTTTAAACTACAGTTCTGAGTAGTTGTAATGACAGCAGTCTGTCAGGATGATGAGTTAATGAGGCCAACACAGAAGCATGAATCACAGATGTGGTTTGTTTAGAGCAGTGAGGATGAGGAGCAGACGCACAGACATCTTCACTGAAGACGCTGAGCTATAAACAGAGACTACAGTCTGCTGAGTTGTTCACTCCCTTCATTGAGAAACAGGTTCTTGAAGTCACAGACTCAGGTGGTAAATGTAACCTCAACCATAGTTGTGTTTCTGCATGTGTGGGGCAAAAGTGTGCCCTAAATCTTTATTGAAAACTTTTTTCAGACCTTTAAATGTCAGCAACAACGTTTCCCCCATCAACAAACCCACCTGGATTTTATCTGCAGCTGTGGAGCCGGTCTTTGGGGTCTACTGCAGGTCTGAGTCCTTTACTCTCTTCAAACAGGGTAATTAGGTCCCTTTAAGAGTGGCTGTGTTGCACAGTCACTGTGTTTGGTGTTGTCAGGCTGTCGTATAAGGACAGGCTTACAAAAGTTGCTCCTTTGAGGCTGTTGGGTTGTCAGTGTGTGTGATTAGCTGTGTCAGAGCGTCGGCATGTTGTCGGCCCTCGCTGCCTCCCCCTCTCTCTGCAGGAGGGAGAGGATTAACTGACCGTCTGGTCCGTGCAGGATTCCACCTCCCCGTGCCCTGTGGGTTGACTGTGTTTTGGCTCAAACACACTCGCACACACACACACACAAAGGCCGGCCCCGCACAAATGCAGAGGGAACATTCATGTCCGGTCACTTGGAAACCCCGGCTCAGCAGCATGATGTTCTCCATAACTGCTGCAGCCTCACAGAGTCAATGAGGCAGCTAGTGAAACCAAAACAGACCTAATTCATGTGTCAGTGGACCATGAATGTGGCTTTATTCAGGGGCGCTTGTTTTCTACACTTGAAAGAGTAGATTGAGAAGTTGCAAAAGTTTGTTGTAACTAGCTTTTCTTTAGTCTTAGGGATTTGGTTGCAGATTTTCAAACAAAAAATCCATGCACATCGATGACACGTCTGCTTTAAGAATGCAGTAGATTTACTGAGATGCTTTCTTCTGTTCCCAAGTTTCAGAACGCAGAAAATGATCATTTAGAGAATATTCATTCTGTAGAAAAAGCTTTCTATCAGTTAATAAAATAGCATAAAAGATAAATCAATAACAGAAGTAATCCTGAGGTCCTGCAGTAAAATACCTTCACCAGGAGCTGGCTAGCTGTAGCTGGTGTTGTATCAGGTAACCATATCCTCAGCATCTTCATTGAAATGATGTTGACAGGCAGCAGCTTATGTTATTGGATGCCCATGTCACTGGTACAGAGCCATCTAAACTTACATCCAAACTACGTTTCAGAATCACTCACAGGAGCTGCTCAGCATGCAGCAGCATGCACTTTAGAATTTTACTGTCAAAAGGTTAAACATTGCATTTGAAAAAAAGAATATCTTAAATCAATATATACTGATAAAAACATTCAGATGATTGCTTTGTAACTAAACAAAGGTCATTTAGGTGCACCTTAAAGCCTTGGCAGCCATGCTCCATGTCTGCAGCTCACACTTCTATTCAATTTTTAGCTTCATTTCCTGAAAATTACCCCTTTGTTTATTCATTTCTTTTCCCTTCTCCTCTCTGCGGCTATATTTGGGTATAAACAGCAGTGTGGGTAGATTTTCCAGACTGGCATTAAGCCGTGATCTTCATGTGGATTTAAGATTAGGTGCCTCCCTGACTCCAGTCAGCTACACATTAGTGAGGAGACTGTAAGAGACGTCTGAAGTTCTTTATTAGAAATCTGCCCTTTTAGGACCAGGAGCTGTGTTTTATTTTTGTTTATGTCAGGGGTGTCAAACCCAGTCACAGCAGGGGCCGGATCCTGAATTTAGGTCTAACCTGAGGGCCGAACTGGATCAAGATTTAACCAGAAACTGTCACCATCATGTCATCAGTAATAAACTATGAAAGTAAAACTAAACACTGATGATGTGATGATTTTGAGGTTAAAAAGTCTAAATGACAAGTTTAAAGGCTCAAAGCTGAGATTAAAGTCAAACTCACAAGATCCAAAGGTCAGAACATGAAATTAAGTCAAAAAAAGTTTTTAAAAGGCAATTACATGAGATAAATTCAGAATCATGAGTTTTAAAGGTCCAAATATGAGACAGAATTCAAAATAATACTTTCAAAATTCTAAATATGAGATCAAAAAATTTAAAATCATGAGTTTAAAGGTCCAAATATGAGATAGAATTCAAAATAATACATTTAAACATCAAAATATGAGATAAAAAAATTAAAAATCATGAGTTTTAAAGGTCCAAATATGAGATAGAATTCAAAATAATACATTTAAACATCAAAATATGTGATTAAAAAATTAAAAATCATGAGTTTTTAAGGTTTAAATATGAGATAGATAAAGTAATAAAGTTTTAAAGGTCAATTTATGAGATAAAACTGGAAATCATGAGCTTTATCAGTCAAAATATGAGCAAAAAAATATCAAAATCATGAGTTTTATCAGTCAAAGTATGAGATACAATTCAAAATAAAAAGTTTTAAAGGTCCAAATTATTAAGAAACATTAAGATATTCAAAATCATGAGTTTGAAGGGTCATAATATGACCATCAATATATGAAAAAAATTGTACATTTTAAACTTCACAATATGAGATAAAAAAAGTCAAGACTGTTAGTTTTAAAGGTCAAAATATGAGATAAAATTGGAAATCATGCATTTTAAAGGTAAATATATGAGAATACATTGAAAATAAGAAGTTTTAAAAGGTGAAAATATGACTTGAAATTTAAGATTGTGAATCTAAAAGGTCAAAATACTACATAAAAAGTAATATTTATAGTAATATTTATAGTATATGTAATATATATAGCAGTAATTCTTTCTACTCTTTACTTTTTAATTTTTTATGATTAATGATATTTTAAATCATTGAGGTTTACATTTTTATACTGAAGAAATCTGCAGAGCTCATACTTGTGGGCCAGTTAAAATAAAAACTTTAATGCTCTTGCGGGACCCTGGCCCCAGATTTGGCCCTGGGGCCTTGAGTTTGACACCCCTGGTTTATGTATTTTTGTTGTATTTATTTTTGCTCTTTATTTTCAGGCAGTCTTGTGTTGATTCAGGGCAGTGAGTAGAGTCAAAACCTAGAGAAGGAGAGAGAGGGGCGTATGGGAGAGACGCCACAGACTGACTTCAAACCCGGGCGTCCCTCTTTGAGGTCAATAGTCTCTGTAGGGGGGTGTGGACACAATCACTGACCAAAATGTCCCCAGTGACTCCTGAGGGTTGGGACCTAATCTTCCCCTGGGTCTCTGCCCATATTTCTCCAAAGAAGAAAGCCTGACCTGAAGCAGGTTAGACTGTGAACATGGATCCTGTTAATACTGGGCAATAAATAGCCTGCACACTTTAGAGTTATAATGTGGCAGTGCTGCACGTCTATAGTGAGGAGAAAGTGCTGCAGCTTTTCATGGCTAATTAATGAGAGGGAGATGCATTGTGGTCTGAGCTCTGTGCGGTGCAGGGGGAGTCCTGCTATGTGCTGTATAGACACAAGTTTCATGGATTATTCATCCCTGGGACACTGTGGGAGAAACGCGAAGTCAGCCTTCCTGAGGTTTTGTGTATAATTGCTCTGAGGAAAAATGAAGGTTCTGTGTTTCTTTTTCTGCATCTCTTCATCTCCTCTTCTGAATGGTTGGCTCATCTTCAGTAACCTCGCTGTAACTTAATCTGAAAGAAAAGGAGTACACCCTAGAGCCACTCTTAACTTCCTGTTGCATTTCTCCTCCCCGCTCATTTTTGTCCTTCTTGCAGCTTTTACTTCTGCACTTTGCCTCATATTAAGCTCGTGCTTCCTCCCGCACCTCTTCTCGTCTTGTTAACCACAGCCAGGGTGACACACAGCTCAGTGTGTGTGTAGGTGTGGGAGGAAGGATGTCAGATATCTCAGTGGTCAGCCACTCTGCGCTCTCTGCCATCAGCTGCTGCTAGGCCTCCTGCCAGCGCCGCTCAGCAGGGCACAGCCAATGACTGTGGTTTAGTCTCTGCTCCACCCCACAAGAGGTAGCTGAAGAGTTGTAGGCTGCCTGGAAAGGTGGGGCTGGCCCATCCTGGCAGTGAAGGGTGGAAACATGGAGAGAGAAACGTTTACGCCGTGCTTCTTCGGGTAGAATCGAGGAAAACTGACTCATACAGAGAAACCTCTCCTCTGGGAATTCTGTCATTTCCTAAAGGATCGTTCCTTGACCTGGCTCTGAATAGTCTTTAACACTCAAGCATTGTTGGATAGAATAGCTATATATGTCATGCATTTATACAAGCATATAGTAGGCAGGTTTTCCTCTAAAATGTGCAATTAAAGAGCTCTGCTATCATGAATGATGCCTGGTTAATAATAGAGGAATGATGGACAAATATGCAGTAATGATGAGCTCCATGATGAGTAAATGTCTATTTCTTACACAGCAGTTCTTCTGTTGAGTTTTGCTTTTACATTTTTTGGTTTATCAAAGCGTTTACATCTTTCAGATTTAGGAGTAAGACTTGCAATGCAAGGAAACTTGATGTAACGAGCAAATTAAATCTGTTTGTGTTTTCTAGATCAACGTCCGTGTGACCACCATGGATGCAGAGCTGGAGTTTGCCATCCAACCTAACACGACAGGGAAACAGCTCTTTGACCAGGTGAGCAGGACAGTTGCTCTCCTTCTGCTTTTTTCAGATGTTTTTACATTTCAGTTTGTGTCGATAGACTTTGAATAAAGGCGTTTTCAGACTTAGCCTGTTAAGTGAGGATGTTTCAGTTTCCTTCACAGCTCCCTCTTGTCCTTGTGTTTTTAAGTCAGCAGCTTTAAATCAAAAGACTCAAAATTAAATCGTTTTAATTAATGCAAATGAAAGAATTTGCGCAATAAGTTATGCAATGAGAGGTGTTGTTTCTTAATTCCCTCCCTCACACTGAGAAGTTAAGATTGGTTGAAGCCTTTGTTTAAGATTTAGGATTAGCTTTTTTTTTTTTTTTATGTATCCTGTTTGCTGTCCTCCAAGGTCTCGCCCTGACATGCATCGTATATTACTTAAAAATTCAAACAATAAAACAATAACAACTTACTTAGAAACTAAAGAAAGCATTTTCACATAATAAAAAAGCTAAAAAACTAGCAGGAAAAACTAATGACAACAAAGTAAAATAAAAATAAAAGCCAATGAAAAATCCCAAACTATTGTAAGTTTAAGTCTAAGTTTAGACTCAGCGTGAACTTGCAACCATTATAACCACCCATGATTTTTTTTTTTTATTAAATTTTTGATTTTAATGAGCCATAATCCACAAGATAAAAACAAAAAATGTGTTGAAATATTTTACTTTGTATGAATTGAAGCATCTCTGGAAGTATTTTTATGACAACATGAAGGAGAAAAGCTGTTAAAGAGGCACCACCTCGCTGCACACAGCACGTAGGGACCCCATGTAAGGGTGGTCTGTGATTCGTTGCTGTTTTATTCTCAGGTGGTGAAGACGGTGGGACTGCGGGAGGTCTGGTTCTTCGGTCTCCAGTATGTGGACAGTAAAGGCTACATCACTTGGCTCAAACTCAACAAGAAGGTCAGTTTTCCTCCGTTTACCCCGCTGTCACCAAACATACTTGTTCTTCTACTTATTTCTCTCTTTGTAAGGGTCTCTCCGCCCTCTTTTCCCGCTCTTATCTGTCTTTCATCATCTCACAGTCTGATGTTTTTGCCCAGAAGCTGTGCTGCATCTAGAGCCTCAGATGTACTCTTCACTTCCTCTCTCGCTCGGGCTCACACACCCACCAGCCTCACAGCGTGTGTGTGAGACAGGCTGATAGAGTTGGAGGCTTTAGAAGTACTCAGATATAAACTGGTCTACATGTAAAACCAGTGTGTGTTTTTGAGTGGGACCCTACAGCAAATACAGACCAGTGTGGGTGTGATTGAAAACAGGATTTCAAAGCAGCTTTAAATGGAAAATATTTTCAAGTTTACCAAAGGATTTCAAAAGCTGCATTTTATATTTATTTTTTAGAATAGCTCTGAGCTTTAAAGGCCTTTTAAATCAGTGATTATGAAGTTTTGCATACCTAGAGTTGTTAAATTGCCCCTCCCTCCTGTTCACATAAAGCTCCTATTCATCTATGCGACCTGCTGATTAAAAAACAGTTGGTTATCTTGTGTCTAATTTCTAGGTGACCCAGCAGGACGTGAAGAAAGAAAACCCTCTACAGTTTAAGTTCAGAGCCAAGTTCTTCCCAGAGGATGTCTCAGAGGAACTCATCCAGGAGATCACCCAGAGACTCTTCTTCCTGCAGGTAAGGAGACACTCGCTGCTCAAGTTTCCCCCTAAAGGAGGTCCAAAAGTTAACAGGAGACGACGGCAGCATCTCTGAAGAAAATGTTGATTTGATCTTTAATTTGAAAGTAAAAAAATAATGTTGAATAAATAATTCCTCTCTGCCAGGTGAAAGAGGCCATCCTGAACGATGAGAACTACTGTCCTCCAGAGACGGCTGTTCTCCTAGCATCATACGCCGTCCAGGCAAAGTATGGAGACTACAACAAAGACGTCCACAAGCTGGGCTACCTTACCCACGACAGACTGCTCCCTCAGAGGTACGCTCACAAAACCTCTCGCAGCCTATGAGAACAGAGGAATGTGTGGGAGGTTTCTGCTGAATTTTTACACACAGATCCGTGTAAGCCTGGAATGCATCTCCTTTCCTGCTGGGATTTTTCGATGATTTCCTCCTGCGGAAGTAATTTGTCGACTCCAGCGGTCCATTCAGGTGAAGTCATTGTGTTTGTTTGTGTGCACAGAGTCCTGGAGCAGCACAAGCTGACCAAGGAGCAGTGGGAGGATCGGATACAGACCTGGCACGAGGAGCACAGAGGAATGCTCAGGTATGTGTCACGTTCTTCTCCGGAAGACCCTCAAGAAAGACGAGAAAAATGTGTGTGAGTGAACATGTTGGGTCATGTTAGGACAACTGATGGCCTTTTCTGGACAGGGGCTTGGGACCCAAACGTGGGTCAGTCAGCTGTTTCCAGTGGGTTGGTCCGAACTATTGCAAGAAGTTGGGCTGTGGTCCGTGGTTCATTTTTAATTGGACTGCAGCCAAATGCATAAGTCTAACTCATAAACAACTGGAGTTCCAGCCCTCATGCTACTGGAACTATGACTCATGTTTTGGTGTTTTGCAACATAACTTTTGGTTTCTTGCTGACATTTTTAAAGCCATGAATTACTCTTTTTAACAGTTGCTGTAATATTCAGAATAGAAGTCAGTCCAGTATATAAGCCAAGTGTTTCTGGAATCTCCCAAGGGGAGAAAGAAACCATTCTCCTTTGTGACAATCCCCCTTTTAGTTCAGCAGAGTCCACCATGGCAGTTTCTGTGGAGATGTGTGGCTCTCTTAGTACCTCTCTCTTTAGCTTGCACATCTACTACCTACACTACGGTAGCTGAGCTCACTTCCTCAACTCAGAGCTTTCAAGTTGCTCCACCCTGTCCTTACTGAAGAGTGATTCCAGTCAAACCAGCAGTCAAGAGTACAGTTTACGTCCAGTTTTCTTTAGATGCACAATTATGACCTAGCGAAGGAGAAAAGCGGTTAAAAGTGGCACCAAACCCTGCCTGTGTGGACTGTGTTCCCGCACATTCTGAGCAGTGAAGCACATGCTTGCATTAAACAGTCATATATATATATATATATATATATATATACACATATTTGGCACTTTTTGACTGTTTTGTCACAGGTTACTAGTGTTTTTGCCACTTTTTTGCCAATGTTCACCTGGTGTTTGTCATTTTATGCCTATTTTTTCCTTCTTTGCCCATTTTTACCACTTTTTGCCACCTCTAACTTGTTTCCATTGCCACTTGAATCCTTTAGTACCACTTTCACCACTTAGATTGTGGCTCTTGCAAAGATATTTTTTTTTTTAACATTTTTGGCTCTTTGGTTGAGCAGGGTTGAGTAACACTGGTTTAAGGCCTTATTTTGGGTGGATCTTGAGAGAAGGATAACATTGATAGAAGTCACAGCCAGTAAACAGCCTGTGGGACTACCATGGCTGTACATGCACACACCGTCCTGCAGCCATTATCTGTTAGCCTGACCCTAAAAGTCCACATTCTTGGTCTGCCATCCACACACAAAGGAACCTTGAAAGCTGGGCATACACTGTCATCATAACTCACGACTTACTTGGAAGACGCGGTGACTTTCAGTGGGATCTTTTGTCGTGCTGTGTACAGGGGTACGGCAGCTGACAACGACCCGATCACAGCCCAACCAGCTGCTCCTGACTGGCCGGATGGATTTCTGACATGTTTGATATTTTGGTCGTATGACTCCAGACAGTCCTACAGTCAGAACAGAAACACAGAATCAGAAAACAGAATCTGGGGTATTTTCCTTGGTAAACTATCAGACAAATTACCATGACAACAGCTGGAATGAGCCAAAATCTAAGAGCTGAAAAGTGAGTGAAAGTGGCAATAAAGATAAGGTAAAGCTGGCAAAATAGGCAAAAAAGCTGCAAAAAGTGACAAGAACTGGGTGAAAAGTGGCAGAAATGGGTGAGACTTGACAAAAAAAAGATTTAAAAGTGACTAAAATTGGGAAAAAGGTGGGGGAAAGTGAGTGAAAAGTAAGTAAAATTGGCAAAAAGCAAAAATGTGGGGGAAAATGTTTGAAAAATAGCTAAAATTGGCAAAAAGGTGGGGGGAAATGAATGAAAAATAACTAAAATTGGCAAAAAGCAGCAATAATGTGGGGGAAAATGTGTGAATAATAACTAAAATTGGCAAACAGCAGCAAAAGTTGCGGGAAATTGGAAAAAGTGACATGTAATGGCAAGAGGGGCCTTTAATGGGCAAAAAGTGGCAAATAAGGGAAAAATGCATTTGGCAAAAAATCAGGATTAAAGAGTTGAAAAAGGTAAAAAGAAAGGGGTAAAAATGGGATTAAAGTGGCCAAAAGGGTAATAAAGGGTAAGAAATGCAGATAAGGGCAATGGAAATATACAGACAAAAAATAAATTTGACTATTAAAGCCTGCTGTGTGAGTGTGGGAAACAAACTGCAATGGATAATTCTGAGGTCAAAGATTCCCTTTTTTATGGTTTTCCAGGGGAATAATATTTAAAATTTTGATATAAAAGAGCCACAAACCATCACAATAGAGCCACACGTTGAGTATCACTGCTCTAGAGGTAAAAACAAAACTGATTTTATGACAGCACACATGCTTTTTAGAAAACCTTTTTATGGTTTCTCCCACAGGGTCTGGACTGGAGGTTAAGAATGTTTAGTTTAGAGGAGGCCATAGTTTTGTTTTTCTGATGTTTCTGTGACACGATCTGATAACAACAAATGTGTAACATCTCCTCAATCTTTTCCAGAGAGGACTCCATGATGGAATACCTTAAAATCGCTCAGGACTTGGAGATGTACGGCGTCAACTACTTTGAGATCAAAAACAAGAAGGGCACACAGCTGTGGCTGGGCGTGGACGCTCTCGGCCTCAACATCTACGAACACGAAGACAAGTAAGGCGCTGGAAACTGCAGATCTGAGATGAGATGAGATGGTTTTGGCTGAAAGTACAGCTCAGGTTCACCACAGATCCTTAAAAAGTCTCAAATTACATATATGTTTTTTATTTCAGGTCATACTGTGATTTTTTTTAAACTTATGAAAAAGAATAAAAGTCACTGAGGGCAAAAATCCTACTAATTTGGCGTTTTTTGGTCTTAAACGTGAGCACTAACACTGAGAGAACATTCAGCCTGACTGTTCAGTTACTGCTAACACGTTTGGGTGTGGATGTCACACTTTCAGGGCGCTAAAAGCTTGTGGTTTGCAGGAAAATACTACAAAACCACAGACATGTCCACACGTAAATAAGAGGAAGCTTTTATAAGGTTCTGTCACAACCCAGTATGTGTCAAAGAAGAGTTGTTTCACTTCCTGTGTCAAAGCCTCACCACTAGATCTGACCCAGCCTGGTCAAATACAAGCTAATGCAGGTCTTTAGATTTTATACAGAATTGATCTATTTACTTGGATAATGCAGTATTCTGCCAGGCTAACTCTCCTGCTGCTTACATCGTCAGCAGCTCAGGAAAAATCCCCAGCCTTCAACACGTTTTGAGTAAGCAGAGATATTTTTGAACCGAGAGGAGGGTGGAGAAAGGAAGGCCGGGTCTGTCCATTGTAGGAGAGTCTTTCCTGTCCTCTGCTCAGAGATATTTTTTACCCTTTGTGGAAAAAAGGATAGATTTAATCACATCTCCTGCAGCATTTCCTCTCACTGCTTTCCCCTTCCTGCCTGTCATCTGAGGTCATCACATCTGTCCTTCTCTAGTCCAGGTAAAAGGGAAGGAAATGAAGGGTATTTACATGAATGCACCTTTCATCCTTTCTTCTCTGGATTCTCCATGAATCCATCCATGGACAAGTGAAATTCTACAAGCTCTGTCCTGTTTTTCCTCCTCACTGTCACTGCTTTTTAATGGCAAAACTCAAACTTTTAAGAGCTGGTCTGATCCCCTGTAAGGGGATTAGGGCGCCACCTGCTGGCTAAAGCTCATAACTATCAGTCAAAGCCTCTGGGGCAGGATGCACGCCGAAGTTTTAACCTTTTTAAAATGTCTGTTTCAGGTTGACACCAAAGATCGGCTTCCCCTGGAGTGAAATCCGGAACATTTCTTTCAACGACAAGAAGTTTGTGATCAAACCGATTGACAAGAAAGCTCCAGTGAGTGTCAGATAGAGGTTTAAAAATCTGCTTCATGCTTCTGAAGATATCCTGTTTCACACTGAAGCCTGTCTCTTTGCAGGACTTTGTGTTCTACGCCCCACGACTGCGCATCAACAAACGGATCCTGGCGTTGTGCATGGGGAACCACGAGTTGTACATGAGGAGGCGGAAGCCCGATACCATTGAGGTGCAGCAGATGAAGGCTCAGGCCCGGGAGGAGAAGCACCATAAACAGATGGAGAGGTACGACACTAAACACCACACACACCTTTAGCTCCTGCAGATATTTATTATTCTCCATGGATGACTGTTGTGATTTCACTTTATTTAGCTCTTCAGTGGAATTGCAGGGATATTTTCAGTGGCTCTAATGGACTAATTTATTCCAATTGTGCACAATAATTCCAAACATGTAGAGAGAATTTTTAACACTTACAGCTGAGGTTTGGACCATTTTCCTCACTAGAGGGCAGCGTTGACCCTGCGTACACATATGAGGACGTTATATCCTGGCTTTCAGACAATGTGACACCACTGTTAATGTCTGTACTAGAAGTATTGAGAAAATTGTACTGTCCATTGAAGTTTTTCATTTGAAATACTGGGAGAATTTGCTATCAAATTTTCAGGAGTTTTCATTGATAATTTTGGGATTATAACTTGGAAAATTTCAAGAATTTCTGTGGAAAATTTGGGAGCTCTTTGTGTATTTTGAGAGCTCAATTGGAAGTGTTTTTGTGTTAAAAATTTCCAGTATTGCATGAAAAACTTGGATTTGTTTTCCATATTCTTCCATATTTCAATTTTCGGTAATTTTGTGTTAATTTAGAAAATGTATGTGGAAATTTTGTTTTTGTTATTTGGGAATAATTTGCTTCAAAATTTTTTGGTATGCTCATGGAAACTTGGAACATTTATTTTTTAATTTTGGGAGTTTGATTGTGAAGTGGGAAGGGATATTTGGGGAAATTTCCATCATTTTTCATGGAATTTTGGAGTATTTGTTTTGAGAATTTTTCAGGGATTTTGGGGGATTTTTAAAAAAAATAAAAATTTAGACTTTATGATAAAGTTTTAATGAAACATTTGAGGATTATTCAAATAAATTTAGGGGTGTTTTTTTTCACGACACTTTAAAGAACTATGTTTTTCAAATCTTTACAAATATTTTAGGAAGTTTCCTTACAATTTTAGGGATTTTGTGTTGATACTGAACTTCAGTTTTGGTCTAAATGAATTCCTGTTCAGAGTACAGGCTGAGCTTAAGAACTTATTGGGTCCAAATTATCCCAAATAAGTGGGATAAAATAAAAATGCATTCCAAACTAGAAAAGCACTCGGAGACCACAGACCTCCACCATTCGCCCTATCTCCCTATAGTAAAGAATCCTTTAAAAAAAAAAAAATCCTGGATCCAGACAGTGATCCAGATCACTCCCAAAATCTATTCAGTTCTTCCTTGTGCCATTTCTGACATTTCCTGAAAATTTCATCAAAATCCGTCCATAACTTTTTGAGCTATTTTGCTAACTAACAAACAAATAAACCCTGCCGATCACATAACCTCCTTGGTGGAGGTAATAAAAGCTCAGGTCTCAGGAGGTTTTAAGTAATCTGAGGCCGAGGAAGTCCCTCAGTGTTCTGTTCAGTTAAAAGTCCTGCAGGGAGTCCTGAATAAACGTTTAATCATGCATGCATAGAAATAAATGGTCTAAAATGGAAAAGTTCTCATTTGTCCTGAACATCGTGTGTTGTCAGCAGCCATCATTGAAGTCATCAGGAAAGACGGTATGTTGTGCTGCGTTTAAAGAAATCTTATTTCTAAAGAAAAATTTGCAAACAGATATTTTTTATGTTTACTGCCTTCTTTGGTGAACACGGGACTTGGGAAGGGTTAAAGTAAAGACATAATCTCTACAGCAGGAAGATGACGTTTGTGTTGGGTTGTATTTACCTGTAGAGGGTGCTGCAGTCACAGGGTGCTGCTAAACTCTTGGGTGACATTTTGGGAAATTTGTTGACTTTACTAGCATGTTGGACCTTTATAAAATCTACCTCCTATTTCATGGCGTTCACTGCATTGCCATGGCGACGGGCTTTAGAGGCAGGTCTCAGAGCTTCGGCTTACAGAATGGCGAAGGTATTGAGATGGTGCACACAAAGTTTGAGGACGATCAGATTAACCATGTAGAAATGGGAAATAATGATCTAGTAAAAGTTACTTCCTGTTGGCAGCAGGGGTCGCTGTCACAGAATAAAAATGTTAAATATACATGCAGACTGACTGGGAGTCTTATCATGGCTGTGCCAGGAGTTAAAATTAAGATTTTTGGCTCAATGCAAAGATTCGTCACGCAGCTTTGGCACCTGATTGTGTCCCCGCTTTATGGTGAAAACTCAAGCTTTGGATTACTTTAGATCTCCTGCTAGTCTGGAATGATGGGAAAAAATCTGGAGTCTATCAGACGAAATCCTTCTGAGGAGAAAACTGCAAAAGTTTGACCTTTACCCTTTATTATTTACTCCCTTATCATTTTTGAAAAGACTGTTTTTGTCCTTCTGGAACTGATACGTATGCGTACTAAGAGCCATTTATGACACACATCCATAAACCGCCAAAATAAGTTAATTTTAACACACTGATTCATCTGCAAAATAATGGAGTTAAAAGCCCCCAAAAAAGCTGTTTATTTGACAGGAGAATAATATTTCCTCACTCCAAGGTTGGTGCTGGAGCCCTAAAAACAGGAATAATGAAGCAGATTTATAGCTGAAGTCTTGCTAAACAACCAGGGAAACTTTTACTTTGAATTAAGACTAAAACATGTTTTAAAGGTAGGATCTACAAAGTAATGGGGACATTACTTTAGGAAACTTTCCTAAAATCATTAACCATTTAATCACAGTTTGACCCTGGTCGCAGGTACTTAGAAAGTTTTACTTGCCTTCCATTTGTGATGTGAAATAATCCTGATGACATGCAGGACTCAGGAAAGCACAGCACACACTCTAGAACAGTGTTACTCCACCCTACTCAACCAAAGAGCCAAATTATTGGAAAATACATTTGCAAGAGCCACAATCTAAGAGGTGAAAAGTGGCAAAACAGCTTGAAGTATCAATAACAACAAGTTAAAGGTGGCAAAAATGGTCAAAAAGCAACAAAAATGGCAGAAAATGGGGAGGAAAAGGGTCAGAGAGCAGCAAAAATGGATGAGAAGAGACAAAAAAAAATGAGTTACAGGTAGCAAAAAAATGGTTCAACAGTGGCAACACGTGTGAAAAGTGACTAAAATGGGCAAAATGCAGTCAAGGGTGGCAAAAATGGGCAAAAAAGTAGCTTTTAATGGCAAAAGGTAAATAAAAAGGGTGAAAATGGGATAAAAGTGGCAAAAATTGGACAAAAAGTGGCAAAAATCGACCAAAAAAGTGGTACTTAATGGCAAAACATAGCTCAAATGGGCAAAAATGTGATAAAAGTGGCAAAAATTGGGGAAAAAAGTGGCAAAAATGGGCAAAAAAAGTAGGAAAAAAGTAGTATTTAATGGCACTGGGGAAATTAAGTGGGTGAAAATGGGATAAAAATGGCAAAAATTGAAAAAAAACATGCCAAAAATGGGGCAAGAAAGTGGAAAAAAAGTATTTAATTGCAAAAGGCAGCTTAAATGGGCAAAAATGGGATAAATGTGTGAAAAAATGGGCAAAAAAGTAGGAAAAAAGTGGTATTTAATGGCAAGAGGTAGCTTTAATGGATGAAAAGTGGCAAAAAACATGGTGAGAGTGGGCAAAAAAAGTTTCCCTTTTAAAGGTTTTCTGGGAGACAAATGAAGACATTAAAGAGCCACATGTGGCTCCAGAGCCACACTCGGAGTATCGCTGCTCTAGAATTATTTAGTCAGTGAATTAATCAGGTCACGCTCCTCTGGCCTAAGCGTCCTCAGAGTGTCTACAGTCTTTGGCACACTGGTTGCAGGCTCCATTTCTGATCATGGTGCATGTTTTCCTCACTTTTCTGCCTATATTTTCTGTTTCTCTCCAGCTGTCCTGTCAGATAGAAGAAAAAAAGCCCCAAAAGGATCATTAAAACAAACAAAAAGAGCTCTAGTTGTTGTTAAACATGTATTTTCATTGTTTCAGGGCTCAGCTGGAGAACGAGAAGAAGAAGCGGGAGTACGCAGAGAAGGAGAAGGAAAGGATAGAGCGGGAGAAAGAGGAGCTCATGGAGAGGCTCAGACAGATTGAAGAGCAGACGATGAGAGCTCAGAAAGGTACCTATTTTCCCTCTTTATCCCTCCATCTGTTCACTCATCTTCTCTGCTGCCTCCGTCTCATGTCTGTCAAATCAGAGCTTCTCTTCAGGGCCTGGAGCCAAGGACCATCATGTCTATTCATCGTCCCCAGAGTGAACTAAGGAGATATTTTAGTAAAAACTCTCTGTGTTCAGATCTTTTTGAGTTTCGTTTGAAATGAAATTGATTTGTAACACGTCTGCAGAGCTGGAGGAACAGACTCGCAAGGCCATGGAGCTGGAGCAGGAGAGGAAGCGGGCGAGAGAGGAGGCCGAGAGGCTGGAGAGAGAGAGGCAGGCGGCCGAGGAGGCCAAAGCAGAGCTGGCCAAACAGGCCGCAGACCAGCAGAAGAACCAGGAGCAACTGGTGAGCGTTTGAACTGATGCTCCGAGCTCATTCACACCTATCCAGCACATTTCTTTAAGAGATGAGTGTTAAATAAACCCATTACACATTCCTGTTATTTCCTCCCAGGCTGCAGAACTGGCTGAATTCACAGCCAAGATCGCTCTGCTGGAAGAAGCTAAAAAGAAGAAAGACGATGAGGCCACAGAATGGCAGCACAAGGTACGTTTACTTTTTGATGAACACGCAAACCTGCAGAGTTCTTTTCAAAAGGTACTCACTATATTTGCCTTCTTTATCAGTCAAACACAAACGGGGACTAAAATATGAGTTATGTTATTCGAATTATATGAATTTATATGAGAAGGAATTGTGCATTGCAACCAACCTCCTTACTGCTCCGAGTGAGCTGGAATACATAACACAGACCAGACCGTCGGGATTAGACCAACCTTTATTTCTTTGTTTGTATATATCAATTTCCCTTGCCCTTTTTTTGCAGATTTCCCCCCTTTTTTGCAACTTTTAATCTATTTTTACAGCATTTAAAGCCCAAGTTTGCCACTTCTTTTCCCTTTTTCACCAGTTTTTTTCTTTTTTGTCTTGCTATTTGCATTTTATTCCACTTTTTGCCAAGCTTTGCCCCTTCTAACACATTTAAGCTGCCTTTTCCATTAAATGCCACTTCTGTCCATCTTTGTCTCTTTGCACTCATTTTTGTTGCCACATTTTTTGACCATTTTTGCCACCAGTAACTCATTTTTAATCAATTTTGCCACTTTTTCTCCCAGTTTTAGTCTCTTCTCACTCATTTTTAACACATTTTTACTGTTTTTTGACCAGTTTTACCACCTGTAACATTTTCCACTAGTTTTTGCCTCATTTATTCTGCTTTTTGCTATTTTTAATGTTTCCCCCTTGCGGTCTTTGCCCCTTCTTGCACAATTTAGCTGCCTTTTGTCATTGAATGCCACTTTTGCCCATTTTTGTTTCTCATTTTTTGCCACATTTTACTGTTTTTTGACCATTTTTGTTACCTTTATCTTACTTTCTAATCAATTTCACCCATTTTGTGCCGCTTTTTGACCATTTCACCACTTTAACTTGTTTTAATTGCCACTTTAACCCGTTTTTGCCACTTTTCACCACTTGAATTGTTGCTCTTGCAAAGGTATTTTTTAACAATTTGGCTCTTTAGTTGAGCAGAGTTGAGTGACACTGCTTATAAACTTTTCCATAATATTCTAATATTTAGAGATGGTGGATTTTATATTTTCATGAGCTGTAAGCCGCAATCAACAAGATTTAAACAAAAAAGTCTTGAAATGTCGTTGAGGGTTAATGTAGAATATATAAAAGTTTAACTTTTAAAATAAATGTCATGAAAGAATTAACTTCTACTTGATATTCTATTTTCACAGAGGCATACACCTGTTTATCTCTTCTATCCTGAGAGACTATTCTTTTATTTACACAGTTTTGC
This sequence comes from Cheilinus undulatus, assembly GCF_018320785.1. Classification (NCBI taxonomy): domain Eukaryota; kingdom Metazoa; phylum Chordata; class Actinopteri; order Labriformes; family Labridae; genus Cheilinus; species Cheilinus undulatus. The sequence goes on from NC_054888.1 coordinate 3,058,162, forward strand.
ATGGACCAAATGGGTATAAAACTTCCATTTTCTACCCCACACAGTCAGCTGTGACTTTGGAGAAAGTTCTTCACTCCCACTCCTCTGCTGCCAGTCCATTGTCTCTCCTCCTCCAATGTCTGACTCTCTCTGCCCTCCTCCTCCTCGCAGGCTCTGTCAGCTCAAGAGGACCTGGAGAAGACCAAAGAGGAGCTGAAGACGGCCATGACGGTGGTGCCGGCTCCTCCAGGTGGCAACACGGAGAACGAGCACGACGAGCAGGATGAGAACCACGCAGAGGCCAGCGCCGAGCTGTCCAACGAAGGGGTCAGCCAGCTAGACCTCCGCAGCGAGGAGGCGCGCGTCACCGAGGCGCAGAAGAACGAGAGAGTCAAGAAGCAGCTGCAGGTAAGACGCGGAGGGTTAACCTTTAGAGTGGGGTCAAAAATGAAAGCTTGTGGATCAGATTTACCCTGAAAAGCTTCATTCAAACATTTTAGAGCTTTCAAACCCTCTACCCCTAGGTGATTCTCACTCCTCAAGTAAAAATCATGTTTTTGCTGAAGAAATTAACAGCCAACTAATAAGAGTTAGATTTCCATGAGAATTAAACGTTTACAGACAAGCTCAAGATTTATTAAATCCTAAGAGACTTGCCCTAACAGACACAAATAACAATGAGATAATATTATTTTCTAACAGCAGTTTTGTTGTGATGGAGAAAAACCAGCCAGGATTTGGCACATCAGGGTAAGATGAGGCACAACGCTGCATTCTTCTTTAACGTAGACATACTGGCTTAGACTGCAGCCTGGCTTTAAAGCAGACACTTAAAAACAAAAGAAACAAAAGCATCTCTTTATAACCTAAATCAGATTTAATTACACAGTTTAGATCAAAGTTTGTCTACTTTTTAGGCCAGGACGTGTTGTGAATATGTGGTGAGAAATGTGCAACCATTAATCAACTTCTATTCAATATTTTTAATCTAAAGAATTTTCTTTACTGCTGATGACAATTGAATATTTCCCATCAACTTTCTAGTCTTAGGCTGGCTACACACTAAAGATTCTCAAGGGTTAGGGTTCTGGTTTGAGGCGGGCCCATGTACCTGGGCGCAGCAGGTTCGAAACCAGCCTGTGGCTCTTTCCCGCATGTCTCTCTCCACTCTCTAATCCCTCTGTCCGACTCCATCCACTGTCCTACTCTGTCAATAAAGGCCCAGAAAGCCGCCGAATAAATCTTAGTAAAATAAAGCTAAACTACTTTGAAACGTAAATATAGCAAATGACTTGTTTTTGCTTCTGAAAGCCCTCCATTGTGCCGTTCTACTGACGCTTTCTACGCCTTTGCAGCTCCTGGGTCTTTAAAGATTGAATTCACACTAGTAATTCTGATATTGTATTTTTAAATCCGTTTAAAATCTGTATTTCGATTGTTCCTGCACATCATTTCGGTCTTATCGTTTGTTTCTATCCCAGAATGCATTGCAACTGGGCTGTTCCATCGTCGTGCTTTGCTAAACAGACTGAAACTGCAGTAGAGAGCCTGAATGACTCATGATGGGGAGAAAAAGACACAGGGGGGCTGTGACATGTCTCTCAGAGTCTCTGCACTTTAAATAATGAATCAAATTCACGTAAGCACGAGGACTTTTTTGTGAAAGTGTGAATATTTAGAAGACTTGTTGTTACAGAATGAATGTTTTGAAGTCTTTAGTCCCAGAGAGATAGGAGAGCAACATTGTGCAAAAATAATCATCAGTGTTTTTTGATGAGTTTTAATTTCTGATTCGTGTTCTTCTTTTGTCTTTATAGTCCCTTAACTTTTACAACATTACAAGCTTTTTAAGACTGAAAAGTCGAGACCCAGTGGTTTAAAAATAGCTTGGAGCTCTGAAGGTTAAGGACAAATTGCAACAATTTCTTGAATTTTAATCAAATATTTTCAGTAAAAGTGGGACAGATGAAACAAAGGATGTGGTGGAACAAAGAGATGGAGACGTATCTTTCAAAATAAAAGGATTTCGTAGACGTTTTCTTCCAGGCTCACAACGGCTATCCACTACAGAACAGCCACAGCTACCAGCTGAGAACCAAAGCTCTGGACATGCCTGGGTCGGCTTTGGGGAGGGGCACAGAAGGACGGGGATTTGCCCAGAATTAAGCTTAAAATTATGAAGTGTGAAGCCAGCCTTGACATTTATGTGACAGAAGTCCAGAAATGTTCATTTGTGCATCAGAAATGTTGTCCGTTCAGGGCTGAGAAAGAAAGTTAAGATCCTTCAAAACAAGCCTTACCAGTAATTTATTAACGCTACAAGCTGAGACATCAAAAAGCCCCCTTTTATTGTAAATACTAACACTAACATGGGTTAAACTGACCGTTTTTCTTCCAACACAGTAGAACACCTCCCCTCACCGTCTCATTTTCCTGAACTGTAGTTTGAATCCTGTTGTCCTGACTGTGCATTAGCTTCGCTTGTAGCTGCTTTCTAGCATTCTTCTAGTGAAGCATTGTTGCTTTAGGGCCTGTGTCCATAGCTGCAGATTTATGCATCTTTTAGACCTGTCTGAAGTAGGTCCATACGCTGAGTATCTTCCTTCAAACAAGATAATATCACAGAGAAAACATCGTGTTCAGAGTCCTTTCCTGGATCAGAGTCAGATCAGCCATTGTTTCTGACAAAGCTGATCTCGGGACTCCTGCCTCTGCTCGACTCTGATGGCTTCATCAGTGAGAGGTTGCATTGTTGAAAACAGTGACTGGGTTGGTTTTGTGTGGAAAATGAGCTGACTGTGCAAAAACTGACGGCTGTGGACACAGGCCCTTATTCACTTAGTGAAGTCAAAGCAACAAATGTTTTGTGATTTCTCTGTACTCAAGCTTTTGTCTGGACACTTTCTGCAGACTGATTTTCCCACAGAAAGCATGTGCTTCACTTTGCCTCCTACTTCTTCCAACTGGAGCAAAGGAGAGACTCACTTCCTGTTTCCATACATATGATAACCGTAAAGCCACCATCCTTAAATGGGAGGGCTCGGCTGTAACACAGCATGATGGATGGAGTTTAAGCTTTTTTTCCATTAACCAGTACTGGATCTTGTTTGAATGAGATGGTTGACCTCTGCTGCCATCTTTTATCCATAAACTGTCCTGTCTCTGCAGACTCTGCATCTATAACCAGGCATCAGACTTCTTAAGGAACCTACCTAAAACCCAACTGTAACCACGCGTTAACGGCTTGCCATCGCTGCATGATGTAAAATAAATAATAATAAATGATAATATAATAAGTAGAACTGTTTGGGCTCCTTTGAAGGACCTACTTCTTCAGTGACTAGAGCCGATGTTAAAACAGAGTCTGAGGCTGTAGAGGTGTAAACTCCGTCAGGATTACCTGAACATGATTTAGGCCTTTTCTCCTTCTCCACTGTTGTCCTGTTTCAGCTCCTCTGCAATCTTTTCTTGATGATTTTTCCCTTCTCTGTTCTGTTTATTTGTTTTTTGTTTGGGATGCCCTGATTATGTTTTTTATTTTTGCAGCCAATACCATCATATTTACTGTGTTGATCAGTTTAGCAGGTGGTCTGTCTATTTAGCTCTGTAGTGCACTGGGACTACCTGCAGGTGGCAGTATAATCTGATCCTTGTTCAAACAACATGATTTTACTTCCTTTTTGCAACAGAGTAGAACAAAAACCTCACAAAGAGCGATGCAACGAGTGTCCTATAGTTAGGATGACTGAACTGATTAATTCAGCACATGTTTATTTATGGGAATTAATCAACACAATTATTAACAGGCTGATTTATCAGCTAAATCAGGGGTGTCAAACTCAATCACAATAAGGGCTGGATTCTGGATACAGGTCTAACCTGAGAGCCTACTAGGGTCAACACAGCCTTACACTGTCAACCTTATTTTCACCAGTATTAAAATATGAAAGAAAACAGCACTGATGCTAAATTTGGAAATCAAAAAAGTAAAAACAATAAGTTTAAAGGCTCAAAATCTGAGATAAAAGTCCAACTTAATGGTTCAAAAGGTCAGAACACGATATTGAAAATAGAAAAATAATGTTTTATATGAGTAGAAGGTTGAAATCATAAGTTTTAAAGTCAAAATATGACTTAAAATTTTAAATTGTGAGACTAATACGTCAATATATGGGGTTGAAAATGTCAAATATAAGCTAAAATTCAAAATAATGAACTAAAAAGATAAAAAACATGACTTAGATTTAAAAATTGTCAGTCAAAAATGTCAAAATATGATATAAAAAGTATAAATTATGGATTAAAATTGTCAATATATGAGAAAAAATGAAATCATGATTTTAAAAGTCCAAATATGGGATTAAAAAGCCGAAGTTAGGGGTTGAAAAGGTCTAAATATGATACAAAATTTCAAATAATGAGTGGAGAATGTAAGAATATGACTTACAATTATAATGGTGAATGTATAAAGATAAAATATGACATATTAAGTACAAATTATGAGTTGAAAAGGTCAAAGTATGAAATGAATAGTCAAAATCATAAGTTTGAGTCATAATCTTGAGATGCAAAATTGAAAATATCAAATAAGAATACAAATTAATTTCCCCACATTCTTGACTTTTCATCTAATTTTTCTTACTCTTTACTTTTTCGGATGTTTATGGCTTAACAAGGATACTTTAACTCATCAAGGTTAAGTTTACATTTTCATACTGGAGGAAATCTGTAGACCTCTTACTGGGGGACCAGGTAGAATACAAATATGATAGGATCTTGCGGGCCAGATATAACCGTTCCACGGGCCTGATTTGGCCCCTGGGCCTTGAGTTTGACACCTCTGATCTAAATAATGGATCAAAATCTGGTTCTGTAAGGACCTGGTTCTACATTTATCAAAGACATCAGTCCAGTTCTCTCACATCATTACCGTAAATCAAATTAAAAATGCGGTACCTGTAACTGTGAGATTAAAGAAACGAAGACTCAGACTGGACAAGTAAACAGTTTTATCTCTCGGTTTAGCTGCTGCAGGACAGTTTTCCTCCTCGCCTGCTCCTATCGGATATCAAGTTTGTATCAAGTCCCATTAGATAAAAATATGAATCCAAGGATGGAATCCGTGTTAAAATTGGCAAAGTGAGAGTTATAAAGCTCAACAAAGGAGCCGACCAATGCAGCATTAATTTTGAGTTTCAGTCTTGGTCTTTAGATTAAGTGCCTTTTATTTTAGTCATATTCTAGCCTTTTCTGCTCTTTATTTTTTTAGTCCATAGAAGTCCTCACATTTTAGTCTTTACTTTTAGTCCAAGCATTTATTCTCCAGTCTGAATCTGGTACCAGATCATGGTTCTGTGTTCTCTGCATCCTGCCAAACCTGGATCCTTTCTTTCTACAGCTGAGAGGCAGAAGAGATTCAGATTTACCCCCAGGAGAAATATCATGGATTTTAAATGTCTGACAACAAACTAAATTACAACTTAGTTAGTTTTAGTTATCACAGATCTGTTTTTGGCTCGTCTTTCTCATGGGAAAAAGCTGACCACAAACATTTTTAGTCAACGATATTAACACTGGAGCTCTTTATATGTTATGATGCAGCCTGAAGTTCAGCTCAGTAAAATGACTTTTAGGTAAATGTGAATGAAAGGTCAAGATGTGTTCAAATGTTACTTTTCAGTTTCAGTTTTTGATGAGAAATTTAAACACATTCATTGTGAGGACAAGAAATGTTTTCAGTATTTTTAAAGACATCAGATAAATCATGACCTTTTTATCCTTCAACTAAAGCTCTACTCTGTTTATACTAGCTCTGTTAAATTGGGTAGTCGAGTGGTATGTATAAGGACTCAGCTGGATACGGATATTAGGGCTGAACGACTTGCAAAAATAATCTAATTGCGATTATTTTTCCCAATACTGCGATTGCGATTTAATGTGCCATTATTCCTAGGTTCCCCATCTTATATGTTAGACAAACACAAGCAATAAATCAGTCTTTATTAAAAAGAGCACCATATTAGATATAAAACTAAGAATAAATAACTTGGAACAAAAGAAAAGCGATTTTGATTCATATGGAAAATTTGATATCAGTTGCTATATTGAGAGGGATGGCCTTTTCTTGTTGTTCTTGTTTTGAATAAAAAAACACATACATGAGAGAGAAAAGTAGGATTTTGTTAAAAAAAAAAAAGAAAAAAGAAAAAAATCTACAAAAAAACTCAGTTTGCAAATAGTGTAGACCAGTGATACTCAACGTGTGGCTCTGCAGCATCGTGTAGCTCTTTAGTGATGATTTGTTGCTCCTTTACGTTGTAATTTTAAATATTATTCCCCCCAGAAAACCTTTAAAAAAAAACTTTTTGGGCATTTTCACAATTTTTCAGCTATCTTTAGCTGTTAAGTACCACTTTATTCCTTTATGGGAGGGGGGTTTTGGCAACTTTTGCCCGATTTATTCCCCTTAAATCTGATTTTTGCCCTTTTTCACAATTTTTTGACACTTTTCACCTATTTAAGCTGCCTTTTGCTATTACATACCACTTGTTTCCTATTTTTTGCCAATTTTTTCTACTCGTTACAGCTTTTTGCTAGTTTTAGACACTTTTCACTCATTTTGTTGCCACTTTCTGACCATTTTCCATGTTTTCTCCCATTTTTTTGCCCCTTTTCACATACAAACCGCTGCTGCTTTTTTGACCATTTTTACCAGCTAAAACGTATTTTTATTGCAACTTCATGCTGTTTTTGCCACCTTTCACCACGTAGATTGTGGCTCTTGCAGAGGTTTTTTTTCGACAGTTTGGCTCTTTGGTTGAGTAACACTGGTGTAGAGCATAAAACATCTACTGCAAATAAATGTATCTGGTATTTTGACCCATTTCAGGTTAAAGAAATGTTTCACTGTCTGCGATTAGAGTATTGCAGCAGGCAATATCACGATTTAATCTAATTTGCGATTAATTGCCCAGCCCTAATGGATATCAGCACCATTAAAAACGAAAGCTCCTTATTTATAGATGAAAATGAAACTATTACAGCCCACCCCCCAATGAAAATTTCATCTTTTTAAAAAGTATTTCCCAGAGCTTTTTCAAACATCCTAGTTGGATGTTTTATGCTTATATTATTTTACTTTGCGCATAGAAACAAAATTATGTCACTACAAACAAAAACTACCATGGTCAGATTTATTACCACCTTTAGAGCTGACCTTTTTGTCCAGCCATGGCACAAACCACTGTTGTTCAGTGATAGTCTTTAACTTTGTAAAACTCAAAACATCACAGCAACAACCAAAGAAATCAGTTTAGACTTGAGTAAAAGAATTTAGTTTGCTAACAAGCTTTTATCCTGATGGTTTCACCAAGGATTTCAACACTGGATTCATCTTTCCTAATGGGACTTATTCAGTGTTTGAGGAGTAGAGGAGGAAGTCTGACCAGAGAGAAGGTGGCAGACAATGCTGCATTTCAGTTTTATAGCTTTATAATGCTAATGTGCTTTATACTTATTAGCTAGTAGTGTTTTTCTCAGCCGCAGATCCCAGGGTATTGACCACAGGCTCTCAGCTTTTGTGTCTGAAAGCATCAGTTCTTCCAACCACATATTTCAATGATTGGTTCCTGATCAATCGGGGCATCTCTAGTTTCTCCTCTTCTGTGTTGCTCCGTCTCATATCCTCTTTATCTGTCCTTGTCTTTAATCTCTCAGACATTAAGTTCAGAGTTGGCCGAAGCCAGAGACGAAACCAAGAAGACACAGAACGACGTCCTACACGCAGAGAACGTCAAAGCGGGCCGAGACAAATACAAAACCCTGCGCCAGATCCGGCAGGGCAACACGAAGCAGCGCATCGACGAGTTTGAGTCCATGTGAGGGCGCGTCTGCTCCCGGACTCTCGGCGGATGCTCGGTTTTTCATGGACAACAGATGCTCGCCCAGGCAATCTTGAGAAATCATCTTGTCAAAAAACTGCCAAAGTCCTGCCCCACGTTTCCACTCTGAAATCTAACGGACGTCTCCCTCGTACGGAGCTGCCTACGCCACTCTGAACAAGATCATCTTTAACCCTTAAAAGAAACTGTAAACCAAAATCCAAGCGTTTTTATTTTGAGCTAACATGGCCATAGAAAGCTGCGTTTTTGTTGTTTGCTTGAAGGTTTAGGATGTTTTCTGTTAACTATTACCTGTTCTGTTCTTTTGTTTTTAAGTAATCCCTGCTGCTTTGGTTTTGTTTGTTTTTTTTAATCAATGAAGCCCTTCTTTTAAGTTGTCTAACATGAATTTATCAAAGGTTATGATTGGAGGGAAACAGTAGGTCAACATTTCATTCAGCATCAAAGCTATGTTACATTTAGTCCAAACATATCACAAGCTAATTATGCTAAATCTCTTTGTGAGTCCGCATATATCACAATATTATAAAAATGACTGCAGTGTTTGAGCAGCTTCATGCCAGGCTGAATAAAACATCAACAACAGCAGTATTTGAATGAAAGTGAAGCTCGTAGGGAATAGAGCCACCTGAAAGCAGGTTCTGATGAATGAATGTAGCAGAGGTGACAAAGGGAAAGTGTTTTTTACATGTAGGGGTGCATCGCCCTCCAGTCAGAAAGTGTTAATGGTAGTCGTGCGTGTTCTCCTCATGCATCCTCGTGTTTGATTCCCAGTCACCACGGATGGTTTTCTCTGCCTACCAGCTCACAGAGGATCTCAGGGTGATTTTAAAGGACAGACGGAGGAACAGATCGGCCGTTTGTCAGTCTGTCTGATCATGTAAGTGCGCGTGAAAGGCCAAGTATGAATGTGTGCATGCGTGAAGAGCCCGCTTCCTCTCTGACTGGGGAGCTTATGAAAACATCAGTCCTCGACCCTGGGACAAGTCTCTACCTCAGTAATGTTAGCGGTGATGGCTGATCGTCAAACACTTGTGATGCCTCCCCTTCCCGCCTCTCCAGAAGGTCAAAAATGAAAGTTACATGGTTGCTGTTACATATTTGGGTGGTGCTTTTTGCAGCTCAGTCGCTATGTGATTGATTTGTAATGATTTTAAAAGAACAAATGATACTGCTATTTTAAACCTGGGCTTATATTTACATATTTTGAACTGTAAAAAGTTCTGCAGTGGCTCCAGTGAAGTGTCTAGTAATATTTGAGAAAGCATTTCTGAGGAACCACAGCCTCTCAAAGACACCAAGTTAGCTATAGTAAAAGAAGGAGTTGTAGGTCTACGTCTTCCTCCATCTGCTTGTGTTGTCAAGTTTTAGGCCAAAGACGTACTTACCATTTAACCTGCTTGCATACATGTTCAGCTGTTAGAGTTGCAATGAAGCTCCACCATTGTTATGCCTTATTTAGAGAGTCTAACTAATAACATGACAGCCTGATATCGCATGTCCCCGTCTGTGCATTTAGGCATCAGTGCGTGGAAGTGGAAGTTTCTACAGATGTCATCATTACAGTCCCTGCAAATGCATCTTCTTTGACATTTCATTAGCGTGTCAGAATGTCCTCATCAGATATGAGTTGAAAGTATGAAAACTAAACTAATACAAAGAAAGCCACGGATGCACTGAGCTTAAAGTTTTTACGGTCAGTCTTTTAACCAAAACACAGATCTGATTTCCAGGAGTTGCAGGTCTACGTCTCCCTCAAGTTGCGGGTTAAGTGTTGCCACAACATTAAGCCTCCAGAAAAGAATGACTGCCCAAGGAAGAAGTAGATCACCAATTTGTGTAATTTGCAAGGTGTGATTTACATCTGCGTTTCAGTCATTTCTGAGGACGAGCACAGCCCTAGGAGGTAGACCACCAACTCCTGAGTATTGCAAGTTAAAAGAACCAGTTTTGTCAAGAGTTTTGAAGTTTTGAAGAGCACTTGGCCCTGAATTGATTAAGACGACAAAATCGAATAATAACACTCCAGAAAGAAATGACTAACCAAGGAGGAGGTAGACCACCAACTCCTGTGTTTTGCAAGTTAAAAGAACCAGTTTTGTCTACAGAGTTTTGAAGTTTCGAAGAGCACTTGGCCCTGATTTGATTATTTAAGACGACAAAATCAACTAACACTTCCATAAAATTGTTACTGCCCAAGAAGAGGTAGACCACCAACTCCTGTGCTTTGCAAGTTGAAATAACCACCTTTATCAATGTAGTTGTGCAGTTTTGAAGAGAACGTGTCCCCTAAATGACTTTTTAAGATTAACAACATCAAGTAACAGTCCATAAAATCGTGACTGACCAAGGAAGGTGTTTTTCGAGGATAAGCACAGCCTCAGGAGATATGTAGCAGCCATCATGCCTATGCATGCCCACAAGTATAGCTCCAGCCTACTAGCTCTCTCCAAAGCAACCAAACTCCCTTTGATTAAAGTCTAATTTAGTTGCTGCAAAACAGTGGTGTTGCTGGTCTACCTCTCCCTTGAGCTGTATGTTGTTGAGTACTGCCACAACATTTATTCAGATTGAAACTGAAAATTGAAATAAACAAAGTCAACAATGTCCATTCCAGGAAATAATGACCACTGCCTAAGGAGGTGGTAGACCACCAACTCCTGTGTTTTGCAAGTTAGGATAACTGCCATGAAAATATCACCAAAAAAGGATGTAAGAGAATCCTGGCAGCAGCTGTAGACCTGGAAACCTTAAAAAGACAAATTGGATTGGTTTCTCTTCTGCCATTATCAGAAGTCCTGCTGCTGCTTCTTTAAATTAGGCGACAAAGAAGAAGTGGAGAACAGCTCACGTTGACTGTGTTTTTTCCACTTATCCCAAATGTAGAAACTCCAGTGGTTTTCAGATCTATTTAATATTAAGAACTTAAAATATGTAAATCACAGCCCATGTTTAAAATGAGAACTTTCCCTTTAAATGTCAGTGTTTTACATGTAACATGGCGTCTGAGGCCGTTTCTCGTTAAGGATGGACTCATTAGATTTAGATGCTTTTACAGAATAAGAGGAGTTAAACTAACATGAAGGGACCTCTAATTGCTCTAATATTTAAAGGAGAGCAGGCCAATTTCCTTTTCTAAAATCCTATTAAACATTTTAGCGCTCAGACAACAGATCAACTCTCTGGTGGGGTGGAAATGAGCTCAAGGGTGCATTTTTTGAACAAAGTTTTCCTTTTTTATTAACAATATGATGAAAATGTTTATGGTATTATGTTGAGGTGACAGCTGGTGTGGGTTGATCTTTTTTTAATAGTTTTAAAGTGAAAGCACTTGTATGAGAGCGGACACTGAAGCCTGCCTTTTGTGTTGAACTCCACAGTGTCCATTGTTCGGGTCACGTTTGCCATAGCAGGTGGAAATATGAACTCGTGCTTCCAGACCATATTTTTTTGTGTTTTGTACAAAGAAGCTAAACTAGCAGAAAGCATCGCACACTGGACGACTTCAGTGGAGGGGAAAACTCTTGTTGACACGTCCAAACTGCCCCCACATTCAAGCTGTGAGGCTTCAGTTGAATGTTTTTGGCCGGGCTGTCCCCTCCAATGAAGCCGGGGTGTGTGGTGATGCCTGCGCTGGCACCAGCTGTCACATCTTTGCTGTTTTTTTTCTCATTATGTTCATGTTTAGTGTTGTTTAAGATAGATGGCACAGATGGACTGCAGTCCATTTTCATTGGTTCACAAATAAAAGTTTTAAATTTTGAGCACGTTTCAGTGTGTGGATTTTAGCATATGCATGTTAATTTTATAGATTAAGGTTTGATGTTTATAGGAATGCATGCAAGTGTTTGTTTAAGGTTTAAGCCACAGCTGTGCTAAATTAACTGCACTGGTAATTACCAAAATACTTTTTATCTTTCTATAACGGTTAAAACATCAGTGTGTAGAAGTTATTTATGCTAAAATATACTTTTTATTGTTATCATGAAGTTTCAAATTTACTGTTTTACAAAAACAACAGAAAAAACAGGAAAGCACATGATTAATTATTAATTTAGATTCTAGTTATTTCCTGTCATTCCTGAACAGAAAAATCTGTTTTCAGTGGTTTAAATTTATTCTGACCTCTCAGAGAAGCCCAGTGAGCCGGCTCAGTTTGGGGTATAGAAAGCTGAATCCGTTTAAATTCCTCATTCCTGTTTAAAACAGTAGAATCTTCCTGATGCTGGATGGTCTCTGAGGCAGATAGGGAAAGACATCAAGTGTTCTCAGTGAGGTCAAGGCTGCTTTGGAGTCTGTTAGAGACTGGAACAAGGCTTTAAGGGAAGAACAGCTGCTAAGATCCAGGAACTCCTCAGATCTACCAGTGAGCACAAACACTGGACTGTAGGTGACTGGAAGAAGGAACTGTGGACAGACCAGGGTTGCTTCACTAGAAAAGCTGGAGAATTCTAATGCTATTGCACCCACACATTTTAGCACCCACCACCCACACAAATCATGCATCATGAACAAGAACGTCTACCACAACACCGTCGAGCATCACAGAACCCCTTCTGGACTGAATCTGATTGGTCTTGGGTTCATAAACCAAGAATTTGACGAGCCTAAGCACACTCCAAACCTGTGACAGCAGAGACGACTGGACCAAGAAGAAGGAGTCTGGAGGACTGGACAAGTCAAAGTCCAGTTTGATCTAAACCACGGGTGTCAAAATCAAGGTCTGGGGGCCAAATGCAGCCCACGGTGCAGTTTTACCCTGCCCGCAAGATCATTTCATATTTTCATAAGAAGTGGCTGACCGGAATGAGGTCTGCAGATTTCCTCCTGTATAGAAATGTAAATTTATCCTTGAAGATTTTAAAAAAATCATTGTTAAGTTATAAAAATCTGAAATAGCAGAGAGTAGAAATAGATAAAAGTCAGGAATGAGGGAAAGAAACCACTTTGTGTTTTCATTTCATATTTTCATTTTGCATCCCAAGATTATGACTGAAACTTAGGATTTTGACTTTTTATTTTAAATTTTTACCTTCTAAATTCCTGATTTTTACCTGTCCTCTTATTGTGATCTTTGAGTTTCACAATTTTTCATTTTAAGTCATATTGTGACCTTTTAAACTCCTGACTTTGACTTTTAATCCCATATTTTCAATTTTTAAACTCCTGATTGAGAATTTTATCTCATATTTTGACCTTTTAGAGTCACAATTTTGAAATTTTATCTTCTATTTTGAGCTTTTAAACACTTGATTTTGCAATTTATCTCATATCTTGACCTTTAAACTCATGATTTTAACTCTATCTCATATATTTGCCTTTTAAAAACCTTATTTTGACTTTTAATTTTGTATTTTGACCTTTAGGACTTATAAAGTTGACTTTTTATCTCAGATATGGAACCTTTAAGTCAGCAATACAGCGAAAACACAAGTGTTATTCCCAAAAGACTTTTGTATGAAACATCCATGTGTTTTATCATGATTGTAGATCATTTGAATGACTCTTTAACCTCAGGGCAGACAGACCCTACTGCCCCCCTGAAATCTCCAGTAGGTCCCAGACCCCAGGTTGGAAACCCAGGACTTACATTATTATTTCATGCTTCAGTGCAGTGGTTTTCACAGTGTAAGGTGGGCCTCCCCTAGGGGGCGCTGCAGGACTTCAGGGGAAGCAGGAACCATAAACCAGAAAAAAAATTTTGATTTTCTTTGTTGCTGTGTGTGGGGCAAATGGACAAACAAATAATTACTACAGAGCAGTGTTACTCAACCAAATAGCCAATCTGTTGAAAAATACCTTTGCAAGAGCCACAATCTAAGTGGTGAAAACAGCTTAAAGAAGCAATAAAAATAAGTTACAGGTGGCAAAAACAGGTGATAAGGGGCGAAAATGGGGAGATAAGTGGAAAAAGGGTCAGAAAGCAGCAAAGATGGGTGAGAAGTGACAAAAACAAGGGAAATAAAAAAAGAGGGAAAAGTGACTAAAATAGTCAAAAAGCAATCAAGAGTGGCAGAAATGGGCAAAAAAAAAAAAACAGGAAACAAATGGTATTTACTGGCAAAAGATAGCTTAAATGGGCGAAAAGTGGCAAAAAAAAAATGTGGAGAAAAAGAGGCAAAAAAAGAAGGTGCAAAGATGGGCAAAAAAGGAAATAAGTGGTATTTAATGGCAAAAAGTAGCTTAAATGGGTGAAAAGTGGCAAAAAATGTGAAAAAGGGCAAAAATTGTCCCTTTATTAACCTTTTCTGGGGTAATAATGTTCAAAATTAATATGTAAAAGAGCCACAAATAATCACAAAAGAGTTGGCTCCAGAGCAAAATGTTGAGTGACACTGCTACAGAGACTATACTGTAGAGTCAACGATTAAAGTTAGTATTTAAAGTTAGTCTAGTTTTAGTCGACAAAAACTCAGAACATTTTAGTCTAGTTTTAGTCGACAAAAACTCAAAACATTTCAGTCTAGTTTTAGTCAACAAAAACTCAAAACATTTTAGTCTAGTTTTAGTCAACAAAAACTCAAAACATTTTAGTCTAGTTTTAGTCAACAAAAACTCCAAATATTTTAGTCTAGTTTTAGTCAACTAAAACTCAAAACATTTTAGTCTAGTTTTAGTCAACTAAAACTCAAAACATTTTAGTCTAGTTTTAGTCAACAAAAACTCAAAATATTTTAGTCTAGTTTTAGTCAACAAAAACTCAAAACATTTTAGTCTAGTTTTAGTCAACTAAAACTCAAAATATTTTAGTCTAGTTTTAGTTGACAAAAACTCAAAACATTTTAGTCTAGTTTTAGTCAACTAAAACTCAAAACATTTTAGTCTAGTTTTAGTCAACAAAAACTCAAAACATTTTAGTCTAGTTTTAGTCAACAAAAACTCAAAACATTTTAGTCTAGTTTTAGTCAACAAAAACTCCAAATATTTTAGTCTAGTTTTAGTCAACAAAAACTCAAAACATTTTAGTCTAGTTTTAGTCAACAAAAACTCAAAACATTTTAGTCTAGTTTTAGTCAACAAATTTTCCAAATATTTTAGTCTAGTTTTAGTTGACAAAAACTCAAAACATTTTAGTCTAGTTTTAGTCAACAAAAACTCAAAACATTTTAGTCTAGTTTTAGTCAACAAAAACTCAAAACATTTTAGTCTAGTTTTAGTCAACAAAAACTCAAAACATTTTAGTCTAGTTTTAGTTGACAAAAACTCAAAACATTTTAGTCTAGTTTTAGTCAACAAAAACTCCAAATATTTTAGTCTAGTTTTAGTCGACAAAAACTCAAAATAATTTAGTCTAGTTTTAGTTGACAAAAACTCAAAACATTTTAGTCTAGTTTTAGTCAACAAAAACTCCAAATATTTTAGTCTAGTTTTAGTCAACAAAAACTCAAAACATTTTAGTCTAGTTTTAGTTGACAAAAACTCAAAACATTTTAGTCTAGTTTTAGTCAACAAAAACTCAAAATATTTTAGTCTAGTTTTAGTCAACAAAAACTCAAAATAATTTAGTCTAGTTTTAGTCAACAAAAACTCAAAATAATTTAGTCTAGTTTAAGTTGACAAAAACTCAAAACATTTTAGTCTAGTTTTAGTCAACTAAAACTCAAAACATTTTAGTCTAGTTTTAGTCAACAAAAACTCAAAACATTTTAGTCTAGTTTTAGTCAACAAAAACTCAAAACATTTTAGTCTAGTTTTAGTCAACAAAAACTCAAAACATTTTAGTCTAGTTTTAGTCAACTAAAACTCAAAACATTTCAGTCTAGTTTTAGTTGAAAAAAACTCCAAATATTTTAGTCTAGGTTTAGTCAACTAAACTCAAAACATTTTAGTCTAGTTTTAGTCAACTAAACTCAAAACATTTTAGTCTAGTTTTAGTCAACTAAACTCAAAACATTTTAGTCTAGTTTTAGTCAACTAAACTCAAAACATTTTAGTCTAGTTTTGGTCCATGAAAACTCAAAATATTTTAGTGTAGTTTAGTTGACGAAACTCAAAACATTTAAGTCTAGTTTTAGTCTAGGTTTAGTCAACGAACACTCAAAACATTTTAGTCTTGTTTCAGTTGACAAAACTCAAAACATTTTAGTCTAGTTCTAATCGACGAAAACTCAAAACATTTTAGTCTAGTTTTAGTCAACTAAACTCAAAACATTTTAGTCTAGTTTTAGTCAACTAAAACTCAAAACATTTTAGTCTAGTTTTAGTCAACAAAAACTCAAAACATTTTAGTCTAGTTTTAGTCAACAAAAACTCAAAACATTTCAGTCTAGTTTTAGTTGAAAAAATCTCAAAACATTTTAGTCTAGTTTTAGTTGACAAAAACTCAAAACATTTTGGTCTAGTTGTAGTCAACAAAAACTCAAAACATTTTAGTCTAGTTTTAGTCAACAAAAACTCAAAACATTTTAGTCTAGTTTTAGTCAACAAAAACTCAAAACATTTTAGTCTAGTTTTAGTCAACTAAAACTCAAAATATTTTAGTCTAGTTTTAGTTGACAAAAACTCAAAACATTTTAGTCTAGTTTTAGTCAACAAAAACTCAAAACATTTTAGTCTAGTTTTAGTCAACTAAAACTCAAAATATTTTAGTCTAGTTTTAGTTGACAAAAACTCAAAACATTTTAGTCTAGTTTTAGTCAACAAAAACTCAAAACATTTTAGTCTAGTTTTAGTCAACTAAAACTCAAAATATTTTAGTCTAGTTTTAGTTGACAAAAACTCAAAACATTTTAGTCTAGTTTTAGTCAACAAAAACTCAAAATATTTTAGTCTAGTTTTAGTTGACAAAAACTCAAAACATTTTGGTCTAGTTTTAGTCAACAAAAACTCAAAACATTTTAGTCTAGTTGTAGTCAACAAAAACTCAAAACATTTTAGTCTAGTTTTAGTCAACTAAAACTCAAAATATTTTAGTCTAGTTTTAGTTGACAAAAACTCAAAACATTTTAGTCTAGTTTTAGTCAACAAAAACTCAAAATATTTTAGTCTAGTTTTAGTCAACAAAAACTCAAAACATTTTAGTCTAGTTTTAGTCAACTAAAACTCAAAATATTTTAGTCTAGTTTTAGTTGACAAAAACTCAAAACATTTTAGTCTAGTTTTAGTCAACAAAAACTCAAAATATTTTAGTCTAGTTTTAGTCAACAAAAACTCAAAATAATTTAGTCTAGTTTTAGTCAACAAAAACTCAAAATAATTTAGTCTAGTTTAAGTTGACAAAAACTCAAAACATTTTAGTCTAGTTTTAGTCAACTAAAACTCAAAACATTTTAGTCTAGTTTTAGTCAACAAAAACTCAAAACATTTTAGTCTAGTTTTAGTCAACAAAAACTCAAAACATTTTAGTCTAGTTTTAGTCAACAAAAACTCAAAACATTTTAGTCTAGTTTTAGTCAACTAAAACTCAAAACATTTCAGTCTAGTTTTAGTTGAAAAAAACTCCAAATATTTTAGTCTAGTTTTAGTTGACAAAAACTCAAAACATTTTAGTCTAGTTTTAGTCAACAAAAACTCAAAACATTTTAGTCTAGTTTTAGTCAACAAAAACTCAAAACATTTTAGTCTAGTTTTAGTCAACAAAAACTCAAAACATTTTAGTCTAGTTTTAGTCAACTAAAACTCAAAACATTTCAGTCTAGTTTTAGTTGAAAAAAACTCAAAATATTTTAGTCTAGTTTTAGTCAACAAAAACTCAAAATAATTTAGTCTAGTTTTAGTTGACAAAAACTCAAAACATTTTAGTCTAGTTTTAGTCAACTAAAACTCAAAACATTTTAGTCTAGTTTTAGTTGACAAAAACTCAAAACATTTTAGTCTAGTTTTAGTCAACTAAAACTCAAAACATTTTAGTCTAGTTTTAGTCAACAAAAACTCAAAACATTTTAGTCTAGTTTTAGTCAACAAAAACTCAAAACATTTCAGTCTAGTTTTAGTTGAAAAAATCTCAAAACATTTTAGTCTAGTTTTAGTTGACAAAAACTCAAAACATTTTGGTCTAGTTGTAGTCAACAAAAACTCAAAACATTTTAGTCTAGTTTTAGTCAACAAAAACTCAAAACATTTTAGTCTAGTTTTAGTCAACAAAAACTCAAAACATTTTAGTCTAGTTTTAGTCAACTAAAACTCAAAATATTTTAGTCTAGTTTTAGTTGACAAAAACTCAAAACATTTTAGTCTAGTTTTAGTCAACAAAAACTCAAAACATTTTAGTCTAGTTTTAGTCAACTAAAACTCAAAATATTTTAGTCTAGTTTTAGTTGACAAAAACTCAAAACATTTTAGTCTAGTTTTAGTCAACAAAAACTCAAAACATTTTAGTCTAGTTTTAGTCAACTAAATCTCAAAACCTTTTAGTCTAGTTTTAGTCAACAAAACTCAAACATTTTAGTCTAGTTTTAGTCAACAAAAACTCAAAATATTTTAGTCTAGTTTTAGTTGACAAAAACTCAAAACATTTTGGTCTAGTTTTAGTCAACTAAAACTCAAAACATTTTAGTCTAGTTTTAGTCAACAAAAACTCAAAACATTTTAGTCTAGTTTTAGTCAACAAAAACTCAAAACATTTTAGTCTAGTTTTAGTCAACAAAAACTCAAAACATTTTAGTCTAGTTTTAGTCAACTAAAACTCAAAACATTTCAGTCTAGTTTTAGTTGAAAAAAACTCCAAATATTTTAGTCTAGTTTTAGTTGACAAAAACTCAAAACATTTTAGTCTAGTTTTAGTCAACAAAAACTCAAAACATTTTAGTCTAGTTTTAGTCAACAAAAACTCAAAACATTTTAGTCTAGTTTTAGTCAACAAAAACTCAAAACATTTTAGTCTAGTTTTAGTCAACTAAAACTCAAAACATTTCAGTCTAGTTTTAGTTGAAAAAAACTCAAAATATTTTAGTCTAGTTTTAGTCAACAAAAACTCAAAATAATTTAGTCTAGTTTTAGTTGACAAAAACTCAAAACATTTTAGTCTAGTTTTAGTCAACTAAAACTCAAAACATTTTAGTCTAGTTTTAGTTGACAAAAACTCAAAACATTTTAGTCTAGTTTTAGTCAACTAAAACTCAAAACATTTTAGTCTAGTTTTAGTCAACAAAAACTCAAAACATTTTAGTCTAGTTTTAGTCAACAAAAACTCAAAACATTTCAGTCTAGTTTTAGTTGAAAAATCTCAAA
The DNA here is from genome assembly GCF_018320785.1 of Cheilinus undulatus. Classification (NCBI taxonomy): domain Eukaryota; kingdom Metazoa; phylum Chordata; class Actinopteri; order Labriformes; family Labridae; genus Cheilinus; species Cheilinus undulatus. The sequence goes on from NC_054888.1 coordinate 3,077,211, forward strand.
ACATTTAAGTCTAGTTTTAGATGACAAAAACTCAAAACATTTTAGTCTAGTTTTATTCAACTAAAACTCAAACCATTTTAGTCGAGTTTTAGACAACAAAAACTCAAAACATTTTAGTCTAGTTTTAGTCAACAGAAACTCAAAACATTTAAGTCTAGTTTTAGTCAACTAAAACGCAAAAACATTTTAATCTTGTTTTAGTCAAGAAAAACTCAAAACATTTTAATCTTGTTTTAGTCAACAAAAACTCAAAACATTTTAGTCTAGTTTTAGTCAACTAAAACTCAAAATATTTTAGTCTAGTTTTAGTTGACAAAAACTCAAAACATTTTAGTCTAGTTTTAGTCAACAAAAACTCAAAACATTTTAGTCTAGTTTTAGTCAACAAAAACTCAAAATATTTTAGTCTAGTTTTAGTTGACAAAAACTCAAAACATTTTAGTCTAGTTTTAGTCAACAAAAACTCAAAATATTTTAGTCTAGTTTTAGTCAACAAAAACTCAAAACATTTTAGCATAATTTTAGTCAACGAAAACTCAAAACATTTGAATCTAGTTTTAGTTGACAAAAAGTCAAAACTTTTTAGTCTAGTTTAAGTCAACAAAAAGTCAAAACATTTTGGTCTAGTTTTAGTTGACGAAAACTCAAAACATTTTAGTCTAGTTTTAGTCAACGAAAACTCAAAACATTTTAGTCTAGTTTTAGTCAACGAAATCTCAAAACATTTTAGTCTAGTTTGAGTTGACGAAAACACAAAACATTTTAGTCTAGTTTTAGTCAACAAAAGTCAAAACATTTTAGTCTAGTTTTAGTCAACAAAAACTCAAAACATTTTAGTCTAGTTTAAGTCAACAAAAAGTCAAAACATTTTAGTCTCGTTTAAGTTGACAAAAACTCAAAACATTTTAGTCTAGTTTTAGTCAACAAAAACTCAAAACATTTTAGTCTAGTTTTAGTCAACGAAAACTCAAAACATTTTAGTCTAGTTTTAGTCAACTAAAAGTCAAAATATTTTAGTCTATTTTTAGTTGACAAAAACTCAAAACATTTTAGTCTAGTTTTAGTCAACAAAAACTCAAAACATTTTAGTCTAGTTTTAGTCAACAAAAACTCAAAACATTTTAGTCTAGTTTTAGTCAACGAAAACTCAAAACATTTTAGTCTAGTTTTAGTCAACAAAAACTCAAAACATTTTAGTCTAGTTTTAGTCAACAAAAACTCAAAACATTTTAGTCTAGTTTTAGTCAACAAAAACTCAAAACATTTTAGTCTAGTTTTAGTCAACAAAAACTCAAAACATTTTAGTCTAGTTTTAGTCAACAAAAACTCAAAACATTTTAGTCTAGTTTTAGTTGACAAAAACTCAAAACATTTTAGTCTAGTTTTAGTCAACAAAAACTCAAAACATTTTAGTCTAGTTTTAGTCAACAAAAACTCAAAACATTTTAGTCTAGTTTTAGTTGACAAAAACTCAAAACATTTTAGTCTAGTTTTAGTCAACAAAAACTCCAAATATTTTAGTCTAGTTTTAGTCAACAAAAACTCAAAACATTTTAGTCTAGTTTTAGTCAACAAAAACTCAAAACATTTTAGTCTAGTTTTAGTTGAAAAAAACTCAAAACATTTTAGTCTAGTTTTAGTCAACAAATCATCACAGATCTATTTTTGTCTGCTTAGTCTAGATTTTGTCATGGAAAAAATGCGTTTAATGAACATTTTAGTCATAGTTTTAGTCGACAAGATTAACACTGGTACCAGGAAAGGCTGAAGATGAAGGATGATCTGCTAGTTAATTACTGAAACTAAATATCTGATTGCCACAGTAAGATGGATGTTTAAAGACATGCAAACCAAAACATTAAAAATAGAGAAAATGTTGCTTGGATTTTTTAAATGCTATTTTTTGTGGGTGTGGGGCTACGAGGGGGAGGCTCACTTGCCCACACTTTGAAAACCCCTGCTTTGGTTTTTAGTTCTTCACTCGTGTTAATGCAGGATAACATTTCCGACAAACCTTAGTTTCTTCCCCCAGCCATAGTTCTCTGTCAGACCAAATAAGATCGACCTCCAGGATTTATTTTACCCTCTACCTTTACAAGCCTTCCAGGGACGGCTGCTGAGAAGCATCCCCACAGCAGCATCCCCACAGCATGATGCTGCCACCACTGTGCTCCACAGCGGGGATGGTGTGTTAGTGTAAAAATGTCATGTGAGGAATAAGTCAGAGATGTTTAAAGCAAAACTCTTTTTAATTAACAATTCACAGTTACAGTTGAAAATATAATCAGTCATAGTTAGTCTACTGAAACAGAATAATCATGCTATCGTTGTTTAGGGACAGAGCGTTGTATCACCTGCAGCACAGAAGGGAATGTTATAAAATGGTTTCCAGTTTTACTATCACAGACGTCCATAAATGCCACGTTTCTGGACGGTTCTACTGAAACCAACACAACACTTACTGCAGAAACACAGGCCAGGGTTGTTTTTAGAGAAATCTTTACAGCTAGCATCATGTCACAGTTCAGGCATAAACACAAATATTTACAAACAAAAGGAAAACATGCAGAAACAAAACATGCATAACAGATAGCTGAACATAGTTCAGAGTATTGGATGTGTCATAAGCACAATGCCATGAAGAGGCATTACTTTGGGCCCACGCTCAGTGCCACGCTGACACACGGTGCCAGGAGGCCAGAACGAAGGCGCTTCTTCAATATACTCAAAGGTTCTCTCATCAACAGCACGTGTTCCTGTACAGCTCTTCACCGTCGGTACAGTGGGACACGTTGGATAGGAAAGAAACCTGCGGGCTTTATGGAGCTGGCTTGGAACGAACCGGATAGTGAGCTCGTGATTGATCCATGGCGGCCATTTTTAAAGGTATGCCACATTTCTGTCAGCCTTATCAGGTTAGAACATGAGTGAAATCATTTATTATTTAAATTAAATGCTAACTTTTCCCACATGAATCAAAACACTTGATTTTTCCTGTAAAGTCTGGCAGTTTGGACTATTTTTATCCTGGGATAAAAGTGCTGGTTGTCTCATGACAGCAAGATGATTTCTAAGTTTTCTCATGGTCGTGGGAACTTAACCTGATACTTTGAGAAATGAAGAGTTATCCAGGGATAATTCAATGGAGAAAACATCCTCAACAGACTTTTTATGGGCAATTTGAGTAAAGAAAACACAGATATGCACCAGTTTAAGGCCACCATACTAGGAAGTCATGTACTAATTCAAAGAAATGTCAGCACTGGCTTAGTAAGTGCAACGGTAGCTTCTAAAGTCAGATTTCCTGCAGGTTAAAGAATAATTCACTGCTTCAAAGAGGACATTGTTTTTTTAGGTTAGCATAGCTTTATATGTTTACAAATACATTAAAATAGCCTGGAGTTAGCTCGCTAAACCTCCTTTTTAAAGAGTAGACATTAAATAAAACATTGCTTAATTTATTTAAAATTCTGCAGGTAGAGGTCAGAGTGGCACAGAAAACAGGCTAGGTACATTATTGACACATTTTAGCAGTTTTAATGGTTGATAACTTTAAATCAGTGGTTAATATTTGTTTCTATTAAGACTTCATCTTTTTGTGAAGTCAGCAGTTGCATAATATAAACTTACCAATCACGTCACTAGCTAACTCGGCTTAAAAGATGCCGGCCCCGCCCCTTTCAGGGCGAATAATTCCAGCAAAATAAATAATGGTAAAAAAGCTTAAAATGAGAAAACCACACAGTTTAACAGCTATTAGGCACCTGAATCAGACAGGGGAAGAACTTGTTTCTCACATTTTTACTGCTCTAAGGCTACTTTGTAACTTCTTTTTGTCACTTTTAATCCAGTTTTACTGCTTTAAGGCTAATTTGTGACTTTTTTGCCCTTTTAATCCATTTTTACAGCTTTAAGGCTACTTTGTCACTTCTTTTGCCCTTTTAATCCATTTTTACTGCTTTAAGGCTACTTTGTCACTTCTTTTTTGCCCTTTTAATCCATTTTTACAGCTTTAAGGCTACTTTGTCACTTCTTTTTGCCCTTTTAATCCATTTTTACAGCTTTAAGGCTACTTTGTCACTTCTTTTTGCCCTTTTAATCCATTTTTACTGCTTTAACGCTACTTTGTCACTTCTTTTTGCCACTTTTAATCCATTTTTACAGTTTTAAGGCTACTTTGTCACTTCTTTTTGCCCTTTTAATCCATTTTTACTGCTTTAACGCTACTTTGTCACTTCTTTTTGCCCTTTTAATCCATTTTTACTGCTTTAACGCTACTTTGTCACTTCTTTTTGCCACTTTTAATTCAGTTTTACAGTTTTAAGGCTACTTTGTCACTTCTTTTTGCCACTTTTAATCCATTTTTACTGCTTTAAGGCTACTTTGTCACTTCTTTTTGCCACTTTTAATCCATTTTTACAGTTTTAAGGCTACTTTGTCACTTCTTTTTGCCACTTTTAATCCATTTTTACTGCTTTAAGGCTACTTTGTCACTTTTTTTGACTCCATCTGTATTGATGGATAATCAATGGTTTAAAAAAAAAAAAACCCTGATCTTTTACCTCCAGTGAAATCGCTCCTCTCTAGGTAGTGCTTAGGTAGAGTAACATGCATTTAAAGTGGCCGCCATGGGATAAAGGACTTACTCATTATATCAGTGATATTGTAGGATGGTTAGGGCCTGTCCACTGAATGTTTAATTTCACTCCAAAGATAGGTCTGTTCATGAGCAAAAATCTATTTCCTGTGGTTTCAAGCATTTAAAGTCATTTAACAGGATATTTAAGCGTAGAAAATCTAAAATGAACCGACCCCAACCTCTATAGTTTCAGATGAAGTAAGAAGTAAACTGGAAGCAGCGTTTCCACCAAGTGTCCTGGTTCAGGTTTAGAACGGTTCACAGATATTTGCATTTACATGTTGAGCAGGAAAGAGCTGACTATCTAGAGATGCACCTGTGGGAAAATTAAATGTGTCGGTGCATACCTGGAACAGTCTTATGTTTTTAGCCTCCTTCTGTTGTGTGCGTAGCCATGTAATTAGGAAGCGTGGAGCTGGACATCGACAGGAGACAGAAACTTCCTGTGTGAAAATTTAATTCCACAAAAATGCCGTTTCTTTGCAGTGGCGTCGCTTCTTTAGTTTGCACATCTACTAGCAGTAATACGGTAGTTGAGCTCACAGCCTTCTGGGACAGATTCACAGCTACTGAGCGGCTCTGCCTTTCTCTGATGAGCCTTCTGATCGAACCAGCGCTCCACTGGGTTTATTTACTCATCAGCATACTCCCCGTTTTCTTTGAAAGCATTGTTAAGACCTGGTGAGGGAGAAAAGCGGTTAAAAAGTTGCCCCAGAGCTCACTGGTTTGGCACTTATGGGACTGACGGCACATGTTTCATACTGGTATTCTGATTGCAGTGGTTTAGAGCAGTGGTTCTCAACGTTTGGGTTGGGACCCCCATGGAGGTCGCGAGACACTGGGGGGGGGGGTGTCGCAAGATGCCCTAAAGAAACTACGAATATTTTTTAAATTACACCAATTTTGCTAAATTTTAACCAGTTTTTATCACTTTTACCCACCAATTTTGCCAATTTTAACACATTTTAACTACTTAAAACCCATTTTTCCCATTTCAAACCCTTTCCAACACTTTTTTATGCCTTTTTTTGCCACTTTTATACCACATTTTGCTACTTTACACCTATTGTTGCCTCTGTTGACCCATTATTGCCTCTATTAACAACTTTTTACCACACTTTATGCCCATTTCAACCACATTTCACTATTTGATATGCTCATTTTTAACAGTTGAACGCATTTCTGCCAATTTCTGCCCATTTTTCTGTCTCAGTTAACCCTTTTTGCCGGTTTATATCAATGTTTTATCCCATCTCACCAAATCTCCACCCATTTTTGCCAATTTAAAGTCAATTCAGCCACTTTTTGATTCCCCGTACCACTATCTATGCCCGTTTTTGCCACTTCAACCAATTTTTTGCCACTTTTTGCTTATTTTTTGCCAATTTGATCATATTGTTGCCACTTCTAAGCAATTTCTGCTACTTTTAAAATCCAATTTCAACACCTTTTCAGCCATTTTTTGCCATTTTAACCCATTTTATTTCTGTTTTTAACAAAAGGGATTTAAACCCATTTTTAAGAAGGCTATCTACCACAAAAATTAATAAAAAGTATACTTGCTTCTTTGATAAGAGTGGTTATTTTTCAGGTTAAAGCTCTCCCCTTTATCCCCACTGTACTTTCAGGTACAGTGGGGGTTCCTGGTCTCTTACACCTTTATTTTTGGGGTCCTGGGCTACAGATGCAGACAACTATTGCGATGCTATGCTAGTGCTTCTTATACACTAAATTTGATGGTGTTTACCAGCTGCAGCTGTGATTTTCTTCTGGGATAAGTAGTTCCATGGCCAGAGGAAGGAGAGCACAGAATTCTAGATGAACTCTGTAGTACCGTACCAAACCGGACTGAACCGAACCGGACTGAACCGAAGCGGACTGCTTGGTGGAAACCATATGGAGATTTAATTGGTGCCCATGTTTACCAAAGCCAGCTTCAAACCCAAAAGCGTGATTATAGAGATTGTGATACCTAACCAAAGTAGGCAGACAACTCCTTTAGTTTCATAACATACGTGAAATAATTGTCTTAAAGCAATTTCCACAAGATTAAAAGTTGGAACATCTCGATTGGAACAAAGCTGTTGTCAATGCACTTCCTCATAAGCAACAAAACAGCGAGTGTTTGATAAATACAGATCAACAAGTCCATGTACTGTATATAACACCAGCGACTTAGTTAATGATACAATTTGTATCAAACGAGGTTTTCTCTGTCTAGCATGGATTCAGCTGGGATCTGCTACAGACGAGGCTGGACGCTGTTCACCAAAAGCACAGCAGGGTTAAATATATTTACAGTACGTACATGTTTGATGTTCTCTGTCTGTAGCAGAAACCAGAGTCGACCCAGAGTAGAGGGCCAGAGAGAGAGAGAGAGAGAGAGAGAGAAAGAGAGAGATGTCCCTTACTAAAACTAAGGTACACACGACAGGGTCACCCATCTCTACAGCTACAACTCTGACGTCGTCTCCAATGAGACGGCCATCTTTCAGACACCCGACGAAGGCCAAACGACACACGAAGAGATAAATATAGTACACAGACCTCAGTCAGAGAGAAGTTTGAAGAAGGACGGAGGACCAGGAGGAGGTTTGAAAACAGTCACCAAGTTGTCCAGCTGAAATTCAAACTCTGTCTGCCTCAGGTCTTCGAAATAGTACAGCAGGAAGAGCACTAAGGCTGTCAACATGTTCATATGGGAAAAAACCTCTTTTTTTTCTGTCTGCTGAAGGTTTGAGAAACTTACAATCAGATTTTTCACCAAATTCTGCAGACAGAATAAAAAAACTCATACACTTCTGCTCTAAAACACTGATGAGCAATCCAGGCTGGCTACACACTAGACTAGCAGATATTTTATGTGTTTTTGGACTTTATTTTGATAGCTGAAGACAGGCTTGAAATATGTGGAGAGGGAAAGGAGGAGTCCATCCTTAAAGGGGACATATTCGACCCCTTTAAGACAAGTTAATATCGGTTTCAGAGTCCCCAAAACATGCCTGTGAAGCTTGTTGCTGATAAACACTCCAGTTTTGGATTTTTGCATGTCTAAAATCCTCTCTGTTTCAGCCCTGCTCAGAACGAGCTGTGGCTTTAAATGTTACTGAGCTGTCTGACTCCGCCCCTGGCCACGCCCCTCACAGGAAATGGATGTTGCTTAATGGATGTGGCTCTCCAGATCTTCTGAGGATCAGGAGAGGAGGGTGGAACTTACTTCCAAGCAGGGAGGGGCAACTGAACCTGGGGGCGGGGCTAACTCCCCAAAAAAGGGGAAAATCTGAGAACGGCTTGGTTCAGCACACATTTTCTGAAAGGTGGAGAAGGAGAGGGGTGATGGAATGGATTTTTCTGGTTCCTGAGGGATTGTGGACAGGCCAGAAAAGCCTTAGAGTGTATTTTGCTAGCCTTCAAATTCGGACGTCTGTTCAAGTGAACTAACAGGAGCCTGCAGTGTAGGGTCCACAGCGCCCCCTAGCCCCTTGAAACAGCACTGATATCTTCCCCTATGAAATGGGACAACCCTCCAGACTCCTGCAGTATAGTAACTGCTGTTTTTTTTTTATTATATCCAAAATCAAAAGACCATAATGCATTAAAAAGATTAAATTATATTAGATTGTTGTCAAACAATCTGGAAAAATCACTTCAATCTCATTTTGACCTTTTAACCTCATGATTTTGAATTTCTATCCTTTGTGGTTAAATGTTGGCCCTGTTAGGCTCTGATGGAGTTTGACAGTCCTGCTCTAGAGTGTAGCCAGCCTTAGACAATGTGCCAGAGTCAATTTAAAAGAGGGAAAACTCAGATTTGGGTGCCTAGGACTTCTATCTTTGTTGCCAATATATAGAAACAGGTATTGATATAATCTGATGGTTTCCAAGCTTTAAAGAGAAAGTCATGAAAAGAGAAAGAACTGTCTTAAATTTATGAATACATTGGAAACATTTCAATGTATCTGTGAAATTTAGATCCTGTGAAGGAGTTTGCTTGCATGTTTTTGTTACTTAAAACAAAAATTAACTCACTTTTGGTTGCCTAGGACGATGTCATTATCTGATTTATACTTGAACCATACTAAAGTTTCAGATTTGGGCCTGGAGAGCACATAACCTGTGGTAATATTTAAATAATCCTTCCTCTCAGCCATATTTGATATCAGTGTAGTAACAAAAAAGTGCCTTTTGAATTCGATGCATAAAAAGTTCTTCATGAACAGACCTCTGCTAAATAAATAAAGAAAAAGAGGGCAGATCCAGTCAGAGGTTTCCTCAGGTGTATGCTCCTTCTCTCTTTAGAGTTGTTTTACCTGCCGTGCACAGTGACTAGAGCTGTGATTGGTCCATCTACAGCATCGTTGTTCATTCATAAGAGTAGAAAGGCTCATCCAAAGCTTCCAAGTGCAGAGGAGGTAAGCTCTAGTTTCCTACTCTTACATACCGCTGTTGTTTTGGGTTTAAATGGCGATCTTGTTTGTTTTTCAGTATCCTGTTTGAGCTTTCTCCGCCAGAATGGCGGCAGCAAGCTGCTGTGGGTCTGTGATGTGGGGGCTCCTCGCCATCACCCGGCTCACCAGCTCAGACGGGAAGATGTTGCACAGGTTGACATACACCTTCTCCCTCATGTCTTCGTAGCGGGTGTGCGCAGGGGACTCTGGGTGGATATATGAGGGCGGGGCATGCGAGGGAAGTGAGAGGTGGGAGCTGTAGGGAGGTAGAGGGGCGCTGGGCGGGTGAGACGGGGGTGGTGGGTGGTTTAGGTAGTGAGTCGGGGATGGGTGGAGGGCAGGGTGAGAGGAATGGTGAGGGGCGTAGCCATCCTGGGGCCAAGGCGGGGCGTGCCAGGAGGACTGACGGGTGTCAGGAAGGCTCTGATAGGCTGACGCCTCGTACCTGGACGGCGGTAGCGGAGGCTGTCTGTAGTACGAGTCCCACCCAGTTAGAGCTTTAGAGCGGTGATGGTGTGAGGTGGAGAGGTGCTCATACAGGTGTGAGTCTGACACGCTTTCAGCTCGGGTGGGGGCCAGACAGCGCCCTAAAGGTGAGCCGGGAGGGTGGGGGTTGGACTGTGGGAGGGAGTGGTAGTCGCCGGGGCAGCTGGAGCGTGCGGCCAGCGGCTGGTGCTGGAGATGTGGAGGTAACGGGTACAGAGGGCGCTTTGGTGGGGTGTCGGGTGGTGGCTGATCGTGAGCGCAGGTCCGGAGGTGGTAGCTGTGGACTGCAGGGTTGGACGCGTGGCCGTGCTGGATGTTTGTGTACTCTGCAGGATGGAGGCTGCAGAGTTCGTGGTTTGAAGCAGCGTGGTGAGGATACAGCCGGCTGTGAGGGTTGGCGAAGTGCATACTGTCTTCCAGTAACGGATCAGGAGGACATCCGGGACACGGCCTCTCGCTGTACGAGTCGCAGCTGCTACCACAACTCACACTGCTCTCGCTGCCGCATTCAGACCCCGCCGAGCCCATGGAGCCCAGCCGCAGGTCCGAGTCATTGGGGAAGCGACAGTCCGGGCTGCGTCTGGAGGACAGGCTCAGGCCGGAGTAAGCACGTGTCACCGAGTAGTAGCTCAGGTCCGGAGACTCACAGTGAGGGTAAAGGTCATGACCCGGGGCGGACAGGGCGTGAGGAGTGGTCGCTCTTGGCTGCTGCTCCTGTGGAAGGCTCAGAGCAGAGGGAGGAGCTCCTCCAGGAGCAGGAGACACAGTCAGACTCCCGCTACAGCTGCTGCCTCCACCGCTACCACACAGGCCGCTCTTCTGGCTCTCCAGCCGGCCTTTCACCAGCAGCTTCTCCTCGGCGTCGCTGTACGACAGGGCGCGGATGCTTGGGTCGGACTGGCGCTTCGGAGCGCCTTTCTTCACCTCGATGCTGCCAGCGGGAACGCTGTGGCTCTTCACAAGCCCGGGGTCTGTCTGGTGTTTGGTGGTGACGCAGGTTTTGGCGCTGGCACGCAGCTCATCGGCCACGGCACGCTGAGGCTGAGCTCCCCTCTCTGGATGGTAATATTTACACTTGTGGCCGTAAGTGCACTTCTTTCCTGGAGCAGACAGGAGGAGACGGATTTAACTACACAGGAAGTATTCAGCAAAAAGCATGCAAACTTTCAGAAGGCATTGTTTACACTCCAAACTTGGCCTTGTTTTACATGTGGCTTGTTTTTGATTTATTCACTTATTACTTGTGTGCACACACTGATAAATAAATAAACCTTTCCATAAAACAACACACATACCTCAAGCAGTCCAGGCTCATTTATTTATATCTGCTAATTTATTTTTCTTCTTAATATTAATGTAGTCCATTAAACCACCAGGATTTTAACTGTGACATTATTTTTGATACATTATAGAGAGTGAATAGGCTTATTAGTATGCTGTAAAACAGAGAGAATGGCTATATAGGCTTAAATACTGACATTTTTCCTTTTTTGTTTTTAATTCATAAAACTAATGAAAAATAATAATGAAACAGATAATCGGTGACATTTTCCTTTTTTTTTAATTAATAAAACTAATTAAAAAAACTAATAAAACTAAATCTGTGATACTTTTCCTTTTTTTGTTTTTTTTTTAATTCAAATAACTAATTAAAAACAAAAATAAAACTAATAAACAGCAGTTTTTTTCCTCTTTTGTTTTTAATTCATAAAACTAATTACAAAACACTAAGAAACTAATTAAACTAATAATCTGTGATATTTTTTCCTTTTTTTAATTATTCATATAACTAATTAAAAAAATTCTAAAAACGAATAAAACTAATAATTGGCGACATTTTTCCTTTTGTGTTTTTGTTTTTAATTCATAAAACTAATTTTAAAAATTAAAAAAACCTAACAAAACTAGTAATCTGCAACATTTTTCCTTTTTTTGTTTTTGTTTTTAATTCAAAAACCGAAAAAGGAGAAAGGGCATCAATTATTGGTTTTATGGTTTCTGTCAAGAAATGGAAAATGAGTGAAGCTGGTCGTTTTCTTGATTTCCATACAGTCAAATGCCCTTTGAAAATAAATTACACTTTGGTACCCTGACCTTTTTGTCAAAAACATTAAAAAACAGAAAGTGCCTGTTTTTTTTTTGTTTTTGTTTTTTTTTTTACTTTTTCTATCAGAACAAAAAAAATGCTAAAATGAGAGTTTCCCCAGATTTTTGAGTCTGACCAGTCTCAACCAGAAAATTTTGACTGGTGTGTCTTCTACGTGATCATATCTCTGATTTAAACCAACTGACTACTGAATGCACTTTGAGCGGCAGAACTGGATGAAATGTGGAAGTTTCACAGCAAAGGACGAGTTCAGCCAATCAGGGATGTAGCTGTGACTTGTAGGATTGTGGGTAATGTAGTCCTGTTGGCTGAGATCCTGAATAAACCACGTTTTTCTTAAAATGACGTTGATTATTTATCATTTATTTCTCTTAAATAAGCTGTTGATTTAATTGAGAAAAATGATGATCCATTATATTAGTGTGCTTGCAGAGATGTTGTATTCTGTATTTGTGCTCCCACCATATGGACACGGCTGTTTCTTCTGCTCCGGCATGACGGGCCTTTTCCTCAGGAAGTTGTCTAAGCTTGGCCCGTGACGGCCAAGAGGGTCATCTGGGGGCATGAACCTGAGGGAGAGGACAGATCCATGATGGGAACTGAAGGCACAAGGACTAAAATGTGAGATCCACAGGCTCCAGCCACTTACTTGTCGTTAACAAAGGAGTACATGAGCAGCCGCTCGTCGATGAACTTCTTCCACTCGGGCTTCTCGTTGGCGAGGTCTCTGTAGTTATCGTTGGAGACGATGATGCCGTCTGACTCGTACGCCAGCTTGACGATGAAGCGGTCATCGTAACAAACCACACGGCGGCCCTGGACCCGCCGTGAGGGAGTGAAGACGAGGATCTTCTCCTTCTCCAGGCGACGCAGGATCTCCTGATCTGTGGGGGAGGAGTCACGGTAAAGTTAAAGTCTTAAGACAGTCTCAGAGTTTCTGTGCCCGTCTCTTCTCTCACCTGTTATAGGGGCGTCAGGGCGGGACTGCTCCTTCCTCCATGCAGGCACAAACACAGTGATGTCATGATGGCCGCGCTCTAGGAACCAATCAACAGCCAGCTGGATGCCCTGGCAGGAAAACACCTCCTTGTTGCCATGGCTACAGGACAAAGTAAAAACGGCTGTTAGTCTGCTATGTGGAATCAATAACAGGTCTTTAAACGTTTGAGAAAAGATTTATGAAGAAAGGAGGAGCAGAATACGTTAAATGTGATGAGGTGAATTTGGGTTTTCATTGGGTTAAACTGTCTTAACAGACTGCTCACCTCATGGCGACGTTGCTGCCGTCGACCACGATGGGCCGCAGGTTGTCCTGGTCACACAGAGAGTCTGACGGACACGGAGAGTCTGACCTCTGGCTGTCCAGCAAATCAGAACATCCACAGGAGGATGAGGTGGAAGAAGACGACGACGACGTGGAGGCTAACGATGCACTCGGCTGCTCGCTGTCTGACTTGGTGCCCAGTTTGACCAGCTCTCCCAGTATGTCGTTGATGAGCGTGTCAGGGCCGAGCTTCGATAGAACCAGCCGCACCGTTTCCTCAGAGTATCCCAGCTTCAGGGCAAACTCCAGCTTGGCCTGGTACTCCTTCCCTCCTGATTCGGGCGCTGCTGGCTCTGCTGTGGGATTGGATGGAGGCTCAGATGAGTCAGGCTGGGTGGGCGTGTCCTGCTCATGCTCTGTTGAGGGTTCGGACGGCAGCTCAGGAGGCCCCTCGGTGCCTAAGTCCACACACTGAGTCCGACAGAGCAGCTGGTGGGTGTTCTTACTGTGAGTTGACCCCCCCTCTCCTCCATCTGGGTCCAGGGAAGACGCCGCCGACTCGATCTTGTCATCCGACCCGGCGTTTTCCTCCACTGAAACGGGCGGAGGAGGGGTATCTGCGGTGCTGCTGTTGCCGGAGGCGTCCCCCTGCTCCTCCATAGCAGGGGGCCCGTCAGCGCCGCCAGCCTGCCGGTCGGACCCCACTACGTGGAGATACTCCAAGTCCAGCCCCAGGTCGAGGATGTGGCCCGCTCCTGCCTCCACATGGTCCTTCTGGCCCATGGATCCGTTACAGACATCCAGCACACCGGGGGAAGGCTGCCCTCTCACAAAGATCGACTCATTAGTGCCTGAAGAAGAAGAGAGAGACGATGGAGTGAGAGGGAGATCCTGGATCACTCAAAAACCTGGGACACTGCCATTAAACCACTACACCTCAGGGAGGGAAAGCAGTCAGCGCAACTCAGCTTTTAGCCTTTAGAAACGCTGACATGACATTTATTAAATACAAGGCCTCTGCAGAGATAAAAAGACAATCCATTACCATCAACTTTCCCCTGTTCTGACAACATAGCCTCGTTTACACGGAAATATTCTCATTAATCATTTAAGTGTCTGACAGCATCACAGAAATGATTAATTTGTTCATAAAATGCTTCTTTTTATTCATTGCAAAAACTGTCATTTTACCACCTCAATGTGCAAATAAAAACATTGTTTTAGCTCAAAAAATTCACAGAAATCAAACAAAAATTCTTAACTTGAGGCAGTGGTAGACCAGCAACTCCCTGTGAAATTCCTGATTTTGTAAATAGAATCTGGTGGTTTTTGGGATGAGCAACCACCGGTTATACAGAAATGGTTAAAACATCACAGCTATTTCATAAAAAAGGCTAATTTACTTTGAAGGACATAGGAGTTAGTGATCTACCCTGTCTCAATAGGTGAGTTTTTTCTGTTTTTATATCAAACAGATCTTAATTTGGATCAAAATTTTTGTAAGACACGTGAAAAGAAACAATTCATGAAATTACTCTGTAAATGATGGAGGCAAAGATAAACCAGCAACTCCCATGTTTAGGAGGCTGATTAGGTTAATAGAATCTGGTGGCTTTAAAACTTATCAGCAGTTTCACTAATAAGGCCGTGAATTTGTGGTTTGCCTCTGCCACTACTGGTAGTGAGGGGTTTGTTTTGTAAGTGCGTGCAAAACTTTCCAACAGTCAAACAAGCGCTGGAAAAACTGCTTTGTGGCTGGATTAGGATGCGGCAGAACAGCAGCTCCTATGTAGTGCCGAACTTAGAAATTGCTGGTCTACCTCGTCTCAGTTTCTTTAATTTATAGGATCTAATAGATCTTCATTTGGCTTAGAACTTATCTAGTAAGACACAAATATCTAACAGCAATTAACAAATGAAATTGTTAATGATAAGGCAGAGGTAGATTAGCAACTCCTCTGTTTGTGTGGTGATTTATTGATTTTGACCAGATTCACTGGTTACACAAAAAAGATTCAAACTTATGAGCAAATTCATTCAGTTTTGCCTTGAAAGAAGTCGTTGCTGGTCCACCTCTGTCTCACTTGGTAAAGAAAGGCATTGTTTTTAATTTAATTGTTTGTGACACACATCTTATTTAGCTCAAAATGTACCATTTAACACAACAGTCAAAGAAAAGCTCAAACACATTACATTATGATTTGACGAGGCAGCGGCAGACCAGCAACTCTCGTGTTGAGCAAGTTAAATTGTCTGATTTTCTTAACAAAATCTGGTGATTTCGAGGTAAGTGATCCGTGCTTACGCAGCTTTTTTATTGATAAATAAGGGGTTGCTGGTCTACCTCAGTTTTAGCTGGTAAGTTTGACTCCACTTTCAGAGGATGTGCTTTGACCTGGTGCATTTTTAACGCATGAAGAAGCTGCTCACTGTGTTCTACTGAAGATGTTCTAAAGCCTTTACTACAGTTTAAGTATTTAGACCCCACATGTAGAGCACACGTTAACACTGCTGCTTAAATGAACATTCAACTGAAACTTTACAATGTTGACTGTAGTAGTAGCCTCAAACGACCGTCAGACTGAGAATTTGCGTTTAAGCTGCATTGTCCCGTGACACTTTAAAGTCAACACTGGCTGTCACTTTATGAAAATGTGACCTGTCATCTTTGCTTCTTATGTAAATGTTTCCCTAAGCTCCTCACAGTTCGCTGATGTTTTGGCCGCCTGTCTGGGGGCGGTCGGGGCCTCCAGGCTCAGTCTGGCTCACACAAAGAGCCGACGGGGCCTCTCAGCCTAATTAATGGACTCCCGCTTTTTCCGGTCTGGCCTCAGGGTGTTTTTATAGGGCCACGCCACGGAGCGTTCATCTAAGGGGGACCGTTTTTAGAAGCAGCAGGCCGTTGGGCGAAAGCTGGCTGACCCCTCCCCCTCCTTTTCCACCTGATAATTAAAACCCATATGCTTCGTCTCACTGGGGCGGTGGAGTCGCTCACTGAAACACTCTACAGCTGACGAGTCAATAAGCAGCACTAAACCACACAGGAAATGAGATCCGGTTAGGCTAATTTATTCATGACAAAGATTTGGCTGCATACAAATTACAGGAGGAAGGTGCTGTTAATCTCCAGAAACTAAATGACCTCAGGTGTTTTAGCGGGAAAATCCCAGTCTACATGAAAGCTCCATCATCAGGACACTGCACCATTCAAACTGCAGTTTTTAATCTCACTTCCATTACAGCAGAACGCATTTTATCTGGGCTCATTTTCACTACTCTCCACCAGATGGCGTCATTGTGACCATAAAACATGCTAAACATGCAAAACTAATAATGCATAAAAAATAAGTGTTTCAAGCTTTTCTTCAGCCACTTTTATTCCCTCTTAAAAGAATCCATTCAGGCACAGTTTGGGCACCAGCACCGTTTCAGAAGCACTGATTTAGCACCAGTATCAGAGCAAACCCAACCCTATGCAAAATGCACATACTCTAGTGCTCTGTCTTTGCCCAAGGCACACCCCACCATGTCTCTACAAAATAGCCTCTTAGATGTTTCAGTAGATCGAGCATATAGGGTTAGCTCAGGCAGGCCATGGAGTCAAACGCTGCCATAAAACCGAGATCAGCTGATCTAACGAAAGTCCTTGTCAACTGACAGCAAGCTGATGCACTCTATTGACAAATCATACCCACACTGCCACATTCAAAGCCTGTCTACGCTTCGCCACTCCCTCTACAAGCTGCTTTTTACAGCTTCCTCCACCCCAGCTCCTCCTTTATTCTACCCCTGACCTCATCAGTGTCATTCTGTGGTCATTTATGCCCGCTCTGCTCTGTTTTAGTTGTTGTATAGTTGAAGAAAATACGTATGGTTGTACAAATTCCTACAGCACACCAAGACTCGGCTTGCCTTGCCACACCATTTGAGAACCCCTGCTCTGGTCTAAGGCTGCAGCTTAGAGCCTCTTGTCTCTCAGTCCCTGAGCAGAAAGCAGCGAGAAGCACGTGCATGCACCATGAAGAGCCACCAAAGAAGCTTACACCTCACTCCCTCATGCATCTGCATGCATCATGCATGTAACCCACAACAATCTGCAACTTCATGTCCATAACATTGTCCCACAGCCTGGTGAAGATGGATCCATTCATACCAAAACAGCTCTCTATAAGAGCTGAAAATAAAGTCTTCAGCCATTTGCTCCCCTTTGTTTGTCTGATACAGCATATGATGAAGAGCAGCCGGTCTACCAGCAGGGACTGTACTGAAACTGCATTCAAATGCATGCACTTTTCGACTACAACAGCCTCCATTCTTCTTGGAAGGCTTTCCACAAGATTCTGGAGTGTTTCTGTGGGAATTTGAGGCCATTCATTCTGCAGAGCATTTATGAGGTCAAGTTCTTCCACACTGTACTCAAGCCATGTCCTTGCCTTGTGCAAAGACGGGTCCAGGAAGAGGACTACAGGTGTCGTCTTGCTAGTGTGGAGCCAATGCTGGACCACAGGCGTCATCTGCGTCTCACCTGGAGGAAAAGAGCTGGACCACTGATCGGTGGTCCCAGGTCCTGTTTTTTAGATGGAAGTAAATTTTGCATTTCCTTCAGAAACTGAGGTCCCAGAGCCTGGAGGAGGATCAGAGAGGCCTAGAATCCTTCAGGTCTTTAAGTCTAGTGGTTCCAGTTTCTACAGTCAGTGATGGTTTGAGGTGCCATGTCATTTTTCTGAGCTGTAAGCTGTAATCATCAAGGTCAGGGGTGTCAAACTCAATCATGGCAGGGACCGGATTCTGAATTAAGGTCTAACCTGAGGGGCTTTTCATGATTTTCTAATTTTTTTAGATGCATTAAATCTAAGACTAAAGACACAAACCAACAATAAACTGATCAAATCAAACTACCAAAAGAGCAGCAGCTTTTATTTGATTTAAAAAAGAACTTTTCTAATGGAAACGTCCTAGATCAGAAAAGACGCTCCTGTTTGTCAGGACAAAACCTGATGGGAGTGGAAGTGACTTAAAGATGGAGGGGGTGGGCAGGAAGGGGGTGAGGCGGGGTTGAAGTGAGTTCGCATTTTATGAAAAAGGAACTGCCTAGCAACGTGGCTGCGCTACTGTTGCTAAGCTACAGCGGTTGAAAGCATTCAGCCTTCAAAATGCCAAAACAGAGCTCACACACACAATACCACAAGGCCGGCTGCAGGGGGGGGCGGGGTGTCGGGGGGCTTAAGCGTGCCTCACTGGCAGCAAAGAGCTGCAGGAGTGATGAGGATGGGGGCCTTGGCATCCTCCAGTGTGGGCATTAAAGGGCCTAAGCACTCCAAAATACAACATCTACCAGGACATGACTCACGCAGTTGTAGACACAGAGGGGGCGGAGCTAAGACAGCTCATAAAGTGTCTGAAGTCTGACATCAGCCGAGACATGATGACGTTAAAACCACGACTCCAGGGAAGAAGAATCATCCTACTGACCAAGCAGCAAAGACGCTGGTAAA
Organism: Cheilinus undulatus; assembly: GCF_018320785.1. Classification (NCBI taxonomy): domain Eukaryota; kingdom Metazoa; phylum Chordata; class Actinopteri; order Labriformes; family Labridae; genus Cheilinus; species Cheilinus undulatus. The sequence goes on from NC_054888.1 coordinate 3,095,650, forward strand.
GTCAGAAATGTACAACTAGAGGAGGTTTGAGAGAAAGTTAAATATTCCTACAAAGTCAAACATTCCTGAGGAGGAGCTACCTGTCCCCAGAACTGGACAAGAGGACTGCTGCTGGACTTTTAGAGTCTCTATCTGACTCTAAATTTCACTTTAAGAATAATCATCATGCTTTATTTAAGAGGATTTTGCACAACAGGTTATAACGTCAAGGATTCAGTGGTTCAGTCCCAGTACTACCCCTCCCCTACCCCTTAGTCCTACCCAGGCATCTCAGAGTGGGGTGTTGAATGGAGTGGTGGGGGGAAGTGTTGTTGCTGCCTGAACCTTCAAAAAGGAGATTTTCCACTCCAAAACAAGTGTTATGGGAAATCTCCCAGAATGCCTTGCAAATCAACAGCAAAGCAGCTGCTTAAGAAGTGTTCAAATGTCAGTGGTTTCTCAGTAATAAGATCTGAAAATTACATCTTATGTCACGGCAGGGGTGTCCAAACTATGGCCCGGGAGCCATATTCAGCCCTCGGTCCATTTTTTAATTGGCCTGGGAAAATTCTAGAAATAAAGAAATATCATCCACTCCACAGTAAACCAACTGTACCATACTTTTTTGTTTCAACACTAGATGGTGCTGCTGAGTTAATTCTGTAAACAAACATTTTGACATGAATAAGCTGAGATAGTATAGTAAATGGAAATCACAACAGAAACAATGATACCTTGATTTATAAGTCCATAATGGACCAAAACAGCTGGATAGCATAACTGTTGCCTGCAGTATTATCTTTATCTGGACCAGAGGTAGATCCAGCTGTATGGGCTGACCAGGGACCCCGAACCCTGATCAACTGTTCCAAAATCCTTAAAAGCCAAATTGTGGCTGTTATTTTTCTTCAAGTATAGTCAATAACAAAGCCCATCTTAAACCACTGGCATATCAGAGTGGTTTTACTACGTTAAACACACTACAGGTAAGGAATATTAAAGCGTGTCAGCCTTATATTTTTCTAAAGGCAGCCCTCTATGAAAAACAGTTGGATACTCCTCGTCTATCCAGCTGAACACATGTTTAACCGACTGGTCTAAAGCAGAGAAAATCCTCAGAAAACAGTCAAATTCATCTCAGGGTTGTTGTGCCAGTGGGTATATGATGTGAGGCTGTGTGCTGAGTAGAGTCTGGCTAAAGTTAGCAGCTAGCTCTGCTAGCCTTTGTTCCTCTTTGCAGATAAATATTGTGCTTAATAGGAATATTATTAGTATTTATAAATATAAGTTAGGTTCTATGAGGTATACAGCACTTACAGACGGGTACAGCTGCTCCATGTAATTTAGTGAGTTTTAGGTAAAAATGGGCCAATGCTTGCTGAGTTGTATGCTATATTTATCATTTTTAAATTATTTTATCTTTAACCCAGAAGCCCCTTTGTTTGACTCTATTTCTTCAATGCGAGCTTCAACTACATGCTCCTCCAGCTCAGTGTATCTGAACAGCTGTTTGGGTCTGCAGGCGTCCCTTAAATGTGGTTACTCATCACATCAGTATATATGAGTATAACTAAATAATGGGTCAGAAACTAGAGGGGTCATCCCATTTTGATTTTGCCAATATCTGCAGCTGATATAGGCCAATATTTATGGCTGATATTGGCCAATATTTACAGCTGATATAGGCCAATATTTACAGCTGATATAGGCCAATATTTACAGCTGATATAGGCCAATATTTACAGCTGATATAGGTCAATATTTACAGCTGATAAAGGCCAATATTTACAGCTGATATAGGCCAATATTTACAGCTGATAAAGGCCAATATTTACAGCTGATAAAGGCCAATATTTACAGCTGATATAGGCCAATATTTACAGCTGATATAGGCCAATATTTACAGCTGATATAGGCCAATATTTACCGCTGATATAGGCAAGTATTTACAGCTGATATAGGCCAATATTTACAGCTGATATAGGCCAATATTTACAGCTGATATAGGCCAATATTTACAGCTGATATAGGCCAATATTTACAGCTGATATAGGCCAATATTTACCGCTGCAGGCGTCCCTTAAATGTGGTTACTCATCACATCAGTATATATGAGTATAACTAAATAATGGGTCAGAAACTAGAGGGGTCATCCCATTTTGATTTTGCCAATATCTGCAGCTGATATAGGCCAATATTTACAGCTGATATAGGCCAATATTTACAGCTGATAAAGGCCAATATTTACAGCTGATAAAGGCCAATATTTACAGCTGATATAGGCCAATATTTACAGCTGATATAGGCCAATATTTACAGCTGATATAGGCCAATATTTACCGCTGATATAGGCAAGTATTTACAGCTGATATAGGCAAATATTTACAGCTGATATAGGCCAATATTTACAGCTGATATAGGCCAATATTTACCGCTGATATAGGCAAGTATTTACAGCTGATATAGGCAAATATTTACAGCTGATATAGGCAAATATTTACAACTGATATAGGCATATATTTACAACTGATATAGGCAAATATTTACAGCTGATATAGGCATATATTTACAACTGATATAGGCAAATATTTACAGCTGATATAGGCATATATTTACAACTGATATAGGCAAATATTTACAGCTGATATAGACCAATATTTACAGCTGATATAGGCATATATTTACAACTGATATAGGCAAATATCTACAGCTTATATTTGCCAATATTTACAGCTTATATAGGCCAATATTTACAGCTGATATAGGCCAATATTTACAGCTGATATAGGCCAATATTTACAGCTGATATAGGCCAATATTTACAGCTGATATAGGCCAATATTTACAGCTGATATAAGCCAATATTTACAGCTGATATAGGCAAATATTTACAACTGATATAGGCCAATATTAACAGCTGATATAGGCCAATATTTACAGTTGATATAATGCTGATATTTACAGCTGATATAGGCCAATATTTACAGCTGATATAGGCCAATATTTACAGTTGATATAATGCTGATATTTACAGCTGATATAGGCCAATATTTACAGCTTATATAGGCCAATATTTACAGTTGATATAATGCTGATATTTACAGCTGATATAGGCCAATATTTACAGCTGATATAGGCCAATATTTACAGCTGATATAGGCCAATATTTACAGCTGATATAGGCCAATATTTACAGCTGATATAGGCCAATATTTACAGCTGATATAGGCCAATATTTACAGCTGATATAGGCCAATATTTACAGCTTATATAGGCCAATATTTACAGCTGATATAGGCCAATATTTACAGCTGATATAGGCCAATATTTACAGCTGATATAGGCCAATATTTACAGCTGATATAGGCCAATATTTACAGCTGATATAGGCCAATATTTACAGCTGATATAGGCAAATATTTACAACTGATATAGGCCAATATTTACAGCTGATATAGGCCAATATTTACAGCTGATATAGGCCAATATTTACAGCTGATATAGGCCAATATTTACAGCTGATATAGGCCAATATTTACAGCTGATATAGGCCAATATTTACAGCTTATATAGGCCAATATTTACAGCTGATATAGGCCAATATTTACAGCTGATATAGGCCAATATTAACAGCTGATATAGGCCAATATTTACAGTTGATGTAATGCTGATATTTACAGCTGATATAGGCCAATATTTACAGTTGATATAATGCTGAAATCTCAATAAAACAACCAAAGTTTACCTGTTATATAGCAAACGACCTGAGTAAACATGAGTCAGCGACTTCAAACTCTTCCAGTGTGGTCTGATCTCAACAAAAAGCACCACCAGTTGCATTGTGGGATTTCCAGACTGAATCCTAACTGACCAACGGCAGAGCGACCTCCTGAAAACACTGGCAACCTGCAGGAGGAGAGTGAGCATCATTCAAACATCAGCAGGGCTGCAGGCTTTGATGGAGGCTGTCATGAATATGTAACACAGACACAGCTTTGTGCACAAAGAGTGTGTGCTGGGGGGGTGTAGGGGGGTGTTCAGGAGTGGGAAGGTCTTGTCTGGTTGTGAATCTGCAGCCTGTAACTGTGCTAAACTTATTGTAAGGGGGGTAATGAGGCGGGGGAATCCTCAGTGTGTGTGTCGGTGCATGGAGAAGGTGCGCTCGGCTTTCCCCGCCAGCATAGGGGCAACAGATGTCAGCTACTTGCAACCGGTGTCTCCCCTCCACACACACGCTCACACACACACCTACACGTACACTTACACACAGATCCAGAATAAAGGCGCAGCGGGGCGTGCACACTAACACACAAGGCTTCAGCTAGAGCACTTTTGGCTTCCTGCAAACCTCACATGACCCAAATATGAAGCTCACTCTTTGTTACCCCCAGGACCCCCAAACAAGATCCCCACCCCCTCCAAAACAAGTTTATAAAAACACGGGATCATGATCATGATGTTGGAAAGACATCCAGAGCAGACTCAAGGAAAGTCTCTGAACCTATCACTGCAAACACTTCTAACGGCACATCCAGGAATTTCACTCATCTTCCACTTCTTTTTAGCTAGTTCTACCTAAACAAGACTGAAAATATTAACACTAAAGATGACCAGTTTGGGCCAGTTTACACTAAATATACATGACTGGACAGTCCAAGTTAGTGCTTCTAGTCCCCAGAGGTCCTTATGTCTGCATGTTAGAGGGTACACATGATAACTGCAGGCTGATAACCACTGATAACCACCACATCAGTAATCACTGATATAGGCCAATACATCAGATAGACCAATATATATACCAAATACAGGCCAATACATCTAATCTAGACCAACATCTTTACCCACTATAGGCCAGTATTTACATCTGATCTAGACCAATATCTATACCCAATATAAGCCAATATTTACATCTGACATAGACCAATATCTATACCCAATATAAGCCAATATTTACATCTGACATAGACCAATATCTATACCCAATATAGGCCAATATTTACATCTGACATAGACCAATATCTATACCCACTATAGGCCAATATTGACATCTGATATAGACCAATATGTATACCCAGTACAGGCCAATATTTACAGCCAGTATAGGTTAATATACACAGCCAAGATAGGCCAAATTTTACAGCTAGTATAGGCCAATATTCATAGCTGATATAGGTGATATCCACAGATTATATAGGCTGATATTTACAGCGAGTTTAGACCAATATTTACAGCTGATATGCTACATTTACCGATTATATAGGCTTATGTTTACATCCAGTATAGGCCAATATTTACAGCAAGTTTAGGTCAATATTTACAGCCAGTATACACCAATTTTTACAGCTGATACAGGTGATATTTAGAGATTATATAGACTTATATTTACAGCAAGTATAGGCCAATATTTACAGCTGATATTGTCTCACATTAAAAGCCTTCACAAGGTAACAATTGTAATTTGATGTGGGCTGATAATCACAGATCATAAAGGCTTTAATTTCCAGGTTATATAGGCTGCTATTTACATCTGATGTGCTCCATCAGCTGATGTACCAAACCATGATCACAGTATCAGTAATGATAGATGTAAAAAAAGGGGGCATTGTAGCATACCAATTTATTTCTAAACTTTTCTTGGGTCATATAGGAGAAATATTTAGAGGAAGAAAGTGTTACTACTCAGCAGCCTGTGATGCAGGGCAAGCCTGAAATGCCATAGCTCACTTTGCATCACATCACATGACACTGAGGAGAACTAGAGCCACGCATGAGGAGAAAAACCAACAGGAGGTGGTTTTATTTGGGTTTGCATTTTCATCTAGAAATCAAGCTTTCAGTCTAAGTGCATGGACATGAAAAATCATTTTCATTTGTGATTATTGGATGGCTATTCTCTGAAAGACAAAAAACAGATTGGATGCAGGATTATTGTATTGATAATGGGGCAGTTGCTTGAGGAAAAAAGACCCAAATAGCAACAAAAAGAATCTTTTTACAACCAAGAAAATCCTAATTCATCTATATCTTTAAGGGACACTTAAAAGACTCTAAAGATCACAAAACAATGCAGAAAAGGTCGCTTAGCTCCTTCCTCCAGACTTTAATCTTCCAACACAGACTGGCATCAGTGAAAGTGAAAATCCTCCTCCAAAGCCTGACGCACTTCAACACAACTCCAAATGCAAAAGCATGATGTAAAGTGATGAACACAGCTGCTGCTGCCACAAGAAGAGTTTTCATTGGAAAAGCGAGCAAAGAATTAAAATTTTAAGCAGATCAAGGGGGTAAACTGTGGCACACTAACAAAGCTCTGAAAGAATAACAAGCAAAGAAGAAAAGGAAGGATCCTGATATTCTTCTGCACGATTACAGATCATAACAGCGACATAGATAAAGGAGAAAGTGCAGTCACTTCTAGAAAACATAATCCAAACTGCTGCTCCCTTTAGAGGTGAAGGCATTTAAATGAGGCCACACTTACCAGCCTTGAAAAGATCAGCAAACAATCTGAAAAAAGAGGTCGATTAGCTCATTCCTGCAGGTTTCAATCCACCAAATTAAAAACAGGCAGCAGTTCAAAGTCCCAAAGTTCCCACAGTGTCCTGAGATGTCTGAGCATCAGACTCCGGCCCCGTCCTCCTGCCTCTGCTTCCTTCAGAGACTTTTTTACTACACTAGCAGCCAAGTTGGACAATGAGTGGCACAACAGATGGAGCAACAATGTCTGCCATTCCCTCGTTTAGAGTGGCTGCTGCTCAGCCAATCAGAGCGTGGCGGGGTTACAATGAGGAGAGGGAGGAGGAGTGCAGCTCCCTGCTTCCCCAAGGCACGCGTACTCAACGTGCACCCTCACCCACACAGACACCAGCATGCTAAGGCTGGGCAACACGCACCAAAAAAAACCATACCACTATTTTTGACTTAAACGGGGATAAAACATTACACATACAAGGATATTTTATCAGTAAAGATACAACAACACTCAGCATATATACTGCCTCACATATACTTCTGGTGCAGCGCTCTGGCCCTCTCTTAAGTCAAACTGTTACGGGTCTAATCTCCATTATTTTACTGGTTCCTCGCATCAAAAAGAGTCCAAACTAAATGAAATAAACTAAACATATAAAGTGGATGTTTTTCCCAGCCCTAGCACACGCTAACTCTAACACACACCCCCACAGAGACACACTCTCCAGAGCCTGAAAGGGCGTCCCCTGTGTGGCCGATGAATCAACGAGGGGTGGGCGTTCGAACAATGGAGCCACACAATGGGAGGCTGGGGAGGGCAGCTGCAGGGTGAGGGCCAGGGCTATTAGGGCCCAGGGCAGCAATGGAGAACACCTGGCTACAGAGCGCCACAGTCACTCTCCTCCCTTTGTTTATGGTGGGGGGGACGAGGAAGAGGAGGAGGGTGTGGAAGGGAAAGAAAAGGCCGGCTGAAAGACCAGCATGGCCTTTAAGAGAGAGCAGGAGAAAAGAGGAGAGTGTGGCGGCGCTGAAAGGGAGAAAAGGCGAGCGCGGGGGGCGATGGACATCAAAAAAGTTTTATGTCCTAAAGAGTGTGAGGAGGGGACGGGCTGCTCTTTGTTCCAGCACACTTCAGGCAGATGACTCGGAAACACAAATCTTTGCCTTTCTGTCTTTTATGTGATGAAGGAGCTCTGGAGCAAACGAGAGAATAAAGTCAGAGACTCATAGATAAAGACATGCAGACGAGTAAATGTGTCATTTTTAGCATGCACAGACATCAAAGAGAGAAACATCCCTACATGAGATTGTAAGCAATGTTTTTTATATATTTTTTGTATTTTTATTCTTTTTTTTTTGTAAATTGAATTTATTTGTATATATTTTTGTATGTTGTAATTTTTTTGTAATTTTTTTCTTCAATATTTTTTAATGTATTTTTTGTAAATTAATTTTTTTTTTTTTATTTCCCATTTACTGTTTTGTAAATTATATTTTTTAGTATATTTTTTGTGTACTTTTAGTTATTTTTTATCAAATAAATTTTTTTTTTGTTTAAAGATTTATTTTTGGGCCTTTTCATGCCTTTATTTGATAGAGGAAGGACAGTGGATAGACTCAGAAACAGGGAAGAGAGTGGGGAGAGACATGTGGTGAAGGGCCACAGGCCGGATTCAAACCCGGACCGCCCGCATACATGGGTAGCGCCTTAAACCACTTGACCATCTGCGCTCCCCTAAATTAAATTTTTGTATATTTTTTTAGTTATTTTTTGAAAATTACATTTTTTGTATTTCATAATTTTTTGTAAATTATATTTTTGTATATTTTTTGTATTTTTGATTTATTTTGTACATTTTTTTTTACAAATATTTTATTTATTTTTGTTAATTAAATGATTCTGTTTTGCATAATTTTTGTATTTATTTGTTTCTGTGTAAATTAAATTATTTTTTCTAAAAAATTTTAAATTTTATTTTATTTTTGTATTTTTTAATTTATTTTTTGTAAAAAAAACAAAAAAACAAATTGTATATATTTATATATATTTTTATTAGCGATGGTTTTTAAAGACAACTGTTTCCCAGCCTGACACCAGACTACATCTTTTACTTGACTACCATGGATTCAGCAGTCAGAATCAGCTTTAGTGGCCAAGTGTACTTACACAAGGACTTTTACTCCAGTTAGCTTTGCTCTCAGTGTTCAGGACTTCAACTTTAAATAAAACTGAGAAAAGTAAGAGAAACCTGTCAGCCAGTCAACATCTGAAGAGGCTTAAACATCTAGAGGAATTTTTCTCAGCGGCAACATGTAAAATCTTACATGATAGGAAGCGATCAATGCTGTCAGAGTTCTAGAGCCTGCTTTCAGCCAAGCAGGATATTTAATCAGTTTTTAGTCTCTCAGCAGGAAAACAACTGTCTGATGAAATAAAAACGTGCTCACTGTCAGCATGAACGCTCTGATAGAGGCTGAGGAGCAGAAACAACAGCTGAGCAGCTACACTCCATCCAATACACAGCGAGACAGAAGAGCGCTGTGTCCGCCATCTGTCCATACAAACAGGTGTGGACTTCTCCCTCACAACTGCTGCAGCAACACGAGGAGCTATCGACTCTCTATAGGGGCTATAATAGCAGGAAAGTCAGCTAAGAGGCTGGAGAGATGTTAACATTCAGGCAGGAGCCGCATGACATCCATGTTTCACATCACTGTTGTTCTCGACCTGTCATCACAATGGTGTCTATTGTTATTTTCCCTAAAACAACAGAAGATTTAAGAAAATGAGGGCTACTAAGACTTTAAACTCAACACAACATAATAAAAGTCCCTTCTTTCCCATAAACAGGAATCTATAGCCTTAAAATATCAGATAACTATCATTTTAAACCAGTGGTTCACAACAAGTAAGCAGTACATGGCAAAACTTGCAGCCAGTATAGGCCAATATAAACAGTAGGGATAGGCCAATATTAACAGTAGGGATAGGCCAATATTAACAGCAGGGATAGGCCAATATGAACAGCAGGTATAGGCCAATATTAACAGCAGGGATAGGCCAATATTAACAGTAGGGATAGGCCAATATTAACAGCAGGGATAGGCCAATATTAACAGCAGGTATAGGCCAATATTAACAGTAGGGATAGGCCAATATTAACAGCAGGGATAGGCCAATATTAACAGTAGGGATAGGCCAATATTAACAGCAGGGATAGGCCAATATTAACAGCAGGTATAGGCCAATATTAACAGCTGGTATAGGCCAATATTAACAGCAGGTATAGGCCAATATTAACAGCAGGTATAGGCCAATATTAACAGCAGGGATAGGCCAATATTAACAGCAGGGATAGGCCAATATTAACAGCAGGTATAGGCCAATATTAACAGCAGGTATAGGCCAATATTAACAGCAGGGATAGGCCAATATTAACAGCAGGTATAGGCCAATATTAACAGCAGGTATAGGCCAATATTAACAGCAGGTATAGGCCAATATTAACAGCAGGGATAGGCCAATATTAACAGCAGGTATAGGCCAATATTAACAGCAGGGATAGGCCAATATTAACAGCAGGTATAGGCCAATATTAACAGCTGGTATAGGCCAATATTAACAGCAGGTATAGGCCAATATTAACAGCAGGTATAGGCCAATATTAACAGCAGGTATAGGCCAATATTAACAGCTGGTATAGGCCAATATTAACAGCAGGTATAGGCCAATATTAACAGCAGGTATAGGCCAATATTAACAGCAGGGATAGGCCAATATTAACAGCAGGTATAGGCCAATATTAACAGCTGGTATAGGCCAATATTAACAGCAGGTATAGGCCAATATTAACAGCAGGTATAGGCCAATATTAACAGCAGGTATAGGCCAATATTAACAGCAGGTATAGGCCAATATTAACAGCAGGGATAGGCCAATATTAACAGCAGGTATAGGCCAATATTAACAGCAGGTATAGGCCAATATTAACAGCAGGTATAGGCCAATATTAACAGCAGGTATAGGCCAATATTAACAGCAGGTATAGGCCAATATTAACAGCAGGTATAGGCCAATATTAACAGCAGGTATAGGCCAATATTAACAGCAGGTATAGGCCAATATTAACAGCAGGTATAGGCCAATATTAACAGCAGGTATAGGCCAATATTAACAGCAGGTATAGGCCAATATTAACAGCAGGTATAGGCCAATATTAACAGCAGGGATAGGCCAATATTAACAGCAGGTATAGGCCAATATTAACAGCAGGTATAGGCCAATATTAACAGCAGATATAGACCAATATTAACAGTAGGGATAGGCCAATAATAACAGTAGGGATAGGCCAATATAAACAACAGGTATAGGCCAAAAAATAACAGCAGGGATAGGCCAATATAAACAGCAGGTATAGGCCAATATTAACAGCAGGTATAGGCCAATATTAACAGCAGGTATAGGCCAATATTAACAGTAGGGATAGGCCAATAATAACAGTAGGGATAGGCCAATATAAACAGCAGGTTTAGGCCAATATTAACAGCAGGTATAGGCCAATATAAACAGCAGGTATAGGCCAATATTAACAGTAGGGATAGGCCAATATAAACAGCAGGTATAGGCCAATATTTACTGCTGGTATAAGCCAATATTTACTGTTGGTATAGGCCAATATTTACTGCTGGTATAGGCCAATATTTACTGCTGGTATAAGCCAATATTTACTGCTGGTATAAGCCAATATTTACTGTTGGTATAGGCCAATATTTACTGCTGGTATAAGCCAATATTTACTGCTAGTATAGGGCAATATTTACTGCTGGTATAAGCCAATATTTACTGCTGGTATAGGCCAATATTTACTATTGGTATAGGCCAATATTTACTGCTGGTATAGGCCAATATTTACTGTTGGTATAGGCCAATATTTACTGCTGGTATAAGCCAATATTTACTGCTGGTATAAGCCAATATTTACTGTTGGTATAGGCCAATATTTACCGCTGGTATAGGCCAATATTTACTGTTGGTATAGGCCAATATTTACTGCTGGTATAAGCCAATATTTACTGCTGGTATAGGCCAATATTTACTGCTGGTATAAGCCAATATTTACTGTTGGTATAGGCCAATATTTACTGCTGGTATAAGCCAATATTTACTGCTGGTATAAGCCAATATTTACTGTTGGTATAGGCCAATATTTACTGCTGGTATAGGCCAATATTTACTGTTGGTATAGGCCAATATTTACTGCTGGTATAAGCCAATATTTACTGCTGGTATAGGCCAATATTTACTGCTGGTATAAGCCAATATTTACTGTTGGTATAAGCCAATATTTACTGCTGGTATAGGCCAATATTTACTGCTGGTATAAGCCAATATTTACTGTTGGTATAGGCCAATATTTACTGCTGGTATAAGCCAATATTTACTGCTGGTATAAGCCAATATTTACTGTTGGTATAGGCCAATATTTACTGCTGGTATAGGCCAATATTTACTGTTGGTATAGGCCAATATTTACTGCTGGTATAAGCCAATATTTACTGCTGGTATAGGCCAATATTTACTGCTGGTATAAGCCAATATTTACTGCTGGTATAAGCCAATATTTACTGCTGGTATAGGCCAATATTTACTGCTGGTATAAGCCAATATTTACTGCTGGTATAGGCCAATATTTACTGCTGGTATAAGCCAATATTTACTGTTGGTATAGGCCAATATTTACTGCTGGTATAAGCCAATATTTACTGCTGGTATAGGCAAATATATACTGCTGGTATAAGCCAATATTTACTGCTGGTATAAGCCAATATTTACTGCTGGTATAGGCCAATATTTACTGCTGGTATAAGCCAATATTTACTGCTGGTATAGGCCAATATTTACTGCTGGTATAGGCCAATATTTACTGCTGGTATAGGCCAATATTTACTGTTGGTATAGGCCAATATTTACTGCTGGTATAAGCCAATATTTACTGCTGGTATAGGCCAATATTTACTGCTGGTATAAGCCAATATTTACTGCTGGTATAGGCCAATATTTACTGCTGGTATAGGCCAATATTTACTGCTGGTATAGGCCAATATTTACTGTTGGTATAAGCCAATATTTACTGCTGGTATAGGCCAATATTTACTGCTGGTATAAGCCAATATTTACTGCTGGTATAGGCCAATATTTACTGTTGGTATAGGCCAATATTTACTGCTGGTATAGGCCAATATTTACTGCTGGTATAGGCCAATATTTACTGCTGGTATAGGCCAATATTTACTGCTGGTATAAGCCAATATTTACTGCTGGTATAGGCCAATATTTACTGTTGGTATAGGCCAATATTTACTGCTGGTATAAGCCAATATTTACTGCTGGTATAGGCCAATATTTACTGTTGGTATAGGCCAATATTTACTGCTGGTATAGGCCAATATTTACTGCTGGTATAAGCCAATATTTACTGCTGGTATAGGCCAATATTTACTGCTGGTATAGGCCAATATTTACTGCTGGTATAAGCCAATATTTACTGCTGGTATAGGCCAATATTTACTGCTGGTATAGGCCAATATTTACTGCTGGTATAGGCCAATATTTACTGCTGGTATAGGCCAATATTTACTGCTGGTATAGGCCAATATTTACTGCTGGTATAGGCCAATGTTTACAGCCGCTATTAGACAGTTACCTTTTTCAGCCCTTTTTGTGATGTAAATATCCTGACAACAGTTCTGAGCATCCTTCATCTATCTAATGAAAATCAGAGCTCTGTGGACCACAGATGGAACAAACCATATGGCAGAAGAGACGACACGTTTAACACCACTACACGGAGTCCTAGACTGCTGTTTATGCCAGCAACACATTCATTACCCATTGAAAATAGCTTCACAGCCCAGTCTGATAAATCCATACACCTGCTGAGAACCACTGCTTTTAAAAATGTTGAAAAAATCATCAGTTTTGTCCTTTTTGAATAGGATTTATAAAGACTTTTCTTTTACTTAGTTAACTGTAAACTGTTCATGTAGCTAGTCTGGGAGAAAAGTGTAGAAAAAGTTGAAGTAGTGGGGCCTCAGAAACTTCATATGAGCCCAGCTCTTGTGGTTGAGCTCTGGTATTTCAAACATTATTAAATAACAAGAAACTATTAAAACAAAATGCTGGTATTAAAAACATTTTTTTGAATATCTGTCCAAACCACCAAAAAAATCAATTCTTTGTCACAATAAACACAAAGACACCAAACCTCTCAATCACAGCGGGTGTTTCTGCATGAGGTAATTGGTAAAATCTTTGTGCATCAGTTTAAATAATGTAGATTTTTTAGTGCAGACCCATCTGGCAGCTTAAAACAAACACTAAAAGTGATTATATGACCAGTGGAGCTGACAGAAGGAGACCTTCTGGCCCTCTGACCTCTCTGCTGACCCCTCCATCTCCAACAAGAAACCCAACATCCCATCCAGAGTTAGAGCATCGTGGCAGCACGCGTCTGCTGACGTTATTGTCATTCAAATAAAGAAATAACTGCTTTGTGGGAAGGTGGAGGGTGGAAGTCAGATGTTTGAAACCCTGATGAAACGTGACTCATTATCTTTCATTGATGAATGTAGAACCTTCACATCTGAGGGGTTAATCCAGTTATTTCAGGACTTTAAGGCTGCAGAAAATGACGCTGACAAAGAGCCAAACGTAATTCTGAGATCAACCCTGAATGGTTTCTGATCCTCAGGGGAGTCAAACAGAGAAGCTTTAACAAACTCTGATATGACTCTAGTTAGATTCAGACCTTATATACACCTGTTTGATACCACAGCAACAAAGGTAGAAGTCTAAGACGCTCCAATCAGGGCTGACTTTCATTTTCAAAGATTGCAGATGAACTCTAACGATCTAAAACAGGGGTGTCAAATCCGGCCCGTGGTACAGCTACACCCGGCCCACAAAATCTCATCATATTTTTATTATAACTGGCAATAAAATACGAGGTCTGAAGATTTCCTCCAGTATAAAAATGTAAACAGAAACTTGATGATATCAAATATCCTTAAATCATATAAATGTGGAAAAAAATAAAGAGTAAAGAAAATTAGACAAAAATAAATGTGGGAAAAGAAATCTTGTGTGCTTTCATTTCATATTTTCAGTTTTAGATTACATTATTATGACCTCAGTTGATTATTTGGACTTTTATTTCATATTTTGAACTTTAACATTTAATTTGTTTGACTTTTTTGTCTCATATTTTGACCATTTTCAATTTATTATTTTGACTTCATCTAATAATTTTAGCTTTTTCAATTTATAATTTTGGATTTTTATCTCCTATTTCAACCTTTTAATTTATTATTTGACTTCTTATCTAATCTTTTGAACTTTTGAATTTATTATTTCAACCTTTATTTCATATTTTGACCGTTTTCAACTTACAGTTTTGATTTGCATCGCATATTTGAACCTTTTCAACTTATAATTTTGACTTTATCTAATAACTTTAGTATTTCAATTTATAATTCTGATTTTTTATCTCATATTTTGACCTTTTCTTATTATTTTAACTTTTATCTCATATTTTGACATTTTAGGTGCACCATTTTAACTTGTTAGTCATATATTTGTCTTAAAAACATGACTGTGACTTTCTTTTTTATATATTTGTCTTTTAAAAGCATTATTTTAACATCTTATTTTGTGTTTTGACCTTTCAAACTAATGTCTGACTTTTTATTTCAGATTTTATGCCTTGTAACTGATCATTTTGAATTTTTAAATCTCTAAATCATTTTTCATCAGTACTTATTTCTACTAAAAAGAAAAAAAAAACATTTACTGGTGAAAATCTGGTTGACAGTTTGGTTTAATGTGGACCCTGTTAGGCCCTCAGGTTAGACCTTAATCCAGAACCCGGCCCCTTCTGTGACTGAGTTTGACACCCCTGCCCTGACCTTTCAGCAGTGACCTTCTGTGGCTCACCCTCCTCATGGAGGTCGCCACTGATTGCTTTTTAGAGAAATGCAGAGTCAGCAGTCTTCTCTGTGATTGTGGTTGTGTGTTCTGAACAAGACTGAGAGAAATAACTGACAAGAAATTTGAATTTTTCACAACATTTTACAATTTTAAGATTTTGTGAGCTATAATCATCAAGATCAGAACAAAGAGGATCTTAAAATATTTCCCTTTGTATGAGATTAATCTAGTGTATATGGAAGTTTAACTTCTTTAATTCAGTCACAGTAAAACATTAACTTTTACATGATATTCTAATTTTTCATATTTTATTATTTATCATTTTATTTTTATTATCATTATAGAATGATGATGATAATAATAATAATAATAATAATAGTAGTAATAATAATAATATATAAATTATTATAATGTTATTATTATCATTATTATTATATTATATATTTTATTATGTATTTGATTTTTATTATTATCATCATTATACAATGATAATAATAATAATAATTTATTATGATATATATTTTCAAATATTCAAATTTAGAATATAAATGTGTATCTGTTAATATAATACTACTACTAATAATAATAATCATATTATAACAAATAATATATTATTATTATTATTATTATATTATATCTTACATTTTTATTATTTATTATCATCATCATTATATAATGATGATAATATAAATTTTTCATTTCATTATATATTCATTATTTAATATTTTTAATATTCAATTTTAGTAAATACCTGTGTATCTGTGTATATAATAATAATCATAATATATTATTTGTAATAATATATTATCAATTTTAATATTATATATTTTTATTATTTATTATATTATATTTATTACTATCATCATTATATAATGATAATAATAATAATAACATTATTTATTATAATTCAAATAATATTTTTTCTAATTTATCTATTTATATATTTATTATTTAATATTTCTAATATTCAAATGTAAAATATACCTGTGTATCTGTTTATAATAATAGTAATAATAATAATAATAATAATAATAATAATAACAACAATAATATAGTATTATTATTATTAAAAATATATATATAATATACATATTAATATATTTTATATATCATATATTATTATTTTATTTTCATTTTTATTTTTTATCTCTTTATCTATTTATTATTTAATATTTTTATATTCTAATTTAGACTATACCTGTGTATCTGTTTAGGCCTCTGTTCATCAGAAATATTTCTGATTCCAGCCCACCTGTTGAGAACTACAGGTCTAATAATATAATAACATCTAAAATACAGAAATATTTCTATTAACTTTTCTATATATTGAGCTCATCAGAAACTTCTTAAACTTGGAAAAGTTGGTGGAACTTGAAAAGAGCGAGAACTATCAAAAACTGCAGGCAAACTCCTGAAAAAGTAAATAAATAATGCAAATTGCACAACACATCTATCCATGGAGAAGTTGGTTTCCCTCACTCCATGACGGCTCCAACAACTTTTTAAATGTTGCCAATGTATTTCTGCAATTTAGACAGCGCTGTCTCTCAGTTAAAAATCTGAAAGGAGACTATTACATTTCTGGACTTGTTGTTGCCAGGCATCATTAAAATAATGGAGATTTGACCATCTTCAAATATGATGTACAAGAAAATAAAACAAACGTCCATTTACGGAGATGTTGCCAAAGATTTTGCAAAATTTAGACTGTGGAGGATTTTGCACGCAATGCATGGTACAAAAATTCAATTAATCCCCTAAAATTGTGTGTTAAAGGTTTCTAAGTTTGTTGGCATGAATATCAAACAGGTTTAAAATAGTTTAAATTGTACTAATAATATAACTGCTCCAAAACTGAAAACCATAAATAATGATTCCTCAGACCTTATCTTGAGGTGAAAAGGGTTAAAACTGCTAGTGTTTCCTACTGTAAACAACCTTATCACTGAGCATCAGGCCTGGTATTTGTTTTTAAATCAACATAAACATAAAGACACCATCAACATTATCTAGCCTGTATTTAATCCCAAACAAATCCATATCTCAAAAACTGGACATTTTGCCCAGCCCTACTGCTCCAAACAAACCAAAGATGCATCTCCTCCTGGTTTCATCTGCATTTCTGCAGACATCAGACACCAAGCAGCCTCCTCTGCAGCCTGTTGAAGGACCACAATGTACAGGAACTATATGATGGCTGTGTGGGAGCGCGCAGGGGCGTGCACGGTCACTGCAAACCAACAGCGTCACGACCTCTCTGCAGCTTCCAGCCACAACAACCTGCAGCTTTTCTAACCGAACTAGTCCGACCGTCGGGGCCGCTAAACGGGATCTCACCTGCTCGGGGCCGCCGCTGGAGCTGCACGGTTACCTGCGCGACAAAATGAACAATTGTTTCCCATCACATTCTGGCGACGCAAAACATCCGGCTGGTTTGTAGCAGCGTGACCCAGCCAAGCTGCGTCAAGCTGGAGAGACGCGAGGGGACTTCCGGTCTCCCTGTCGAAAATAAAAGTAAAGAAAAACAAATTTAGTTACCGTAAAGTAAAATTACAATGAATTAATGTGACATATTCCACGATTCATACCATTGAACATACGAACTAAAAAATATTAACTTTGGCTTTTGGGCTGTGGATATGATGACTTTAAGAAGTGAAGAAGACGTTACCCGGTGTATCGCTTTAACCAGCGACCGTGTTTACTGGTGACCACAAACTGAATGCATCTGTTGTTGTCGTGGTAAAAATGAAAACGACATGTTATCGTTTTATTTCCACGCAAACTATGCTCCAACACAGTATCTGATAAAAAATTAATCTATATGACGAAAAACTCAACAAACAAGCACTCCTAAGGCCAACAGGCGCACTCGGCTAAAGGTCACCAGTTAGCACGGTTACCAGTAACACCGTGACACTAGCTTGGGTTAGCTAGCTGCTAGCAAGCTCTCCTTCAAAAAAACCGTAGATATCGTTACTTCTACATATATTTTTAATAATTTACAGTTGTCTCTGCTTTTTGGAGAGGCTGTATGACAAACACGGTACTTATGAGTCCTCGTTGACTGCACCACCAACGTATTTTGTGTGAAAACTAACCGGAAGCGCGTTCTTCTTCTTCGCTGCATTTTTTATTTGATCAAATTTCTCGGAGAAAATGTTGGCTTGTAACGTGTGGCGTAATACGTAATTATTTTCAATAAATTTAAAGCCTCAATTTTTATTTATTTATTTTTTATATAGTTATATTGTTTCGGCTTTTCTTTGTAAAATAAAATAATAATTTTGCTGATGATTTATCACGAATTTAAAACGTCTTCAGATATTCCTGTTAACATTATTAGAATTTTTTAAATACTCCTGCACATAAACATAATCTTTTAAATTATGTTTTAAAAAAATCAAGTTATTATCAGAAATGCTAATTAAATATCTGTGAACCTTGATCACTTTTGTAGTCTCCGATTTGAAACTCCCAAACTTTTCCTCAGAAAAACAGAAATAAAATCCTCATTTTCAGTTCTGTTGTTGTCACCTTTGACCCTGAACTAGCTGAGGCTTCATGCTTTGGTCCAGTTGAGTTTCCCAGCTCCCTGCTACAGTCGTCTACAGCTTCTGCGTCACTGTTCAGACAGGAAAAACAGTTTTTTGTTGTTGTTGTTTTTGTATAGCTTAATACCAGCAGCAGCTATGATGAGTCTGATAGTCTGGGATGAAACTCTGCAGTGCTACCTTTCTAAAGACACAATGGTTCAATTTAATCCGGGTATTCTTGGGTAGTTTTTGACTCATTTCACCCAGAATTCTCAGGGGTGAGCTTACATGTGTAGATGTAGAAGAACGCTTTTAATGCAGCTCTGCTTGAGAGGTCAAAGGTCGCAGGCATTCAAGGTTTCAGCCTTGGCCCTAAGGCGCAGACACTCCTTCAGATTCTCTGAATCTTTAATGATATTTTGGACTTTTGATCGTCAGATCTCGCAGTTCCATTGAACAACATTGAGGAATGTTGTTCATTGAGGAATGTTGTTCATTGAGGAATGTTGTTCAAATGTTGTTCATTGAGGAATGTTGTTCATTGAGGAATGTTGTTCAAATGTTGTTCATTGAGGAATGTTGTTCATTGAGGAATGTTGTTCAAATGTTGTTCAATGAGGAATGTTGTTCAAATGTTGTTCATTGAGGAATGTTGCTCAAATGTTGTTCATTGAGGAATGTTGCTCAAATGTTGTTCAATGAGGAATGTTGCTCAAATGTTGTTCAATGAGGAATGTTGTTCAAATGTTGTTCATTGAGGAATGTTGTTCAAATGTTGTTCATTGAGGAATGTTGTTCAAATGTTGTTCATTGAGGAATGTTGTTCAAATGTTGTTCATTGAGGAATGTTGTTCAAATGTTGTTCATTGAGGAATGTTGTTCAAATGTTGTTCATTGAGGAATGTTGTTCAAATGTTGTTCATTGAGGAATGTTGCTCAAATGTTGTTCATTGAGGAATGTTGTTCAAATGTTGTTCATTGAGGAATGTTGTTCAAATGTTGTTCATTGAGGAATGTTGTTCAAATGTTGTTCATTGAGGAATGTTGTTCAAATGTTGTTCATTGAGGAATGTTGTTCAAATGTTGTTCATTGAGGAATGTTGTTCAAATGTTGTTCATTGAGGAATGTTGTTCATTGAGGAATGTTGTTCATTGAGGAATGTTGTTCAAATGTTGTTCATTGAGGAATGTTGTTCATTGAGGAATGTTGTTCAAATGTTGTTCATTGAGGAATGTTGTTCAAATGTTGTTCATTGAGGAATGTTGTTCAAATGTTGTTCATTGAGGAATGTTGCTCAAATGTTGTTCATTGAGGAATGTTGTTCAAATGTTGTTCATTGAGGAATGTTGTTCATTGAGGAATGTTGTTCAAATGTTGTTCATTGAGGAATGTTGTTCAAATGTTGTTCATTGAGGAATGTTGTTCATTGAGGAATGTTGTTCAAATGTTGTTCATTGAGGAATGTTGTTCATTGAGGAATGTTGTTCAAATGTTGTTCATTGAGGAATGTTGTTCAAATGTTGTTCATTGAGGAATGTTGTTCAAATGTTGTTCATTGAGGAATGTTGTTCAAATGTTGTTCATTGAGGAATGTTGTTCAAATGTTGTTCATTGAGGAATGTTGTTCAAATGTTGTTCATTGAGGAATGTTGCTCAAATGTTGTTCATTGAGGAATGTTGTTCAAATGTTGTTCATTGAGGAATGTTGTTCTTAAGTTGTTGGTCTATTTTCCGTTGCAGTGAATGACTTGAGCTTTCCAGGAGTGCTCTTCTAATACTCAGTCAAGCTACTTACCTGTGGAAGGTTCCAGGTGTTGTCGAGCATTCAAAAACTTTCCCCGTCTTTTCTTGCCCCTGTCCCAACTTTTTTGGGAAGTGTTGCAACTTCAGATTGTGTGTATATTTTCAAAAGAACAATAAAGTTTGTCTTTGCACGTCTTTGTGCTGTATTTAGTTGAATGAAGTTGAACAAGGATCTGAAAACCCCAGTTCCTGTTCCTTTTTAGACAGCGTCCATACTTTTTTGGAATTAGGTTTGTATATATTTAGTCAGGGGTGTCAAACTCAGTCACAGAGGGGGCCGGATTCTGGATTAAGGTCTAACCTGAGGGCCTAACAGGGTCCACATTTAACCAAACTGTTAACCACATTTTCACCAGTGATAAATTATGGGGGAAAAAACTAGCACTGATGAAAAATGATTTGAGATTTAAAAGTCAAAATGATAAATTACAAGGCATAACATCTGAAATAAAAAGTCAAACTTATTAGTTTGAAAGGCCAACACACAAAATAAGACGTTAAAATAATGCTTTTAACAAGTAAATATATAAAAACAAAGTCACAGTCATGTTTTTAAGGCAAATATATGATTTACAAGTTAAAATGGTGTACCTAAAATGTCAAAATATGAGATAAAGGTTAAAATAACACATTGAAAAGCTCAAAATAAGACACAAAGTCAAAATAATAAATTGAAAAGGTTGAAATATGACAAAGGTTGAAATAATAAATTGAAAAGGTCAAAATATTAGATAAAACGTCAAAATAATAAATCAAAAATGGTCAAAATATTAGAAAAAAAGTTTTAAAAATCTGAAAAGGTCAAAATATGATATAAAAAGTCAAAATAATAATAAGAAAAGGTCAAAATATGAGACACAAAGTCAAAATAAAAAATTGAAAATGGTCAAAATAGGAGATAAAGGGTCAAAATTGTAAATTGAAAAAGCTAAAATTATTCGATAAAGTCAAAATTCTAAGTTGAAAAGGCTAAAAGTTTCTGTAAAGTAAAAAGTCAGACGCCACATTGTAAATTACTTCTGATTTTATTCAATGGAAAAAAAAGACCTTCAGGAAAATACAGTAATTCCCATAGTACACACAGAGGACATAAATTAGAGAGGCATGGCAGAGACGTCGGGGGTACATGTCACCTGACACCACCGCCTCCGTCAGGGGCACACTGTGCACTAATGCAGGATGTAGAGGGATCGGTGAAATCACACTGGAGACTGGTGTAATTCATAACGTGGTGAGCAAAAGTCGATTAATCCTGTACACAAACGTCTAAATGATAGTACAAAAAGGGAATAATACAAAATACAAAAGAACGGGGAGAAACTGCCCTCAAAATAAACCATAAATATTCATATCGATGCACATTGGTTTAACAAAACAATTGCTTCTGTAAACATTTCAACATAAGGTGTGCATTACAATTCAAAAACCACTGCAGTCGCATACTTATCCGAAGGGTTACGTAATAAAAATGGAGGCTAAAAACTAAGAGTTAAAAAGATGAGTCTGTGCCGTCTGGAGTGGTTTTCTAACACTGCTAAAAGTACTTTACGCCTTCTTTGCAGACAGTGAATGCGTCATTTTTAAAGAATCTGCAGCTCCTGGCTTTGACAGTGAAGGCGCCGCCCGTACTGAGAGCGGGATGGAACACGGGGAAGGAGTGATTTTCTCAGATTGATCATTCGTACATGCGTGTGAGCTGCAGGATTAGCGGCACGAGGAGGCCGCCGTACACGGGAAGAAAAAGTGACAAAAAAAGAGAGTGTGGTCCAGTTAAACATGATTTGAGGCCAAAAATGGCACAAAAAAGAGGTCCAATATCGAAACACATGGCTGGTTTAGACGCTTTTATTCCTACGGTACACAAAAAAAACTCAGCGGGGTTTTCTGGGGATCCTTGTAAGGCAACTGTAAAGAGTCTGATGATTGTGGATGTGAAATCTTCTCTTTGCACACTGCCTTCGTTCCCTTACGGTCACGTCCATGCTACCTTAACGGCCACTTGCTAATTCACAGTTTTATTCTAGCCCTACTTCAACCATCATTAAAGGAAAAATCCACCCTTTTTTGTTTGGTGACAGGCTCACATTTCCGGGTTGTTTGTTAATATTTCCAGTAAAAAAAAAACAGACTGCAGACTTCAAGGCGATGAGTGTGTGAAAGTGTGTTGTTAGCCCTAAATACAGTGACAGGTTCATGATATTAATGGGTGGATTTTCCCTTTAAAGAACTCATCAATGTGTGCGTCCTGCATTTTTATACCAAGGAAGCTAAAAAAGGCAGGAAGGATCATGACATCTGAGCGCTACATTGGTGCTTTTTCTACTGAAGTTAGTGCAGCAAACATGGTTAGCTTCAATTCTGTGTGATTTCATGTTTGCATTAAAAAATAATGGAAATACCCTACAGATTACAGATTTGTGCAGCCAGCCTACCCTGTTTGGCCATGTTTTACAGTCACTGAACCAAAAAGGAGCTGGTTTTTGCTGCCATAGATAGATAAAGATGTATTTCGCACTGATATAGAATTTCTATGTGAATATTTAAATTCATTTTGCTCTGATATAACCATGCAATTATCTATTATCTATCTAAAAAGCTCTTTAAAGATTAATGCAGAAGGGATTTGATGAGTTCTGTCTGATTCCCTGCTACATATTCTGCAGAGAACGCATTTTGCACTGGAATTGAAACAGACAATTCTACATAAACGGTGTGATCATGTAAAGTTACTCTGAATGTTTGTTTTCATAAATGGCTTTAAAAATGCATTACCATCCAAATATAGCGAGTGCAGTCGCTTTCAGTTCTCTGCTACATATTCTGCAGACAGTCCTCGGATAATTTTCCGGGGAATTTCCTGGGTTTTCGCCTTTGTTTTGTCCCCCTCTGCTGGACAATCTTTGCACTACACCTGTTCAAGTTTAGTCTCAACCATCTTGTTAAAAATGTTCTATATCAGGCAAAAGAAAGGAGCAGCTTACAAAGAAATTTGTAAAATTTGGGCTGGAATTGGTTGAGTCATGCAGTCAATGTAGACTTATTTTAGCTGGAAATGAAATAAATCTCCTCGGCATGATTTTCAAATAAACACATAGCTTTTATTATGCATTGTCAAACAATTCCAGTGGTTACAACAGTCTGATTCCCTGCTACATTTTCTGCAGACAGTCCTGACTGCTGCTCAGTATGGAGCCACAGCGCCCTCTGCTGGACAAACACAGCAATTACAGCATTACTAAATTAGTTTTATGCATTTGGAACCAAATGAGGGCTTGTTTGAGCTGATACTGTGGATCACGTCAAAGATATGGTAGAGTCTGACTGATCTGGGATCTTCTGAGACTCAACTGCAGATAGTTCTGCAGATGCAGGTACAGCTATGCTGGAGTTCCAATGCATCTTTGTACATCAGTTTTTGCACAGATGGGACCATGCAAAGTCACTCAGAACATTCCTTTTTTAGAGTACGAGATTTATTTAGCATCGTTGGTATATGGTGCATCATCCATCTCATTACCTGCTACATATTCTGCAGAGTACTGAAGCTGCAAGATTAGAGCGCCCCCTGCTGGTTAATCTACATCGCTTTGCCTTTTCAAAGTTGCTTTTGTATCTTTTAGACCAAATATGAGTTTTTTACAGAGGAGAATTTGAAGAAAATTGAAATTTTTGGACTGATTTCTAAAGGCAAACATGCCACCTGTCACCAGTGCAGATGATTTAGGCGAATTTTACACTGAAAATGAAATAAGATGAGTTTTTAACTGTTTTTGCACAGGTGTGACTTTGCAAAGTTAATCAGGTATAGGTTTATTATGCATTGTCAGCCAACTATTCTGCAGACGGGGATTAGAGTATTATCAACTTTAAGGTCCGAGGACCCTCGGCTAAACAAACTGCATGTTTACATCATTTCTAAATCACTTACATACGCACAATAATGTAGAATATTCTGAAACAAATGCAGAAGACTAAGGTGCAGTATTAGAATAAATATGCCAATGTGGGATTTTGCAAACATCTAGAGTCGGTATTTTCTTCTAGTTTTGCCCAATAAACTTCAATAAAAGCAGCACCAATGTCTGGTTTTCCTGCCATATTTGGATGATGTGATGACCCTTCCTTCTCTTCCTTGTTTTCCTCTGCATTACTCATGTGCAGCGAGTCACATACAAAATATACAGTGTCTGAAAAACTGGGGCTAATCCGTGTCGATAACACCAAAGCAACATGCTGCCATAAACAGGGCTACATCTGTCCGATATCACCTACAGTACGTGAGGCATGTAGTTAGTATGTACACGTTGATATCCAGTACCCTGTTTGTTTACGGATATATCAAGAAAAAGGTCCCTTAAAAAAATCTTCACTTTAAGGAGGAGAAGGCAAAAAAGTGAAGACACAGAGGCAGATTTACACGTCAGGCGTTATTTAAAGGAGGAAAACAGTGGCTGTGAACTAGTGTTAATATGAGAATCTACCGTGGGAGGAAGAGGAGGAGTTACCTGAACAGAACCAGAGCTAAACACACGTACAGTATTCGCCTTCTTCGATTACAGCAACAGGCGCGCTTAGCCTCTAACGCTCAGTCATTCACATGCTTCCTCCGTTCACACGTACACGATGCAAAGATTTACTATGACACAAAGATTTACCGTCAACAGGCGTCACATCCCACGCCCCGCAGAGGAAGAGGGGGAGGTGAGAGAAACCGTGAGGCAGGCAGGGGCGGGGGGTTTCTACTTCCCCTCCAGGAATAAACACACCCATCCCTCGTTTCTTTTCAGGATTACAGTCCGATCTTGTCAGACCGAGCAGGCGAGAGGAAGCCGCTCTTGGCGCTTCTTCGTCGTCGTCGGTCATAGTCACATTTGTCTTCTGTTGGTCTCTGCTAAGGTGTGGTCGTCACATCGCCTGGCGAAATGGGGTGTCGGCTACCAGCTCATGAGGGAAGTGCGTCCCAGGGTCATGAAGTACACCTGGCTGGCTCCGCCTTGGCGCACAGAGGCGAAGAAGACCTGAAGACAGAAAGACACAGGCGGACTGTTATTTTTCTGAGGTGTATCGTATCGTATCGAATCCTCTCGTCCACCAAGTATCTATTTTTTCAAATAAGTTGCTAATATGAACTGAAATCTATGATAATGGACAAATACGATCAATTGTTTGTCCAGGGAGGTCGGCAGAGGTGACGGTCATAGAGGAGGAAGTTAGTACAACAAACATGGCAGCACCAGGAAAGGACATTAGGAATGCAAGCAGGGCACGAATGAGATGACATGACACATGAGGTTTGTAACATATGCTACACGAAAATAAAATACTGCAGAAATACGACAAACATGAGAGCAAGACTAATGCTAAACCAGCTAAACCAGTGATACTCAACCCTGCTCAAATATAGGGGCAAGTTGTTGAAAAATGCCATCGCAAGAGCCACAATCTAAAAGGTGAAAAGTGACTTAAGTGGGCAAAAAAGCTGTAAAAAGGCGGGAAAATGAGGGGAAATGGGTATTTAATGGCAAAAGGCAGCTGAAATGGGCGAAAAATTGCAAAGAAGCAGCATAAAAGTGGTTAAATCTGATGAAAGAGGGCAAAGATGGGATAGAAGTGACAAAAAAAGGTCGAAAAGTGGCTAAAAGAAGCGGTTAAAATGGGCTAAAAGCAGCAGAAATGGATTCCAAGTGGCAAAAAAATGTAAAAAAGGGAAAAAAATAAAGGTTAACAGTTAAGTTTGACCACTAAAAACTACTGTATACATGTGGGAGACAAACTGGTTAATGTAACTTGCAATGGTAAATTATGAGGTCAAAGCTTAAAAGAATAATATTTTAAATGAAGACATAAAAGAGCCACAAATCATCACTGAAGAGCCACATGTGGCTCCTGAGCCACGCGTTGCGAATCACTGAGCTAAACAGTTGAAAAAATGGTATAGATACCAATACTCACTGTCTTGCAAAATGTTTAAAATGGCAATAATAATGAATCATGACCCCTAATGGTTATCAAGAGGTCAGCAACATGACTGGGTATAAAAGGAGCATTTTAGAGAGGCAGAGCCTCAGAGATGGACTAAAACTTTTGACCAAATGAAGAGAGACTTCCTCACCTTGTCATTCCTCTCACAAAGGAATTTGAGTCTCTGAGCTCTCTTGTGCATAAAGACGCCGTCCAGATGTCCCGTCTCCACTGAGCGGATCTCGATGGCCTTCTCACCCCAGCCCATGATCTGGTTTGACCTAATGTAGGCTGCAGACAAACACAGAAAGCATGGGTGCATTTTGTTATGTGGTGCTCCTGGAGCGTGCAGAGGAGAAGGAATAACCACAGAGAGCGTTTCTGGCCCCACTCACCCACTGAAGTTGGCATCTCTCCCCACTGCAGCACCACGTCCTTGGTGATGCGTCCATAGGTGTTGACGTAGACGCCCTCGTCCTCGTAACACACCAGCAGCTCGATCCCGTCAGTGTTTGGCAAAATGATGATGGCATGGCACTGAATGCTGGTCTGGATCTGATGGAGGAGGAGGAAGAGTTAGGAGGGGAAAGAGAATCAAAAACAGAGAGAGGACCAGAGTAAGAGAGGAGCTCTTACATGTGTGGGCAGGTAGATGTCGTAAACAGCACCAGAGTCCACGTCCACAGCATGGAAGCCTGAGCACGAGCCGTAGATGACCTTTAACCGCTGACCTTCCTCCACCGTCAGGTCGACCAGCAGAGGCTTGTGCACCAGGTCACCGAAAGACTAAAACACATAAAGACATACTGGGTCAGGTCAAATTAAACCAGGGGTGTCAAACTCAAGGCCCGGGGGCCGAATCCGGCCCGTGATACAGCTACACCCGGCCCGCAAACTCTGATCCTATTCTTATTTTAACTGGTCCTAAAGTATGAGCTCTGCAGGTTTCCTCCAGTATAAAAATGTAAACTTATCCCCAATGATATCAAATATGCTTAAAACATTAAAATGTGACAAAAATAAAAAGAGTAAAAAAAAATTAGACAAAAAGAAATGTGAGACAAGAATTAATTTGTGTTTTCATTTCATATTTTCAATTTTGTATTGCATAAATATGACCTTAATTGATTATCTGGGCTTTATTTCATATTTTAAACTTTAACATTTATTATTTTAACTTTTTATCTCATATTTTGACCTTTTCTTATTATTATTTTAACCTTTATCTCATATTTTGACATTTTAGGTGCACCATTTTTACTTGTAAGTCATATCTTTGCCTAAAAAACATGACTGTGGTTTTCGTTTTTATATATTTGCCTTTTAAAAGCATTATTTTAACATCTTTCAAACTAATAAGTTTGACTTTTTTTCAGATTTTATACCTTGTAACTTATCTTTTTAATTTTTAAATCTCTAAATCATTTTTCATCAGTGCTAACTTTTTATAATTTATCACTGGTGAAAATGTGGTTGACAGTTTGGTTTAATGTGGACCCTGTTAGGCCCTCAGGTTAGACCATAATCCAGAACCTGGCCCCCTCTGTGACTGATTTTGACACCCCTGAATTAAGCTGAAAACGACTAAAAGCATCAGTGTTTCTGTGAGAGAGCTCACCTTAAAGGCCATGAACTTGTGGTAAGGTTTGGGCGCCCAGGCGTAAACCTCCACCGAGTTCTTCAAGGCCAGCACCAAGAACTTTATCCTCTCATATTTCACTGAAATCAAAAGGAGAATGGTGTTATTATTGTGTTAACTTACACCTGTTATTATCAGTTAAAGAGACAGAGAAGAGACGCACCGACTTTGTAGTGGACACAACCCTCCAGGTCGCCCACGTTAACCCAACCCTGCTTCTTCTCCACCTCAGGGTCGTTGTGCAAAATCTTGTTCCTCAGCCATGAGAGGTAATAAACCCGCAGCTTGTTCTTTTTACCTGCAGAAGAGTCACATTCATGAAAAGTCAAAGGCTGAAAGGTTCTGTAAAGCTCATCTCCAGTCTGCAACCCGTCCTGTACCTGATATGGTGACTAGAACGTTGAGTCCCTCCAGGACGTCCATCTGCTGGATGCGTCGTCTGCTGATCAGCGGGTAAACTTTCCCCTGACCGCTCCGGTCCAGCAGCATCAGACCGCTCTCTGTGCCCACCAGCAGGTTCACTCCTGGAG
This sequence comes from Cheilinus undulatus, assembly GCF_018320785.1. NCBI lineage: Eukaryota > Metazoa > Chordata > Actinopteri > Labriformes > Labridae > Cheilinus > Cheilinus undulatus. The sequence continues at coordinate 3,124,556 of NC_054888.1, forward strand.
ACCAAACAGACAAACATGAGCGCTCAGAGACGGTCTGAAGACTAGGGCTGCTTCGTGTTTATTTTCAACAGACGTACCCCAGAGAGCAGCACACAGGATCTCAGAGTTGAACCTCTTCTTGTACTTGCGGATCTCTGGTGTGTCGCTGGGTGGACGCGTGTTCACGGGGTTCACGTTGACCACGGAACCTTTACGGGACGCTTCCGCCCTCAGTGGGTCCGGCAGCCGCCCGTCCTGCCCGAACGCTGCTAGAATGAAACAAAAAAAAAAGGTGAAAGTCAGACTCGATGCCACCAAATAAAGAAATGATTAATGAACTGAAATACTGAACAAATAAACTACAATAAAAATGTAATTCAGAAACTAAAGCCTGCTAAATTTAACCATTTAGTGGCTGACTTACCCATGTTGTTGAGAGAGCTGCCGCTGGATGGAGACACTTGAAGAAGACGAGGGTCGATGAAGGGAGTGAAGGAGGAGGAAGACTTGTGTTTGGACATGGAGCTGCTTTCAGACTGGGACTGAAATAAGAACCAAAGACATTTAGAAACATGGTTTTTATTTTGGGGCTAAAAGAGGATTTATTAACCCAAATATTCAGCTCTAATTTCACTGATTTACTACAACTAATACCTATACTTGTTCTGGAACATTCATAGTAGACCGCTTCAACCAGGAGTGACCAAACGTGCTGCATGGCTGATTACCTCAGAACTCCTGTACTCCACTGCTGGCTTTGCTGTGTTAGTGCTTACGCTCTAATTTTTTGCAACAGTTTTTTCCAGGCAAATTTTTGAATTCAAATTTCAGTTGCTCTAACAGGTCAGGGGAACACTGAGAAACAAATTTACTACCCTTTAAACCATTAAGGACAAAAATGTCCACTTCCAAAAACTGCTATAAAAACTAATCCTTGTTAAATCATTAAAAAAATTTAAAGACTAAAGAGTAAAAATTTATCAGATAAAAAGTCAGGAATGTGGGGGAAAATTAATTTGTGTTTTCATTTCATACTTTCAATACTGCATCTCAGAATCAGGACTTAAACCTATGATTCTGACTCTTTATTTCATATCTTAACCTTTTCAATTCATAATTTTAACTTTTATCACACATTTTGTCCTTATTGATTCACAATTTCAAACTTTAAGTCATATTTCGACCTTTTTAACTAAATATTTTAAATTTCATCTCATGTTTTGACCTTCAAACTCATAACCTTCATTTTTAATATCATGTTTTACATGTTAGACTCACAATTTATGATTTGAACTCCTATTTTGACCTTTCAAACTCATTATTTTGACTTTCTATCTCACATATTTACTTATATAAACATTATTTTGACTTTCTATCTCATATATTTACTTATAAACTCATCATTTTGACTTTCTAGCTCATATATTTACTTATATAAACATTATTTTGACTCCCTATCTCATATATTTACTTATAAAAACATTATTTTGACTTTTAATGTGTTTTTACCTTTTGAACTCATCCATTTAATTCTTTAATCTCAGCATCTGAGCTCTTAAACTTTTCATTTTGACTTTTTTTTTTAAATTTCAAAAGGTTTTTGCCCATAATTTATCACTGGTGAAAATGAGTTTACAGTTAATGGTTAAATGTTGGCCCTGTTAGGCCCTCGGGTTAGACCTAAATTCAGAATCCGGTCCCTGCTGTGATTGAGTCCGACATCCCTGGTCTAGTGCAACAATAGTTCATAATACATTTAAATGTTGATTTATGCAACAATAACATCTTTGCTCATCTCAGTATTGAACACATGAACCACAGTTTTACCTCAGGGAGGCATAAACAGCACAAATGTGATCACAATGACAAACAATTCACTGAAATCCAAGTTTCAGGGCATAAAAGAAAAAAGAGGATGTGCAGTGATGTTAGTTGTTTGTTATGAAGGAAAATAATGTTAGAGAGGACAAACAGGATGTTGCAACAGAAGAAATGTGCTCAGGAAAAAGTCCAAATGTGGCTGTTAGTGTGAAAAGCTGCCCTTATTTCCACAAATTCCTGGATGACTGCTGTTTTGAACTCTGCAGAAGAGGCTGTTACTGATTAGAAACACCGTGAGAAATATGTTGAATATTTGCTCTTTGGAGTTGATCATGCATGCTTGAAGATTTTCAGTCCATTCCAAGAGAAATGTAAGGACATCATGAGTTTAGTCCTAAATAACACCACCTATACCACCACCAAACACGTCTACATGAAGCGGTTAAATATGAAGAGATGCTTTATTGTTCTGGTTTAGTTGGCTCCATGCTATGACCCTGTTCTACCACCAGGGGGCTCCAGTGTTAGCAGAGAGGCAGTGAGGTGCTCAGCCAGGCCAGGAGGGGGCAGCGGGAAGCCAGGAAGGGGAAGGAGAGGAAGCAGAGAGGATCTGAGCAACAACCACAGGCTGGATGTCAGAAATGTACAGGCTTAGAGATGGAGGATTGTTTGATTTAGACTCAAAACAAAATGAGGAATTAAATCCTGTTAGAAATATCTAAAAAAAAAACAGAATCTGACAGAAGTTTTCCTACATTCTGGAGGGGAAAAACAAAACATGGTGGCTTTTGGCATGATTTACTCGGGCCAAATGGAGGATAAAAATACTCACTTTAGAAGGCATCTCTGCCACTGGGTTGTGAAATATTCAAAATTAAAATCTGGGACGCTAAGTGTTTAAAAAAGCTGTGTTTTTAGGATAAAATTAGAGGGGGCACATTTGCTCCCTAGGATTATGTTGGGAAGATTACAGTCAGTTTTACATCTGCAGACTGAAGCATCCCTTTAGATTTCCTCATTCCTGCAGATCATTTAGACCTTAAAATACAGAATTCATACAATTTTAAGAACTATAACTCAAGTTTTTAAAGGAAGATCGTCTCAGTGAGGAACATTTTCACTATCTTGAGCCAAACTGTGAGGAAAAATGTACTTCCTGCATGTCTAAGCCTGTAAACTCCGTCCATTCCTCCACCGTTGTCTCAGAGATGCGAGGGCTGACATACCTCTATGGCAGTGAAGTTTTCCAGGGAGGTCTGTGGGGACATGGCAGGACTGGGATGGCTAGACGATGAAGGGAAGGAGGATGAGGAGGAGGAGGGAGGGATGTTTGTGGATGAGGAGGGGGAGTGATGGCTCTGCTGGATAAGGTCAGGTAGGTGGTGTATGCGGCCGGCAAAGCCGTTTTTCTCCAGCAGGCCGTGGCCGGGGGGTTGGGGCGGGCAGTGGCTGTGACCGGAGCCGGCCGAGGAAGGTGAGGAGGAGGAGGAGGAGGATGAGAGATTGACCAGCCGCTTTATTTCAGCGGTGCTCTGGAAGCAAGAACAGGAACACTTGGGCTTGAGCAAGCAGGTGGAGAGAGGAAGTGAAGGAACGTGTGGCCCTTAAATTCTGACATCTAACACAAAATATTCTTCACATTAATCCCTGGAGACCCTCACTGCACGAGAACGCCTACGTCGTCCTGAATTAGCCTGATTGTCCTGCTCTGCAGGCTGCTTCTAATCTAATCTATCACTGTCTAATGTGTCGATCTGTAAATGAGAAAAGTAAAGACAGCAACATAAAGAAACAAAGCAATACATGTGAACACAAAAATGTGAAAATAAGAGGATAAATAATGGAGGAAAACTACGGACACTTCTCAACAAGGACTGGTTTTCATGTTAAACAGACTGTTCATAAGAAGTGGACGTAGCCTCAAAAACAGCTAAAAGTCTGTCTCATTTATGCTTTTAAAAATTACTTTAGAAAATTACTTTGGAAACACGTCTGATACTGTGTAAAATGTAGGTATTTGTATCGACACCGATCTGTTTGGTTTAGCTTTATATTTTGCTACATGTAGCCATGCTAAATGTTAGCATCAATTCTTCTTCACTGCTGGAAAATGCTGCATGCACGAGCTAGCGGTTTTAGAGCAGAGAAGAAGAATCAAAGGACCCACTGCAGCAGCTAAAAATGGAGGCTGTGTGACAGTTTTCCTCTGAATGTGATCGTTAAAACGCCGATCAGACCGGCGCTGTGGTAAAGTTAAATATCTTTCCAACCATACATTACTGCCTCTTAATTTTTTCAGGTAAGCCTTAAGAGAGCTGCAACTGGTCACTAATGAGCCACATGAGGGTTGAGTATCACTGGTCTAAAATAAAAATACACAGCAGATAACACCCTGAAGGCTGGACCTAACTCCTGCTTGAAATGAACCAGTGAGGCTAAAACTGCATTGCTCTAAATTTCCCATTAAATCCTACATTAGAATGTCAACTGTAACAGCAAAAACAACCATGTTTACTAGAAAGGTTTGAATTTTATTCACACTCTCTTTTTAAAGGGGTGAATTTCTTCATGACTCCTCTGTCTCAATGTCATCAGGCCTGGTGGTTATGTGCTAAATGCTAATTAGGATGGTGAGGCTAGGCGGACCAATAGGTGGTGTCATCTTTTCTAGCATGTCAGCAGCCGTTAAACCAGTGATACTCAACATGTGGCTCTTTTATGTCTTAATTATAAATATTATTCACCCAGAAAACCTTAAAAAGAAAAACTTTTTGCCCATTTTCACATTTTTTTTGCCACTTGTCACCCATTTAAGCTACCTTGCCATTAAATACCACTGTTTTCCTACTTTTTACCATTTTGCTACCTCTTTTTGCCACTTTTATCCTATTTTGCCATGTTTCACATTTTTTTGCCCCTTTTCACCCATTTAAGCTACCTTTTGCCATTAAATACCACTTGTTCCCATTTTTTGCCACTTTTTTGCCACTTTAATCCCACTTTTGCCCTTTTTCACCAGTTTTTGCCACTTTTCACCCAATTAAGCCACTTTTTGGTATTAGATGCCACTTGCTTCCTATTTTTTGCCAATTTAGCCACTCCTTTCTGCCACTTTTTTTCTTTCTGCCACACAAGATTTTTCAGAATTTTTTGGCCCCTTTTGTCCATTTGAGCTACATTTTGCCATTAAATACCATGTGTTTCCTATCTTTGCCACTTCTTTTTGCCCTTTTTCATGATTTTTTTGCCATGTATTTCCCCTTTTGGACCATTTTTTGCTACATGTAACTCATTTTTTTGTCACTTCTCACCTGTTTTTGCTACTTTCTGACCCTTTTCTTCCCCCTTTTCACCCATTTTTGCTGCTTTTTGACCATCTTGAACTTATTTTTATTGCTACTTTAAGCTGTTTCTGCCTCTTTTCACCACTTAGCTCGTGGGTCTCTCAAAGGTTTTTTCCAACTATGGCTCTTTGGTTGAGCTGGGTTGAGTAACACTGCGTTAAAGGCTTCACAGTCGCTCTTTTGAAACTAACTGTAGTCATGGCACTGTCTCACTATGGTTTGGTTTTAGGGTGTTATTTTTATGGCAGATTTTGAGTCTTAATTTCACTGGGAAACACTTTAAATATAGATGAATTTTGGCTCGATACTTAGACAACCTAGCGTCTTCGTCCACCTCCCTCATAGCCAACTCTCATCCAAAGAAGTCCTAAATGTGGTCACAAACCTGCTTTGACTCCTTCCACTCCTTACAGACAGTCTGCGGTTGAGCTAAGAGGACGATGATCTTCTTACCTGTCTGATGACCAGCGTGCCGTCTTTGGAGGGCGTCAACGCCTGGTCGCTCTCCGAGTCTTCCACCAGCATGGTCTTAGCCGACTCGGTCTCGCCGTTGCTCTGCCTCCTGCGGAAGCCATGTGGATATCTGAGGTCCGTCACCAGACCAGCGTTAACACACATGCAGAGAAGCCGTGCAGGAATGAGAGCAGTGACAACGCACATCAAGAGAATATCAACGTTGTTTTTATGTATTTGAAAGAGCAGAGAGATGAGAGCGACAGACAGTGAGCAGCAACACCACCGCGGTTCTACCTACCCAGCTCGGGAGTCCTCGGCTCCTGAAGTGGACTCTTCTCCAGCCTCCTGGTCCACCTCTTCATCGTCTTCTTCATCAGTGGTGCCCGACTCCTCGCTGGAGGAGGAATAGTCAGTGACTTTGTGGGGAGGCTTCACGTCATCGACAGCACGAAGCTCCTTCGCCAGAGCGGTCAGATCCTGCAACACAGAGAGGATATGTTAGGAAAACTCAACACTTAACTTAGGTCTCAGATGTTTTTAACTCTCTAGCACATTCTGCTGAAGTTTGCATTTCTGGAACAACTTCACCAACTACCACGGAGCATGGAGGCTGAATAAAGGAACACTAGTAGTTCAGAGAACAACTTTACCAGACAGGCTCAGCCTTCATCAGGCTCATGCCAAAACATGCTAACTAGCATGCACCTATAGATGCTTTAGATTCAAAGTTATTCTGCAGGTAGTAGAAATCTTTGCCCTTTTATATCTGTGACTTAGAGAAAACAGGGCTGTCCCTCACAAATCTATACTTGATCCATTAGTTAAAAAACCCTGATTCTCTTCATTTTTTGAGAGAGAGTCTCAAACTAACTGGCTGGACATGCCGGGCAGAGTGAAGCTGCTGGTGATAAGAATGAAGGGGGAGGATAAGCCACGAGGTTAGTAGCTAGCAGTGCCTCTTTAAAAGCATGTTTACGACAAAATGAGGGAGAAAAGCTGTTAAAGGACAGTGTTTTAAGAACCATTTGGCGAATAACTCACATGAGGCGCTGATTAGATTGAAATGACTCAATTTAAGATGACAGGTAGCTAGCTAAGAAAGACAGGTGTAAATAAAGCCATGATTACTGACAGTATGTGCTGATTCTAAACAACCAACCCAGTCTGGATGAAGGCATTTAAGACCACCACAGGATGTGGTCTGAGCTATCAGATATCAAACCGTTCTCTTTAGTGAGGTGCATCCACACAAAGCACTGAGGATCACCACTTTGTGTCCAAAATGGGTGTTAATGCAAGGTGTAAACAGAGCCGTAGACCCTGTTTACACCTTGCATTAACACTCAAACTCAAAGTACTGAAACTGAGTAGTTTTTTGTGTACTTGTACTGTTCGAGTGTATCTTGAAACCAGTACTTTTACTTTCGTTTTTTGTATTTTTACTTGAGCACAACTGTCTTGTACTTTCCCACCTGTTGACACCACAGCAGCACATAGAGAGAGAACGATCCAACAGCTGTTGCACGCATCAGAAACTAGAGCGTCGATATCTCAGGGTCTGGATTTTAACTCCCCAAGTTTCATTCGGTGTAACTCGGGGTCAGGACCCCATTGGGGGTCACGACACACTGAGAGGGGGTCTCTGGATGCCTTAAAAAACTAGGAATATTTTTTTAATTTACACTGTTGCTGCTTTACACCAATTTTGCCAACTTTCACTCATTTTTTGCAGGTTAAAACCCATTTTTTGTCAGTTTTAAACCCTTTCCACCACTTTTTTCTGCCTGTTTTTGCCACTTCGAAACAAAATCTTGCCACTCCTTGCCTATTGTTGGCTCTGCTGGCACATTCATGCCACTATTAACCCCTTTTACCACTTTTTAAGCCACATTTCACAATCTAATATGACCATTTTTGCCAGTTTAACCACCTTCTGCCTCAGCTAACCCCAAATTTTCACCTATTTTTGCTACTTTAAAGCCATTTCCGCCACTTTTTAAATTCCCTTTTACCACATAATATGCCCATTTTGGCACTTTTATCCAATTTTCTGCTACTTTTAAACTCCAATTTCACCACCTTTCCCAACATCTTTTGCAGTTATTAACCAATTTTAGCTATTTTAAATGTATATTGATTTTGTTTTAAACAAAAGGATTTCCATTATTAAGAGGGCTTCTTACTGCACAAATAAATCAGAAAGATATTTGTGTATTTGATAAGAGTGGTTATTACTCAGGTTAAATATAAAATACTACAGCCTAACTTAACAATGGACCAGGATTTTGCTGGGCCATTTTTTCCCCCTTATGGACGGCCTTGTCTCCACATGACTATTCTTAAATGTTTATGGCTGTGTTCAGCCACCGTCAGGTACAGTGGGGGTCCCCGGTCTCTGACACCTTTATTTTGGGGGTTGTGGGCTGAAAAGGCTGAGAACCACTGGTCTACACAACCAATCCAATCAGGATAAAGGCCTCCTTAACCAGCTCTGTTAACAGTCAGAGCTGTTATCAAGGGGAGGGATGTCCACACAAACATTAAGAATCACTGCCTGGTATCTGAATGCCCAAACAGTTATAAACTAATTTCTACCAGAATGCCTATTGTAAATCAGTTAAGTTTACTGCCATCGTTTAGAGATTTATCGTCTTGTAAGCATTTACCCTGCTCTGGCTCTCCCTGCAGACTCTAATAATGCAGTTTGTTAGGTCAGTGTGGAGCGACAGAGGGAGGAGGGGTACCTAACGGACATATTCAACAACACAAAGGGCCACAGTTTATCCAGCAACAAAGCCAGGTGAGATTAGGAGCAACTCTGACAAGTACAAGGAAACAGGAGGAGAGTGTTTGCATTCAAATGTGGCCACATTCAGATCCAGGCTGCTGCAGACGGTTAACCGTTTATGTACCAGGCAGCAAAGTGAGAGAAGGAGCGGTGCAGGCACGAGGAAAAAGGGGATCAAACAGGCACAGATCCGGTTCTTTCTTTGCAGACCTTCTTCACATAATGCAATGAGTGGGGCGATGGTGCAAGCATAGCAGAGGTGCGATTATGTGATCTCATTTAATAAGCTTACCGCGTCACCCTAAGAGGTTCCCCCAACAATCACCAACCATGAGAAGATGCACACACCAGGTGGTGGAACAATGAGAGTAGTAGAAAATAGAGAAAAAGACAGTTTTTCACCCATTCAGCATCAAATATTTTAACCAGAGCTTTAGGGACAGAGGACTTACAGCTGGTCGAGTGGGCCGGGACGCGTTCTTTTCTTCTGTTTTTTTAGGGATGTTTTCAGGCCGCTGGAGAGGTGAGCCTTCTGATTTAGAGGAAGCTGTGAGCAGACAAAAGGAAGCGGTGTCAATGAAAGGAGACAAAAAGGTTCTTTAGGAGGTAGAAAAAGAGAGATTTCTTCAACCAGCAGCAACAAAACAGGCTGGTTGAATCTGCTGATGATGGTACCGAATAGAAAAAGACGAGTTAGTTGGAATTGGGTGGGGTTTTTTACACAAAAATGCCCGGTATATCCTGCGGATTCCGTTGATAAAAAGTGGAATTTTAGACAGCAGGAGCAAAAATTAAATCAGGATAAAAAGAAAGAGAGTGAAGTGTTTTAAAATAAAATAACAGCGTTCTTTGAAGCAGTCAGAGTGAGTGAGATGTGGCCGAGTACAGTACCAGGGGACTCACAGCGTGGCCTGAAGCGGTCTCCAGGACTGGCCTGAGAGCTGGAGTTTGAGGAGCCAGACGAGCTGCCGCTGCCGGGTCGAGGCTGCAGCTTCTCCACTCGGTCCCACAGGGGGCGCTGCTCCACGTTACTGTCAGAGAAAAACAAATGCAGCATAAGAAAACAGGAGCAACTGGAATATTTCCTGTAAAATTATTACTCATTTTCAAAGAAGAGGTCTTTTAAAAGCAGCCCCTCACCACAAAAACTGGGCTACCTGCAGCCAGATCATGTTTATAAATGTACCAACATACACATTTCAAATGCATCTAAAAAAAGAATTCCTCTTTAATTAGAGACAGTCCTCTCATCAAATTAAAGCACTGTTCCTTTAAGAAGCGACTTAATCTGTTGATAAATGCTAATAAATTAAAAACAGGCATTTATCTGACTGTCATTGATAAAAACCACCCAAATGCAGGGATCATGACTGAATGCATCTAATTATGAAGCTTTGTGATATTTAATTGAATAGTGAGACGAATTCAGATGCTCAGCCCTCCTCCCTACCTGCCAGCGTTCCTCTGTCCTCCCTGGTTTCCGGGCTGTGATGGAAGAGGAGACTCTCTGCGTGACAGAACCGGAGACCTGGATGTTGTCCTCACTGGGACCTGGAGGAAACAGATCAAAGATTTCTCACACAGTGCCAGCATCAGATAATTAAGGCATCCTCTGCTGCAGCAAACCAATATCACAGAAACATCATAAATAAGCTTATCACGTTTAAAAGCATCTCATTACAGAAGCCCTGAGAGGACAAGCAAAGAGATGAACCAGATGTTAAGATCAGGTCTGAGAATTACATTATTTTTATACTGGATATTGGACAGATGGCGCCGATCCGTATCACTGATCCAAATTCCTACTGGACTGTGAATGCACCACGCAGTAGCATGCATTGTGTTACTGCCACTAGCATAGCAGAACGCTACGTGAAACAGCAGGTCATTCTGAGTCCACTCATCACTAAAGAGCAGTCAGACAACCCAAACATTACCCGCTTGTGACCCTCTGATTAATGTGAAGCTCAGGTTTGGGGTAAAAGGTTCTCCCCTCTCTGAGTTTAAGCTACTCTGTCACGTCTGTGGTTTTAATACGAGCCGCAGCGACTCGTATTACAACAGCTTAAAAAGTGTCTAAAGGCGTTTTAACTCATAACTCTCTCGCTTTAACCCCTTAAAGCCTGAAAACACAAATAACAGCCAGAAAATTCTAATTTTTTGGAACTGAAACATTCATTTAACTTTCTACTGAAATTTAAAAAAAATCAAAATTTCCATAACATAATCCACTTGAGGGCATTTTTATCATTTATCAGATTGTATTCAAAGGTTTTTTTGAGTAATTTATTGAGCATATTGATTAGATAAAGGTACCATAAAAGTATGTATCGAATATGCGACAACAGGCATTAAGGTGTTAAGTCCACGCTGACTCAAAGAAGCATGCTGTGGCGTTTACCAAAGTGAGAGAGGCAGCTGCAGAGTGACTGTAAACATGGCGGCTGCTGCTGAAGCTAATCAAGAACAAATGTGGTACTTCTGACAGATCCTTCACAATAAAAGCCCGTGTTGTTAATTTCCTTGACTGCTTTTGTTGTGAACTTCCACATCAGGAAATGCCTCTTTGCGACGTTTTTTGCACTTTTGATTTTTAGTTTGAAAACTTCCTGCCGCAATGGGATATCGATATATATCTTTTCTAAAAAATAATAGATATTTATTTCTGCATATTTCCTTTTCATACAGTTTCACGTTTATCTGAAATATTCTGCTGTAGCTCTGTTGGTTGCTTACAGCTGTATCAGCTGTTTTCCCAGTACACTGCAGCGTCAGATACTTGATTTAAACATGACGTTTGTTGCAGCTATCTGTTTCTAGAAGAGGCCAGCACAAAGTTTAATAAAACTGGGAATATCAATTTTTATTCATCTAAAACCATTTTAGATCTTTGAATAAGAAATACTCTTTCAAGTGTACTAAAGCTTTGTGCAACCTAATACTAAAAATACTATTAAACTGTAATCGTATTATTGGGGAGATTATTCTTGCAGATCGTTCAGGTCTACTTTATGACCCATTTTTGGGTCCAGACCCACCAGTTGAGAACCACTGGACTAGATGACTTCATTAACCAGTGATTTTAACAATTATGCCGGATAGAAACACCAAGTAGCAAGAGCTTCAGGACTATTTAGACACTGAAGGACTCCCATTAAATAAACAAGTCCATTAATGTTTATCAAATCCAGTAAAGCACTAGAAGTCATACTAGAACTCAAAGCATGCTGGACAACAAGGGCTTTTAAGGAATACTAGAAAAAAAGAAAACAAGGGGCTTAGTGGTTTAAGGCGCGCCCCACGTATGTGGACGGCCCAAGTTTGAATCCGGCCCTTTACCGCATATCCCCCCCCCCCCGCTCTCGTCCCTGTTTCCAACTCTATCCACTCTCCTCTATCAAATAAAGGCACGAAAATGCCCAAAATAAATCTTAAAAAAAAGAAAGACAAAGAATGGCAAAGATGCCTATACCTCTGCAACAACCACACTTCAAAATAAGAGAAAATTAAGCCACGTAAATATTATTTTTTAATGATTTGAGTTCACTAAGTCATAGTTGATGTTAAATGCAAAGACAGCAGCAGGCAGACAAACACGGACAGACCGATGAGTGAAGAGATGCAGCATGAGGAGGCGTGAATGAGGGAGGAGCAGAAGGGAGGGGAGGGGACTACTTACCTTTGGAGGCACCTCCTCACTGCTGGCCTGGTGCTCCAGCCTGTGGGGGTGGTGGGGGGGAGGTTGGGGCTGGGGGTCAGTGCGTGCGGGCGATGGGTGGTGGTGATGGTCCTGGGAGCGCAGGTGGAGCTGTGCAAAGTTAGAGGTGACGCCGCCGGCGCCCGTCTCGCTGAAGGACTGGGAGCGAGAGACGACGGGCGGAGCAGCAGGAGGAGAGGGGGCGGCGCTGTTGCTGCTTTTTAGGGCAGCCAGGTGGGACCACTGCACCTTTTGAGGGGTGGGGGAGGAAGGAGGGGGGAGGAAGGAAGGGGAAGGGGAGGTGAAACAAGCAGACAACACAGTGAGACATGAGGGAAGATGTGTGTGGTTTTAAAGTTTAAACACATGCAGACGAAGCACAAAACAACACGATGACGCCTCAGACTCAGGTCAGGGCTTCAGGTTCATGCAAGCAGACAGAAATACAAGTGTACGGTCAGATTGGATTTATTTTGGGGGTAAATGCTTTTATTTTTCTACCAAAGCTAATTTCATCAATCACAAAAGTTTAAATATGATTATTCCAGAGTTATTATCAAAATCTGTGACCAAAACCACAAACTGTATTGTTATTTAACTTTCTTTTATTTATGCATAAATCAAACAAGACTGATGAGCTTCTGAAGAGGCGATACAGAGGCTTTAGTCATCAGACTAGCAGCTAAACTTCACACAGGCAAACGCCTACGTTTCAGTCAGATGGAGGTCAGAAATGTTGCTAAGAGGGGATTTTTGCAAGTAAGACAGGCTGCAGGAGTCTGCTTATATTCACTCATTCTGATAGTGCTCTGATAAAATCTAGGAGTAGACGCTCACAGGTAGTGACGTGCATTAAAGCCACTCCATCAACTGATGTGACCTGCAGGAGTCTGCAAACAAACACTTGCATACTTCAGTATGAACGGACCATTGGGTGGAAAACGACACAGAAACAGGCTATATTAGCATAAGAGGCATCATGACCGAAGTGTGAAGCACAGTTTTCACCTCTGCACAGAGCAGAGCAGCACAAACACGATGCAGAGCAGTGATACTCAACCAGTGGCTCTGCAGCCACGTGTGGCTCTTTTGCGATGATTTTGGCTCTTTAATGTCTAAATTTGAAATATGATTTCCCCAGAAAACCTTAATAACAGTTTTTTGCCCTTTTTCTCCCCTTTCTGCCATTTTTAATCCATTTTTACTGCTTTTAGCTCATTTTTTCCACTTATTTTTGGCTACTTTTATCCTGCTTTTTGCCTTTTTTTCCACTTTTCACCCATTTAAGCTACTTTTGCCATTAAATTCCATTTTTTCTCATTTTGCCAATCTTTGCTGGGTCTTTATAGCTAATATATATCCACCTTTTGCTGGTTTTGGCCCATTTTAGTCATCAGGGACTCAATTTTCATCCCTTCTCCCCCATTTTTGCCACTTTCTGCCCTTTTCACCACTTTTTCTCCCCACTTTTGCCCATTTTCACCCATTTTTTAAACATTTTTACCACCTTAAACTTACTTTTATTGCCACTTAAACCCATTTTTAACCCCTTTTCAACAATATTTTGACACTTTGCTGCTTTTTGAACATTTTTGCCACCTTAAATTTATTATTGCCCCTTAAACCCATTTCCACCCCTTTTCACCACTTTTTAGCCATTATTTGACCAATTTTTCCACCTTAAACTTTTATTTTAATTGCCCCTTAAACCCATTTTTTCCCCTTTTCACCCCTTCTTGCCACTTTCTGAGCATTTTTGCAACCTTAAACTTATTTCTATTGCCCCTTAAACCCATTTCCCCCCTTTTCACCCCTCTCTGACACTTTTTGAGCATATTTACCACCTTAAACTTATTTTTATTGCCCTAAAACCCATTTTTCCCCTTTTCACCCCTTCTTGCCACTTTCTGAGCATTTTTGCAACCTTAAACTTATTTCTATTGCCCCTTAAACCCATTTCCCCCCTTTTCACCCCTCTCTGACACTTTTTGAGCATATTTACCACCTTAAACTTATTTTTATTGCCCTAAAACCCATTTTTCCCCTTTTCACCCCTTCCTGACACTTTTTGAGCATTTTTTACCACCTTAAACTTATTTTTATTGCCACTTAAACCCATATTTGCCACGTCCCACCACTTAGATGATTGCTCTTGCAGATGCATTTTTCAAAAATGTGGCTCTTTGGTTGAGCAGGGTTGAGTAACACTGGTGTAGAGTAATAAAATACGTATTAAACACATTCAACAATGAATTCACTGCAGCAGCTGTTCTTTGTTGTAGAGAACAGAAGAGGCATAGATTAAATGTTTTAACACTTTAGAACACTTAAATTCAGATCCTAAGAGGTCTAAGTAAATGAAAAAAGTCTATTATCATTTACCTACTAAGAAATGCATATACAGTATTATTTAACCTAAAACACCCTCTCTGTGTTCTCTGTTAATGTTATTTTTATACTTATCCTATGATATTCTGGTTTTACTTTACTATGAACACACTTGAATTTGTGAGAATGACCTTTTTGCTGGAGGCCGTGGGGGTTAGCGCTAGGTTAGGTTCCTGGTTCGCTTCTGTGTGGAGTTTGCATGTTCTCCCAGTGCATGTGTGGGTTCTCCGGCTTCCTCCCACCACCAAAGACGTGCTCGTTAGTTTACTGGTGACTCTAAATTGTCTGTAGGTGTGAGTGTGAGTGTGCCTTGTTGTCTGTCTTCATATGTCAGCCCCGTGATTGACTGGCGACCAACCCAGGGTGTACAAACCTCTCACCCAATGACAGTATAGGCTCCAGTCCCCCCAACAGCTTAAGCAGTGTAGAAAATGGATGGGTGGACTTTTTTGGGCTTTAATTCTGCTTAAAACAGACCCAAAGTTTCTATGAGGAGCTGAGGAGTGGGGATTAAACAGCATTACTCACACTACTCTGAGGCGTTTATCAGAGCTGCTGTTCAGCTCATGTCTTTATAAATGAAGCATAAAATGCTGCTGATGATGTCCTGATCAGAAGTTGAGGGGAAATTTGAGTTTCCAGCATCATTCAGTGCTGGTTTGGACAACACAGATTAGCCTGGTGAGCCCAGATGTTGCTGCTAATTAAAATGAAGGTTGGTGTTTCTGCAGTGTTTTACCTTCTTACAGCTGGCCTGACTCATGTCAAACTCCTGACTTTCTGCAGTTTGAAGAAACCTGAAATAAACCATTATCTTTGCTTTGAGCTGGCTGGCTGTAGATGCTATCATCAGAGTTACTGGTCTAAGTACCAGCTTGTTTTGGTGTGAGGAGAGAGATGTGTGCTGCATCATGGAGTTTTACTACTGCTGCCATCTGCTGACTTTTATGTGAACTGCACCATGGGGGAATGTAGGTTTTAAAACATCTGTCACAGCAGTAACAGCCATATCAATTTTGTAAAATGTGCATTATTACAGGCATCAGATATAAGGTGCACATCACAACAAAAATAGTATTTTTCTTCTTTGTAAAATTGACAAAACTAAGTCAAAATTCATGCATTGCATTACTTGGTAGTTCAAGCTGAACTGTCTGCACAGACAGTTCTCCATGGTGGACATTTTTAAATAATTAGCTCCAAATCATTAATCTAAGTCATGTTTCAAACATTTCTGCAGCAGGTTTGGTTCCTCTCCTGCTCAGTGAAGGAAGAAAAGTCTACAACAGAGGCTGCAGGAGGAAGAGGAGGAGGAAGGAGTTACCTGAGGCTCCATGGGCCGGTGCATGGCGGACGCCTCGGAGGAGCCGCCGTTGGAGAACGGTTCAGAGGAGCGGGGAGGCAGAGGGGGCTGCTTGGGAGGAGGGGCGGTCTGAGGGGAGCCCTGAATGTTTTTACGATATCTCTCGTCAGCCTGGGATGAGGGAAAGGTGGTGGAGAAAGAGGGAATGAGGATCAGGGATAACACCAGGGGAAAACACTGGAAAAGCCTTGACGTTTACTGCAAACTCCTCCCTCATCAGTGCTCCTATTCAATGGTTTTAAAGGTACGTCTGTGAATTCATAACAAAATCTGGACAATTTAAAAATATTTAGAAGGGCAACACATTTAAAAAACTATCCACCTCTAACTGGAATGCCCTTCTAAATCCGAATAAGCAGAATAAACATGGTTCCCATTTCCATTGTTTACAGTCTAAAACAGGGGTGTCAAACTCAAGGCCCCGGGGCCAAACCCCGGCCTGTTGTACAGTCACAGCCGGCCCGAAAGATCTCATCATATTCTTATTATAACTGGCTCTAAAATATGAGGCCTGCAGATTTCCTCCAGTACAAAAATGTAAACAGAACCTTGATGACATCAAATATCCTTAAGTCATAAAATTGTGAAAATATAAAGAGTAAAAAAATGAGACAAAAAGAAATGTGGGAAAAGAATTAATTTCTGTTTTCGTTTAATATTTTCAATTTTGCATTACATAATTATGACCTCAATTGATTATTTGGGCTTTTATTTCATATTTTAAACTTTTACGTTTATTATTTTGACTTTTTATCTCATATTTCATTCTTTTCAACTTATAATTTTGATTTTATCTAATCATTTTAGCTTTTTCAATTCATACTTTCAACATTTTACATCATATTTTGACATTTTCAATATATTATTTTAACCTTAAGCTCATATTTTGACCATTTTGATTTTATCTTGATTTTTGTCTCATATTTCAACCTTTTAAAATTTTAATTTTGACTTTATGTAATAATTTATTTTTTTTCAATTTATAATTCTGATTTTTTAATCTCAGATTTTGAACTTGTCAATTTTTTATTTGACTTTTCATCTCATATTTTGACCATTTCAAGTTTTTATTTGACACTTTAGCTAATATTTTGAAGATTTCTTATCATTATTTTAACCTTTATCTCATATTTTGACCTTTTCTTATTATTATTTTAACTTTTATCTCATATTTTGACATTTTAGGTGCACCATTTTAACTTGTAAGTCATATATTCGCTTTGAAAACATGACTGACTTTCTTTCTTATACATTTGCCTTTTAAAAGCATTATTTTAACATCTTATTTTTGTGTTTTGACCTTTCAAACTAATAAGTTTGACTTTATATTTCACATTTTATGCCTTGTAACTTATCATTTTGACTTTTTAAATCTCAAAATCATTTTTCATCAGTGCTAATTTTCCCCCCATAATTTATTACTGGTGAAAATGTGGTTAACAGTTTGGTTTAATGAGGACCCTGTTAGGCCCTCAGGTTAGACCTTAATCCAGAATCCGGCCCCTTCTGTGATTGAGTTTGACACCTCTGGTCTAAAACGTTCACCTTTCACCGACAAAGATCAACAACAAAAGACATTTACATCAGACATGCTCGAAGCCTCTTCATGTATAAATGCACAAACAGAAGTGCAGACAGGGCTTTGTCAAACAAAAAAATCCTTAAATAAAGGGAAAGATCGTTGTTAATGACACTGTTGACTGGAAACATTGCTCAGGTGTCTTGCATGTTAGTCTGGGCCTCAGCCATCAACATGCAACGGCCCAATCAACACATTTAGAGTCAGAGCAGCCATGGTGAAGAGTCGGAGCTTGGTGATCCTAGATCAAGAGAAAGTCCTTACACTTGACTACAAAAATGAATCCTGCTAGGTGTTATCTTGCTTATTGGACCACTTTCTCAAAACGCTGAAATGAATTATGCTCCGCCTGCTTGGATTCAAAATCCAAACACAAATACTGATGATTTTAGTAGTCAAAAACCAGCAACAGAGCAGGTGAGTGCCAAAAAAAGACAGAGTGAGGGAGACACAAAGAGGCTGGTTGGGAGTCTGTGGGTTTCCTTTCTTCATTTTACCCCTAAGAGTCTTACTGGGACTGATTTCTTCACAGCAAAATTAAACCTGACTATTATTACTACAACAAATCCTCTGGGAAACAGCGGCCAACTTCTGGGTGGATTCAGGGAAGCTAGCAGTTAGGCATAAATGACTTCCTTTTCTGTCTGCTTCAACATTTGCAGTTCTATTAGCTGCCATGGTCATTTCTTGGTTCATAACATCTCCTCAAGGAGAGCGTGTTCATACAGTTGTAATCAAAATTATTCAACCTGCATTGAAAATCAGGTTTATTGTGAAAATGTGCAGACTTTCTGCTTAAATAAATCAAAGAAAATGAATTAAAATAGTTAAAATTCAACTGAAAATGCAACTAATAATGACTTCTCCAGTCTCAGAATAGTTCGACCCCTTCATGGTAGCATCTTTAGTCCTCAGTAGTTCACCCTTCTGAAAACCAGATGCATATCTACACTCCAGCTTCCGGAGGAACCCTAGCCCACTCCTCATGTGCAAACCTCCAGTCCAGGAATATTCTTGGGTCTGCGTGCTGCAACCGCCTTCTTCAAATCCCCATTAGAGATTTTCTATGGGGCTTAAGTCAGGCGATTGTGACGGCCATTGTGGAATCTTCCAGGACTTCTTCTGCAACCAAACCTTGGTGGAATAAGAGGTTTACTTGGGATCATGGTCCTGTTGGAAGGTCCAATGACGCCCAAGCTTCAGTTTCCTCACAGACATTTCCTCCTAGGATTTCCAGATACTTCAATTAATCCATCTTGCCCTCCATACGCTGCAGGTTTCGAAATCGGGCAAATTAGGCATACAATGGAGAAAACTGGGAGAAAAGTGGCAAAAATGGGTACAAAGCCTCAAAAAATTGAATTACAGGTGCTCAAACAGCAATAAAACGAGTGAAAACTGACTAAATTGTGCAAAAAAGCTGTAAAAGGGTGGGAAAATGGGGGAAAGTGGCATTTAATGGCAAAGGGCAGCTGAAAGGGGCAAAAAATGCAAAGAAGCAGGATAAAAGTGGCTAAAACTGATGAAAAAGGGCAAAAATGGGATAAAGTGGCTAAAAGAAGTGGTAAAAATGGGCTAAAAGCAGCCAAAATGGATTCAAAGTGGAAAAAATGTAAAATAAGGGAAAAAATAAAGGATGACAATTAAGTTTGACCATTAAAACCTGCTGTATACGTGTGGGAGACAAACTGGTTAATGTAACTTGCAATGATAAATTTCTGAGGTCAAAGTTTAAAAGAATAATATGGCTCCAGAGCCACACGTTGAGTATCTCTGGTCTAGAACATTCAGGGCCTTTGCCATCTTCCTATCAGACGTGACTCTCAACAAACCCCTTACAGTTCAGGTATTTCATGTTCCAGCTCAAGAAAACCTGGTGACACAGTGAAGCCTTTGATTTTCTGCATCATGTGTGCTTTAAACAACACTGGTTTTAAATATTTGAGCTCTTGTGAAGGATTCTGTTCAGGGGTTGAATAATTCTGAGACTGGAGATGTCATTATAAGTTGCATTGTCAGTTGAATTTGGGGAAACCACTTGTGTTCAGCTAATATTTGCTTTCCTGCATACATGTGTTATTGGACTTAGTGAACAGATAAGCCAGTATTTGGTTATCACTGAAGACAAGCAAGAAGAAGAAGCTGGAAAGAGCAGGCAGCGGTCGGCAGAGGAGGTTCACCTCTCTGACAGCCTGAGGAGGATGACTGACGGCCTCTGAGGGCCTGTCGGGATCCAAACTTTCTGCCTGTGGATGGTCAGAGTCTGGGGGGGTTTCAGTCTGAGGGGAGTCTGTCAGCTGGTTCAGAGACGTCTCTTCTGAGTCAGTCTTTTCTGGCTCTGCAGCCTGAGATTTGGAGCTCTCCAAAGGCAGAGTCTGAGGGGCCGACGTGCCTCTGGCTGCAGAACCAGCACCTGAGTCTGGGACCTGAGTCTGAGGGGGTGCAGTGTCAGGGGGCAGAGTGGAGGTCTGTGGGAGTTTGTCATGGTCTGAGGGGGGTTTGGTCTTGTCTCCGGGCTGCTGTTTGGGTTCGTGCTGCAGCGACAGCAGGTACGCCTGCTCCTGCTGCAGCCGCTTGTGGAGCCGCTCGGCCTTGCGCTGCTCCTCGAGTTCCCGCCACTTGAACTCCTGTTGCAGAGTGTGGGGTTGATTCAAGGTGGAGAAAAGAGACGGCAGCCTGCGTTTGCCTGACTGAAAGCAGGGCCACCTTTTAATTTCAATCCTTAGACACATTAATAACCATACACAATGAATACATTCGTCTGTTTACATCATAAGAACCCAGTTTACCTCATGTAACAGTCCAGCGCTTCAATGTATATGATGCTGAAGCTTATTTTTACTCTCTAATTTATGTTATTAATCCTTTAAGATAAGAAAAACACATTGTGAAGAGTACATAAAACATAGTAACAAAAAAAAAAGAACAAGAAGGTTAGCTATTAGCTTTGTTTTCTTCAAAATAAAGAATTATCAAATGACCAAATGTGGCACGCCATCTCCAATTCTTCTGCAAATGAAATGATTCAGAAATTTGATTTTCTAAATATGTGCTGTTTAGCTTTAAATTTAAGGTGCACTCATACTGGACTATTTCTACCATGTCCTGAGACAAATGATCCCCAAACCCAGTGAGTTTGACTTTAGGAGAGTAAACTTTCTCGACCCTGCCCCCTCTTTTTGCCACTTTTATCCCATTTTTGCCCCTTTTCAACCTTTTTTTTGCCCCTTTGTCGCCCATTTAAGCTGCCTTTTGCTATTAAATACCATTTGTTTCCTATTTTTGCCTATTTTTGCCACTTTTGACTCTTTTTGCCACTGTAACTCATTTTCCTGTAACTTCTCACCCATTTTTGCAACTTTCTGACTCTTTCTCAACTTTTTCTCCCCATTTTCGCCCCTTTTCACCCATTTTTGCTGCTTTTTGACCATTTTTGCCAACTTTAACTTATTTTTTTTAATTGCTACTTCAAGCCGTTTTTGCCGCTTTTCTCCACTTAGATTGTGGCTCTTGCAAATGTATTTTTCAAGAATTTGGCTCTTTAGTTGAGCAGGGTTGAGTAACACTGTATTGAAGTATTAGAAGTTGTTCTGTGGTTACTAAGAGAAACCCCCCCTTGTTGGGAAAATCTAGGGTGAAATAGTCTTGCTGCTTCGTCTAAGGAGATGTCTTTGACTCCCCTGACCCAGGTCAGGCTAGTCTTGGGTTTGGGCTCAAATGTAAGCAGGCTGGGGGATCAAATGTGCTTTGGTACGGTACAGGCAACTGAGCTTAGCGTGAGTGCACCCCTAATCACAGCTTTATAATGCGTCAACTGGAAAATAAATTTATTTGTGGTTATTTTATGTATTTCAATTTAATCAAACATCTACAATACTCGACTGCCACGCCCAAACAATTAAAATAATTAGGTTTCATCACAAAGAAAACACTTCTAATGAAACTGTTGACTTAATTTAGAGAGCAAAAGCTGCTGAAGTCCTTCACTCTGTAAAAGACTGAAGCAGAGCCTTGCTTTAATGTGCAGATGTGTTTCCTGTAATCTAGATGTTAAAAAACTGGTGACTGACCAGCAGCATGGCTTGTTCTCGCAGCAGCTGCTCCTGCAGCATCTCCAGGTGTCTCTGCTCCTCCTCCAGCTGACGTCTGATGTACTCCTGTCGGTTACAGCAGAGCAGACAGTGCCATTAGTTTACATCCACTCAGAGGAAATCTAAGAGTGCTAGCACCGTGTTAGCTCCTTTAGCCTTAACTCTTTATAGCAGAGATTAGAACCATTAGTATAAAATGTTTACTCTTACAGGCATAGATAACTGCACCAGAATCTTTGCATAAAGACTGAATAAACTAAGATTATTCAAAGTAAAAATTAAAGCTTGCCTGTTCACGATCATTTCTTCTCTTCTCATCTTCAGCCCGTCGGCGCTCCTCTTCCTCTTTGCGCCTTCGATCCATCTCCTCAATCCTCCTCTTCTCCTCTTGCTCGCGGCGACGCTGCTCGCGCTCCTGTTGTCTCCTCATCTCTCGTTCACGTCGTTGTTGCTGTGAGGGCGGAGGGCAAAAAGATGTCAAACGTTCCTCAACAGAAACCTGATTTTCTAATGACAACTAATGTAAACAACATACTTCTTCGAGCCGTCTCCTCTGTTCCTTCTGTTGCTCGATGCGTTTCTGCCGTTCGGCCAGCAGTTGGCGCTTGTACTCCTCCTGCTCCCGGAGCTGCTGCTCCTGGAGAAGCTGCTGACGACGGAGCGCCTCAGATCGCTCCTTGTTTTCCTGCTGCAGGCGGATGAAGTCACGGCGCAGAGTGGACTCACCAGGTACGTTAACTATTGAGCTATGGGGGGGGGGGTAAGAGCAGAAATGTTACGGTGTGGTTGTTAATCCCTCTAATTAGAGAGGGATTTATACAGAATATTTCAGTATTTTTTTAACATATTATTTTTCAAAAGTTTGAAGAATATGAACACATTCTTCAATTTTCTTCAGCCGAAATATCCAGCCAGCTCTATGAAGAGTAGTAAAAAGCATCCTACTGTAAAGAAAACATCTATTTCTATCGTGATCTTTCTTGTTGTGTTGGAGCCACTTAAAATAACAGCCTGTGTTTGACTGTAACCCTTGAAAAATACTTTTATAAAGGAAGCATTCTGATTGGGTCCATTTGTCTTCAGCAAGGCGGTTTTAAAGATGCAGGCTGAGAAAATCTACTGGAATGTTTAAAGGCTTTAAAGATGACATCATCATAAGAGGCAAGGATGGAATGTTTAAAGGCTTTATCAATGACATCATCATAAAAGGCCAGGATGGAATATTTAAAGGCTTTAAAGGTGACATCATCATCAAAGGCATGGATGGAATTTTTTGCAAAGGCTTTAAAGATGACATCATCATCAAAGGCAAGGATGGAATGTTTAAAGGCTTTAACAATGACATCATCATCAAAGGCAAGGATGGAGTGTTTAAAGGCTTTAAAGATGACATCATCATAAAAGGCCAGGATGGAATATTTAAAGGTTTTAAGATGACATCATCATCAAAGGCCAGGATGGAATGTTTAAAGGCTTTAAAGATGACATCATCATCAAAGGCCAGGATGGAATGTTTAAAGACTTTAAAGATGGCATCATCATCAAAGGCATGGATGGAATTTTTTGCAAAGGTTTTAAGATGACATCATCATCAAAGGCCAGGATGGAATGTTTAAAGGCTTTAAAGGTGACATCATCATCAAAGGCATGGATGGAATTTTTTGCAAAGGCTTTAAAGATGACATCATCATCAAAGGCCAGGATGGAATGTTTAAAGGCTTTAACAATGACATCATCATCAAAGGCAAGGATGGAATATTTAAAGGCTTTAAAGATGACATCATCATCAAAGGCCAGGATGGAATGTTTAAAGGCTTTAAAGATGACATCATCATCAAAGGCATGGATGGAATGTTTAAAGGCTTTAAAGATGACATCATCATCAAAGGGAAGGATGGAATGTTTAAAGGTTTTAAAGATGACATCATCATCAAAGGCCAGGATGGAATATTTAAAGGCTTTAAAGATGACATCATCATCAAAGGCCAGGATGGAATGTTTAAAGGCTTTAAAGATGACATCATCATCAAAGGGAAGGATGGAATGTTTAAAGGTTTTAAAGATGACATCATCATCAAAGGCCAGGATGGAATATTTAAAGGCTCTAAAGATGAAATCTTCAAAGGGAAGGATGGAATGTTTAAAGGTTTTAAAGATGACATCATCATCAAAGGCCAGGATGGAATATTTAAAGGCTTTAAAGATGACATCATCATCATAAGCCAGGATGGAATGTTTAAAGGCTTTAAAGATGACATCATCATCAAAGGCCAGGATGGAATATTTAAAGGCTTTAAAGATGACATCATCATCAAAGGCCAGGATGGAATGTTTAAAGGCTTTAAAGATGACATCATCATCATCAAAGGGAATGAGCATGCCTGTTAGGCCTTTGGAACCCAAATAAGCCAAACTAGAGACCAAATTTAAAACAAAGCACCAGTAACTCACTTAAAAAATAAACTAAATCTACTTAATCGCACCTTGGCTCTCCTTCCTGCTCTGGAGGATCCTCCTCCTCTTCCTCACTGCCGCTGTACTCGTACTCCGTCTCATCTGAACAAGAAAAAGTCAGTATAATTCAAATTTAAAGTGCAGGCCCACATATATAAACACAATGAAAACAGATTAAACAATTGCATGGGATACTTCTCTGCACAAAGCAAATATTCTACAGGCCTACCTTTCTCTCCCCTCTTCTTCTTGGTCCGGTCGATGTGGTCTTTGAGCTGGATGCGGACTTGCCTCTCGTTGGGCTGGTCCCGGATGAACGGGTGCTTCAGCAGCTGCTCTGTTGGCGGGCGTTGAGTGTAGTTCTTCACCAAACAGCTCTCAATGAAGCTGAAAAACTTTTTGGACCTGGAGAGGAAGGTGAAGAGAGTCAGTGAAGAGAATCATCAAATAACAGAGAAGGAGATGTATAGAAAAAAGATGAGGATTTGCACATCCAAGGATCTCAAGCTAAATGAATATAATTGACTCTAACAGCAGCATACCAGTCCTAAGAATGCTCCCTTCCTTCACGCCTCAGCATGACTACAGCCTCTGTTTTCTGAGTATTAATTGAGATTAACACATGTGGACAAGCAGCTGTGAAGCCTTTCACTACTTATTCACCATGAAAACAATGAAATATGGGACACAGAGTGAGGAAATTAAGATCAGCAGTGCACCTGCAGCCATTTAACTTATTTTGATTCATAACTGAACAACGAAACCAGCAATCAAAAGAAGGATCTGTTATTTAAAGCCTCTGAAATTTAGTTTTAGTGGTAAAAATAAGCATTAATCGTTCATGCCTATAGCTAAATGGAACACAGAAATAAATTTCCCATTTTATTTATTTTTGGGCTTTCACATCTTCATGGATAGAGGACGAAACAGGGAAGAAACATGCAGAAAAGGAGCCACAGGCCAAACTTATGCCCTCTGCACACAATGCATTCAAACCCCCTTCATTGTTCTAACTTTATTTTGCAGGCTGATGCTCCAAAACTTCACTCAGTACTCCATAATGATGTGTTTTATCATGACTTGTGCTGCTGACCTCTTTGCCAGGTCTCCCTTTAGAAAGAGATCTCAATACCATGGTTAAATAAAGGATACATTCCTAAAATAAAATGACAACGTGAAAACATCATTTTAGACATTTTTGAATCTAAGTATTTAGAACCTTCACTGCACCTGTGGCAGCAGTTACAGCCTCTAGTCTTTTTGAACATGATGCATCAAGCTTTGCACAACTTGACTGGGGGATTTTCTGCTATTCTTCTTTGCAAATCCTCTCAAGAGGACTGTTGGATAACAGGTCTCTGCAGAGATGTTAGATAGGGTTCAAGTCAGGACTCTAGCTGTCCCCTCTTGGACATTCAAAGTCGTCCCTAAGCCACTCCTGTGTCGTCTTGGCTGTGGTCTTGGGGTCACTGTCATGTTTGAAGGTGAACCTTCGGTACTGTGGAACAGGTGTTCACTGAGGATCTCTCTGTACAGTGCTCCATTCAGCTTTCCTTAAACCCTGACAGTCTCCCGGTCCCTCCTGCTGAAAAGCACCCCCACAGCATGATGCTGCCACTACCATGCTTCACTGTTAGAATGGTGTTGTGCAGGTGTTGCAGTCCCTGGTTTCCTCCAGACATAACGTTTAGAATTGAGGCCAAACAGTTCAATCTTGGTTTCATCAGACTAGAGAATCTTGTTTCTCTAGTCTGAGAGTCCTTCAGGGGATGTTTTGCAAACTCCAAGTGGGCTTTCATGTGTTTCACACACTAGCCAGTCTACCATAAAACACAGATCAGTGGAGGGCTGCAGTGATGGTCGTCCCTCTGGAACTTCACACAGGATCTCTGGAGATC
This sequence comes from Cheilinus undulatus, assembly GCF_018320785.1. Classification (NCBI taxonomy): domain Eukaryota; kingdom Metazoa; phylum Chordata; class Actinopteri; order Labriformes; family Labridae; genus Cheilinus; species Cheilinus undulatus. The sequence goes on from NC_054888.1 coordinate 3,150,414, forward strand.
CGTCAGAGGGACCATCAGGTTCTTGGTCACCTCTTTTTCTGAGGTCCTTCTCCCTCAATTTCTCAGTCTGGCTGGGCAACCAGTTCTTAGAAAAGTCCTGGTTGTGCCATTACGACTTCCATTTGAGCATTATGGAGGCCACCGTACTCATGGGGACCTTCAGTGCAGCAGATCTGTGCCGTGCATCCATCCTGTCTCTGCAGCTCCTTTGACCTCATGTCGATCTCTGATATCACTGTCAGCTGTGAGGCCTTCTATAGAGGTGTGAGCCTTTCCAATCATGTCCAATCAGTTTCATTTACCACAGGTGGAGTCAAGGCAAGGTCTAATGCTGCGTCCATTTAAGGTGCCTCTTGCCATTACATCACTTTGTCCATTCCCCCGCCCCCACCATTTTGCCACTTTGTACCTATTTTAGCTACTTTTCACTAATTTTCTCCCACCTCTTTGCTGCTTTTTACCAATTTAAGTTATTTTTCACTCAATTTCCCCCAACTTTTTGCTACTTTTTGCCAATTTTAGTTATTTTTCACTCATTTTCCCCCACCTTTCTGCTGCTTTTTATCAATTTTATTTATTTTTGACTCATTGTCTCTCACCTTTTTGCTGATCTTTAACCAAATTTTCACTCATTTTCCCCCACCTTTTTGCTGCTTTTTGCCAATTTTAGTTATATTTCAGTCATTTTCTCTCACCTTTATTGCTGCTTTTTATCAATTTTAGTTATTTTTGACTCATTGTCTCTCACCTTTTTGCTGATCTTTTACCAAATTTTCACTCATTTTCCCCCAACTTTTTGCTGCTTTTTCCCAATTTTAGTTATTTTACGCTCATTTCCCCCAACTTTAAGCTGCTTTATGCCAATTTCAGTCACTTTTCACTAATTTTTTGCCACATTTTTGCGGTGTTTTTACCATTATTGCCACCTGTAAGTCATTTTTTGCCACGTCTTACCTATTTCTGCCACCTTTTCTCCATATTTAGTAAGTTTTTGCCATTTTCTGCCTATTTAACCCCTGTTCACCCATTTTTAGCCACTTTGCAGCTTTTTCACCTATTTTGCCAGCTTTAACTTATTTTTAGTGCCACTTTTCCCCACCTGGATTGTGGCTCTTGCAAAGGTATTTTTCAACAATTTGGCTCTTTGGTTGAGCTGGGTTGAGTTACACTGGTCTAGAAACATCTCAGCAAAGATCCAGAGAAACGGGAGGAACCTCTGCTAAATTTACAGTGTTGTTGTACTGGGTCTGAACACTTCTGTCAAAGTGGTATTTCAGTTTTTTATTTTCATAAATCTGAAAAAAATTCTAAAATTCTTGACTTTAGACTACACGAATAAATGCAGTTATGATTTGGTTTTCACAAAATCCTAGTAACATATAAGAGACCATTTCTCCCCACTAAAGCATCAGTCAAAAGCATAATTTATCAACCCCATCTTTCTAAAAGCATCTCTCTTTCTGAATTTATATCTTTTTTACATCCAGAGCCATGCTGCAGTGTTTGCCAGGAGACGTGGAGCATGCCAGAGCAGGTGCACCACAGATGTGCAACTCAGCAGAGCGCTGAGGAAAGCTCTGATTCAGGCCTCTCTAGCAACCTGATCTAGGGTCAGAGATAAAATCAAAATGCAAAAGGCTACACAAAGAAGGGCCAAGGCGGAAATCCAATGTAAAAAAAAAAAAAAAAAAAAAGGGAAAAAAAAAAAGCAACAAAAATGTCTTGTTTTATTTATAAGGGTCAGAAAAAAGGGCTAAAAGGTACAGCGAGACACTTGTATGCACAAACCCAAGCTTGGTTAGTTCTCACCATTTTTTAGATTTGAGCCGAGGAGGAGGGTTTCTAGGGATAAGGAAGAGCGCTCTCATTGGGTGCATGTCACATAGAGCTAAAGAGGACAAACAAACAGATTATTAATAACATTACAAGGAGGTAAATATATATAAAAAACAGTTTAAAGTAAAGAAGGGCACTCACGTGGTGCTCCTTCAGCCATTTCTATAGCCGTGATACCACACGACCACAAATCACTCTGCAGGAAAAGACAACGCCCAGTCAGCAAAACCGCAACAAGCAGGCGTGTTCAGACAGATCAGCATGTTCACAGGTGCAATACACCTGTTTTACACAGCTACATGATGTTTTCAGGAGGATCTTACTCTGTAATCGTATGTAGCATCTGGGTTCTCGTCACAGGCAATGACCTCTGGAGCCATCCAATAAGGCGTCCCGATGAAGGTGTTCCTCCTCCCGACTGTCCGATCCAGCTGAGCGCTCACGCCAAAGTCGACTAAACACGGGGAACAGGAGCACAAAAGACGGGTGTGATACGCCACATTAGGACTCGCCAACATGAGCCAAAAATCTTATAATCAGGGTATTTCTTGGTTCTTCTTCTTGGTTTGCAAACCATAAAATCTACACGCTAAAATGATCAACAGCTGATATAGACAGGTATTTACAGCCGACATAGGCCGATATTTAGAGCCAATATAGGCTGATATATACAGCCGATATAGGCCGATATTTAGAGCCAATATAGGCTGATATTTACAGCCGATATAGGCACATATTTACAGCCAATATATGTCAATATATACACCCAATATAGAGGGATACTTACAGCCGATATTTACAGCCAATATGACCGATATTAACATCTGAAATAGGATGGTATTTACAGCCAATATATGCGGAAATTTACAGCCAATATAGGCCTATTTTTACAGCCGACATATGCCGATATTTACAGCCAATATAGGCCTTTATTTACAGCCGATATATGCTGATATTCACAGCCGATATAGGCCTTTATTTACAGCTGATAGAGGCAGATATTTACAGCCAATATAGTCTGAAATTTACAGCTGATATAGGCCTATATTTACAGCCGATATATGCTGATATTTACAGCCGATAATTACAGCCGATATTTACATCTGATATAAGTCGATATTTACAGTCAATATAGACTGATATTTACAGCTGATATAGGCCAATATTTACAGCTAATCTAGGCTGATATTTACAGCTGATATTTACAACAACATAGGCTGATATTTACATCTGATATAGGCCGATAATTACAGCTGATATCTCCTGATACCAGACTGATAATGTTGTGCATCCCTATAAAATGCCTCATTTCATATGCATATTTATACTCATTGTCTTTCTTAAATTACTTTACTTTATCTATCTCAAATCTGCCTACATCCTTGCATATTTTAAACCTCTGATCATGTGTAGTCAGTATTCTTGCATCCTATGCACACCTTGCAACCATACTATTCATGCACACAGACTTTTATATACTAGAAATATACCTCCAAGGGCCTATACATATTTAGATCTTAATGTCTTATACTTTTAACAGTTTCATTTATTTTCTGTATTTAATGTTTAATTCCAGTACACTGACAGCAAAGCTAACCAGAGGGAAATTCCTTGTTGTGTAATCACATTTGGTTAAATAGGGATGATTCTTAAAGCTCCAAAAACAATAAATAAAAGACACAGAAGACCTCACCTAATTTGACTTCAGCATTCTCTGTCAGCAGGACGTTCTGGCCCTTGATGTCTCGATGGATGACGTGGTGGGCATGAAGGTGGGCAAGACCCTTTAAGAGAGGAAAAGACAATGAAAGTTCAGGACGGAGAGACAAGGAGAGGTAAGGAGAGGGCACGGAGAGGAAAATGAGCCTACTCTTAGGATCTCTCTGGAGATGTAGGCGATCCAGTCCTCCTTCAGTTGGTTCCCCTTCGTGTTCTTCACCAAGTCTGTGATTGAACCGGCTCCACAGAACTCCATCACCAACTACAACACAGAGGTCAGAGGTCAAATACACTACATCTGAGAAACTAACAGCTTCATGAAATGGGATTCTTCCTGTATTTTCAACTCTCAATGATAGCTTATCCCATTTCTGTTGGATGGTCTCAGACTGCTTTGAGAAACTGCTCAATCCTGCAAACGTGAAACCGGTTGTAATGGCTGCAACACAATGAAATGCATCATCTAAGTCCTCTTTATTTCAAGTGGACAGGCCCAAATTGTTATTCTGACGGCACCATGTGCAGAAATCCTACAGAGATTGATGTTTTTATGAGTAAGGAGGTTTTTAACAACAGGAACAGCGTTTATATGAACCTCTCTGACCAGATTTCATTGACAGAAACAGCAGTCTTATCTTGCAGAGCCCTGCAGCTGGTGGTCTACTTCTGCACTAATCGATAAGTTTGGTGTGTGAATGTACAACTTTAAAAAAGCGCTGGCTGGTAAAGGCAGATACAGACCTGCAACTGCTGTGTTCTGCAAGGCTAGGGCTCATGCAACTTTGAAGAAAGTAAAGTTATGTCAGCTTCTGTTGAAATGAGAGGCTCATGCTTTAATAGAAGTTATTTTATTGACCCTTAAAGTTCTGAAACATAAAGCCTATATTTGAAAAATATAGGCACAATACATATTCTTCATTTCTTGAATGGATTTGAAGACTTACCCATAGCTGGTCGTCGTGTCCCGGGGGGCTTTTCTTAATGAAAGCACCATAGTAAGTAGCTATGTTCCGATGGTGGGAGTATTTCTTCAGCATATTGATCTCCAGTTTGATTTCTTCCTCCTCATCCTAAACAAACAAACACAGAATGACACAGGTTACAGCACTGTAAAAACATGGTGATGTGAAACAATCAGCGTGTGGGTTTAAGGGACTTTAATTTTCATTTGGCTTCAAATGACATTTCATTTCAGACCCAGGATCAATTCATTTCCATGTTTGGGGTTATGGTAATATGACGACGCCCTGGTTTTGGTTTGTTTCAGCATGACCGGGCTCTATTCATCTTGAATGTAGGACTCTGTGGCGGTAAAACAATGCAGCATGAGTTGTCTGTCTCCTGGCAAATGATTCCTTTGTTTAGGGATTAATGATGCATGAGTGAGTCTCACTGTGGGTTGATTTGTACAGTAGCCTTTACCAGTAATCACGGTAAAACAGAGACAAACACACCAGATGAATGGCATATCCGACAACGATGTATGCATAAGGATCAAGCTGAGGTTTTCCTTTAAGGCCTGGAAGGAAAGGAGGAATCATGGCCTTATATCGACAAAATAGTTCACCTGTACAGTCATGACTGTCACATTAGAGGTTAGATTTACAGGAAACACCTCAGTTACATCCATGCTGAACATGAAACATCACAGCTGTGTGAGTATCATGTCTTCTAACAGCACTGTGAAAAAGCCAAGAAGTTAAAAAGGCTAAATAATGCCCCATCCTTAAAGGGGTATTCTGGTATTTTAATCATTTGCCTCATTTATTACTAACTTCTACACCTTTTGAGGTCTGAATGCCTCACTGATACCAAATGTTGAGAGTTGATTTCTTCTCCTTGTAGTTAATTTGGACTACAAACAATCATGTAATCTTGACGATAGGGATGCACATTAGTGGATTTCTGCTGATAACCAACATTTTAGTAGAAAGGGACATGAAAGCCAATATTTAAATGAAGTTCAGACCACAAACTACAGTCCTGAAAATACACGATTTAAAGCTAAATAAATAAAATAGAGCTGAATAAATGACCAAGCTTCAGTCCTTAAACACATTTTAAAAATTGAGGAATAAAAATGAAAAAGAGAAAAAGAGAAAGACTTCAGCTGATGGTGATCGCTTTGTTCAGCCTAAACATCCACTCATTTATTTGCTCATAAAGCAGATATTTACAACTGAGATAGGCCAATATCTACAGCTGATACAGGCCAGTATTTACAGCTGATATAGGCCAATATTTACTGCTGATATAGGCCAATATTTACATCTAATATAGGCAAATATTTACAGCTGATATAGGCCAATATTTACAGCTGATATAGGCCAATATTTACATCTAATATAGGCAAATATTTTCAGCTGATATAGTCCAATATTTACAGCTGATATAGGCCAATATTTACAGCTGATATAGGCCAATATTTACAGCTGATAAAGGCCAATATTTACAGCTGATATAGGCCTATACATACAGCTGATGTAGGCCAATATTTACAGCTGATATAGGCCTATACATACAGCTGACATAGGCCAATATTTTCAGCTGATATAGGCCAATGTATACGGCTGACATAGTCCAATATTTACTGCTGATATAGGCCTATATTTACAGCTGACATAGGCCAATATTTACAGCTGATATAGGCCAATATTTACAGCTGATATAGGCCTATACATACAGCTGACATAGGCCAATATTTACAGCTGATATAGGCCAATATTTACAGCTGATATAGGCCAATATTTACAGCTGATAAAGGCCAATATTTACAGCTGATATAGGCCTATACATACAGCTGATGTAGGCCAATATTTACAGCTGATATAGGCCTATACATACAGCTGACATAGGCCAATATTTTCAGCTGATATAGGCCTATACATACAGCTGACATAGGCCAATATTTTCAGCTGATATAGGCCAATGTATACGGCTGACATAGTCCAATATTTACAGCTGATATAGGCCTATATTTACAGCTGACATAGGCCAATATTTACAGCTGATATAGGCCAATATTTACAGCTGATATAGGCCTATACATACAGCTGACATAGGCCAATATTTACAGCTGATATAGGCCAATATTTACAGCTGATATAGGCCAATATTTACAGCTGATAAAGGCCAATATTTACAGCTGATATAGGCCTATACATACAGTTGATGTAGGCCAATATTTACAGCTGATATAGGCCTATACATACAGCTGACATAGGCCAATATTTTCAGCTGATATAGGCCAATGTATATGGCTGACATAGTCCAATATTTACAGCTGATATAGGCCTATATTTACAGCTGACATAGGCCAATATTTACAGCTGATATAGGCCAATATTTACAGCTGATATAGGCCTATACATACAGCTGACATAGGCCAATATTTACAGCTGATATAGGCCAATATTTACAGCTGATATAGGCCAATATTTACAGCTGATATAGGCCAATATTTACAGCTGATAGAGTACAATATTTACAGCTGATAAAGGCTAATATTTACAGCTGATAAAGGCTAATATTTACAGCTGACATAGGCCAATATTTACAGCTGATATAGGCCTATACATACAGCTGACATAGGCCAATATTTACAGCTGATAGAGTACAATATTTACAGCTGATAAAGGCTAATATTTACATCTGATAAAGGCTAATATTTACAGCTGACATAGGCCAATATTTACAGCTGATAGAGTACAATATTTACAGCTGATATTGGCCAATATTTACAGCTGATATAGGCCAATATTTACAGCTGATATAGGCCTATACATACAGCTGACATAGGCCAATATTTTCAGCTGATATAGGCCAATATTTACAGCTGATATAGGCAAATATTTACAGCTGATATAGGCCTATACATACAGCTGACATAGGCCAATATTTACAGCTGATAGAGTACAATATTTACAGCTGATAAAGGCTAATATTTACAGCTGATAAAGGCTAATATTTACAGCTGATATAGGCCAATATTTACAGCTGATATAGGCAAATATTTACAGCTGATATAGGCAAATATTTACAACTGATATAGGCAAATATTTACAGCTGATATAGGCAAATATTTACAACTGATATAGGCCAATATTTTCAGCTGATATAGGCCAATATTTTCAGCTGATATAGGCCAATATTTTCAGCTGATATAGGTCTATACATACAGCTGACATAGTCCAATATTTACAGCTGTTATAGGCCAATATTTACAGCTGATATAGGCCTATACATACAGCTGACATAGGCCAATATTTTCAGCTGATATAGGCCAATATTTACAGCTGATATAGGCCTATACATACAGCTGACATAGGCCAATATTTTCAGCTGATATAGGCCAATATTTACAGCTGATATAGGCCTATACATACAGCTGACATAGGCCAATATTTACAGCTGATATAGGCCAATATTTACAGCTGATATAGGCCTATACATACAGCTGACATAGGCCAATATTTACAGCTGATAGAGTACAATATTTACAGCTGATAAAGGCTAATATTTACAGCTGATAAAGGCTAATATTTACAGCTGACATAGGCCAATATTTACAGCTGACATAGGCCAATATTTACAGCTGATAGAGTACAATATTTACAGCTGATAAAGGCTAATATTTACAGCTGATATAGGCCAATATTTACGGCTGATATAGGCCAGTATTTACATCTGACATAGTCCAATATTTACAGCTGATATAGGCCTATATTTACAGCTGACATAGGCCAATATTTACAGCTGATATAGGCCTATACATACAGCTGACATAGGCCAATATTTAAAGCTGATATAGGCCAATATTTTCAGCTGATAGAGTCCAATATTTACAACTGATAAAGGCTAATATTTACAGCTGATATAGGCCAATGTATACGGCTGACATAGTCCAATATTTACAGCTGATATAGGCCAATATTTACAGCTGACATAGGCCAATATTTACAGCTGATATAGGCCTATACATACAGCTGACATAGGCCAATATTTACAGCTGATATAGGCCTATACATACAGCTGACATAGGCCAATATTTTCAGCTGATATAGGCCAATATTTACAGCTGATATAGGCCTATACATACAGCTGACATAGGCCAATATTTTCAGCTGATATAGGCCAATATTTACAGCTGATATAGGCCAATATTTACAGCTGATAGAGTACAATATTTACAGCTGATAAAGGCTAATATTTACAGCTGATAAAGGCTAATATTTACAGCTGATATAGGCCAATATTTACAGCTGATATAGGCCTATACATACAGCTGACATAGGCCAATATTTACAGCTGATAGAGTACAATATTTACAGCTGATAAAGGCTAATATTTACAGCTGATAAAGGCTAATATTTACAGCTGACATAGGCCAATATTTACAGCTGACATAGGCCAATATTTACAGCTGATAGAGTACAATATTTACAGCTGATAAAGGCTAATATTTACAGCTGATATAGGCCAATATTTACGGCTGATATAGGCCAGTATTTACATCTGACATAGTCCAATATTTACAGCTGACATAGGCCAATATTTACAGCTGATATAGGCCTATACATACAGCTGACATAGGCCAATATTTACAGCTGATATAGGCCTATACATACAGCTGACATAGGCCAATATTTACAGCTGATATAGGCCAATATTTTCAGCTGATAGAGTCCAATATTTACAACTGATAAAGGCTAATATTTACAGCTGATATAGGCCAATGTATACGGCTGACATAGTCCAATATTTACAGCTGATATAGGCCTATATTTACAGCTGACATAGGCCAATATTTACAGCTGATATAGGCCTATACATACAGCTGACATAGGCCAATATTTTCAGCTGATATAGGCCAAAGTATACGGCTGACATAGTCCAATATTTACAGCTGATATAGGCCAATATTTACAGCTGATATAGGCCTATACATACAGCTGACATAGGCCAATATTTACAGCTGATATTGGCCAATATTTACAGCTGATATAGGCCAATATTTACAGCTGATATAGGCCTATACATACAGCTGACATAGGCCAATATTTTCAGCTGATATAGGCCAATATTTACAGCTGATATAGGCAAATATTTACAGCTGATATAGGCCTATACATACAGCTGACATAGGCCAATATTTACAGCTGATAGAGTACAATATTTACAGCTGATAAAGGCTAATATTTACAGCTGATAAAGGCTAATATTTACAGCTGATATAGGCCAATATTTACAGCTGATATAGGCAAATATTTACAGCTGATATAGGCAAATATTTACAACTGATATAGGCAAATATTTACAGCTGATATAGGCAAATATTTACAACTGATATAGGCCAATATTAACAGCTGATATAGGCCAATATTTTCAGCTGATAGAGTCCAATATTTACAACTGATAAAGGCTAATATTTACAGCTGATATAGGCCTATATTTACAGCTGACATAGGCCAATATTTACAGCTGATATAGGCCTATATATACGGCTGACATAGTCCAATATTTACAGCTGTTATTTTCCAATATTTTCAGCTGATATAGGCCAATATTTTCAGCTGATATAGGCCTATATATACGGCTGACATAGTCCAATATTTACAGCTGTTATAGGCCAATATTTACAGGGGACACGGGCAGAAATTTACAGCTGATACATGCCAATATTTACATGCAATGTAGAACAATATATACAGTTAATGTAGGCCAATATTTATAGCCAAAATAGGCAAATCTTTACAGCTGTTTAGGCCAATGTTTAGAGGTGATGTAGGCTGAAATTTTTAAACATTTTAAACATATTTTACAACCAATGTAGGCCAACATTTCTGATATAGGTGTATATTTACAGCTGTCAACACCAATATCATACAGATTATATTGTACATCCCTACTGGAAGGAGAAAGTCCACCGAGTACATCAACCACTGACTTTAAATGACATGGTTGAAGAATCAGAAATGTCATCCATGAATTTTGAAAAAGACATCAAATTTAAAACGTAGCCCTTACTTTTGATAAATCCAGGCCTTGCCACAAAGCGCCAACTGTCAGCAAAACAGCAGATTAATCCCTTAATGACAGCTAGCTACTTTTTCCTTCTGTTGTTGACTTTATAAAATAGTTTGACTCCTAAAGTACAACTCACTTTTTCTGTACATTTTAGACTCTTTAGAGTGGTGTATAAAAGGTTAAAATGATGCTTGGTTGCCTAAGCATGAAACCTGTGTCTTTATTTCAGGGAAATCCCTCAGTTCATATTCAATGTTTTGCTTTTATGCAAGCTCTGTGACACCTGTTTTACACTCTGATAGTTTTCATCTAATATCAGTCTTTAAACGGTGAACAGAATTATCCCATGAGGACTGCCATTAACATTACACTTCTCTTTCTTTTGTGGGTTTCCTAAGGCTGAGTTCGCAGATTAAAGTTAACAAAAGTCTGAGCTATTCCCTGAAGTTCAACGGTATATAAAAACAACACCCTGGAATAAAAGCACCAATATCTGTTTGAACAAAACGCTGCTGCATGTTTGCAGTAAATGGCCTTTAGTGTGAGAAAAGCACGAAACCTGTCTAGAACCACATCTAGATAAAAAGGTCAGCCCTGGCTGCAGTGCTGCTCTCTGCTTACATCCAGTAGAAACTTGACAATGATTAACAGTGACACAGTAATTGAACACATGCAGGGATCCGCCTGTGTTCCTCTATGGTTACACAGCTTCTCCTATAGGAAGTACAGTGGGAGGAGGGGGGTGGGGGTGGCTGTGCAGCATTATCACTGCAGGCTTTAATGTGTGGGGTTTGCCTCTTTATACAAACACTTATTTTGTTGTTGCACCAAGATTAAAGTGGCAACCTTAAGAGGAAACTGGAGTCAAACGATGCTCATGCACTCCAACTGCAGTGTTAGTAGCACTGTCTTCAGTAAAATGGCAGGAGGCTGTCAATGCAGGCGGCCATACTGCCGCTGCATGACTCGTTTGGGTTGACGTAAGCCTTTCTGTCCTGTGCTGCACACCCCCAACCCTCCCTCCCATCGTTTCCCATCCTCCCCCTCTCTGCTCTGCTGTGCAGCTGTTGGATTATCACACTCCCCCCTGACGGAGAGAGCCTCGCTGCCACAAGTCAGGTGGGGAGGTGAGGGGAAGAGTGGCACGATCATACGGTGAAAAAGAGAGAGAGAAGAGGAGGAGGAGGTTATGAGCAATGAGATCAGAGAGGAAATGAGGGAGGAATGTGTCAATGTACAGCAGATATTCAAAAGAGGTTACTAATCTGTGGTACTAGGTCACAGCTATGTGTGCCAAATGACAGAAACGAGGCTCCAGAACTACAGTCTGCAAAACCCGACACTGATGTCATGATCCATACGTTTATAAATGTGCTGTACTAACACACAGTGGGTTTGGGGTCATTTTGCACAACTTAGCAAAATGCTTTTTAATATAACCAATATATTTTTGCAATCATTAGTTTGCACATTCCTGCACTTATTGTGCTTTTTTTGCATTAAATTCCCTCTTTTATATCTTAATCAGCCAAGCTCCATGACAGTAGAAACACTGCAGCTTAAGGCTTTCTTCTGTTTGTACTTGACTTTTCTGTTCAATGTTTTTCTGCTGAAACAGGACAAATAAAAACACGTAGAACCTGGTGATCAACCCGGCTGATTCGGACTAAAACCTCTCTTTGTCATAAGTCTCAATCATTTGTGCAAATGATAAAAGTCCCTTAGTTTATGTTCAGAAGTAGAGAAAAGTCCCCTGCTGTGAGGGAGAGTTTCAGCAGTGCATGTATGAAAACGGCTAGAGAAACTAGCTTAAAAACTTGTAATCTGTAAGAAGGCAGACACTAAACGAATGAAATGAACACAGAGAGCTCCGTCCATGTCCGTATCAATCATAGAGCACCAATGAGCCTTGAGAGCCACAGTAATGATAAACGGGATGTTCTTGCACTTCTGTTTGGTGGTCATTGGAGATGAATCGTGGATTCTTGTACTAAAGAGCAGTCAACTTGCCATCTAAACGCCCAAAACAAATATTGTAAAATGTAAACAGGTGCTTAGTCAAATCAACAAGATAAGTTTCTGCAATCGCTTTAAATCTACAGTAGTTTATGACGTTAATTTGCCGGCATGTGTGGTTCACATCACAAGATAATCAGGCCAGTTCTGGGTCAGACTCCCCCCTTTTGTAAAAGTCAACAGAGTCCTGTTCATCAGATGGTTCTAAAGATTATCTAGCACAATCATCAGACTGAAATAGAGAGGAGCTGGACTGAAATCACTGCTATAATGGATGGAGAATTTCCTTAAAAAGTTGCTAAGTTAAACTTCTTTACTCTAAAGCAATGATACTCAATGTGTGGCTCTTGTATGTCTTAATCTTAAATATTTTTCACTCAGAAAGCTTTAAAAAAAGGGAAAACTTTTATGTTCTTTATTTACCATTTATTGCTACTTTTCACCCGTTAAAGCCACCTTTTGCAATTAAATACTGCTTTTTTCCCATTTTTGAAACTTCTTTTTGCCACTTTTTTCAATTTTTGCCACTTTTCGCCCATTTAAGCTGCCTTTTGCCATTAAATACTGCTCGTTTCCCTTTGTTCCCCATTTTAGCCTCCTCTTATTGCCACTTTAATCCCATTTGTCCCATTTTTGCCACTTTCCACCATTTAAGCTGCCTTTTGCCATAAAATACCACTAGTTTCCTATTGTTTTTTGCCCATTTTAGACACTTCTTTTTGCTGCTTTTAATCCATTTTTGTCCTCTTCACCATTTTTTGCCCATTTAAGCATCCTTTTGCCATTAAAAACCACTTGTTTCCTATTTTTTGCCCATTTTTGCCAGTCTTGACTGCTTTTTGCCCATTTTAGTCACTTTTCACTCTTTTCATGCCATGTTTTTGCCACTTTTGGACCATTTTTGCCACCCGTAACTCATTTTTTGTCACTTCTCACCCATTCTTGCTACTTTCTGACTCTTTTTCCACTTTTTCTTCCCATTTTCGCCTCTTTTCATCCATCATTGCTGCTATTTGACCACTTTTGCCATCTTTTATTTATTTATTTTTGCTACTGTTAGCTGTTTTTGCCACTTTTCACCTCGTAGATTGTGGCTCTTGGAAAGTATTTTTCAATAATTTGGCTCTTTAGTTGAGCAGGGTTGAGTAACACAGATTTAAAGTGTTGTTTGACCAGCAAGATTTACAGTGTTGAGGGTGAAGATCTTGGTTGTAGGTGAATTAATCTGCTTGTGTCTGGTGTTTATCTTGTTTGATTATAGTTATTCGTCATGGTTTTTCTTATATTGTCAAAATCAGTGAAGATTTAAGCATGTACTGAGTTGTAAATCCAACACAAAGGCCTGTTTACAACTAAAACAAAAGAGAGCAATCATGAGGATGACATTTGGTGAAACAGGTTTAGCTTCAGCCGGTCGTTCTTCATAAAACAGTCATCACTGATGTCAGTGAGTGCAGACATGTCTAGAAATCACCGACAGTATGTTCCTGTCATAGAACAGGAAGTGGTTGGGTAACCCTCTTTGTACCTGGTACACATGAAAACAGATCAGGAAAGTGTGTCACTGACTCATGGTGACGTAGACTGATTTTAGGAGTGGCAGCAGGCGTGTTGAGGCATACAGACTATACGCTGCTGAATGTGGAGCTTCTTTAGATCACTGCAGGTGCATGCTGGGAATATGTAGCACTCCTATTAGGAAGTGTCCTCTGGAGGAGAGTGATGACTTCTCTCCTGTTTCTCTGCATGATCAAACAGCATGTTTACACTCATGACTACATCCTGTGTGGGTGTTTGGCTCTTCTGTGACTCTAAACCTTCTGCTTTGTGTTTCAGCATCTGCTCGTGTGGTTGTGTGTCATCTGCAGACGGGACCTCCCACAGCTGAGGGCAGCCCACTGCCCGCTAAATGACGCACTTCACTCAATGAGCGCCCTGTTGCCTCGACCCCTCCCCTGCTGTTTATTATGGAGGGATGGGGGGCTCGTTATAAAGCATGGCATTTTTCCTCTTTGTAAGCGCGAAAACATTTGGACGTCAGATGCAACGGAATGTCTATTAATTTTAATATCAACCACATTAGAGCGCAGCCTTCAAGTATGTCCAAGTACGATGTTTTAGTGCAGATATCAGCTTGGAACTCCAACTGGAACCCGGAGATATTAATAGAGGAGGATTATGACAAACAAAGCTAAAGAGCTGCCTCGTCACGTCTTTAAAAGTCTCAATAAAAGGCTGGCATGGCAAATGTGTGAGGACAGAAAAGACAGAACGTACCGAGGAAATGTGATCGTGAAACCAGAACCAGCATGTGATTGAATCAAGGCTCAATTACTTTATTCATAAGAATAAAAAGACGGCATTTTAAATACTTCTTTTCCACTTTACATCATTTTTGAAGCATAAAATGTGAACCTGATGTGTCCAGTAGGGGTGTGAATCTCTCCTTTAGAAGATTCAATTCAAATCTCAATTCACGGACTACGATTTGATTCACTGACGATTCATTAAAATACTGAGCGATTTGGTCCGATTTGATCCTCTTTGCTTTAACAAAAATTTGCAAAAAAAAAAAAAGGGTAAAAAGAGACAATTTAATAATAATCTAAGTTTATTTGATCTTATTTATACAACAGACTAAATGCCTCCTGTGCTAACATTCTGAAACAGAGGTCGCGTTAACCAAATATTCTCCGTCACTGACGGATTTTTTTGAAGGATGACGGGGAATTTTGAAGGCTGTCCGTCATTTTGACGGACTGGAATGATGAGGATGAGCCTGCATCTCAGCGCACACACACACAGACAGATGCACCTTTTCCATTTAGCACACATGAACTATCAAGGAGGTTATTTAATCTGTTAAAAATCTTGTACCCAGTGGACTCTCTCACTGATCTCGACACCGTATTTGCAAAAGCGCGTCGGTCTCTGTGCTGACAGCGCACAGAGAGGCTGCTGCAGGTGTCTCAGTACACAGGTCGGCATGCAGAGCGTTAAGGCTTTTGCACAATGAGCCCGTTTCATGTTGTTCTTATCACGTCTGCACACTCCGCCTGCCCGTAGTTTTCCCGTGTATTATGTGGACATCAACCATGAAAACATAACAGCTAAAGGCATGTTTGTAGCCTACTCACAGGTCATAACAGAGACAGAATTATAAAGTTGTTCTCCATCTCTCCAGCTTGTCTCTGTGTCAGGATGGATCCAGCGGGATTTAAAGGAGTGACAGAGCCACAGCCTCGCAGGACCAAACTATTTGCCACATTCTACAATTTTTCACAATCAAGGCCAAACGCACTTGATTCAGTGTGCAAGGTCAGAGTGTGTGACATTTTTTTCAGATTAGACACCTGTGGAGCGGACAGAAATGCACACAGCTCCACCGTGCAGCCTTTGAACAACCTGTTATCAGCTATGGTCGTCAAACTACAACAGCTTGACATTAAAGATATCCTTAAAACTGTACGTGATATTTTAAATTGCACAGTTCATAGTTGCTTGATTAAAGACAGGGATTCTTGCTCTACCCTCACTACGTAAAAATGACGAGGAGTAAATGCTCTGCTGCTGTGTTCATCTCCAGCTCAGGGAAGTCCTCTCTGTTTAATATCATATCAGTGGCTCAGATGTATTGATTATGTCACCAAATCAATCACTCCCAACAACACGTAACAGTTGTAAACGCTGTGAATAAAGGGGCTGTAGTTAGGGTGATAACTGAAGAGTTTTAACTCAGAACAGTGTTTATGTTCAGGTCTGTTGGTGCTAAGTTTAGTGTTAGCATCTTAGCTAAACTTTAGCTCTGCTGTCTCAGCAGGTGAGATTTATGAGCTGCCGTAGATCTCAGTCACTTTTCTCCAAAGCGTACAGACGGGCAGATATTTCTAAAGTTATCCTTCCTTCATATAAAGTCCACATGAGGTGAGGAACTGTAGCTGAAAGATGACACATCCAGCTACCGAGCGAGCACATACGGCAAACGGAGCTCTCGTTCAGAGGTAAAAGGTCACAGTGGGTTGCGTGAGATTACAGACGCTGAGCCAGAGCATGGCGAAACGGGCTATGAGAACAAACAGCAGAGCCTCATGAACCGATCTACAATGTTAAAGACAGGTTTGTGCCGCATTTTTACTGATCCAGGGCTCCATGGACCGATGCACACGGACTGACATCAAGATCGGTTAACCGATCCATAAAGGATTATCTTTACACCAGTAGTCCAGCCTGCTAGGATCAGGGACCAGTTTCACTACTTCAAAATACTTGAACAGATCATGTTGTCTTATGCTGATAAGGATATGCTCTTGAAATGGGCGTTTGAAGTAGACAGCAACCCCAAACACACCAGTAAGCCAGCAGCATCCTGGTTCCAGACCAACAAGATCACTGCTATGGAGTGGTCAGCCCAAACCCTGGATCTTAATCCAATAGAAAACATCAAACATGCTGTTTCAAGAGATGCAGAGGAATTGTGGAATGTAGTCCAACGGTCCTGGGCTGGAATACCTGTCCACAGGTGCCAGAAGCTGGTGGACTCCATGCAACACAGATGTGAAGCAGTTCTCTCTGGTTCTAAAAACTAAATATTAGCTCAGTGATTCACAGGAGAGCTAAATCTTTGAGTATTTTCAGTTTATACAGTAAATGTTTGAGTCTGGACAGAAAAATGCAGACACTATGGACTACTTTCTTCACTTTCTGTCAGGTAGCGACAAATCTGATCATTTTTTCCTCATGTTTTGATTTGGAATAGGATGTGCAGTGTTCCTGGTGCATTTTCATGTATGGAAATAAAAGTTTTTATATGGGTTTTGAGAATTACCCACTATTTAAACACTGCTATTATTCTGAACACAACTGAACATGGTGATGCGGAGCTGCAACAACATTTATTGAGCCGTACCTCGGTGACGTCCATGACTTTGATGGCAGCCAGCTGTCCAGTCTTGACATGACGCCCCTGAGAAAAGAAAGGGAGGGAAACAGAGGTAAGAATTCATTCATGCAAAGCTTGTTGGGCTTTATTAACTGAACATCAGTCATATTAATGAGCTGCCAGTTAGACACATGCAAACAAATTCCAGTGCTGTGCAAGTTAAACAGTGTGAAATTAACTCTTGGCTTCAACCGAGGATTCATTTGCATTGCAATTTATTTTTTCTTAATTTATCCTTTTCAGTACTAAAACTCATATGAAGAGGCTTCTAACGTCACGACTGCTTCTGTTTCCCTGTAATAATAACTTTTCCCTTTAAAGCTGATGTGATTAATGGTTAAGATGAGAATATGAGCCTTCTGTCTCTACTCTGCACTCATTAGGTAATGCAGTATTATAGCAACTCAACTCCTGTCAATGATGTAGAACTACATCAAATAAAATAACTTGTCTAAAAGGGACGATGCACTCATACTAATGTGTAAATCAGTGCTACTCAACCACAGAGCCAAACTGTTGAAAAATGAAAATAAGTGGTAAAAATGGGCTAAGAGCAGCAGAAATGGATTCAAAGTGGCAAAAATGGCGAGGGAAGGGGCAAATTAGGCATACAAGGGAGAAAACTGGGTGAAAAGTGGCAAAAATGGGTACAAAGTCACAAAGAATTGAGTTACAGGTGGTCAAAAAGCAGCAAAAATGAGTGTAAAGTGACTAGAGTGGGCAGGCTTTTAAAAGATGGGACAACTGGGGGGAAAGTGGCAATTAATGGCAAAATGCAGCTTAAATGGGCAAAAAATTGTAAAGAAGCAGGATAAAAGTGGCTAAAACGGATGAAACTGTGCAAATATGGTATAAAAGTGGGAAAAATGGTTGAAAAGTGGCTAAAAGTGTAAAAAATGAGCTAAAAGCAGCAAAAAAAGGGCAAAAAAAAAGAAAAAAGAAAAAAATAAAGGAAAAAAAAATTTTGAAAATTAAGTTTGACCATTAAAACCTACTGCATACGTGTGGGAAACAAACTGGTTAATGTAACTTTCAATGATCCATTCCTGAGGTCAAAGTTTAAAAGAATAATATTTCTAATGAAGACATTAAAGAGCCACAAATCATCACTGAAGAGCAACATGTGGCTCCAGAGCCACGTGTTGAGTATCACTGGTCTAAATCTGAAAACATCAAAGTCAGTTGGTTTCTGGGAAATCATCTTGTATGGAGGGTGAAAGCAAAGAAATCATTTATTAACTCTTAATAAAATGTGTTCAGTTGTTGCTAAATAAAGAATCTAAATGATTATTTTAAAGTGACTGTAGTCATCCTGTATTTCACAGGGTTATAAATCAAATAATGTTTGTTATTGTCATCATCATATTACAAACCAGGCCCAGATGTATCCCACGCTATAAGTAAACCTCCTCTATGGCGTACAGCACATACCACAGATGAGCACATTATTCCCAAGCTATAACGCCCCAACATTCCCAGACTCCTTTGCTCTCCTAACACCCTCCTGCCACTCCTTACATAAACAAAGGACCGAAATAGAGGCCTCTCTCCGGCCCCTCCCCTGCCCCCCGCTCTCTGAGTGGAGATAAAACATGGGACATTTCTGGCTGAGCATGGGTATTCCCCCTCTGACTCTGGGACAACACTGCAGTGATAACGCTGAATCTCTGCTGCACCGGTCACTGCAGTAACTGTGTCAGGGACGTCAATATGCCACAGGCTGCAGGCGCGGCTGCAGAGGGATAACATAGGGCTGGGCAATATGGACCAAAAACTACATCTCAATATTTTTGTGCAGAATAACCACAGGTAGTATCTATCTTCATATTTCCTCCATAAAGGCATGAAAAAAGGTTGTCACAACAAAAAAACACCCATACATTGACTAAAATGTGCAAAAACATTGTCGAAATTTCAGTAGATTGAGATTGTCAAAATCTTATTATCCAATTATCCAAAAACACTTGACCCTAAAGTTCACTGTGAACACAAGGACCCTACTCAGGAACTAGGCCCAAGAGCTTTCAGGAACAATCCTGTACTCAAACATGGTTTTTTGGAGATGTGAGTATTACCGTGCTTGAGTACAGGGTTCTCATTAGTAAGTAGGGCTGCTAAAGGAGATCTGAGTATTACCGTGCTCGAGTGCAGGGTTCTCATTAGTAAGTAGGGCTGCTAAAGGAGATCTGAGTATTACCGTGCTCGAGTGCAGGGTTCTCATTAGTAAGTAGGGCTGCTAAAGGAGATAGGAATAAAACCGTGCTTGAGTACAGGGTTCTCATTAGTAAGTAGGGCTGCTAAAGGAGATCTGAGTATTACCGTGCTCGAGTGCAGGGTTCTCATTAGTAAGTAGGGCTGCTAAAGGAGATCTGAGTATTGCCGTGCTCGAGTACAGGGTTCTCATTAGTAAGTAGGGCTGCTAAAGGAGATAGGAATAAAACCGTGCTCGAGTACAGGGTTCTCATTAGTAAGTAGGGCTGCTAAAGGAGATCTGAGTATTACCGTGCTCGAGTACAGGGTTTTCATTAGTAAGTAGGGCTGCTAAAGGAGATCTGAGTATTGCCGTGCTCGAGTACAGGGTTCTCATTAGTAAGTAGGGCTGCTAAAGGAGATAGGAATAAAACCGTACTCGAGTACAGGGTTCTCATTAGAAAGTAGGGCTGCTAAAGATCTGAGTATTACCGTGCTCGAGTACAGGGCTCTCTAGTGTCTCTTTTTCTCCAAAAAGCCCTTTTAACATCGGTTAATTTTATCCTCTGTCCAGCATGGTAGAAGCGGATGTAGGAAAATAATAAAAGCCTCCATAGTAGCCTGCAGGACGGCGTCTGTGATCCACAGAGCAGGGGCGTCAAACTCAAGGCCCGTGGGCCAAATCTGGCCTGTGGTGCACTTATACCTGGCCCACCAGATCATATGATATTTTTATTAGAACTGGCTCACCAGTATGAGGTCTGCAGAGTTCCTCCAGTATAAAAATTTAAACTGAACCTTGATGATTAATAAAACTCTTGTTGAGTCACAAAAATTAGAAAAAGTAAACAGTAAAAATGATTTGAGTATTTGTTTAAATACTGTAGTTATGCTGAGCATTCTCTGAACTCAGAATCAGGCCAAGTATAAAACACAGGTATTCACCCCATCATTTAAAGTCATTGATACATCCTAAAAAACCAGACTTGTTGCCCAGCCCTTAGAAAAGCCACATAAATGCACATTCAGACGCACATGTAAACCCGCCCTGCAACAGCACCACCATCATCTCAGCCAGTGCATTCCATAGTCAATTGAAACTGTATGGATTATGACAATAAAAGCCACGCAGGCTTAGAGGCCCTCTCTCTTTTCATGGTGCAGGAGGGAGGGGGGCCTGAGAGGGACACTTTACAATGCCTTTAATCCTCCACACTTTGATCCCAGGGGTCGCCAACACAAAAACAACACTGGAGCTGACATTATGGCTGTCAGCTCCCCATGTGCTAGCTGCTAGCGCTGACGGCTGATGTGGCCCGCTTTGCCGGGTTCACTGGTCACAGATGTTACTGAGAGGAAGTCGGTTGTCAACACCGTCAGAATGCTGAGGCTGTCCAGCGGTGAAAAGGGAGCCTCAAGTTGGAGGATCCATCAATAAGACTAATAAATTAAAGGGAAAATGTTTCTCACAGCTTTAAATACAGACTTAGAGAAAAGTCCCTTTAAATCTGCTCTAGAAAAGACCAAAGCATACCTGTGAGATGTTTCTATGCTGTGACTACATGTGCTTATATTTACTCCTTTAACATGAATTACAGCTGAAAAATAAATCCTGCTACGGCTGATTAAATAAATGACAGAGCATTTTCAGGATTGATGAAGTCTGATATATCCTCTGTCAAACTTTACAGCTCTGCATGTAGACGCTCTGCTCAACATGAGGACAGATGTGATGGAGGTAATCCCTCTAGCTTTTGCTGAAATCTGAAGGCAGATCGCAACCGGACTGCTGCACAGAACGTCAAGGCCGGTTGGCCTCTGCATCACGCAACACCTTGGATTATCTGGACGTGCTGCACATCATCACTGAGGCTCATCTAGCTCTGGGTTGCTCTGTCATTTGAAATTGCTGCTCAATCGTGGGGAGTCAATACTGTAACGCAAACCGAAACTCGATCAACTGCTGAGAACTAGCAAAGATGCAAAAACTGGTGATGAAACACATCGCACATTTCTCAAAATGACTGAATATTGTAAACACAATTTTTGACTCACTCATTTTCCCCCACCTTTGTGCTGCTTTTTTGCCAATTTTAGTTACTTTTCACTAATTCACCCCACCTTTTTGCTGCTTTTGGACAATTTTAGTCACGTTTCACTCATTTTTTTGCCACGTCTTTGGCGTGTTTCTACCATTATTGCCACCTGTAAGTCATATTTTGTCACGTCTCATCCATTTCTGCCATTTTTTTCTCCACATTTTTTGTCACTTTTCACCCAGTTTGTGCCATTTTCTGCCCATTTTACCCTGTTCACCCATTTATGGCCACTTTTTTGCAGCTCTTTCACCTTTTTTGCTATCTTGAAATAATTTTTAGCGCCACTTTTCACCTCTTAAATTGTGGCTCCTGCAAAGATTTTTTTCAACATTTGGCCCTTTGGTTGAGCAGGGTTGAGTTACACTGATTTGGAGTGTTATGAAGTCAATGAGTCGGAGTTTCTGGGCGTAGAGAGGCTTATCTAGACCACATCATTATTGCATTTGATACCACAGAACAACTGGGTTACACAACATTAGCAGATTGGTAATGAGATGTCTGCATTACATGTGTGTTTCCTGACTTGTTTTGTTCTTACTCGTTCATCCACCATGTTTGTATTTGGAGACATGGATACTGACAGTCCTAAAGACCTTAAAAACCTGGTTCTGTCTTTAACATGCTCTTTTTATCTGCCTGTATCACTCTGGTTGAGTTTTCTCACCACTAAAGTCAGTAAGACAAACAAATATTGCCGGAGGATTTTCTTGAAAATGGTAACTAAAACTGATTTTAAACTGTGTAAAGTTGAAGTAGAGGATGAGTGACTAATTGATAATCAGCTGATCATAAAGGAAAGCTTCTGGGCGTGTCTTTGGAGAGGTTATCTAAGGCACACAGCGATCACTCAGCCCTCCCTGGCCTCCATCTCCTCTCCTCTTAAGCGTGGCCAGATGTGCTGCTGGCCTCTCTCCAGCTCACTACTAAAACCACCGGCTGACTTACTGCCATGAGAGCTGAGACATTAGGTTAAAATGAACCCTAAAACCATAATACACAGCTCTACCAGGGCTAAATTACCAACAATGGGGAGGAGAAGTCTCACTCAATGTGGGAAACTTGATAAGTCAGACCGCTAAGTTAAAGTGCAGCAGATCTGACTGAATAAAATGATTTACCCACAGCTTTAAAGGGTGCCAACTATTCTGTCCGGACCATTTTTGAGTTTTGTGTAAAATTAGGTCAATTTTGGCTTTTTTTCTTCTGTTTTTTTTGTTGTTCTAATGCACATAAAGGAAATAAATATGAGTATACCAAAACATTTGTAATTGCAACAGTTTCTGGGAGAAATGTGTAGTTTCTGGAAGAATTCCAGGGGTGCCAATACTTTCATCCATGCCTGGAGGACATTTGTGTAGAAAGCTGAAGGAAATAACTCAAACTAGGGGTGTTAGAATATATCCATACACTGATATATCGCGATATTTCGCAGTGCAACACTGTATCGATATTTTAAAATGCAGTATTGATATTTTATGAATGAATAATTCACTTTGCTGGTGCGGTAGTTTGTGGTGTAATTTCACCCCCGACCACTAGTTAGCAGCAGGCAGTTGACTCTTCCCTCTTCTCCTCTGCTTAGACGAGATCACACAAGACTTCCGGTCTGAGCGAGCCGGTTCCTCATGTCTACCGCTGCAGAGCAGCTTCTGCTGCATTCGTAGCCGATATTTGGACTTATTTTGGCTTCAAAAACATTAAAGACGGCACAGACTTCTACAGGAGCCAAGTCGTTTGTAAGATATGCCACGCTAGAGCGAAATACTTGGACAACATGACCAACCTGAGCATAGCCTAGCAGCAAACAGCTAATGGGAAAGAAGCTTGCTGCAGCTACCGCTGATTTTTACTCACGTCACCATAAACACAGTCAATAATTTTTTTTTTAAGGACCTGCGCCAACGTAGTGTCGTTAAGAATGACTACTTCCGTAGTACGATAAAAAAAAAAACAGTTGTCGGTCACGTCATGTCCTCCTCACAACAGTCCATCAGTCCTTAGTTCCTCTACAAACACCTTATCATTATGTAAAGACATACAAGCGGATGTACCATGAAATATTAAAGATTTTAGCATATTTACTCTGTATTGATTTATTTTTACATTCTTTTAAAAATCCTGAAGCATTTTAATTCATGACAACAAATGGGAAAAATCCTCATCATAAACATTCACAACAAAGTTAAACTCTAGATGATGCAGGACCATGTATTTTAGATTTACATACTATACATATAATTTTAATAGATTTTTATTAATAGCTTAATTTTGTTCTGTTATATTCCATATTAACTTAAAATTACATAGTTGTTATTTATTTATATAAATACATATAAGCTATATTAGTTAATGCGGATTAATTCATCATCATGATTAATCTGGTTAAAAATTTTAATGCAATTAACCCATCTACAGCGCAGAATGACTCAAAATCCCTGAATGTCTTAACGCATTTCAGGCAGTTTGTCCAAGTAGGGTTACCGTCCAGCATGCTGCCGCTCTATGCACATGGTACGTTGATCCCTCTCGATGGGAAATTTGAGCACCAAAAAAACCAAGACGGAACCGTCGACCGACAGAAAGTGTTATCCACATTCTGCAGGAAGGAGTTTTCTTTTCACCGAAGCACTTCCAGCTTAAACTACCACATTAATGTGAAGCATATGTTTGTCAGAGGTTGAGTCTGTTTGCTTATGCAAAATGAAACGCGATTAATATAGATTACAAATGAATGATATTTAATCATGATTAATCAAAATTAATCTACAGCAACCCTGTGATGAATCTGATTAAAAATTTTAATCGTTTGACAGCAGTAGTTAAATTACAAAAATATCGCAATATATCGATATCGACACCCCTGTATCGCGATACATATCGTATCACCAGATTCTTGCCAATACACACCCCTACCTCAAACCAGTGTTAATTTCATCGACTAAAACTCTGACTAAAAATGTTCATCTACAGCCTTTTAATAAAACTAGACTAAAACTAACAAAAACAGATCTGTGATGATTAAAACGGACAAAAACTAAGTTTAGTTTTCATCAAGATGACTAAAACTAGACTAAAATGTAATGCAGTTTTCGTTGGACTTTGAAGATCCGTGATATTTCTCCACTGTGGGTGAATCTGTCCATAACAATGTGTCTGTATCTATTCTGCCTCTCAGCTGTAGAAAGCAGGGACCCCAGGTTAGACAGAGAACACACTACCATGATCTGGTTCCAGATTTAGACAAGAAAATAAATGCTTGGACTAAAAGTAGAGACTACAATGTGAGGACTTTTACAGAATAAAACTAGACTAAAACTAAAAAGGATAGAAATGGCTAAAACGTGACTAACATGCATTTCATTTAAAGACTAAAACTGAAACTAAAATCAAAAATAGCTGCAGAAATGAACACTGCCTCAAACCCTTGAGATGGTGCATTCACAAAGATGTTCGTGCTACCCACAAACCTAATGCTTCCGGCCTGGTTAACCCCAGAGTCATAAAGAGGTACTGATAAACTGAGCAGTAGAGCACTGACTCTCATTTTATGCACATTTAAATGACTTTTTTGAATCAGTGGCAAAAGAAAGACAAATCAGCTCTTCCTGCTTTTACTTACAAAAATGTCTGTGCCTTCATTGATCCTTTGTCCCAAGTTATCTGGCACTTTGAAACCTGTTAAGCATCTCAATAAGAGCATCTAATACAACTCATCTTCAAGACGTTACTTCAACGGTTTTAGACCCAGAAATACACATAACTAGAGCTCTGGGTTAAAAGGAAGAACTCTCCATGTTCCCACAGTATGTCATGATGACTGCAGATCCTAAATGCACTGTTTAGGGCAGTCGTACGTCTTTTCGGGTGGATTTTCCCCTGACAGGAGCGAGCTGTAGTGCTCTGCAGCATCGTTAGTGGTCTGTGTGGAGAAGGGGGAGTACCGTTTCCCATACTCTTCTCCACAAAGTGTGTATCTGCTGCAGCCTAATTGACCAGAACCTCCACCTCCCTACCTCTCTCACTTTAATGCAAGCTCCATCACATGCTGGCAGCTATTTCAGAACACTGGCGGGGCTCCAACGCACTGTTTTCCACCAACAAGACTCACAGCTCACGCTGCTGCTGAAACTAACCAGCCATGTAGGTGCAAAACAAACGTGGTTTCATGTTATTAGTTCACACAGCAAGGGAGGGAGAGAGCCGCAGGGTGCCACGGTGTGCTTCTGCAAAAGGTCGCTGGTGAGAGTGCGTGTGGTAATGAGGGCTGGATGACCCTGTGTAGGATCATTTCAACATCTAAGGTGACATTTGAACTGGGGGGGTGGACAGAAGGTGATAAACAGGCAGGTCAGAGTCTCCATCCACCTCTGGAAGCAGATACATCCACTGATTAACGGCCTCTCTAACACACTTCAGATGGATGCTGGGAGAAGAAATGATCAATCAGCGGTCCAAGGCAGCACATGACACCCAGGGCTGTGCCTCACTCCTCTTTCTCTGAGCACCAGCCCTGCTGCATTCAAGCACACTGACCCAGTTCCTGCACACGCAGCCTCTGCCCTGCTTCTTCCACTCCTCCACTCCCCGGAGAAGGAGCGGAGACGAGCTGAAAAGGAGGAGAGGTAATGGCTGAAGGAGATGGACGCTAATGTGACTGGAAGGAGGAGAGAAGCTGCAAGAATGAAGAAATGACGAAGCAATGAGAGCAGTCAATGGGAAAGGAGAGCACCCAGAAAAAGCTGAATAAGAGTGTCTCACAGGAGAGGGCTGGATGTGACGCTGCATTTATTGATTCCAGTGCAGTGGCTGGATGCTGAAAGGGATCAGAGATGCATGCTGGAGTCTCTCCCTGAGGGTTAACGCCTTTAAACAATGCTTTAGAAATGTACGGTTGAAAAGGAGCCAGCAGCAGGGAGATCGTGCTGCAGGTTTAACAGAAAAATATCTAAATTATCATCGCTGGTGGTCGGAAATGTCTCTCCAGGTTAGTGCTAAATTTATGTAAATGAATATATTATCATCCTGAGATCTAGACATCCTGTGAGAGTCTAAAGCAGGGGTGTCCAAACTATAGCCGGGGGCTAAACGCAGCCTGTGCTCCAATTTTGGATTGGCACGGCGCAAATTCTAGGAAAAAAAAAAGAACTATTGCTCACATTTCTACAAGAAGCTTGTGCTGGACTGTGCTGTACTTTATAGTTTCAGCACTACACGGTGCTACCATGGTAATTCTGTCACCCAATATCTCAACAAGAAGAATTATGGACGTGTTTCTGTGACTAAAGTGAGACAACACGATACATCACTGATACTCAACATGTGGCTCTTTTCTGATGATTTGTGGCTCTTTTATGTCTTAATTTTAAACATTTTTCCCATTTTTGACATTTTTAGTTTGCTATTTGCTTTCTTTTGTCCCTTTATTTGCCTTTTTTTGCCACTTTTCACCCATTTAAGCTGCCTTTTGCAATTAAATGCCACTTATTTCCCATTTTGCCACTCTTTGCTGCGTTTTGCCCATTTAGTCACCTTTCACTCATTTTTTGCCAGTTTTGGCCCTTTCTTGCCACCTGTAACTCATTTTTTCCCACCACATCTCACCCATTTTTACCACTTTCTCCCCATTTTCCCACTTGTTTTTGTCCCTTTTC
Organism: Cheilinus undulatus; assembly: GCF_018320785.1. Classification (NCBI taxonomy): domain Eukaryota; kingdom Metazoa; phylum Chordata; class Actinopteri; order Labriformes; family Labridae; genus Cheilinus; species Cheilinus undulatus. Next base: position 3,177,890 of record NC_054888.1, read on the forward strand.
ACACATTTTTGACACTTTTATCCTGTTTCTCGTGATTTGTTGCCCCTTTTAGTCTATTTTTTACCACTTCTCACCCATTTAAGCTGCCTTTTGCAATTAAATTCCACTTAATTCCCATTTTTATCTCCGCCAAGGAGGTTATGTGATTGGCAGGGTTTGTTTGTTTGTTAGCAATATAACTCAAGAAGTTATGGACAAATTTTTGACGAAATTTTCATTGGTAGATAGGGCTAATGGTGGAGCGCTGCACTCTCCCAGTGCTTTTCTAGTTCCACCTTTTTTCTGATTTTTGCCTATTTGAGACACTTTTCACATATTTTTGCCACGTTTTAGCCACTTTTGGACCATTTTTGCCACCTGTTACTATTTTTTCCATATCTTGGCCAGTTTTGCCACTTCTCACCCATTATTGCCACTTTTTCTCCCCATTTTTGCCGCTTTGTACCTATTTTTGCCACTTCTCGCCCATTTAAGCTTTTGCAATTACGTACCATTTTTTGCCCATTTTCCCACCTTTTCTTCAGATATTTGCCCATTTTTCCCAAATTGCATCAGATTTTTGCCACCTTTAACTTATTTTTTGGTCATTTTTTTGCCACATTCTGCTCTTTTTGCCACTTTTCTTGCAGAGTTTGCAGCTTTTGGACCTCTTATGTGACCTTTAACTTATTTAATTGCCACTTTTCACCACTTAAATTGTGGCTCTTGCAAATGTATTTTTCAACAATTTGACTCTTTGGTTGAGCAGGGTTGAGTTACACTGCCAATGTTTTTACCATGTATAGCAATCAAAGTATCATATATGAATATTTTTTCCACTTTAAAATCTTTAATCAGCTTCAGCCCTAATCAAAACTATAATTTTTTACATTTATTTTTAATAATTGTTTTGACATTTTCCAGCTATTTTCAAAGTGGCAGCTCCTATCAAATTAAGAAAACAACAAAATATGAAACATTTTCCAAAAATTAATTTCAGAGTGGAATGTTGTGGGTGATGTTATTAGAGGCTTGTATTTGTAAATAAATTACAGCATTATTGATTTTGTTGCACTTTTATTTTTAAAAGCAGAGGTTTATATCAAAAACTCACTTGGGACCTTTGGGACCCAAATTAGTCCCTTCAGAAAAAGCGCTAAAAAAATCATATAGATATTTTTTCCACTGTCAGTTGAGTCGTGATGATCATACCTGCCTCTCACTTGGTATCTCCATCCATAAATCTCCACCCTGAGCCATGGAGGCACACAGGTGTACTCACAAGGACACAGGAGTGAGTTATAAAGTGGAAAGAGTGGGTCTGTCCCGTTTGGAAACAGCACCGCCCCCGCCGCCAGGCAAACTGGCAACATAGTGTTCCTCTAAAAAAGACGTTTTTAACATGTGTGCGTGATGGTGGCGGTCAACATTCATGCACAAGTAGGTGAACTACAACAACGGCGGACTCTAAAGGTGCTAACTCCCAGTTGACACCATTTCAAGTTATTAACTTTTCCAGGGCAGCCCCAGAGTTCAGTGGGTCTCTCCTCTTAGGAAAACCTAATCCTGGATCCAGACCAAATACTCCAAGCATCATTTTCAGCAGCATGTTCAGAAATTAAAACGCCACATTTTTGAGTAAAGCAGGACCGTAAAGAGAAAAGAGCCGTCAAGTGGAGGGCCTGAAGAAAGACAGGAGAGAGACTGTCTGGTCTGCAGCGCCTTTGTGTCTCATCTCAACACGGCTCCGATAATGAGGTGGCGAGATGAGTTACACACATTCACACGAGGACGGACAGACACAGGGAGTTTTGTTCAGGCGGCGTGGACGGTCAGGGGATGCTGCAGGTCTTGTGACACCCATTAGGAAGAGGGTCAGTGTGTGTGTGTGTGTGTGTGTGTGTGTGGGGCGTGGACAAAAGAGATGCTCATACTGTGTGAGGAGTAGAAACGGCGTTTAAAAGAGCACGGACATACCTGCTCGCCTGAGGGGTGAGAACAGAAATAGAGAGCCAGTGTGACACGTTACGGGACCCTGGCCCCTGTTTGCAGCGTGGGTGACACATTCAGCACCAAAGGACTCTGACCTGAAAGTCACTTGGCCAATCAGCTCCCAGGACCTTTACCAGGGAGTCTTCTACAACAAGAGTCATTCATTCTGGGAGCGGGCAAAGCTTTAACTTCTGCTGGTGAAGTTCATGGTTATTAGCACTCAGAACTATCCTGCAGGAAACACTGGCTGTTTTATCCAGCTGGCGTTTGTCATTGAGTGCTGGCATCACACCAAATAAACCTCCAGTCAGTCTAGCATAGATAGCACGCACATGACGGTGAGAAAATAGTGGTGGGCACAGCCGAGGCACTCCCTGTGGACGCATAAGAGGGAGGCAGGTCAGCGGGGCTCTGCAGCCTCAGGCCTGACTATATATGGCCTTTCTGTGAAGCAGCAGGGAGTCTTCCCAGCATACCACGCACAATTTAAGGAATTATGTCTTCTTCTGTGTTATCATTACTCATTAAGCTCCTATATTCAGAGCGAGGCACCTGAGAGTCCACTGAGCCGGCTGGTTCACTGCCAACTGATAAGAGGAAGAGGGAGAGATTCTTTGTGCAGAGCAGGAGCTGTGCTTTCAGAGCACTGACATAAATGCATTACTTTTAATAACTAATGACTTGAGCACAGCGGCGTGCTGCAAGCACACGTGATGCAGCGCATCCTTAGACCCTATAGAAGAGGTGGAGGTGGGACTTTACCGCAAGGTTTGAGGACTGAGGGATTTGAAACTCTGATATGAAACTAGTAAAACATACAATGATTGTGACTGTGAGTTTATTTATTGTTTTAAATGACCGAACACTTCCAGTGTAAGACACACTTTTAATACCCATTTTCTATCAAAAAACAACTCTCTGCATCCTAAATGCAATGTATGCAATGTAATACTAATCCTACAAATAATACTGCACGATAGCAACTGGACAATTTTACAGTTTGCAGTTATGTTATAATTAGGCCAGTTAATATGAATGCGTTAACGCCCGTGATTAACCTGGAAAGCCTAACATGTTAAAAAAATAATAATGCAATTTAACCATATGACTAAGTTTGACCACAACTTCCTTCTGTAGTCCTCCTGCGCGGATGTTTACATCCCTGGGGTGAAAAGGTTAAAGGCGGGTCAAACGCAGCCAGCAGTGATGAGTGAGGAGACAGAGGTCTGTTTATAACGGCCAATTCAGATTAAAGAGCTGCCTGATGGAAGTCTGGATGAAACAAAGGTTGTGTGTACATACTGGGGTGATGAACTGTCTTTACACCGAAGCACAACGAGGCTGAAGTACCACCTCCAGGGAAAACATATCTTTGTTAATGTTAGCAAAGATGCTAACAGCAACAGGGGTGTGGCTCTTTTATGTCTGATTTCAAAATATTAATCCCCATAAAACCTTTAAAAAAAGGAAACTTTGACTTAAGAAGTTAAATCAGTTTGTTTCTCAGTTACAGCTGGCTTTGCCAACCTACATTTTTATCTAATTATTTCTATTGCCCTTATTTTCATTTTTTGCCACTTTAAATCCATTGTAACTTCTTCAAGTCCACTTTTGCCACTTCTTTTTGCCTATTTGTATCCTGTTTTTATACCCTCTTTTTCCTGCTTTTTGCTGTTTTTCCCCTTTTATTGCCACTTTCCCCCGTTTTTCCCACTCTTGCTGCTTTTGGCTCTTTTTTTCTTCCTTTTTGCCTGTTAGAGTCACTTTTCACTCCTTTTTTGCCGCTTTTGGACCCTTTTGTTCCACCCGTTACTTATTTTTTTTTGTCACCTCTCACCCATTTTTGCCACTTTCTGCACTTTTTCTTCCCATTTTTTTCACCATTTTATTGCAGTGTTAAGCCTGTTTTGCCCTTTTTCAACCATTTTTGACCCTTTTCCCATTTTTTGCCACTTATAATCTATTTTTAAATAATAAATAATCTAAATAATATGAAATTCTTATATAGTGACATCTCTACAGCCTTGGCGTCATGATGTTAAAAACTGAAGTATGTCAGAAAATGCAGCGTCAAGCAGAGAACACGCGTGTTCCTGCAGCTGCTTGTTCCAAAAACACGACCAAGCAGTGAACATTGACTGTTCAAACCTCTGCTGAAGGGTGTAATGATCCTCTCACTGGCCTAGTTTGATTCAAATTCACAACATTTCTGAAAACTATGAAAGAATTATGTTCAGGGATTAATTTCAAACTGTGCAGAGATCCTTGCTTAATTCCTGATCATCCAGCATGCCGAAGCAGAACTCATGGTTTAAGAGGCGTTTTTGGCTATGATGTCATCTTCACTGTAGGCGTCATTCAAAGATCTGCTCCACTGTAGCCTGGCCTCTCTCCAGAGGCAGCGGCTGCCCTTTTGGCAGAGAGAGCAGCTCTGGAGCCGGCGCTACGGCACAGGCACGAGAACTTGACATGGCATTTTGGGTTTTAGAAAACAGATTTAATTTTCTGTGTTAAGCTGCAAGTTGTGCTGCACAGCAGAAAAGCATGAATGGGCTTTAGTGGGATCTGATTGTTAGCGTTTTAATCCGGTCAAGAGCTGAGTGTTTGGGCCAAATGAGAAATCTCGCGCTTGTGTTTACACACATTAAACCGTATCATGTCCAGAATATGGCCAGTAGGGCTGGAAATCTTTACAACACTGGGATCGGTGTTCTGGCACATTCATCAGGACTCTGCTGAATAATGAGCCTCATCTGATCGTAGAAATACGAGAAGCTGAATTATGATGATATAAACCAGGATTTTTCATTATAATTAGACCTGTTTCAAGGCAGAACTGGGTTCATTTCACACCTGAGACCACAAAGTGTCCCAAGTGTACTAGGATAAGACTCTCCACCCCCTAAAATCTGCCCGAAACACCAAAAACACCAAAAACACCGAAGGGAAACGGCACTAAAGAATCAAAAGTCACCACAAATCAAAGACTAAAGAAACTGGGCCACATTGTGCTATCTAAAAAGGCCTTTGCAATCTGTGACCAAGTGCTTGACAAAGCAGAAAAAAGGCCTCAGAGGGAGAAGAAACTCCACCCCGTTTCAGTTGGGGGGCCTGTTGTGATTATTCAGTCAGTTGGCGTTTGAAACCCTGCGGACAAACTCCTCCTTTCTGTGGACTTTCACTGACTGACGGACTGGACAGACCCAAAGAGAGAGGGGGACAAACTCAGCTTTGTGCGAGCGCTGGGCAGGTTCTGTGTGGGGCTGGACAGCTGCTCCTCTACAGCCGACCCCCGACACCCCCCCCCCAACTGCACATGCTCACAGGCCACATGCTCATTCAACTGGTTAACGTGACAGTCAATGCTCGGATCGACGGCTGATCGAAAAGAGGCTGCAGCAGCGAGCTGCAGCATTGGTCTGCAGTGAAAGCAACCACTGTGCCTTCAAAGTTGGGCCTTTCTCATGCAGGCTTTTTTGGTGCTGGGCAACAGACCGAGCTGTAAAGATATATGGATCTGTTTCTAAATGAGATATGAGTCAGATGATGTTTTTATTTGCCAATATATTTGTGCAGCTTAGACAGCACTCTCTCACTCAGTTAAAAATCATCTATCCACTTTCCAAATGATGCCGACAGATTTGTGACATTTCACCAGTGCTCTTGGCCATTTCCACACGCTCCTGCACAGTTCCCAAAACTTTTCCAGACGTTTCCAATTCATTTCTGCAATTAAGTCATTTCTCTCCCTCTCCTTTGGTTTAAAACATGGCTGAAGACCATGAAGCTTCTGTTTAATTATTAAAATAATGGAGATTTGATCAGGATGTTGCCACTGAAAACATGCTCGATACTGTCGATCTAGACCAGCGACACTCAACCCTGCTCAAGCAAAGAGCCAATGTTGAAAAATACCTTCACAAGAGTCACAATCTAAGTGGTGAAAGGAGGCACTAAAAATGAGTGAAAATGACTAATATTGGCAAAAAGCAGCAAATAGGTGGGGAAAATGGGAAAAAGTGGCATAAAAGGAAAAATGTATTTTGCAAAAAAAGCAGGATAAAAGGGGCCAAAATCTGTGCAAAAGGGTAAAGAGAATGGTAAAAAAAAATGCAAATGAGGGCAATGGAAATATACAGATAAAAAATATAGGCTGACAACTAAAGCCTGCTGTAACAAATGGCAAAGGATAAATCTGAGGTCAAAGTTTCCTTTTCTAAGGTTTTCCTGGGCAATCATATCTCAAATTTAGACATAAAAGAGCCACATGTTGAGTATCGCTGATCTAGGGCTGCTAATTCTGTGGCGGTGCTATCAAACGTATCGTGCACGCTCATCCTGCAGGAACATATCTAGATATCCTTCCTGGTCCGTATCTCCAGCCTGACATTGCAGTAAAAGCGACTCTGCTGAGACAGTTTGGCTTATCTCGTGCAGGCTGTTACGACCGTGTCTTTGTGTCAACTGCAGGCTAATCTGACAGCCTCTCTCTTCCACCAGCTCCATTCCCACACAGCAGCACTCGCAAATAGAATTAGCATTGGACAGTGAATGGAGCGAGAGATTAAAAGGGACAAAAAAAGAGGGAGAAGCGGTAATTCTCTGTCCCATACGCCCAGCTCAGAACCATCTGGTTGGAAGATAGGACACCAGCACCACTCCTCCTGAACGCCGAGGATCTGCTGCTGCTATCTACGCCGCACAGCGGCTGGTTGCAGGTGCTCGTAGATGGGTTGTCTCTCTGTGAGTTGATGCTGTGCAGGAGGGAGGATCCTGAAGTTCAGCACACCAGGGGATTGAATGCAGGTCACTGGAGCACTGTGGGCTCAGAATTAAATACTCAGCTTAGCTCGCTGCTCGGCACACGGGCACTGATGAGTGAATTTTCTGGCTAACCTATTAGCAGTCAGCTGTGTGCTCTGCAAAGATGTCTTGTGAGTATAAAGGCATGCTGGGTAGTTTTTTTATACAGTCTTCATTATTTTCATTAACGACGGTTTGAAAAAGTGCCAAAGCTTTACATCTGTTTTAGAGGACAGCAGCACTAAACCTGATTAAGACTGCAGGGACATTTCTGCACGCTGCCTAAACTGCACTAACTTGCAGGGAGCATGGGTGGCAGAGATGCCTCTGACAGACCTTCTTACACAGGAGCAGCCATTACAGCTACTAGGTTCTATTACAATAAAAAAATTACTTTCACTCGTGGTTTGTGCTTTTCAAAATAAGAGCCCAGTTTGGCATTTCTTTGAAGAAACATGCTATGCTTTTATTCTGAAGTTTTCCTGGCTCCGTATTACAATGAATCACTTCTTAAAGAGAGATTTATTCAGGTAAAGCTTCAGATAGGCAGGGTTGTGATGGCAGGTAGACGTAGCCAACATTCACACACCTGGTATGGAGGTCATGGCGGTTTGAGCCACAGCTGGCATGCAGCCAATCTGAAACAGCCATTAGGAAGTTGACCCAGTCATCCCTCTGCCTAGCGACATTTTCAGACTCCTCCTGGGGGATCCCGAGATGTTCCCAGACCAGAAGGGGTGTATAGTCCTAAGTCTACCCTGGGGTCTTCCCTTAGTTGGATGTACCTGAAAGACCTCCATATCTGAAGTCTCATTCTTTCAGCCCTACCAAAATCCCACGACCATAGGTGAGGGCTGCAGATCAGTTTGGTGGATTATTTAAGGTTATTTCTCATGAAAACAAGCAGAACAACAACGGTGGCTACCATCTGCTTGGCTTGTGTCATTGTGTGCTCTTGATTTAAGAAGTTTTCTCTCAGCTTTTTACTGCAAAGAGATACAAACCAAACCAAACTGACCACAGATGCTACCTCCCCTCAGAGACAAACAAGCCGAGGGAATAAAACCAGTGGGAGAAAAAAATGTGCCTTTCTGTGTGCCCTTTGGTAAAAAAGGCGAGAACACGTATCAAACAAGTCAAACAAAACTGTTATTTGTTAGTAGATACATTTAAATTATTTTACAGTTAAAATTTAAACCTGAAAATAAAAACATTTGTAGGTAACATTCAATCTCTGATCCACAAGACTGAACCAGAGGCAGACCCTCCACTCTGATAGCAATCAAACTCATCTGTTTAGAGCTTTATCAGACTGAAATCACTGTCCAGGAGGAAAGAATCATCTTACATCTTTCTGCTGAGATCTTCACATGACTTCTCTGCAAAACTAAGGCTGTACTGACTAGCTAGCTGCAGCGACAATACAACACTAGGCTCTACCATCCCTCCATCAGCCACATCACTGACTCCATCAGCCACATCTCTGACTCCATCAGCCACATCTCTGACTCCTCCATCAGCCACATCTCTGACTCCATCAGCCACATCTCTGACTCCATCGGCCACATCTCTGACTCCATCGGCCACATCTCTGACTCCATCAGCCACGTCTCTGACTCCATCAGCCACACCTCTGACTCCATCAGCCACATCTCTGACTCCATCAGCCACATCTCTGACTCCATCAGCCACATCTCTGACTCCATCAGCCACATCTCTGACTCCATCAGCCACACCTCTGACTCCATCAGCCACATCTCTGACTCCATCAGCCAAATCTCTGACTCCTCCATCAGCCACATCTCTGACTCCATCAGCCACATCTCTGACTCCTCCATCAGCCACATCTCTGACTCCATCAGCCACATCTCTGACTCCATCAGCCACATCTCTGACTCCTCCACCAGCGCTGCTTCTCTCCCTCCTTGGCGATGTCTTTCAACAGAAGTAATGTTTATTTTCTTCAGAGAAATCTGATACCAAGACCAGATGGCCCTGAGATCAGGATTCCCTTCCGCTGGAGTGTGAAGTCTGATTTATACAGGATAACATGTGACTAACAGGAGAGGAGGGTTCAGTCCTAAGGCCGGGCAATATTCATATATTTTTAGTAAAGGTATAGTGAGACAATATTGATTTTATTAATATGTTGATTAGAAAAAAAGATTCCAAAAGTCTAAATCTGGAATTACTTTATTTTCTTAAATTTATCTAAGTTAGTGATACTCAACATGTGGCTCTTTTATGTCTTAATTTTAAATATTATCCCCCGAGAAAACCTAAAAAAGGGACATTTTTTGCCCCCTTTCACCATTTTTGCCACTTTTCACCCATTTAAGCCACCTTTTGCCATTAAATAGAACTAGTTTCCTATTTTTTGCCCATTTTTGCCACTCTTTACTGCCTTTTGTCCATTTTGTCACTATTAACTCTTTTTTTTGTCTTGTTTTTTCCACTTTTGGACCATTTTTGCCACCTGTAACTCATTTTTTGTCACATCTCCCCATTTTTGCCACTTTCTGACCCTATTTCCACCTTTTCTCCCCATTTTCACCCTTTTCATCCATTTTTGCTGCTTTTTGACCATCTTTAACTCATTTTATTGCTACTTCAAGCTGTTTATGCCACTGTTCACCTTTTAGATTGTGGCTCTTGCAGAGGTATTCCTCAACAGTTTGGCTCTTTGGTTGAGTAACACTGCTTTAAAGGGTGATATATATCTAACAGTAGGGGTGTGACGAGACGAGATGAGATTTTACACCTTTTTTTAATTTAGGAAAAAACAGATGGGTGGATAATATGTCCTTTATACAACTGAAAGTCATAATCGCAAAGCATTCAGGTCTATTCAGAAATGTTTAAACTAACTTCTCTTGTACTGAATAGGTTATTAATGCTTACACACTGTTTATCTTGTCTAACTCTGACTCAAACTGTACATTTTAATGCTCTTCAAATCAAACCTTTAATTTTAATAGTCTACCAAATTTTTATTTTACTACACTATGCACTCACTGCCACAATTACAATAATTATAATAAAAGCATTTAGATTATTTAGAAAGTACTTTAAACACTGTTTACAACAGACTGAAATGTAAAGAGCTGCATCAGTAAAATCAAACTATTTCTCATCCTCTTTAAGGACATCCACATTTAAAACACTCAAAAGAAACATTCCTGTCAATAACACTTTGGCTGTAATGTAGAGAAATAGTTTATTTGATCGTTTTTGTGCGCTTTTGTTCATATGAGCTTTGACAGTGTTGGACATGACGCACAGGTGAGCGTGTGTTAATGTGTGTGACTCTGCTCTGCCTGTCAGACAACAAGCAGGGCGTGTTTAAATGGGGCTAGAACTGTGTTTTTTTGAGCTAACAGTGGACTCTGGCGCTGAAAGAGAGTTCGTTTCGCTAAGTTCACCGCTGAAGTATACAACCGCCTGTTGCGCTGCTTATGTTAATCGTCTGATTGATGATACGCACAGTCAACAGCTGATGGGTGTGTGGCTGACAGAGGTGAGACGAGAAGGAGACACGACGAAGAAGCGCGGAAACAAAGTTAAAACTCACAGATACCGGCACTAAGATCGAGTCTGCGTGCATACACCAACTAATGAAACACTATATTCTCTTTACAGAGACTGCACAGCTGCAACATTTCATCATTTTGGACCGTTATGATGAACTTATTACACATTGGCGGATCATGTGCGGCCCCAAGAAGCGCAAGCGGAGGAGGGGTTGGGGATGGAGCGTGATCTGAATAGGTCACGGATCAGCTCCGTTTCTTCTTTAGCTCTCCCACCAACAGTTTTAAAGCGTCCAGGGCATCTTTGTGATCTTTTATGACTTCCAGTTAGGTGTTTTCTGTAAGGAGAGCTGCTGCTCCAAGCGTCTGCGCATTATTGATCTCGCGAGACGGATTTTTCCTCGACGAGAAATCTTGTGACGTTTTGACCTCGTCACACCCCTAATTAACAGCAAAGATCAAATTAAGTTGATTCTAGTTTGATACCATTGCAACAAAAATAAGGTCTTTGAAAAACAACATTTTCAATTTCTTGATTACAATCATCAGAAATTGCAGTAAACTCCTGTTTGTTGTCTTAATTGTACAATTAAGTTGGCAACATTTGGAAGAGTGGATGAAAAAGGACAGCAGCAAAGGAGACCCTCAACTCCCGCTGTTCCAACCACTTTTCCAAGTTGCCAATGCAATTGCGCAATCAAGTTTAGTGAAGAATGTTGCATCCACTTTTCCAAATGTTGCCAACATATTTATGCAATTAAACAGTGCACTCCTTTGGTTAAGGATATTCTAACCATCTTTCCTAGGGTTGCGAATTTATTTGCAATTAAGACTGTGCTCCACATCAGCTCTAGCAACTTTTAAAATGTTGCCAACATATTTTTGCAATTTTGACAGGGCTCCCTTTCTCTTCGATGAAGATCAACGTATTGCCAACCTTGACCCCTCTGTTTTGGTTAGAAATATTCCATCCACTTTACCAGCTGTTGCCAATCTTTGTCACAATTGAATCAGCGCTCTCTCTTCTGATTCAGGATATTCCACCTGTTTGGCCAAAAGTTTCACATTCATTTGAGCAATGAAGACTGTGCTCCTCATCAGCTCTACCCACTTTTGAAATGTTGCCAACACATTTGTGCAATTTTGACACGGCTCCTGCTCTCTTTTGGTAAAGAATTTTACACCCACTCTGCCAATTGTTGACAACGTATCTGTACAATAGAAACAGCGCCTTCTCTGCTGGTTAACGATGTTCCACCTGCTTGGCTGCAAGTTTCCAATTTATTTGTGCAATTTAGACAGTGCTCTTAATGGCAATACCCACTTTCCCAAATGTTGGCAACATATTTTTGCAATCTGGAAAGGGCTCCTTCTCTGTTTTGGTTAGAAATATTCCACACACTTTCCCAAATATTGTCAACATATTAGTGCAGTTGAGACTGTGCTTTTTTTTGGTTCAGTGTTAATTTCATCGACTAAAAATGTTCGTCGACAGCCTTTTTTTTCCATGACAAGAACTAGACTAAGACTAAAAAATAGCTCTGTGATGACTAAAACTGGCAAAAACTAAGTTTAGTTTTTATCAAGATGACTAAAACTAGACTAAAATGTAATGTAGTTTTCATCAGACGTTTAAAACCCATGATATTTCACCACTGCGGGTAAATCTGTCAAAAAACAATACATCTGTATCTATTCTACCTCTCAGCTGTAGAAAGCAGGGACCCCAGGCTTGGCAGAATGCAGAGAACACACTACTGGTACCAGATTTGGTACCAGATTTAGGCAAGAGAATAAACGTTTGGACTAAAAGTAAAGACTAATGTGATGACTTTTATGGACTAAAACTAGACTAACACTAAAAAGGATAGAAATGATAGACATGCAATTTAGTAATTGCTCCTGATTGGTTCTACCCATCTTCTTAAATGATATTTATGCAATTTAGTCTGTGCTCTCTTTCTTTTGGTTAAGGATGTTTCTTCTGCTTTCCTCAACGATGCAAACATACTTTTTCTTCTGCAAATTAAAACAGAGTTCGTTGCAATGTTTCTTAATTTTGCCATCATATATAAAAGCAATTTCAACATTGTGCTCTCTTTTCAGCGAGGAAAAAAACAACTGAAGATGATCTGTACCTCTGATACCACTGGTCAAAAAATAAGATTTAGAAATGCACTGTATTTATTCTAATTCATGTGCAATTCCTGCACAATATCAAATGATATTAAAACATGTCAGAGTCAAAACATGTCAAACATGTCCAAGATAGGGCTGGGCAATTAATCACAAATGAGAATAAATTGCAATATGGCATGCTGCAATTTACAAATCGCAGACATAATATTGCTTTAACTTGTAACATTCCAAAATACCAGTTTAATACAGTCATTTGTTGCAGCAGCAGAGAATTTATGCACATTTTGCAAACAGAAGTGTAATTTTTTTGTAGAATGGTTAATAAAACTGGTCCTTTTCATGTTTAATGTACATTTTTTTAAATTAAAACAATTGACTTAAAAACAATTATCCCCATTCAATAAAGAAATTCATATCAAATCTGCAATATGAGCATCAATAATAGCAATTAGATGTTTTTTAATCATTCTGCTCTTGTTCATGGAAGTCATACCTCTAGCCCAGTTGGCTGATAGTCAGCTGACCCCACAACTGTCCCTGAGCTCCCACAGCCAATCACAGCTCTTTCTCTCAACACAGTGGTCCATTAAAAGATGATGTACTTCTCACTAATCCCTGCTTGCATTAATGCTGATACATCACGCTGCTGCTGGCAAGCCTCACCTCCACCCCAGCCTCCTCCTTTATAGACTAAAGTTTCAACTCCTCCACCCCAGCCTCCTCCTTTATAGACTAAAACTGAACCTCCTCCACCCCAGCCTCCTCCTTTTGGACTAAAGCTTCAACTCCTCCACCCCAGCCTCCTCCTTTATAGGCTAAAGCTGAACCTCCTCCACCCCAGCCTCCTACTTTATAGACTAAAGCTTCAACTCCACCACCCCAGCCTCCTCCTTTATAGACTAAAGCTGAACCTCCTCCACCCCAGCCTCCTCCTTTTGGACTAAAGCTTCAACTCCTCCACCCCAGCCTCCTCCTTTATAGGCTAAAGCTGAACCTCCTCCACCCCAGCCTCCTACTTTATAGACTAAAGCTTCAACTCCTCCACCCCAGCCTCCTCCTTTATAGACTAAAGCTGAACCTCCTCCACCCCAGCCTCCTCCTTTATAGGCTAAAGCTGAACCTCCTCCACCCCAGCCTCCTACTTTATAGACTAAAGCTTCAACTCCTCCACCCCAGCCTCCTCCTTTATAGACTAAAGCTGAACCTCCTCCACCCCAGCCTCCTCCTTTATAGACTAAAGCTTCACCTCCTCCACCCCAGCCTCCTCCTTTATAGACTAAAGCTTCAACTCCACCCCAGCCTCCTCCTTTACAGTATAAAGCTTGTTGCACCCTCATATTCAGATTCATGCTCTTATAGATTGCTTCTGAATAATGTCATTGTTTTCAATGCACACCGTCATAAATGCATCTATCCACATGGGGGTTTCTAGCTATACTCCCTGGAAAGTCAAAGCATGCTGTTTAACTAACCCAGGGAGCATCTTTAGAGCAGAGCTTTCTCCACAAAGTAAAACTGTTTGCAATAAAATGGTTAAATGTGTAATATTGAATGATTTCTTGCTTAAATTTGTTGAAAAATACACAAAGACAAGACAAAGAACCTAATAATAATCGCATATCAATTTGCAATGGGGGGGGGGGGGGCGCAATTACATTATTTTCGCAAATTGTTCAGCCCCTAGTCCAAGACACCCAAAACTGGACAATTTAATAATTGTAATCATCAGATATTGCAGAGAAAGTCCTGCATACTTCCTAAATTGCAGAAATAATTTGCCAACATCAGGAAAAAGTGGGTGAAACTGGCAGGTAGTGAGGAAACCCCTTATTTCTCAACAGTTCCACTCACTATTCTTTTTAATATTGGCAATTTGTTTGGACAATTTAAACCGTGCTCTCTCTTTTTATAGGTTATGATTTCTAAATTCCTGTACTTTTTGGTTCCACCAATCATAACAATAATAGAGATCTGATCAGTTTCGGTGACTCATCTTGACTCTACTCTGATAGTTTTTGTCTTCCGTTATGGTTGGTACCTGGTACTTTTCTATATTATTGCTGGCGAGGTTCCTCATGAACCTAGCTAATATTAAAATGCAACATTAAGACACTGCAGAGCACTGATTGGTCAGAGAGATCGTCACAAGTGGGACGTCCAGCACGGGGATCAAACTCTTCCCTTCTGATGTATAATTTCCAAAACTCTCCGGTACTTTTCAATAGTACTTTGTCTCACTTCTTGCCTTGATGTGGGAAAAGCCACAGACCAAGAACCGGACACCATCACCTAAAGATTCTCCATTGTTGTTGTGCTGGGCGCCATTTACCCAGCCAGGCTATTACAGCCCTGTCTACATTAGGAGTCACTATCAGAGCTTAAACTGTACTGGAAAACGAGCTCAGCAGCCAGGGTACCATAGTGACTGTTTGCCATTACTTCACATAAAAAACTCAGGTACGTACTGCGCCTCATCGTTCAACTAAAAAACACAAGGACGTGATTTTTGACCCATATCCCCCAGCCCTAGTTTTGTGGCAGATCTCGCCGTCATGGCTTCATCGTGTACTCCTCAGTAAGGCAGGTGATCTCAGATAGTGATGCATCAGACAGCAGACTGTCTGATTCACTCTTTACACACACCTCCCAGCTAAATAATTAACAATAACAGCAGGCCGGGCCAAAAACAAGCCAGAAAATCCACATTTACAGCCCTGTTACTCATCCAGATTAGAATACAGGAGGTCTGACAGCAAAGATGTATCTATTTAATGTGTCTTTCTTTGTTTCCAGGGGAGATAAGGAGGAAAAAAACATCAGCTATCAGGAGCACTGAGTGTGAAAACAGGACAGGCCATGCACTGCGCCTCCAACCAACCTTGTATACTTGTCCATAGGTGCCATTTCCAACCACCTCCACCAATTCAAATATCCCAGCTGGATCCTGGAAAGACAAAGAGGAGTCAGGGTTAAAGATGAGCACTGAGGTAGATTTCCTGGAGGACTAACATTGTCCAGTGAGAGCCAGCTGTTGCGCCCTGGTCTCCCCTACATGCCAAATGCATCTCGAACAAAGGAAAACCAGACACTGGCAACACCTCGCTACGGCTCAGCGGTCATTTTCAATACTTCAGCTGCTCCAAGAACGCACACTGACGGCTTGGTGTGATTTGCTAACGCTGGCCGTACTGATGAAAGTGTGTTTCATCGAGAAATGTTGAGTAAAAGGTGAAAAAAACGTTCAAAAACACACACAGGCTCGGTTCGGCTGCACTCACCCGCAATGAAGCCAAGTCTATGTCTACCAGACTTTTAGCTGGAGAGTCGTTCGCCATCTTTCAAATAAAAGCCGAGCTTTCCTTCGAGCGAGCAGAAAAGAACCGCTGCTGGAGCATTGGCGGGGACTTCGGCGCTTGAATCGAGCAGAGGCCGTCGCGTATTCCTCTCTGTGGGCTCCGCTGGTTAGCAGTAAACGCCGAGCTCCCTCTCCTTACTCCATGTTGAGGTGGCAGCAGCGGGCTAACTGTCCGCTCTCTAACAGCTCGTGCCACTGACGGCAGGCTAGCGTTCACAAGAGGACTTCCGCTTTAGAGTTTCAACATAAAAGCCTCGTTTTACTTTTTTTTTTTAAATTGAGACACTGACCCATATAACCAAAAAAGGAATACAACTTCAAGTTCGAACAAGGAACCGTTTCCTGTTGTTGACATGATTTTCTATTGTTGTAGCTGTAAAGGAAATCGAGTAAATATTTCCAGAATTAAATGTTTCTTTAAAATTTCTAAGTATGTTTGACATGAATAAACTAATGGAAATATTTTGCAACAGTAAAAAGAAAAGTATAATGTAAAAACTTGTACATCATGACTCATTTCCGATTTATATAGTATTTCACTATATAATATCAATTATTCATCGTTGTATTGATATATTTTTATTTTTTTGTTTTTTTTCCCCTTTCATTTTATTTCGTGGTCAACTCTTCTCCCTCTTCTTCCTATTATAACTGCAGCTGATATTATAAGTATTATCACTATTATTGTTATTATTAATATTAATGATATTTTCATGAAGGGTATTTGCACTTTGTGTATTCCTTTAATTTTGTCCAATTTCGTCCAATTTTTTAAAATCTTTAATCATATCTATTATTATATCTATTTGACTGTTTTTAATTTCATTAATTTTATTTATCATTATATTATTATTATTATCATGATTATTTTTCTCTGCATATAACTCCCCATACTGACCATAATACTAATGTCACAACAGTTCCCTTGCATATTTAATTTTTATTTATGTATAATTATTTATCGTTATTATTATATATACATTTTTTTATTATATTCTAATATTATGAATACATATGAACAAATATACATCTTAATTTTTTCTATTTAACTTTTTTCTTTCTCTTCATCTCTCACTGTCTCTAATGTACCACTTGAATATCACTCGTCTGTCTTATTTCTCACCAATAAAATAAATAAATAATAATAATAATTGATCGTTGCAATTGTAGCTGATTCATGAGGAACACTGTGGTTGATTAGTCTAAATTAATCTTTAAAAAGGATTAGAGCTCTTAAACTAGTGTTAGAAAGTAAAAAGAAGCAACATTCAGCTTATTTTTCAGGCTTTGCTGACATGTTAATTCAATATTTTTTAGTGAGACTACAACATGTTTAGATTTTTTACTCTTTATTGAAACTGTTTATAGCTATTTCAGAAAAAAACACTGAATAATATTTTTTTCGTCTCAAGGGGCACGGTACATAAATTTAATCCCAAATCAAATGCAGTGCAAATCAGAGGAAGTTTTAAAACTTGTAATTTTATCTTAAATTGAAAGGTTCACCATTCTACTTCCGCTTTGACGCTGCCTTATTCTTTCTACCTTTCTACGATGACTGAGAGCCGCACAAACACAGGAAGCCGGTAGAAAGAAAAAACACATGAAGCGTGAAGGCTGAGGAAATCTGTGATAGAACACAAACATTCAGGAACTATTTTACACATTTTCTGTTTAGTATCTGAATCAAAGCTGAAGGTGAGATTAATAACAGACGCAGACAGGAGAGAACCCCCTCCACACAGCATCCTTGTGGACATGCGCATTGTGAACTCCAGAGTCAATATTGGTAATCATGGGTGTGGCAGGTGAGCAATCTCAGGAGTGATGCTGTCTGTGGTAGCGCGATGTTTCTCTGAGGGGCTTTCAGGAAGTAGAAAAATAAGATAATGCATTCTCAGCAACTTTACTCTGAAATTTAACAGACTGGATTTTACCAAAGGAGGTTTAACTCATAGGTCTCAGATATTATTTTGGACGGTTATACTGAATATATATCAGATGAGAATCCATTTTTAATAGTATAAATCAAATTACAGTTATTAAATGTAATTATCTGATATAAAGTATGAAGGCTTTGAAGCCCAAAAGCAAATCAATGTATAGAGCAGTGATACTCACCATGTGGCTCTTTTCTGATTATTTGTGGCTCTTTTATGTCTTAATTTTAAATATTATTACCCCAGAAAACCTTAAAAAAGGAGGAAACTTTTTGCCCTTTCCCCTATTTTTTGCCACTTTTCATCAATTTAAGCTACCTTTTGTAATTAAATACCACTCTTTTCCCACTTTTTGCCCATTTTTGCCTCTTTTTCCCCCAATTTTTTACACTTTAATCCCATTTTTGCCCAAAAATGGGATTTGTAACACCGGTATAGAAAGCTGGATGCAACTGCTATAGCAACAACTTTAACATCTTAAAATATACGTTTCTAAAAATGTATTCTAAAGCTTTTTTTATGCCTTCATTACAGAGGACTACAACAAATATCAACAGGGCACTGGTTAGTGGGTTTAATTTGCACTAGTTAGTGGGTTTAGTTTGCACTAGTTAGTGGGTTTAGTTTGCACTAGTTAGTGGGTTAAGTTTGCACTAGTTAGTGGGTTAAGTTTGCACTAGTTATTGGGTTTAATTTTCACTAGTTAGTGGGTTAAGATTGCACTAGTTAGTGGGTTTAATTTTCACTAGTTAGTGGGTTAAGATTGCACTAGTTAGTGGGTTTAATTTTCACTAGTTAGTGGGTTAAGATTGCACTAGTTAGTGGGTTTAATTTTCACTAGTTAGTGGGTTAAGATTGCACTAGTTAGTGGGTTTAGTTTGCACTAGTTAGTGGGTTTAGTTTGCACTAGTTAGTGGGTTTAGTTTGCACTAGTTAGTGGGTTTAGTTTGCACTAGTTAGTGGGTTAAGTTTGCACTAGTTAGTGGGTTTAGTTTGCACTAGTTAGTGGGTTAAGTTTGCACTAGTTAGTGGGTTAAGATTGCACTAGTTAGTGGGTTAAGATTGCACTAGTTAGTGGGTTAAGATTGCACTAGTCAGTGGTTAAGTTTGCACTAGTTAGTGGGTTAAGATTGCACTAGTTAGTGGGTTAAGATTGCACTAGTTAGTGGGTTAAGATTGCACTAGTTAGTGGGTTAAGATTGCACTAGTCAGTGGTTAAGTTTGCACTAGTTAGTGGGTTAAGATTGCACTAGTTAGTGGGTTAAGTTTGCACTAGTTAGTGGGTTAAGATTGCACTAGTTAGTGGGTTAAGATTGCACTAGTTAGTGGGTTAAGATTGCACTAGTTAGTGGGTTAAGATTGCACTAGTTAGTGGGTTAAGTTTGCACTAGTTAGTGGGTTAAGATTGCACTAGTTATTGGGTTTAATTTTCACTAGTTAGTGGGTTAAGATTGCACTAGTTAGTGGGTTAAGATTGCACTAGTTAGTGGGTTAAGATTGCACTAGTTAGTGGGTTAAGATTGCACTAGTTAGTGGGTTAAGTTTGCACTAGTTAGTGGGTTAAGATTGCACTAGTTAGTGGGTTAAGATTGCACTAGTTAGTGGGTTAAGATTGCACTAGTTAGTGGGTTAAGATTGCACTAGTTAGTGGGTTAAGTTTGCACTAGTTAGTGGGTTAAGATTGCACTAGTTATTGGGTTTAATTTTCACTAGTTAGTGGGTTAAGATTGCACTAGTTAGTGGGTTTAATTTTCACTAGTTAGTGGGTTTAGTTTGCACTAGTTAGTGGGTTAAGTTTGCACTAGTTAGTGGGTTTAGTTTGCACTAGTTAGTGGGTTAAGATTGCACTAGTTAGTGGGTTTAGTTTGCACTAGTTAGTGGGTTAAGTTTGCACTAGTTAGTGGGTTTAGTTTGCACTAGTTAGTGGGTTTAGTTTGCACTAGTTAGTGGGTTTAGTTTGCACTAGTTAGTGGGTTAAGTTTGCACTAGTTAGTGGGTTAAGTTTGCACTAGTTAGTGGGTTTAGTTTGCACTAGGTTAAGTTTGCACTAGTTAGTGGGTTAAGATTGCACTAGTTAGTGGGTTAAGTTTGCACTAGTTAGTGGGTTAAGTTTGCACTAGTTAGTGGGTTAAGTTTGCACTAGTTAGTGGGTTAAGATTGCACTAGTTAGTGGGTTAAGTTTGCACTAGTTAGTGGGTTAAGTTTGCACTAGTTAGTGGGTTAAGTTTGCACTAGTTAGTGGGTTAAGATTGCACTAGTTAGTGGGTTAAGTTTGCACTAGTTAGTGGGTTAAGATTGCACTAGTTAGTGGGTTAAGTTTGCACTAGTTAGTGGGTTAAGATTGCACTAGTTAGTGGGTTAAGATTGCACTAGTCAGTGGTTAAGTTTGCACTAGTTAGTGGGTTGAGTTTGCACCAGTTAGTTGGTTAAGTTTGCACTAGTTCACACAGCAGCCAGTCAGCCTGTCTCAGTACTGTTTGATACAACGGCTGAGGTTAAGAGACGTTTAAGGATGGTGGTGGACGGAGAAAAGTGGGCGTGAGTAGTAAATATTGGACATGCTTTTACATGGTGGAGAGAGGCTTGAGAAAAGAAGGCTGCAAAGTAGACATCTGCAGGATACGCTGTGATTGGGCAGGTGAGAATAAGCACATACTGCAAACAAACAGTCTGAAGATAACAGGCTGTAGACACTAGCAGCGTCAGATTTGCCACAATCTGGCCTGTCGACACAGTGTTCTGGTTTCTCACATCTTTGCACCAAGGAGGGAAAATCCTGTTTTAGGGCAGCTTCTCTCACAGACCTTTAGAGGGCGCCAAAGCACATCTAACCAAACTACTACATGCTCCTTTAAAACCAAAATAAAACCTGAACAAAAACTAAAAGGATGATCCAATATTTACATATTTTATTTTTTGAAACACTGATTCAAACAAAAATCAGATTTATTCTGGTAGGTCAGGGATGAGCATGTTGCCTTTATGATCATTTATTATACCAACATTTATATTTTTGAGCTCAAGTGTAAAAAGGAATCGTTAATTTAACCCTCAGGCCCTCCTTTAAAAAGATCACACTCTCCCCCTTAAAGCCCTTTTAGGACACTGAGTATATTTAAAAGTATAAAAATAAATGAAAAAACTTCTTTATTTTTGGCCATTAACCCCAGTCCTCATCATGTATAGCAAATATGAATTAATTTTCATAGTTTTAACCCTATAAATGACAGTTTATTTACATAACGCCACATTTTCTGACAGAAAAAATAAATATTATTCTATTTGATAAATGCAAAGTGGATTTTTTTATGCATGGATTATCAGTCTGGGATATGTCAATAATTAGCACTAACACTGATTTGGATGGGTTATTATGTTTTATGTAATTACAATAAGTAAGAAAAAAACACTATTCCTCTGAAAGCCCTTTAAGAACATTGGATTTATTTAAAAATATAAAAAATAAACTTTTTTATTTTTAGGTCCTCAACTCCAGTCCTCATCAAGTATAGCAAATATGAATTAATTTTCATAATTTTAACCCTATAAATACTAGTTTATTTACATAATGACACATTTTATCAGTTCAAGCAGGGTCATTATCTCCCACAATGCCTCTCTGCAAACATTGAAAAATGGCAAAATTTGGCAAGAATTTTTTGTGTGCAAATATTTTTACCTCTGAATGACAGAATTACAGAGGAATTAACAGGATTTCTTATTTCTGTACTGCAGTGACAGTGAAATGAACACAAGTGGTTTTAATGGTAGTCAATGAGGCCTGAAAGGGCTTTAGGAGGGCGAGAGTGAGTTTTTTGTCTACACAGTGGAAAATTCTGTGTGGATACTGAGATTTCAAAAATTCATTATAAAAAGAACATCTTTGTCAAACACCATCATCTTAGCATGAGAACTGCCAAAGTAAAAAATACAATTAAAAAGCCCTAAAAGGGCTCTAGGAGAAACACGGTGCTGCCTTTTCAATGCAGTCAATGTGATTGTTATTTACAGGCATATTTATGTAGTATTTAATGATGCTGCATATAAAAAGTTGAACAGAAACACTTGCAGCCAATAAAATCTACAAAATACATAAAAAATAAATCAACAAAGAAAAACACTTTTGAATAAATAAAAAATAAATAAATAAAATTTAAAGATTAAGAAGCAAATAAATTAATTTCTATTTTTTAAACAAATCATAAAAGTAAAAAAAATACATTTTCTAAAAATTAATCAAAAATAAATTAAAAATAAAATAAATTAAAACAGAATAGAACCAAAAAATAAGAAAATGAAAATATAAAAAAAAAATCAAATGAAATTAAAAACAAGTTTCAAATGGTTTTAGGCAAATAAATAAATAAGAGAAATGTTTCTGTTTTCATATTTTTAGGCAGATTTTGTCCCAGTTTTCATTTTTTTAACTTTATACTTTCTTGGTATTAGAAATTAACCTGGGGGGACCACATGTGGCCCCAGGCCACCAGTTGCCCACCGCTGTAATGGTTACTGTTGGTGTCTGAAACTTCAACGGAAGGGTCCTTTTAGGAGTAAATGTTTTAGAGAGAACAATAACAGATCACTTTTGTTAACTCCACCAAACCTCAGAGACAAAAACATACATTTCAACACAGAAAACAGCAGTACTGAGTGTTTACAGAAGGCAGAGAGGATGAATGTTCAGCTGCTGTGGTTCAGTTATTTATCACAATCCCACAATGCAACGCTCCAAACAGACAAAGCTAATCTTTTGGTTAAACAAACTCCATAGTCAAACAGCAGGGATGGGCGAACCAGTCGGACAGGGTGAGAGATGTGCCAGCAGGGAAACACAAAGAAACACGTAAACACACACAGGAGTGTGTAGGCGCACCGCCTCAACTTAAAGCACTTAAAGTGATACTTAAGACACTTAGCTTAAGCTCTGTAAATCAACTTAAATCCACCCGCTGCAGGAGAAGCTTGTGGAGACGACACTGATAGTGTAAATCCTGCTTCACCACGCTCTGTGAGGGCATGTTTGTCGTTGAAATAAGGTGACTAGTCTGTTTTGCCCACATCCATCCATCCTGGTTCAAATGTCAACAGTCTGGAGATGGCACATATAACCAAGGGTTCAGCTTGGTTTGTGGTGTTCATCTGAGCTGCAGAATTCAACTGTTTACTGCCATCATGTGGACATTTGAGAGTGCTGCAGGAGCTTGCTTGAAATGCTTGAAGTTGACTGGTGAAGAACCTGGCCAACAGTTGTTGTCTGCAGAGTCTCTCCATCTCAGCTGCTGAAGCTTGGAGCTCCTTCAGAGTAGTCATAGGTGTCTTGGTGGACTCTCTCACTAGTCTCCTTCTTGCACGCCCACTCAGTTTGTGAGGACGGTCTGATCTAGGCAGATTTACACACGTGACAGATTCCTTCATTTCTTCATGATGGATTTAACTGAACTCTGGGGGATGAGATTTTTTTGTATCCGTCCCCAGACTTACACTTTTTAATGACCTTTTCTCTGAGTTACGTGGAGTGTTCTTTTGTCTTCATGGTGTAATAGTAGCCAGGAATACTAGGACTTCACCATGACACCTGCTTTGACTTTAAGCAGCTATACATGTAATCAAGGCTTTCATGATCATTATTATTACTATTTTTTAAATGATATGTAAGGTTTTAAACGACCTTTAAGCCCAGCTACAGTAGCCACAGCTCTAAGACAAGTCTTAGAGCTGTGGCTACTGTAGCATACATCATTTTTTAATCCCCACCACCTGAATGGACGTTTTTATTAGAAAGAAGCAAATTCAGAGCACAAGTTTAAATTTCCATGAACCTTTATTACTAATAACCAGTGTAATCTTCCTCCTACTATAACCATCTGTCCAGAGGTCACCAGGTGGCAGCAGGGAGGCTGTCCAACAATTCAGACCCCATGGTGCCACCCATCAGCAGCAGGTTAATAATATTATAAATAGCAACATGTAATACAAATGTTGAGTTGCAAGTCATGTTAAGAACATTTACACAGAACAGTCCTGATAGAAAAATGATGCTTTCAAATCCAGTGCCAGTTTTCCTTCAGTGTCTCTGCTGCTGCTCTGAACAGCTGAGTAAACAAAGTCACTGATTTA
Organism: Cheilinus undulatus; assembly: GCF_018320785.1. Lineage (NCBI taxonomy): Eukaryota > Metazoa > Chordata > Actinopteri > Labriformes > Labridae > Cheilinus > Cheilinus undulatus. The sequence goes on from NC_054888.1 coordinate 3,201,748, forward strand.
ATGAGTCGGGCTTATAAAGGCAGAATGATGGCTGCAGTGCAGATCAGAGTCATCATTTCAGTGTGGTAGTCATATATTCTTCAACATTGTTGATGCTTTTACACAGTATTCAGCGAGGAATAAAGAGGAGGGATCCAGTATTTGAAGTCTGGGCTTTGTTTGTTGGATCATAAATTGAAACATCCACTAAAAGGGGGATTGTTTTTCTACAAACAGGCGCAGATCTATGAAGGTAATGTGAATTTTAAGCCAAACTCCATTGACAAAAACAACAATTAAACCTTCAAACAACATGGAAGTTGTTAGTTTACCACTTTCTTTCTGAATTAGTGATCCATTCATCCGTCTAGTGCCAGGACAGTCAGCGATCATGAGGCGCAATCAAGATACTGAAACGTTAAAGCCATGGGTTTGCCAGGAGGAACTGAAGGCAACCGTCCAGCGGGAGTGGTTGCCAACTTTTCTGGTGTATTGCTAGGGGCAGAGCACTTTCAAGAGCTGATAGAAGTTAAGCGGACACACAGGCTAGGAAAACATGAGCTCTGCACGCCCTCGATTATGACAGTGAGAATTCACTGCTGCTAACATGGCTTCCTCAGCAACGATGCCTGCTCAGCGACAAAGTTCAGCTTGGATTTGCCGATATTAAAGTTGTAATCGCTGCAAGCTAATAAATTAGGGGGTTGTTTTTTTGAATCTCTTGTAAAAACGCAACTTCACTCATGTGGACGAATTATTTTGGTGCTTGAAATACATTTACCAAAGTCTTAGCTTCACAACAGTAGTGGAATATGAATAAAATGGGCAGAAAACATGCCTAAAATCATGTTTTCAGATTGTTTTTGAGCATAAATGTTGTCTGCCATTCTGTTTTCATCAAAACGAAGCTGTCATCTTCACTGCTTCTCCACGCTTCGCCATCATAGGAGATCAACAGGTCTGATTCTCTCCTCTCACTTCTGTCCCTCACCTTACTGCTCCTGCAGAAGCTGTGATAGGGAGGGCCTGAGGGATTCTACTGTATTTGCAGAAGCTAGCAGTTGACTGATAAAGGATTCCTCCAATGAAGCACGGCGATGACATGTGCCTGCTGCTCTCTTGTTGGCCCTGTAACTCCGGCTGGGAAGTGTGTGTGCTGGCAGGCGAGGGTGGAAGTGAAAGACGTGGTTCTCCGTTTAAACCACATTTCTACGATGTAACGTTGCAAAGATATTACTAAAAACGGCAAAAAACGTGCCAGCAAGTGCGCTGACCTCTGAGGGTTAATACTCATGATCTCAGAATCAAATGCAGTGATTGTTTTTGCCATGACTGAGCAGCTCTAGTGTGTATGTGGAGCTTCCACATGTGTGCTCTCTCATGCTTCCACAACAGCGTAATGCACTGAGATGACACTAATATCACACCTGAGTGACACAAATATAAATGAAAACTAAAGCAGAATGCTTGTAGAGCTCAGTTATGATGTTAGAGAAATGTTCTGTGAAAAAAAACACTTTTGTTTGAAAGGTTTCAGTGTCAGAACTGTGGGAATTTCAAGCTCTAGAGCAGGGGTGTCAAACTCAGTCACAGAAGGGGCTGAAATCTGGATTTAGGTCTAACCTGAGGGCCTAACAGGGTCCACACTGAACCAAACTGTCAACCACATTTTCACCAGTAATACATTATGAAGAAAAAATAAGCACTGATGAAAAATGATTTCGAGATTTAAAAAGTCAAAATGACTAGTCAAAAGGCTCAAAGTCTGAGATAAAAGTCAAACTTATAATGCAGAAGGTCAAAAGACAAAATAAGATGTTATAATAATGCTTTTGAAAGGCAAATATATAAAAAAGAAAGTCACAGTCATGTTTTTAAGGCCAAGATAAGACTTGATATTTTAAACTGTGAACCTAAAAGGTCAAAATATAAAATAAAAAGTCATATTAATAAATTGACAAAGTCAAAATATGACATAAAAAAATCCAAATAATAAATTCCAAAAGCCTAAATATTAACTCTAAGTCCAAATAATAAATGTAAAAGGTTAAATCATAAAAGTCCAAATAATAGAAGTCATAGCTGTTCTATGTAAAGTTGATGATATGAAATAAAAACAAATGAATTTCCCACATTTCTTTTTATGTTATTTTAACTTTTTATATTTCTCACATTTCTATGGCTTAAGGATATTTGTTATCATCAAGGTTAAGTTTCCATTTTTATACTGGAGGAAATCTGCAGGCCTCATATTTTAGGGCCAGTTATAATAAGAATATGATCATTTTTTTGCAGGCTGGGTGTAGCTGTACCACAGGTCGGATTTGGCCCCCGGGTCTTGAGTTTGACACCCCTGCTCTAGAGCAGGGGTTCTCAATGTTATGGTCGGGACCCCATCGGGAGTCGCGAGACACTGAGAGGGGGTCTCCAGATGCCAAAAAAAAAAAAAACAAAGAACATTTTTGAATAACACTGTTGCCACTTCACACTAATTTAACCAAGTCTAACTCATTTTTTGCATCTTAAAACCCATGTTTTGTCTGTTTTAAACCCTTTCCACCACTTTTTTTCTGCCTGTTTTCGCCACTTCTAAACCAAATATTACCACTCTCTGCCTACTGTTGGCTCTGTTGACACATTATTGCCACTATTAACCCCTCTTTACCGTTTTTTTCAGCCACATTTCACAATTTGATATGCCCATTTTTGTCAGTTTCTTACTATTTCTGCCTCAGCTAACCCTTTTTTTGCCTGTTTATATCAATTTTCATCCCATTTCACCAAATTTCCACCTATTTTGCCACATTTGAATCTCCTTTTACCACTTAATACGCCCATTTTTGTCACTTTAACCCATTTTTACCATTATTTGGTTATATTTTGCTGCTTTTATCTAATTTTTGGCATTTTTTACCCATTTCTGCTACTTTTAAACTCCAATTTCACCACCTTTTCCACCATCTTTTGCAGTTATTTACCCATTTTAGCTATTTCTAATGTATTTTAATTCTGTTTTTAACAGAAGGATTTACATTTTAAGAGGGCTACTTACTACACAAATGAATTAAAATTTGTTTTTTTGATAAGAGTGGTTATTATTCAGGTTAAATATAAAATACCACAGCTTAACTTTACAATGGACTATGATTTTGCTGGGCCCCAGTTTGGCTGGCTCCACAAAGCTCTCTTATTTTTCCCCCTTACGGACGGCCTTGTCTCCACATGACTATTCTTGACTGTGCATGGCTGTTCAACCTCTTTCAAGTACAGTGGGGGTCCCCGGTCTCTGACACCTTTATTGTGGGGGTCGCAGGCTGAAAAGGTTGAGTAACACCGCTCTCGGCAATCAGCATAAACATAAATTCAGCTGAAGCAGAGGGAGCGGAAAAACATGGGAGGTTAAATTGCTGTATTAGGAAACGGAGTCTGTTGGCTTTGAAGGACAGGATATTAAAAGCATTTCTGGTCAGAATTATGATAACACATGAAAACAAATGAGTCCCTCTCTATTGGGATCCTTTCTTCAAAATCTGAGTGTGCATTTTGCAAAGAAAAAAAAAAAAAAAGAGCACATGTAGTTGGCGAGTTTAAATGGACCATGATTGCATGGCGGTGATCGCAGCCTGTCTCATGGCTGCAGGCTGAAGGGACTGACTGGAACTTCTCTGATTCTTCTCGAATATCTGAATCGAAGCTAAGCTAGGTAAATTAAAACTATTTAAATTAGCAATGTAAAATAAGTCGTGTTAAACTCTTTTAAATCACTCTGCTGATCAAATCTGTAATATCTGATGCAGGCTGCCTTCGCCTACATCTTTGATTGCCATAACATGTCAGACTTGTGTAAAAACTCATAGTAGTGTCCATGGACAGAATCAGAACAGTGCAGTTAAATAGCTACATTACAACCCTGGCTTACAGAGCATGTCAGGACTAGCCAGTCATTCTAAGTAAACATAAGATGGCACATGTGTTCTTCATTTGCTCTGCACAAACTTTATATTGTAAATTTCCTAAGAAAATAATACATTCTGCAGCTGAATCAGCATTTTTGACTGCTCTGTTTCCAGTGCCAGCATCTCTCTCCTTAAAAAAGTTAAATATGTGAGCAGAAAGTAGCAATTTTAGGCCAAAATAGCAGTTGGTAAAGTAAGAACAAAGACGCTGAGGTGCACAGTCAGCTACCACACACCTGTTGAGAGCTTATCATAAGAAAACATGTCTTTACGTCAGTGTTAATCATTTCAGTCGAATAAAAAGTCTGGGATCGGGTACCCGAACAGGTGGAAGTCTCCCTGGTAGCGTGCGTATAGACGTCTGATGTCCCGCTTGCTGATGCCTGAGAAGTAGTGCTCCACCTTGGTCCTGTTGTAGCGGGTGATTCCCGGAGGAATGGCCGGGTACGACACGAGCTGGTCGATGCCGGCTGCTCTGAGGATGTACGGGGCGTCCTGTTCCAGCGTCTCATGGTGACCCACTGCACTGTAGTGTATTTCACACGGCGCACACAACTCCGCGTAAGTCACCCAGTGAATAATGTGCTCGCCGAACTGCCGGTCCATGCGCTGACGGCCTTCCGAGTCACCCAAGTAACGCACAAAGTCCTCAAAGTGGAGGCCGGAGGCGGCGCGGTCGCTGTCACGGTGACTCTTGCGGTACTTACGGATGATGGCCGGAGCGATGTCGTGCTTGTACCACGGCTCAAAGCGAGGGTTCTTCACAAACTTGTCCTTGAAGGCAGAAATGAGGCGCTCGAAGGGATCTCTCACGATGAAGAACTTGAAGTAGGTGCTTAATCTGTTGATGCAGCAAAAGGTTAAAGAAAATGGTTGTTAGGAACCTTTGTTTTTATTTGACATCAATCATACAGCTAGAAAAGTTGACGCTCTGTCAGCAACAGTTGACAGTCAATGCTAACCAATTGAGCAGGGCTTTCTGGCCCACACTAGGCTTCAAATATCAAAATAACTCTTAAAACTGCTGGCTGCAACAAAAGACGGATGTAAATGTAACTTTTCCACCCTAAAACAGAATCAATCTAACAGAAGAGCAACTTTCAACAAGGAGAACGGCGCCTGAATTCCACAGAGTGCCGTGTTTGCTTTCAGCACCTTAACTTCACCAGTGTGGTTTTTCACACGCCAGGCTTCAGCTCAAAAGAAGCCAGTTAGCCAATCACAGTGCTGTACTGATGAGGCTAAGAGATGGAAGTGGGCGGGGATGGGCTGAGCTAAGCTAACAACAATCTGATAGCTGAATGTGCATCACTGTAGAAATTTTTCATAGATTGTGACAAAACATTAGACCATATCGCTGTCTGTTACATTGTCGTCTCATGTTTAGCGGCTTACTCAGGTAGAGAGAATCATGCAGTCCTAGTTTTGTCTCAGATTTTCACATAAATTAATAAATTAATCTAATTTAGATGATATAATTTCACATACATCTGGGAAACACCTCATAGATGGTGTTTAGGGAAGGCAGAACAGTCAGAGGGTGACTGGACAAACAATTAAGGTCCAATCCAGGTTATATACAGAAAATCTGACATTATTATTATTTCTTTTTTTTTGGGTGAGAAATGACAAGACAGACGGGTGATATTCAAGTGGTACATGAGGGACAGTGAGAGATGAAGAGGGGGAGGGGAAAAAAAAGAAAGAAAAAATTCGCTTCCCGGTCAGGGTCCTTTTGTGCGCAGTTTGCATGTTCTCCCCATGCACATGTAGGTTCTCTCCGGATACTCCGGCTTCCTCCCACCACCAAAAACAAGCTCATTAGGTTAAGTGGTGACTCTAAATTGCCCATAGGTGTGAGTGCGAGTGTGCCTGGTTGTCTGTCTCTATATGTCAGCCCTGCGATTGACTGGCGACCAGTCCAGGGTGTACCCCGCCTCTCACCCAATTACAGCTGGGATAGACTCCAGAAAAATGAATAATAATAGTGATAATGCTTGTAATATCAGCTGCAGTTATAATAGGAAGAAGAGGGAGAAGAGTTGACCTTTATGAAATAAACTGGAGAAGATTAAAAAAAACACAAAAAATAAATCATTCAGATTTTTTTTTTTTAAAAGAGAGAGAAAATATACTGTATACTATACTGTATGGGGTAATGAAAACAAAATAAAAAGAAAACACACACACACACATCTTTTAGCACACACCTATTAGCATGGGTATACAGAAAATATCTGACATTAAATTTCATTCTCTTAAGACATGACATTTATCTCTGAATGGTTCGGTTATTCTCTGACTGAGAACACGAATGTCAGATTGAAGACAGAATCAGACCATCAGTAAGCACTAAAGCAAATTCCTCCGTATTATTGCTTTAAAAAGGTTACATAACATAAACTGAATCACTCTAACATCCTTATTTATGAAGGCAGCTGACAAGACACTCCTGAGTTCTGAGAGGCATAATGTTTATCTGACTATGAAGTCTGGTGCTGAGAAAGAAGAGATGATTCTAATGTCAAAAAAAAGTCTGTTCTTTTTGTACTGATGCAAAGTTCCTGGACTAACGTCCTGAGCCTGCACAGAGCAGCTCTGGAGGAGGATCTCCTCTGCTCTGATGCATTTATCCTGAAACATACGGCCCAGCAAACTCTCATCTGGCTGCCAGTCGAGGCAATCAGCTGAAGCATTTCCAAACCTTTGCACCCGTTAGTCATCCAGATGTAAAAAATATGCTAATGGGTTTGAAAAGTCCTCCTCTAACTGACCTGTGAGTAATTTCTTGTGGCTTGAAGGATGAGAGACGTGGCAGGCCGTTCTTCTCATGGTCATGAACGAGGTTTTCAGGAATCTCCTCCACGGTGGAGAACACGCCTGCCAATGTCAAAAACATAAGTCAATTAACCCTCATTTTACCGTGAGCGGATAGCACGCGCTTTTACAACTACATCTCCAGGGTTGTTCTCCTCGCCTGAGCTATCTAGATGTGAAGCACATGCATCGCTACTATCTCCGTTCAGTCCAGACATACCGTTGAGAACAATCAGGACCTTCTTCCATTGAGTGTTGCCCACTTTGGGCGTCTGGCAGAACAAGATCTTGTGTTTGTCGCACACAAAGATGCGATCCAGGACGAACTTGCTGATGGAGACGTGAGTCAAATTCCTGAGGCTGCTGTTCTTACACACAGCTGAGAGCAGCTCGATGCGTCTTTCTGCAACCGCCTGCCAGTCTGCCACCGTGGGTTCAGCTGAGGACTGAAACACACACAAAGATACCAATCAACCTTTATTTAGACTCAAAAATCATATGAACGACATGTTCAAGTCTGATGTGGAGGATTCTGTTTTAAAGCAGGGAAGGTAGAGACTGGCTGCTTTAGTCACCTGATCCGATGGCTTTGGAGGGCTTTTTTCTACGACGGACACAGGCTTGGGTTTAACCAGCTTGGTGCCAGGCACTGTCCAGCTCTGACCAGCAGCTCTCTCTCCATAGTCTGAAAGGAAGTGCTCAGAGGTCACTGATCATGGTATGTTGTGGCAGTCTTTATTTAACTGTTTGTCAACTACCTTTTTCCTCCATGAGGGAGACTAAGAACAGATCTTTGATGATAAAAACTCTGACAACTAGTAAGGTTAGTTTTCAATAAGGAGAATAAAACAAAAATTCAAAATCCATGATGTTTCTCCAATGTGAGTATGAGCTGTAGAAACACAAGCACAGATTGGAAGAGAGTATTCAAGGTATGCCAGCATTTTCTTCAGTCTATCCTCCTGAGACCTGGAAGGCATTTTCAGTTTCACCCATTTCTGATTTTTCAGTCCGATGATCTGACTAGTTTTTAGTCTTGTCTTTGAACAGGAGGGTTTAAACCAAAAAATTATGTCTGCAAATGAGGGCAACAGGCTTAACCTAACAGCAGTAATACTCAATCCTGCTCAACCAAAGAGCCACATTATTGAAAAATACCTTTCCAAGAGCCACAATCTAAGTGGGGAAAAGTGGCAAAAAAAGGGCAAAGTAGGCATAAAATGGCAAAAACTGGGTGAAAAGTGACATCAATGAGGAGGAAATTTGGCAAAAAGCAGCAAAAAAGTGGGGGGAAATGAGTGAAAAATGACTAAATTTGGTAAAAAACAGGAAAAAGGTGGAGGAAAATGAGTGAAAGGTGACTAAATTTGGCAAAAAGCAGGAAAAAGGTGGAGGAAAATGAGTGAAAAATAACAAATTGATAAAAAGCAGCAAAGAGCTGAGGAAAATGAGTTAAAAAAACTAAATTTGGCAAAAAGGTGAAGGAAAATGAGTGAAAAATGACTAAAATTAATAAAAAGCAGCAAAGACGTGGAGAAAATGAGTAAAAAAAAACTAAATCCGGCAAAAAGGTGGAGGAAAATGAGTGAAAAATAACTAAAATGGTTAAAAAGCAGCAAAAAGGTCGGGGAAAATGAGTGAAAAATAACTAAATTTGGCAGAAAGCAGCAAAAAGGTGGGGGAAGATGAGTGAAAAATAACTAAAAACTGGTAAAAGGGTAAAAACAGGCATATATTTTGCAAAAACTGGGTGAAAAGTGACAAATGGGGAGGAAAAAGTGGCAAAAAAGGTAGGAAATGGCAAAAAATTGGTTTAGAAGTGACAAAAAAGATACAGGTGGCAAAAATGGTTAAAGGCAACAAAAGTATGACAAAAAATGAGTGAATATTTACCAAGGCAGGCAAAAAGCAGCTAAAAGGTAGAAAAAATGGGCAACAATGAGGGAAAAAGTGGCATTTAATGGCAAAAGCCAGGATTGATGTGTGAAAAATGGAAAATAATGGCAGACAAAAGGGAAAAGTTGCAAAAAAAAAAAAAAAAAGGATGAAAGAAGCTAAAACGGGTGAAAAGAGGCAAAAATGAGCAGAAAGCAAAAAGAAGTGGCCACAGTTAGCTTAAAGCTGTAAAAATGGATTGTAAGTGGGCAAAAATGGTTGAAAAAGGGCAAAGTAGGCTTAAAACTGCAATAACTGGGTGAATAAAATGGGAAGAGAAAGCGGCAAAAAAATAAGTTACAGGTGGAAAAAGGGTCCAAAAGCAGCAAAAAAGGAGTGAAAAATGACTCTAACAGGCAAAATGGTAGAAAAAAGGGCAAAAAGCAGCAAGACTGGGAGAAATGGGGGTACAAGTGGCAAAGAAAGGGGAAAAATAGCAAAAGCAGGAAAAAGAAGGTATAAACAGGATACAAAAAGGCAAAAGAATGAAAATAAGGGCAATGGAAATATATAGATAAAAACTAAGGTTGACATTTAAAGCCAACTGTACAAGCTTGGTAGAGAAACTGATTAATGGATGCCTTCTTAGGTCAATGTTTCACTGTTTTTAAAGGATTTTTGTGGGAATAATATCTTTAATTCAGACAGAAAAGAGCCACAAATCATCACAAAAGAGCCACATGTGGCCCAAGAGCCGTTGAGTAAAGAAAAAATGTAGATTTTTTAACTTGTGTGTAAATTTTGAGTGTGTTTTGGCCAGCTGATAGGAGGTTGTTCAGTCAGTAAGAAATGGTATCAGTCATTCAGAGACATACGGAAAAGTCCTTTTCTGATAATGGACCTGATAAGGCCAGGAATAAACTCAATTTTTTACTAAAAGTTCTGGAAGTCCTGGAAAAAAAATTCCCTTTGAATAATGAGAGATTCCCAAAACATACAAAATATCCTCTAAATTACCAAAAATGTATGTAAAATTTAAAAATTCTTTCAAAATTCCCACAAATCTCCTCAAATATTCCCCAAATGTTTTAGTTACCTTTTCCAAAAAGGCCTAAAGATTAGCATAAAGTTTCATACAAAATCCCAAGAAAAAAATCTAGAAAATTGCCAAAAATTTTCAAATCAAATTAATTTACTAATAAATTCCACCCACATTTCCAAGGAAAAATTCCAAACATGTTCCCTCAATAATCCAAGAAAATTCCATAGAAATTCAGGAAAAATCAAAGAATATTCCCTCCACACATTTCCAATCAAATTCCTTAAATTTTACAAATAAATTCCCACAAAACTATCCAAAATTAATTCTCCAGATATTCCAAGCAAATAATTTTAAACTTTTATGAAAATTCTGGACAAATACCTCGAAAGTTCAAACAGCAGAAAATGTTACCGTGTTGTAGGGAAGTCAAAATGCAGTGATGTCCTTTAGTGAGCATGCAGGGTCTCAGGAGGATATTTGAAATCAAAGATAAGAATAAGATCATACTTTATTGATCCCTACAGGGGAATTATGTGTAATCAATACCAAACTACAACTATAACAGGGAGATTATATCATTTAAATACAGTTGCTGTCTTGTATTTTTGTTGCTGTCTATGATTTTTTGTTGCTGTCTTGTATTTTTGTTGCTGTCTATGATTTTTTGTTGCTGTCTTGTATTTTTGTTGCTGTCTTGTATTTGTGTTGCTGTCTTGTATTTTTGTTGCTGTGTTGGATTTGTGTTGCTGTCTATGATTTTTGTTGCTGTCTATGATTTTTGTTGCTGTGTTGGATTTGTGTTGCTGTCTATGTTTTTGTTGCTGTCTATGATTTTTTGTTGCTGTCTTGTATTTGTGTTGCTGTGTTGTATTTTTATTGCTGTCTTGTATTTCTGTTGCTGTCTTGTATTTGTGTTGCTGTCTTGTATTTGTGTTGCTGTCTATGATTTGTGTTGCTGTCTATGATTTTTGTTGCTGTCTTGTATTTGTGTTGCTGTCTTGTATTTGTGTTGCTGTCTTGTATTTGTGTTGCTGTCTTGTATTTGTGTTGCTGTCTTGTATTTTTGTTGCTGTCTTGTATTTGTGTTGCTGTCTATGATTTTTGTTGCTGTCTATGATTTTTGTTGCTGTCTTGTATTTGTGTTGCTGTCTTGTATTTGTGTTGCTGTCTTGTATTTGTGGTGTTGTCTTGGATTTTTGTTGCTGTGTTGTATTTGTGTTGCTGTCTTGGAGTTGTGTTGCTGTCTTGTATTTTTGTTGCTGTCTTGTATTTGTGTTGGTGTCTTGTATTTTTGTTGCTGTCTTGGAGTTTCGTTGCTGTGTTGTATTTGTGTTGCTGTCTTGGAGTTTCGTTGCTGTCTTGTATTTGTGTTGCTGCCTTGTATTTGTGTTGCTGTCTTGTATTTGTGTTGCTGTCTTGTATTTGTGTTGCAGTCTTGTATTTTTGTTGCTGTTTATGATTTGTGTTGCTGTCTTGTATTTTTGTTGCTGTGTTTGTGTTGCTGTGTTGTATTTGTGTTGCTGTGTTGTATTTGTGTTGCTGTGTTTGTGTTGCTGTGTTGTATTTTTGTTGCTGTCTTGGAGTTGTGTTGCTGTGTTGTATTTGTGTTGCTGTGTTGTATATGTGTTGCTGTGTTTGTGTTGCTGTGTTGTATTTGTGTTGCTGTCTTGTATTTGTGTTGCTGTCTTGGAGTTGTGTTGCTGTCTTGTATTTTTGTTGCTGTCTTGTATTTTTGTTGCTGTCTTGTATTTTTGTTGCTGTTTATGATTTGTGTTGCTGTCTTGTATTTTTGTTGCTGTCTTGTATTTGTGTTGCTGTCTTGTATTTTTGTTGCTGTCTTGGAGTTGTGTTGCTGTCTTGTATTTGTGTTGCTGTGTTTGTGTTGCTGTGTTGTATTTGTGTTGCTGTCTTGGAGTTTCGTTGCTGTCTTGGAGTTTCGTTGCTGTCTTGTATTTGTGTTGCTGTCTTGTATTTTTGTTACTGTCTTGTATTTGTGTTGCTGTCTTGTATTTGTGTTGCTGTCTTGTATTTTTGTTGCAGTCTTGTATTTTTGTTGCTGTTTATGATTTGTGTTGCTGTCTTGTATTTTTGTTGCTGTGTTTGTGTTGCTGTCTTGTATTTGTGTTGCTGTCTTGGATTTGTGTTGCTGTCTTGTATTTGTGTTGCTGTCTTGGAGTTGTGTTGCTGTCTTGTATTTTTGTTGCTGTCTTGTATTTGTGTTGCTGTCTTGGAGTTGTGTTGCTGTGTTGTATTTGTGTTGCTGTGTTGTATTTGTGTTGCTGTGTTTGTGTTGCTGTGTTTGTGTTGCTGTGTTGTATTTGTGTTGCTGTGTTGTATTTGTGTTGCTGTGTTGTATTTGTGTTGCTGTGTTGTATTTGTGTTGCTGTCTTGTATTTGTGTTGCTGTCTTGTATTTTTGTTGCTGTCTTGTATTTGTGTTGCTGTCTTGGAGTTGTGTTGCTGTGTTGTATTTTTGTTGCTGTCTTGTATTTGTGTTGCTGTCTTGTATTTTTGTTGCTGTCTTGGAGTTGTGTTGCTGTCTTGTATTTTTGTTGCTGTCTTGTATTTGTGTTGCTGTCTTGTATTTTTGTTGCTGTCTTGGAGTTGTGTTGTTGTCTTGTATTTTTGTTGCTGTCTTGTATTTTTGTTGCAGTCTTGTATTTTTGTTGCTGTTTATGATTTGTGTTGCTGTCTTGTATTTTTGTTGCTGTCTTGTATTTGTGTTGCTGTCTTGGAGTTGTGTTGCTGTCTTGTATTTGTGTTGCTGTGTTTGTGTTGCTGTCTTGTATTTGTGTTGCTGTGTTTGTGTTGCTGTGTTGTATTTGTGTTGCTGTGTTGTATTTGTGTTGCTGTCTTGTATTTGTGTTGCTGTCTTGTATTTGTGTTGCTGTCTTGTATTTGTGTTGCTGTCTTGGAGTTGTGTTGCTGTCTTGTATTTTTGTTGCTGTCTTGTATTTGTGTTGCTGTCTTGTATTTTTGTTGCTGTCTTGGAGTTGTGTTGCTGTCTTGTATTTTTGTTGCTGTCTTGTATTTTTGTTGCAGTCTTGTATTTTTGTTGCTGTTTATGATTTGGGTTGCTGTCTTGTATTTTTGTTGCTGTCTTGTATTTGTGTTGCTGTCTTGGAGTTGTGTTGCTGTCTTGTATTTGTGTTGCTGTGTTTGTATTTGTGTTGCTGTGTTTGTGTTGCTGTGTTGTATTTGTGTTGCTGTCTTGTATTTGTGTTGCTGTGTTTGTGTTGCTGTCTTGTATTTTTGTTGCTGTCTTGGAGTTGTGTTGCTGTCTTGGAGTTGAGTTGCTGTCTTGTATTTTTGTTGCTGTCTTGTATTTGTGTTGCTGTCTATGATTTTTGTTGCTGTCTTGTATTTTTGTTGCTGTCTTGTATTTTTGTTGCTGTCTTGGAGTTGTGTTGCTGTCTTGGAGTTGAGTTGCTGTCTTGTATTTTTGTTGCTGTTTAAGATTTTTGTTGCTGTCTTGTATTTGTGTTGCTGTCTTGTATTTGTGTTGCTGTGTTTTTGTTGCTGTGTTTTTGTTGCTGTGTTTGTGTTGCTGTCTTGTATTTGTGTTGCTGTCTTGGAGTTGTGTTGCTGTCTTGTATTTGTGTTGCTGTCTTGTATTTGTGTTGCTGTGTTTTTGTTGCTGTGTTTTTGTTGCTGTGTTTGTGTTGCTGTCTTGTATTTGTGTTGCTGTCTTGGAGTTGTGTTGCTGTCTTGTATTTGTGTTGCTGTCTTGTATTTGTGTTGCTGTGTTTGTGTTGCTGTGTTGTATTTGTGTTGCTGTGTTTGTGTTGCTGTGTTGTATTTGTGTTGCTGTGTTGTATTTGTGTTGCTGTCTTGTATTTGTGTTGCTGTCTTGGAGTTGTGTTGCTGTCTTGGAGTTGTGTTGCTGTCTTGTATTTTTGTTGCTGTCTTGTATTTGTGTTGCTGTCTTGTATTTTTGTTGCTGTCTTGGAGTTGTGTTGCTGTCTTGTATTTTTGTTGCTGTCTTGTATTTGTGTTGCTGTCTTGTATTTTTGTTGCTGTCTTGTATTTTTGTTGCTGTCTTGGAGTTGTGTTGTTGTCTTGTATTTTTGTTGCTGTCTTGTATTTTTGTTGCAGTCTTGTATTTTTGTTGCTGTTTATGATTTGTGTTGCTGTCTTGTATTTTTGTTGCTGTCTTGTATTTGTGTTGCTGTCTTGGAGTTGTGTTGCTGTCTTGTATTTGTGTTGCTGTGTTTGTGTTGCTGTCTTGTATTTGTGTTGCTGTGTTTGTGTTGCTGTGTTGTATTTGTGTTGCTGTCTTGTATTTGTGTTGCTGTCTTGTATTTGTGTTGCTGTCTTGTATTTTTGTTGCTGTCTTGTATTTTTGTTGCTGTCTTGTATTTGTGTTGCTGTCTTGTATTTGTGTTGCTGTCTTGGAGTTGTGTTGCTGTCTTGTATTTTTGTTGCTGTCTTGTATTTGTGTTGCTGTCTTGTATTTTTGTTGCTGTCTTGGAGTTGTGTTGCTGTCTTGTATTTTTGTTGCTGTCTTGTATTTTTGTTGCAGTCTTGTATTTTTGTTGCTGTTTATGATTTGGGTTGCTGTCTTGTATTTTTGTTGCTGTCTTGTATTTGTGTTGCTGTCTTGGAGTTGTGTTGCTGTCTTGTATTTGTGTTGCTGTGTTTGTGTTGCTGTCTTGTATTTGTGTTGCTGTGTTTGTGTTGCTGTGTTGTATTTGTGTTGCTGTCTTGTATTTGTGTTGCTGTGTTTGTGTTGCTGTCTTGTATTTTTGTTGCTGTCTTGGAGTTGTGTTGCTGTCTTGGAGTTGAGTTGCTGTCTTGTATTTTTGTTGCTGTCTTGGAGTTGTGTTGCTGTCTTGGAGTTGTGTTGCTGTCTTGTATTTTTGTTGCTGTCTTGTATTTGTGTTACTGTCTTGTATTTTTGTTGCTGTTTAAGATTTTTGTTGCTGTCTTGTATTTGTGTTGCTGTCTTGTATTTGTGTTGCTGTGTTTGTGTTGCTGTCTTGTATTTGTGTTGCTGTCTTGTATTTGTGTTGCTGTCTTGTATTTGTGTTGCTGTGTTTGTGTTGCTGTCTTGTATTTGTGTTGCTGTGTTTGTGTTGCTGTGTTGTATTTGTGTTGCTGTCTTGTATTTGTGTTGCTGTCTTGGAGTTGTGTTGCTGTCTTGTATTTGTGTTGCTGTGTTGATCTATATCGTCAGATTTTTACTGTTGTCATATCAAAGATGGTTATTCTGGTAGAATGACCACTCTACTCTCCAGTAACTCATGTTTCAATCTAAAAGCTTACCATCTATAGCCCTGAAGCTGATGAACTTGCTGACAAACATGAGGATGAGCAGCACCCAGCCGCAAGCCCCGAGGAGCAGCCAGTGGTGCCGCATCGCTCCGCACATCAGCCGACGGCCATGGAAACAGCGCGGTGCTCCCACCTGGAGGGACAGACAGCCGAGAATGGAGGCGACTGGCTAACGGCTAGCGTTGAGATGTTTGTGCTAATTATAACCAAACATAATCACCTTAAACACTGGGATATATGAGGCTTCCCTTATCGGCAACTAAACAGAGACTGCACTGTTTGTTAGAATAGTAATGATTTCTCCTAACAGCTTGTTTGACGCTGAAACTAACTGGCCAACACGGCGTACACAACTTAGTCCAGCCTGCTAACTAGCTAGCAGGACCGTTAGTTAGCCGGTGTACTGGTTAAACAAGCGCCCGTGTTAATTGGTGACTTTCAGACCAACGCGGCCGTGGTTGTTACGTTTATAAATAATAGTAAAAGAGCACGTTTATTTGGTTTTCAGTACATTCATACTTGCTGTGATAGTACTAAGATGGTTATTTTAAGCAAGCAGGCATTCACGAGGACCACTGGAAGTTAAACGTCTGATGTTGTGACGTCCGCGGCTGAAAGTCGCCAGTGAGCACGGTCACTAATTGAAGCGATACACCAGCTAGTCACACCTGTCCCTCCCAGACATGAGGCAGACATCCACAACAAAGCCAGTCTATCTCAGCGAGGTGAACAGAATATGTCAGAACCGACAGGAGTGCGCTGTCTTACCTGTTTCTGGAGCGACAGCTACTTCACAGCAGCACAAACTCTGAGGAAAATGTTGGACGATGCCATCGCGTTGGTCCTGCTGGACCTCACTCACATCCCACTGCTAACTAATAAACTGAGTAGCTCCCCCTAGTGGCAGAGGGTCACCGCCTGTTTACTGCTGAGGAACCGGTCAGTCAAGCCGCATTCAGTTTTAGTCCGCGGAACTCATCAGTCAGTTTGAAATACAGTCACAGCATTAAAGTTAACCTCATTAGACCCGAGCTTTTGTTCTGAACACATTTTTAGTTTTTACCGCTTATTTGAGACAATTAAGAACTCTGTAATTTCAAGGCTCAGCCTTGTCTTTGAACGGGAATTTTTCCCCAAAAAAATGTCTAATTACTATGGAAGCCTTTTTAGCGCCAGTAAAAGAAAAAAGAAAAAAAAGAAGAAAAATAGGAAAAGTAAAAAGTAATTAAAAAATTTTTTAACTCACAATTATGAGATACTAAGTCATAATTATGAGATACATTTTTTTCAACTGGCGGAAATGTGCTTCCTTAAATATCACCACAAATTCCATAAATTAAAAAAAAAAAAATCTGTGGAAGTCTTCAACATATTAAAGTTTCCCATAAAAAGTAGCCTTAAATCTCTTTGAATATTCCTCAAATGTTTCAGTAAAACTTTATCATAAAGCTTAAATTTATTGTTAAAAAATCCCCCCAAAATCACATTTAAATTCCTGAAAATTTAAGTTATTTAACTGTAATACTGATTTGCCAAAACATACACATATATTCTCCCAAAAAAAAAAAAAAAATTACAATAATGATAGTAATTCTTTTAGAATATCCAAAAATGTTGGAGCAAGTTCTTCTCCCCCAAAAATTAAATTAAATTCCCCAAAAATTCAAATAATTTCCCAAAGTTACACAAAAATTCCCTCCTAAATATCTCAATTTTTCATGCAAATTTGTTTACCTGTTCAGATGAATTTGGGAGCATCTCCTCCTAATTTTGAGGATCCTGAATAATTAAACCATTTGTGTTAGTTAAAAACAAAACAAAACACACTGCATTAAACCCTGGTGCCCAGGGCTGTCACTCCATTAAAATTAAAACCTTTGTTGAACAATATCAACACCTTTTCAATACCAGGGCAGCAAAAATAAAGTCATAAGCACCCAATCATCTTTTTAATAAATAGCAGGAAATCCTCCTGCAAAATGTCCAAATTCCACAAATACACAGGAAATGTTCTGCTACCAAAGCCTGTCAGTTATTTTGTGTAATTTAGATGTGAACGATATTTTCCGATTTCTGAAGATTCAGGTCTCTCCTTTAGCTCCTGTTGTGTGAAATAGTTGTTTTTAAAGTTGCAAAATTAAAAAAATAAAAAATTGACGACTGTATTCTTGAGTATTGACTTTAAAACTGTTCTGGAGAGGGGACCAGCCGTTTACACATCCCTTGAATAACAACATTGGCACAAAAACGTTAAATTAAACTAGTTTCTCCAGCATAGCTGCTTGTCACTGAAACAATCACCAACTCTCAGGTTTGTGGAGAAGTTCAGTCTGAGTTTGGACCTCCAGAAGAACTGATGCTACAGCAGGGACGACTAGAAGAGGTCCTGATTCATCCCAGTCCTCTTCTCTGATCCACATCAAGAAACCAACCCCAATGAAACGTTTAAAGAAGACAACAGGCAGGTGATCATTTTATTCTGTTTATTCCACTCGCAGAGGGGACACATTTAGTTTTCATCAACATTGACTGTCTGCAGACCTGTAGGAAAAACATGAGGGACATATCAGTGGGGAATTCTTCAGAACGGGGGACACAGAATCAGTCAGACAGAGTTTACCTTTGCATGTGGTGACAGGAACGTATGTGACCAGGGTGTACAGTTTGTTGGGGGAGTCCTCGTCCTCGTTACGCTTCCTGGACAGACGCACGCGTATCCTGTACGGCACGTTCCTGAACAACACAAACACGAGAGCTGACATCTTTACCGCGTCTGTCTGCGATATGAAACCTGACAGCAACAGAAACTGTCACTAGGTTAAAAACCCGTTTTCTTTTTAAGGCGGGGGGCTTCAAACTCAATCACAGCAGGGGCTGAAATCTGAATTTAGGTCTAACCTGAGGGCCTAACAGGGTCAAGATTTAACTGTCAACCGTGGTTTCACAGGTCATGAATTATAGGGGAAATTAAACAGGGATGATAAATGATTTTAAGATTTCTAAAAGTCAAAATGATTAAATATCACAGCATCATTGTTACTGTGTGTCCATGTCAAATAAATGCTAAATACATAAACACATACATACATAAATGAGTTAAAGGCTAAAAATCTGAGACAAAAAGTCAACTTCATAAGTCCTAAAGGTCAAAATACAAAATTAAAAAAGTCAAAATAAGGTTTTAAAAGGCAAATAATGAGATAGAGACTTAAAATCATGAGTTTAAAAGTCAAGATATGAGATAAAATACAAAATCAAGAGTTTTAAAGGTCAAAATAAAAGATAAAATTCAAAATTGTGACTCTAAAAGGTCAAAATATGAGATAAAATTCTCAATCAGGGGTTTAAAAAGTGAAAATAAGTGATTAAAAGTCAGTTAGGAGTTTAAAATGTAAAGATGTGATTTAAAATGAAAAACTGTAAATCTAAAAGGTCACAATGTGAGAGAAAAGGTTAAAATTGTGAATTTAAAATGTCAAAATATGAAATAAAAAGTCAAAATCCTAAGTTGCAGTCATAATGACCTTGTGGGCCTGGGTAAAACTGCACTGTGGGCCGCATTTGGCCCCCGGGCCTTGAGTTTGACACCCGTTTTTTTAAGGGACTGATCAAAAACATCAGTTTAGCCCCATGTGGGGGTTATATATGGGGCACAGGTGGCCTAGTGGTTTAAGACACGCCCCATGTGCGTGGACGGTCCAGGTTCAAATATGGCTTGGGGCATGTCTCCCCCCTGCTCTCGTCCCTGTTCCTGACTCTATCCACTCTCCTCCTCCATCAAACAAAGGCACAAAAATGCCCAAAATAAATCTTTATATATATATCCAGTTTATATTTGAATGCCCTCTTTTAAACCATTCCGAGTGTCGACCTCCACCTGAGGAGGGTCTGAAGGGAAAGACTTCTGTATCATGTTAAACCCTCGTTGACAAACACTGACGGATATTTCAGCTGCAGCTTATATGAGGCGCACAAAAGCACCTTCACAGTCAATATCAGAGAGAGCAATGACTGAGAGACGACCTCTATGAAACAGCTAAACTGTGGCTGTACTCCTGCTCTGATTTCAGTCCTCACCTGACACCCTTGCTCCACACAGCCTTGTTGAGGCGAGTGTCAATGCGAACATCAGGAGTTCCCATCTCCTTCATGGCGAACTTGCGGATCTCCTTGATGGCGCGGGGAGCCCTCTTCTTGAAGCCCCTACACGGAGAGGACAAACAGAAACATGAGCACTTGTAGGTATCTATTTAGAGCATTTCAATGATTTAGATTCAGAACTTAAATGTTTGGCATTATCATACAGCACCGATGTTCAACATTAATTTATGGGTGCATCTCAATAAGAATATCATCAGAAAGTTGATTTTAGTCAATCCAGTAAAACTCTTTATAGACTCATTACTCTCAGGCTGATGGATTTCAGGTGTTTATTTCATTTCATTTGATGATTATGGCGAAACCCAAAATTAGGTATTGGAAATTAGATGATTTCTTAAAGCAAATAAAGGATTTTTAAACAGAAAAGTGTGAACATTTACAACACTCAAAATCTGTCGATGGATTTTTCTTGACAATCCCTTCCAGGCTGCGGTTCTCCCTCATGCTGCTGCTCCTTTTCCTACCACACTTTTCCTTCCACTCAGCTTTCTATGAATATGCTTGGATACAGCACTCTATGAACAAACAGCTTCTTTAGCAGTGACCTTTGACCTTACCCTCCTTGTGGAGGGTGTCAATGACTGTTGTCTGGACATCTGTCCAGTCTGCAGTCTTCCCCATGATTGTGTAGCTACTGACCCAGACTGAGAGACCATCTAAAGGCTCAGGAAACCTGTGCAGGTGTTTGGAGTTCATTAGCTGATTAAGGTGTGACAGCAGGACTTTACAATACTCAACTTTTTCACATTATTCTAATTTTCTGAGACTCTGAATTTTGGATCTTCTTATCTGTAAGCCGTAATCATCAACATTTCCAGCAATAAACACTGTAGACGTATCAGTCTGTGAGTACTGAGTATATAAACGAGTTTTTACTTTTTGGATTGAATAACAAAAACCTTTTTGATGATATTCTAATTTATTGAGACACAGTTGCTGCCTTTACAAAAACAAAGCATCCTTCTGCCTGAGAGAATGTTAATCTATGAAGTCAGATGTAAATGTAGTGTTTAAAGGCTTTTTCACTTAATTTTGCGGTGCATGATTTTACATCAGGTTAATGTACACGTGCTGGTTATCATGGTGGCAGATCACAGCCTGATCAGGAGCAGTTTCTACCTCTAACTGAATTGTTGGATTATAGTCCCTTCTTTCATAAGCTCAATCTTTATCCGACCATCTTTACAGTGGAATCATGAGTGAAGATTTTCAAACTTGACTCTTAGTTTTTCACTGTCTACACCAGTGACACTCAACATGCAGATCTGGAGCCACATGTGGCTCTTCAGTCTTTATTTGTGGCTCTTTAATGTCTTAATCTGAAATAATATTCTCACAGAAACCCTTAGAAAGACTTACTAATACAGAAGGCTTTAACGGTCACACATAACTGTCCCATTTTTTCCTTTTTCACCATTTTGTGCCACTTTTCACCCAATTAACCTACCTTTACCATTAAAAACCTTTTTCTTCCATACTTTTTTGCTCAAGTTTAAGCCGTCCATTCTCATAATTTAATACCCATGTTTGATCTCCTTGCCAAAGGAGGCTTGTTAGAAGGATCACTGCATGATCAGAGAAGTTCATCATCTTGTTGGATAGATATTTGGATCTCTCGTGTATACTGAACTGGAAAAACTCGACATCTGCATTTTGAGTGAATTTGACCTCATAAACTCACCAGGAGGTCGCCATGTTTTGGTAGTGTGATGTCACAGTTCCACAGCGCTCCTCGCCGTTCCTTTCATACCAGACAAGAGTTTGCTGCGTGTTGGTTTCGTCTGAAATTGACTGAGATTGTGCAAAGACTGAGAATCTTGCAGGGACACTATTTACAAGACTACTACTAGATTCTTGTAGCAATTTTTTTCCCACCACGCTCCTCTTGCTGGACGGTCCATATTGGTCGGGACCTTCGACGTTTCACTGGCGGTGTTTCTTGTTCGTCCATGCCGTTCTGCTGCTTTTGCGGTTGTTTTGACCGGCAGGTTTCCTGTTTCCGGTATGTCAGAGCTCATCTATTGGTTGTTGATAGTTTTAAGTCACTGCAACTTGTGATCGCAACTCCAAGACTAGGAAAAGACCGAAATAAAACAGCGCAGATTACCGCCTTAAAGTTAACGATAGAGGTGACAGGAGTGCGCTGTGACCCCGGTAAGACTCCTAAAATTTACTAAAGACTTTCAGTTTTTAGTCTGTGGCTGTGGAAATCTTCTGGTGTAAGCCCAGCATTAGTTAACCTTAATAAACCTCCAACAACTGACTGATTCAGTGTTAGTGGAAGAGTACTGGGAGCTTTTCAAAATAAAAGCATTATGCACATATGAAGGGAGTTTATCCAAAACAATGCTAATGTGGACTTTTACTTTGAAAAGCACAAACTGGAAGTGTTTTCGTACTGTGTTTACCGAGTTGAAGTTCGGGGAACAACTTCATTAAACAGACACATGTAGCTCATGGCCTTCATCTGGGTCATCAAGAAACTGATTTAAACATATTCTGCACATGCTGACAGAAATATCTGCTACAACAAGGTAAATGTGGCTCTGTATTTATCATTTTCCTGTCCAGGTGGACAGATAACCGCTCATGGTGCAAATATAAAATAGAAGAGACCTCAAATTTTAAAATTCTCTGTGTGTGAGACGTGCCGCCTCGCTGAGATCAGCCCTAACACTCGCCGCCAGTCTGCTCAACTCAAATTTACTCAAAACGCAGATATCTGTTGAGTTTAGTTCAATATACATGAGAGAGACAAATATCTATCCAACAAGGTGAGCTGGTCTGACCATGCAGGGTTCCTTCTGACATCTGCCTGGAACATTTGACACAAGTTTAATAGAAGAATCTCAGGTCTATGACTGCTCTCCATCTCAGGATCTGAGCCTGACAATGACACCTCTGCTATAGACATGCAACAAACATGTTCACACTAGTGCATCAAATCCAGGAGGACTATCTAAGGTGTCTGAGTTATTTAAACTAAACTAAGAAGGACCAGTTAGTATCTGAGTTATTTAAACTAAGCTAAGAAGGACCAGTTAGTATCTGAGTTATTTAAACTAAGCTAAGAAGGACCAGTTAGTATCTGAGTTATTTAAACTAAACTAAGAAGGACCCGTTAGTATCTGAGTTATTTAAACTAAGCTAAGAAGGACCCGTTAGTATCTGAGTTATTTAAACTAAACTAAGAAGGAGCAGTTAGTATCTGAGTTATTTAAACTAAACTAAGAAGGACCAGTTAGTATCTGAGTTATTTAAACTAAACTAAGAAGGAGCAGTTAGTATCTGAGTTGTTTAAACTAAACTAAGAAGGACCAGTTAGTATCTGAGTTATTTAAACTAAACTAAGAAGGACCAGTTAGTATCTGAGTTATTTAAACTAAGCTAAGAAGGACCTGTTAGTATCTGAGTTGTTTAAACTAAACTAAGAAGGACCAGTTAGTATCTGAGTTATTTAAACTAAACTAAGAAGGACCAGTTAGTATCTGAGTTATTTAAACTAAGCTAAGAAGGACCTGTTAGTATCTGAGTTGTTTAAACTAAACTAAGAAGGACCAGTTAGTATCTGAGTTGTTTAAACTAAACTAAGAAGGACCAGTTAGTATCTGAGTTATTTAAACTAAGCTAAGAAGGACCAGTTAGTATCTGAGTTATTTAAACTAAACTAAGAAGGACCAGTTAGTATCTGAGTTATTTAAACTAAGCTAAGAAGGACCAGTTAGTATCTGAGTTATTTAAACTAAACTAAGAAGGACCAGTTAGTATCTGAGTTGTTTAAACTAAGCTAAGAAGGACCAGTTAGTATCTGAGTTATTTAAACTAAACTAAGAAGGACCAGTTAGTATCTGAGTTATTTAAACTAAACTAAGAAGGACCAGTTAGTATCTGAGTTGTTTAAACTAAACTAAGAAGGACCAGTTAGTATCTGAGTTGTTTAAACTAAGCTAAGAAGGACCAGTTAGTATCTGAGTTGTTTATATAAGGCTAAGAAAAACCCGTTAGTGGTCCTGAACCAGTCATTTCCAGTCTGTTTCCTTCAGTACTCACACTCCATGGATGCGCTTGTGTACATTGATGGTGTACTCTCTGGTCACAACCTCGTTGATGGCTGAACGCCCCTTCTTCTTCTCTCCTTTCTTAGTTGGGGCCATCTGTGGAGGAAAGAGGAGAAACAGCGCTTAATAAACATGTGCGTCCAGCTTTAGCGCTACCGGCGCACAGGCTACACCGACACCCTGGGTTCAGACGACACAGTCAGGAGTTTACAGATTTAACTAGAGAGGAGGTTATCACCGCAGTATCAGCGTATGTTTTCGTGTTTTTATCAAGAGTAGCTGTAGAGTAAGAGCCCTGCTGGCTCTGAGGACATGAGCCTGGGTAGCCCGGTAATGCCGAGCCGCTCCGGTGAAGTCAACGCTACCATCCACCGCCTTTATCTGGTAATAATCCCGTTCAATCTCACCAAAAACCACACACAGAGCACTACGGAGCATTAGTAAGTACATTTATAAAAACCGTTTATCCAAATGACGCTTTAAAACCACAGGATGGTGTTAGATTGAAGATTTAAAAATCCTGAAAAAAATCCTCACCTCAGCTCGTAGTTGAGGCGGAAGTCGGAAGGACGGAATCAAGGCAGAGGATTGTGGGTAAAGGAAACTGGTCCGTTTTATATAATGTTCGTAGAATGAAAAGGTACGGTTGAAGGTTCCGGTTTCTTCGCAGAAAAGAAACAGCTGAAAGTGTTTTATTTCACGATTTGTGATTTAAAACAAAAATGGAGATGAATACGACGGTTAAAGTTCCCTTTTTCTACGCAAAACTGACTGAGGAAACTCGAGATTACTTTGGTAATATATGAGTTTATGGTGGAAAGAGTCAACGACTGATGTATTCAAATAAAAGAACAGTTACTCTTGTTAAATTTTACTTCAGTAGAAGTTCAAGTGTTGGTCTATAGATATATATTTAAGTAGAAAGTTTTGTAATTTAAAGTCTACTTTAAATCAGTGATACTCAACATGTGGCTGTTTTGTGATGATTTGTGGCTTTTTTATGTTTTAATTTGAAACATTATTCCCATTACTGCCACTTCTTTTTGACACTTTTATCCTGCCTTTTGCAATTGTATGCCACCTTTTACCATTTTGCCACTCTTCGATGCGTTCTGCCCGTTTTCCCACCTTTTTGCTGATTTTTGCCCACTTCGGTCACTTTTCACTGATTTTCAGCCACGTTTTTGCCACTTTTGGACCATTTTTGCCACCTGTTACTCATTTTTTTGTAACTTTCTGCCCTTTTTTTGCCACTTTTTCTCCCCATTTTTGCCACTTTTCCCTCAGTGTTTGCCCATTTTTGCCTGTTTCCCCACTTCTCACCAATTTAAGCTGCCTTTGCAATTTAATGCCATTTTTGCCAATTTTTTCACCTTTTTGTTTTTTGAATTGTTGCCCATCTTTCCCAACTTTCTCAGATTTTTGCCACTTTTTTGCCATCTTTAATTTATTGTTTAATTCAACTTCAATGTTACAGATATCAGTGAGTAAAAATGAGGAGATACATGTAGTTTTAAATTGATTTATTTATTAAGGGCAAAAGCCACCAAAGCCTACCAAAGTGATGTAGGCTAAAACATTGGTTCCCAAACTGGGGTCCACCAAAGATCCTAGGGGGGGCCCGAGGCTCTGTGTACTGAGGCTGCCAAAATTAGATTTGCAAATATTGAATGCTTTTGATAAGAAAAGCATGCCCGTTTTGGGGGGGGTCAAACCAAGGAAAAATGGTTGGTTAACACTGGGCTACATGGTCTCCAACACATCATGGCACCATCTAAAGAAACTCAAGAACAGATGAGAAACAAAGTCACTGACATCTATCAGTCTGGAAAGGGTTACAAAGACATTTCTAAGGCTCCAGAACTCCAGCCAGCCGCACTCAGAGCCATAATCCACAAATGGGGAAAACTGTGATTAGTGATGAACCTTCCCAGGAGTGGCCGGTATCAAAATGACTCCAAGAGTGCAACGACGAGTCATCCAGGACGTCCCTAAAGAATCCAGAACCACATCTTCAGACTTCCAGACTCACTTGACCACACTACAAATGGGGAAAACTGTGATTAGTGATGAACCTTCCCAGGAGTGGCCGGTATCAAAATGAATCCAAGAGCGCAATGACGACTCATCCAGGACGTCCCAAAAGAACCCAGAACAACATCTACAGTGACCACAGTAAGAGCCATTACCCACAGATGAGGAAAACCTTCCTAGGAGTGGCCAGCCTACCAAAATGACTCCAAGAGTGAACCGGCAACTCATCCAAGAGGTCCCTACCCCTGGGATTTGTGGTTTAAAGACAGCACACATTGCAGCAGTGTTCATATCAACTATCTCCATCAGACCGTACCATAGGAATAATGAATGGCCGTTTTAAAGCTGTGAAACAATGCTTATTCTGGTGATTTAGTACTTACCTAATCGTGCAAAAGTTGTCTTCTGCTTGATAAACAAGCACTAAATTTTAGGTTTTTTTTTTTATTCCCATGCAGTCATCATTCTGCAGTACATCATCACAGTGTAGAGAAATGTTTTTTCATTTAATTTAAAGTAAAAAAGATACAGGATTTAACCAGATACAAATCATTTCACATCTAAACCTTGAATGTTAGACAAAATAAAGATATGGTACAAAAAGGTGTTTTAAACAGATTTGTGGTAGTGAGCTTTAACCAGAGCCCAGGATTACATGGCAATCTTTTAGATTACATATATTTTCCTCCATGTTTACGTTCATTAAGCTGTCCTTTGTACTTCTGTCCAACAGCATGAACATTTCCTCTTTCAAGTGTGGAATAACCACATCCCAGCTGATCAGGTAATCCACCTGTTCAAGTCTTTATATCAGGACTCTGGACAGTCAACCACCAACACAGAAATGTTGTGGTTTAAAGATGGAAATTTTTACTTTTTCAGTCAATTTGAATGTAACCAGTCTAGTAGTTTTTTGGCTGGGCTGGTGGGAGTTAATGGGAGAAGTTCCATGTGGCAGCGTTGGAGGGTCTTGCTGCTTCAGTTCAGTTTTTCAGGGAGACATTGCCAAACCATTCAAAACAAATACATTAGTTAAATAAAACAGAATGTTTCCCAACAGCTCTAACAAGGTACAATCAAGGTAGGAATAGTTTGGCAGTGTTCAATCGTGAGAAATGTTCTTCAAGTCCCTGTAGGATGTTCTGAGTGTTCATCAGTAACTCTGCAGCAAATCTGCTCTGAAATATTGTGTAAACAAACAAATGAAACATGATTTCAAGGCTGAACAGTCATTTCAGATAAAGTAAAAGAGCCGTTACAAAACTCAACATCTAACCATTTTAATGCACCAATTAGTAACCAATGCACAACATATGAAAACAACACTTGAACTTGGTCAGACAGGATGAAACTGACAATTAAAAAGCTGCTCTAAAACATCATACAGCACAAAAAGAAAAAGTCATTTTCAGTGTTTTCTGACTCTCGTACATGGTTCATTAAACACCTCCATGGGCTAAAACGTCTGGTGGTCTATGGCACGGCGTTCACACATCATCAGAAAAGCAGACTCACAGCGTTTGTTTTTCTTTATTTCTTCTGTGACTAAAAAGGCTAAACATGGAACAAAACGAATTACAGTCAGAGGAGAGTAAAGGAGTCAGACAAAACAGAGGCCCTCGCTTTCTTTCAGGACACACAAACCTCCGGCTGCACTGTGCTAACCTTACTAACACTACCGGACGTGGCAGCCTCGACCGCAGGCGCTGACACCGAGTCAGACCGCTCCGGCCCAGACGTCTGGCCGGCCATGGTCCTTCTGAAGAGACGCATGCTCATCTGCAGCAGCTCCGTGTCCACGACGGGGGTGGCGGGGTACTGTTTGGTCAGGCCCTGAAGAGGGAGAGGGAAACATTTACCATCTATATGATCAATACACCTGTAAAGTTGTGAAGTTTAACCTACAGAAACGATCAAATACAGGAAAATCAACAAAAAGAAAGGGCAGATTTAAAAGGAGATTCTGATGTTTTAACCTGGGACTTGACATGGATGACATGGATTTTTAATTTCTACCGTGTACAACTTCAGGAGACAGCAGCAAGCAGGCTGTACTTACTGTTGCATCATATTTTAAAAAGGACAATGCTCTAGATCAGGGGTGTCAAACTCAAGGCCTGGGGACCAAATCTGGCCCGTCGTACAGTTCTATCCAGCCCAGAAGATTCATATTATAACTGGCCCACCAGTATGAGGTCTGCAGATTTCATGTAAACTTAACCATGATTTAAAATATCTGTAAGTCTTAAGAAATTAAAAAAGGGTAAAAAAAAATAGACAAAAGTCAGGGATGTGGGAAAAGAAAACGTTTTCAGTTTAGATGATCAATTTTGCATCTCAGAATTATGACTTAAGCTTATGAGTTTGACTTTTTGTTTCATATTTTGACCTTTAAAAACAATAATTTCAAATTTTATCTCATGTTTTGACCTTGAAAACTCCCAACATTTACTTTATATTCCATATTTTGAGCCATAAGACTCAGAATTTAAATTCTGAACTCATATTTGTACCTTTAAAAATCATGATTTTGAATTTTAACTCGGATTTTCACTTTTTAAACTCATGATTTCAACTTTCTTTCTCAATATTATTTGGACTTTCTATTTCATTTTTTGACCTTTTGAACCAATAAGTTTGATTATCTCAGATTTTGAGCCTTTAAACTTCATTTCAACCTTTTAAGAATCTCAAAACTATTCACATCAGTGCTAAGGGGCTGGCCAGCCATAAATACAGCCATGACTTTAGTTTACTAGAAGGTGACAGCTCATTAGATTGATGTAATCTGGGTGGTGTTTGATGCGTGCCAGTTTAGCTCAGTTGGTGGAGCAGCTGCCTATACAGAGGCTAGAGTGCTGGCCTGGGGGCCTTTTGGTGCACTCTACCTGCCAGTATTTTCTGTTTCTTCAGCTGTTCTATTTAAATAAAGGCAAAAAGCCCCAAAAGTTATCAGCAACCACCTCCACATGCAGACTGAGCTATCAGATATCAAACAGTTTTCGGTGCATCCACACAAAGCATCGATTAACACTTGATATCCAAACACCCAAAATGAACGTCATTGCAACATTTAAACTGTGTCTAAAAGGGTTAATTTCTCAGTCAAAAGTCAGAATGTTACCCTAGCCACGTAACAGAAATGATCAGATAAGACGCTTTCTTTAAAACCAAAGAAAGCTCCTCATGTCTTCTTACACAGTCACCAAATCCAAACTAAAACAGAAGTGTTGTGTTGTAGCAGAGCCAAGACTCCACCTGGTGTTCAGTAAGGTTGCGACACTGTTTCTAATCAGTGGAGTTCGGTGGCTGTAAAGAGAGCGCTGAATCCAAAAAGCATGTAATTTTAGGATGCCAACACAACTCTACAACCTACCTCAGCCAAAAAAAATCCATTTAGTGGACCTGATTTTTAACTGAGCATTAACTGAGCTTCAGTTTCTGTCTCCTGCGTGATGGTATGTCACCTACTTTTTCGTTTTTTAACAGCTGCCTGCGGATAGCGAAGTCCCTGCGTGCACACAGAGCCTTGCAGCAAGGCCCAAGGTTCGTGAGCAACCCGGCTCGTTCCACTCGTCTGTTCAGGGCCGCCATGTTCAGAGCGCCCAGGTCATGCTCAAACAGCTTGTCAGCATCTGGAAAAGCAGAGCCAAGAGGATTTAGAGGGATGGATTACAAAAAGCCAACAACAAGTCAATTTACCCCTCAGAGTTAAATATTTCTAACAGTACTATGACTTCATAGAACAAAGCTCTGATTGATGAAGGACACTAAACGTTCACCTTTAGGGTCATCCAGCTCCGTCTTGCACACCTCTCTGACCTGCTCCAGGAGCTCCGGCCCAGCCAGTCTCTTGGAGACGCCCGCTCTGAGGAGCACGGCGCCTGGAGTGAAGCGGAGGAGCGCTGCACCCGCTGCCCGGGGCTCCTGCTTCTGTTTGGGCATCAGGCTGGACCAGTCCACATCGATGACATCCAGAGGACCTGGCAGCATGCAGAGGGAAATTAGATATTAAAAGGAACGTCTAAGAGCTTTATCAGTCATTCACAGAGAGCCTGGCCGGAATCACAGTTAATATGATAATTTTACTGCTCCCTTATGTCCCACCCTTTAGCCTCAGAGATTCATTCTCTAGTTATTTAAAGTTACAGTAAACAAAAAGGGCCTTTTCTTGTACCTGTGATCTTCTCATCCTCTTGCTGATCCTCTTTTTTCTGACTGTCTGCTAGGATTTCATCCAGCTCGTCATCACTGATTGGTTCGTACTCCTCTCCAACCGATGCAACCGACTGCCCATCCTCTTCTTTGCCTTCATCGTCTCCTGAGGAAAACAAATGCAGGTTCCTTTAAATCCAAAATGTCTGGCTTACAAAGAAACTTAACGACATGTTCAATCCTTTTACCGTCTAAGCTGTCCGCCTTCTCCAGCTCCCGTTGCTCCAGGTGATGACTGTTGCTGGGTTTGTCCATCTCAGGCGGGCTGAAGGCTTCTCTTGGCAGCAGAGGCTCATAGTCTACCCTGTCCTGTCTCATCATGTCCCCTCTCATGTCCCCCCTCATGTCTCCTCGTCCCGGGGCCCTGGAGTCTCCATGAGGTGGCAGATCCATCATCATCATCCTCTCCCTCTCTCGATCCACCCCTCTGCTGTCTCTCTCCCTCTCCCGTTCCCGCTCGTGCTGCTGGATGAGCCCCTCTGGAAGCAGGCGCTCCCTGTCCCTCATGTCCCGCTCCCTCAGGAGAGGTTCCCGGCCAGGACGCATTAGTAGAGGTTCCCGGCCCCTGCTGGGCCAGTCCCTGGGCTCTGGCTCCCAGTCTCTCTGTTGTTGTAGGGGCTGCTGGAGGAGGAGCGGCTGCTGCTGTGGCTGCTGCTGAGGCCGCAGGTCCTTTCGGTCTCGTTCCCTCTCACGGTCCCGGTCGAACGGCTCCCGGTCCCTCTCCCGTTCCCTGCTGTCGTAAGAGCCGGCGCGGGATCTGGCCTGTCGCTCAGAGTCAGGAGAGCTGCGTCTGGAGCTGTGGCTGCGGGAATCCTGTCGGTCTGTGGGAGAATCAGGACAAGAGGATAAAAGTTATTGTGGGCGAAGAGGACAGATGATTTCTAAAGTTTATGTCTGATACTGATGAGTGACTGCCATTTTTAAACTTATTTACAAGTTTAGGGGTCAAACTGACAAATATCATGTGTTCAACAAGTTTTAGAACCGACAGGCTGTAATCCTAGACATGAAATCCTCAGTAAAAATGCTGGCTTTAAATAAGTCTGTCAGAAGTTCCTGTTCTTCCAGGCTCAGGTTGTTACTCCCAGCCTGATTTACATTTATGTGATAATCTACACCAGTGGATCTTAACTGGTGGGTCGGACCCAAAAAGTGTTCCCAGTGTGTTGAAAATGTGAGCCTGGGAAAAACTGTGGCAGAAAGTCTTTGACTGTATAGACGTCCTGAGCAGCCGTACATTCATGTAGAATATTTTACTCAAGTTTGCTATGATAATAGATTCATTCTAGATGGTTCCTGAACAGTTCGACTATCTAAATTAATTATTGAGCTGTTTTTCCCCAAATCTGATGTTATTTCTCAGGATCTGAACCAAAAGAAACAAATGCTACAGACTGCCACAGCAAAAGGGAGTAAATAAAATATATATATAAAGCACATGTGATGGATCATTAGCATTGGTGCTAGCATCCTGGGTAACAGTTTCCTCACTTTGAACCTGAAAAGTGTTGAACTATTATTAGGTTCTAATGTTGAAATCATTAATTTGTACCAATAAATATAATAATAATAATAATAATAATAATAATATAAATAATTAATAATAAAAGAAAAACAATAATAATAATAGTAAAAACAATTGTAATAAAAAATAAAATAAAATAAACAATAATAATAATTAATATAACAAAACAATAATATAAATAAATTATAAAATAATAATAATAATAAAACATAATAAAATAAAACAAATTATATTAAAATAATAATAATAAAATATAAATAAATAATAATAAAATAATAACAAAAATTATAATAAAATAAAATAAATAATAATTAAAAATAATAATAATAATAATATAATATTTCAACCAATAAATATAAATCATTCATTTATACCATTCTACACCACTTTGTTCGCCCATTTTGCAACTTCTAATCAACTTTTAAAAATTTGTGGCCAATTTTTGCATCATTTTTATCCAATTTTCTGCCCATTTTTTACCACTACTAACCACATTGCCCATTTTCAACACTTTTATTCCCTTTTCCTCACTCTTTTTTCCATTTTTGCTGATTATTTTTTTTTTAGTTTTAGTTTTTTGGGCATTTTTAACCTTTATTTGATGGATATTTGTTATGTCCAATTTCGCCACTTTTTAATCCCTTTGCACCACTTTTTCTGCCCATTTCTGTCACTATGACCCATTTTTCCGACCTTAAACATCTTTTTGCATACCTGACACGCCACATGGACTGTTTTATGCGTCCACTGCATGGATATTTCACATTATGCTTGCTATCAAGGTGTTTGGGAAGGGCAGGACTTCTAAAAAACTCTTGGAAGGTGATTGGACAGACGTTCTGCCCATCACATTCATAACGGGCCAATCAGAGCGACGAAACATGTAGGAAAAAAAGGGGGAGGTGTATAACCCAGAGAACAACGCCCCCACAGCGAAACACGGCGTTATGCTGTGAGGGCTTCAGTGAATCTAGAACTGGGAATCTCAGAAAGGTGGAAGGAGTCATGACGAAAGAAGGAGATGCAAAGATTTCGAAAGAAAACAGCAGCTAAACTGGGTCTGGATCGTCTCTTTATCTTCCAACAAAATAAAACCAGGATGTTTGGAAAAGCTGTGTTAACAATTCCTTGCTCTGTTTAGCAGCACATGGAAAATAAAAAAATACATTTTAATAGGGGGACTAATAATTATGTCCTCGTCTGTATGTGTTAGTCCGGTACTTTGGTAGAGTAATGTATTGGCCACTCAGCCACTGTTTTATTCCTGCAGACAGCACTTGTTTCTGTACCACACTGATGCAGTCTGGCGTTTTTGGGACTCAGCATGCTGGGACATCCCTCCCTATCCCCTCAGTCTGTTTTCTGTTACAGTGCTCTCAGTTTTAACAGTTCAGCATTAGAAACAGGGCCGTGCTTGTTATCTCTCTGTGACCAATCAAAATCCCTTACCCTTCATGTTTTCTCAGTTTATTGTAAATGTAAGAAAATGTTAAGCGCACAGAGCTGATGTTTATATTTTGGTGTTTTTTTAAAAACAGTTTCTCCCGTTTAGCCATCATGTGATCATTTTTACCTGACGAAGTGCTGCGGCTGGGCTCTCCTCTCCTCAGCTGGTCTATCCTGGACTTCCTCTCAGCTCCTGGCAGGTCGTTGGCCTGCCTCTCTCTCTCCCGCTCCCTCTCTCGCTCCCTCTCTCGTTCTCTTTCTCTCTCTCTGTCTCTGGAGTTGGTGCCCTGCAGCCGGCCCCGGCGAGACCTTGGACCTTGTGGCTCTTCTCTGTGTGCAGACTCGTTTGACGGCGATCGAAGGCGTCTGGATGACGTACGGCTCTGGTTGCTCCCCATGCTGCTGCTGCGCGTCTGCTCCGGGGGAGGCTTACGGAGCAGAGGCTGGGACATGAGCGGCTGAGGCGTCAGGGTTTGGAGCAGCATCGGAGGATCCTGAGGGAGGAGAGGGGCGATCGGAGGGCGATCTCTGTCCCTACCTGTTCTAGCTCCGCCTCTCCTCAAAGGCTCAGCCGGAGCTCTCTCAGCAGCAGATAGTGAAGCTTCCAAGGGTCCTCCTCTGTCGGACACCTCCTCGTCTGACCAGTCGCTGAAGTTGTCCATTTTAGAGAGCGGCGATGGCTCCGCGTTGCTTCCTGTCCCGCGATGATCAGGCCTCATGGAGGGCGGTGGCGTGCGTGGGCCTCGCTTCCTTTTACTGTGTGGCTGATGGGCAGACGAGTCCTCGTCAGACACGTCAGATTCTCCTCCTCTAGGTCGCTTCTTTCTCT
The DNA here is from genome assembly GCF_018320785.1 of Cheilinus undulatus. NCBI lineage: Eukaryota > Metazoa > Chordata > Actinopteri > Labriformes > Labridae > Cheilinus > Cheilinus undulatus. The sequence continues at coordinate 3,234,958 of NC_054888.1, forward strand.
CTAACACCTTCTTCTTGGCTCCTTTCCTGGGGGAGTGTAAAGGCGGTGCTCCATCCGTGGAGCTGCCAGCGGTAGGCTCAGGGTTGAATCGATCTGCTCCGACCAGGCCGACCCCAACACCACCATCTTCATCTTTACGACCCTTCTTCAAACCCTTCCTCTGGGACTTTGTCTTCTTTTTACCTTCCTCATGAGACTGGGCACAAGCCATGTCTCTGTCCTCACTGGCTGTAGTGAGGACTGAAGGAGGTGGAGGCGGCGTGGAGTCCCGCTGGTCTCTGCCTTTGCTGCGGGAATCAGACGGGGGGTCTGCGAGGTGCTCCCCTCGCCTGTCGCCTCCTCTGCCTCTCTCCCCGCGAGGCTCCAGGTCCTCGAGGCGGCCGCGTGTTTCCCGTTTGTCTCCAGCTCCTCTGCGCTCGTCATCCTTCCAGTGGCCGGGTTTTTCATCGGAGGCGGATCTTGGTGGAGTGCGAAGCAAAGGCTCCTTGGGCCGCACCACCTGGCTCAGCAGACGATGCTTATCGCCTGGAAATGCACAAGAGGAGACAAAAACGAGCTGCTTTAGTAATCTGGAGGCTCAGGTGGAGATAAATATGAGACCTTTTCACATTTAAATCATCTTTTCTATGAGAAGAACAGGACTTACCTAATCCCTCAATACTCAACAGTACCTAATAAATAGCACATTTTAATATTTTAACCCACTCTAGGCTGGGTGGAATCTGTCAAAATTTAAATTTATGAGGCCTAATATTAATGCAATATCAGTTTACATGTTAAACTAAAAGAAATAAAACTTTAAATCAGTGATGCTCAACATGTGGCTCTTTTCTGATTATTTGTGGCTCTTTTATGTCTTAATTTTAAAAATTATTTCCCCAGAAAACCTTAAAAAAGAGAAACTTTTTTGCCCTTTTCACCATTTTTTTTTTTTTTGCAAATTTTCATTCATCCATTTAAGCTACCTTTTTTTTTTAAAGATTTATTTTTGGGCATTTTAGTGCCTTTATTAGATAGAGGAGGACAGTGGATAGAGTCGAAAACAGGGTCAAGAGTGGGGGAGAGACATGCGGGAAAGGGCCTCAGGCTGGATTCGAACCCAGGCCGCCCGCTTACGTGGGGAGTGGCCACCTGCTCCCCTATTTAAGCTACGTTTTGCTGTTTAATGCCACTTTTTCCTACTTATTTGTTCATTTTTTGCCACTTTTTTTCCCCATTTCTGCCACTTTTATCACATTTTTGTCAATTTACCTTTTGCCATTAAATACCACTTTTTTCCTACTTTGTTGCCCATTTCTGCTACCTTTTTTCCAATTTTTGCCACTTTTATCTCATTTTTGCCCCTTAAAGCTACCTTGTCATTAAATACCTCTCTTATTCCTAGTTTTTCCCATTTTTGTTACTTTTTTGCCACTTTTATCCCTTTTTTGCCCTTTTCACCATGTTTTTCACCATTTTTGCCCAATCAAGCTACCTTTTGCCATTAACTACCACTTGTTTCCAATTTTTTTTTGCCCATTTCTGCCACTTTTTTTTTTTTCAGTTTTTGCTACTTTTACCCATTTTGCCCATTTAAGCTACCGTTTGCATTACATACCTCTTTTTTCCTCCTTTTTGCCAATTTTTGCCACTTTTTTCAATTTTTGCTACTTTTATCCCATTTTTGACTATTTAAGCTATCTCTTTGCCATTAAATACCACTTTTTCCTAGTTTTTGCCCATTTAAGCAACTTCTTTTTGCCACTTTTATCCCATTTTTGCCCCCTTTCACCATTTTTTTCACCACTTTCTACCCATTTAAGCTACCTTTTGCCATTAAATACCACTTGTTTCCTTTTTTGCCCATTTCTACTACTCTTGACTGCTTTTTGCCCCTTTAAGTCACTTTTCACTCAATTTGTTTGCCACTTTTGGACCATTTTTTGCTACCTGTAACTCGTTTTTTGGTCACTTCTCACCCATTTTGGCTACTTTCTGACCCTTTTCCTCCCTGTTTTCGCCCATTTTTGTTGCTTTTTGATCATTTTTGCCACCTTTAACTTATTTTTATTGCTACTTCAAGACATTTTTGCCACCTTCCACCACTTAGATTGTGGCTCTTGCAAAGGTATTTTTCAACAATTTGGCTCTTTGGTTGAGTAACACTGCTTTAAATGCTGAAAATTCCCATCATAAAAACATTGGTTAGTTTACAGTAAATCAGAAGTGCATTCCCCATTAAACACGAGTGTGTCCTTTCAAAAAGAATTTCCCTACTGTCAGATGAAGTCGGACACACTGGGCTGGGGAGGAGGGGCTGTGGGTGGAGCTTGGCCTGCCCTCGGCCAATCAGGCGCTCACTTTTGTCCTCTGCACTGTTGTAGCCGTCGCTGTCTGCCGGGCTGAGGTCCCGTGTCACTCGCTTGGGCGAGGGTCGGGGGCTGGGGCTGTTCTCCACCCTGGGTCTCTTACGACTACAAGTAGAGGAGGGTTTGAAAAAAAAAAAACATTCATTAAGATGTCTTTCAAAGGCCGTATATGTGCCTGGATCTGTTTGGGAAAGTGTTTGTGTTTGCATGAGCGGCTTAAACATTTTAAGGTTAGAAATGGTGTCCCACAGGGTGCAGTTTTAGGACTTTTTTTTTTACTAGCATTTTTAAAATAAATACACATTTTACATGCATTTTTTAATCCTAAAAGGTCATTTCTAAATAGTGGTCATATAATAATTTATAAAAAGATCGATACATCAGCTGTCTCTAAATACACAAATCCTGCCTCTTACAACATCTTAAAGGAAAGCACCCCTTGACGAGTGGTTGCAAGTTGCAAGAAGGGTTGTCAAACTCCAAATCCCTTTACAATACCAAGTGTTAGAATTAAAGATGCTGGCATCAACATGTCAACACCCATGATTAATGTGGAAACTTAAAAAGTAGATGTTGGACATAAATCAGGAAATTTAAATGTCTGGATAATCAATATAGTAGAAAAACCTACTTGTGTTTTTTTCCTTGTATTGCACTGTTATTATTTAACTTATTAACAATGGTGTAAAAAAAGAAACCATCAGCAAATGCTCAAGTTAATGTCAGTATGCTTAAGATGTACATTAATCTGTCTTTCTAGGAACTATCAGAACTAGAAAACATTTAATTTATTAAATTCAAAGCTAATGAAGACTAAATAAAGATAAATGAAACAGGCTGATACAAACCTTCCTTTTCTGTCGTCCCGGGTGTCTCTCATTGCCCGCTCGTCCCTTCCATCCTCCCTCCTCTCCCTCCTCTCCTCCCTCCCCCTCTCTCTCTCCTCCCACTCCCTCTGCCTCTCTCTCTCCCTCTGCTCCCGTTCCCTCTCCCGTTCCCTCTCCCTCTCTCTCTCCTTCCTCTCCCTCTCCCGTTCCCTCTCCTCCCTCTCTCTCTCCCGCTCCTCTCGCTCCCTTTCCCTCTCTCGCTCTCTCTCCCTCTCCCGCTCCCTCTCTCGCTCCCGCTCCCTCTCTCTTTCCCTGGCTCGCTCCCTCTCCGCCGCCTCCCTCTCCTTCTCTCGCTCCTTTTCCCTCTCCCTCTCTCGCTCCCTGTCTTTCTCCTTCTCCCGCTCCCTTTCCCTCTCTCTTTCTCTCTCTCGCTCCCGGTCGCGGGCTCTGTCATCTCGTCTGTCGTCTGTCCTGCGGTCGTCCCTTCTGTCTTCCCTCTCAGACTCGTCTGATCTCCCCTGGTGTCGACTTGGAGAGGCTGCTCTCTGATCTGGAGAACACAAATTTAACGGTTTAGCCATTAACACTAAGACAAACAAAAGGTTGGAAGGTTGAAATTTAATGAAAAACTTCTAGGGATATGGAGACATCGCTGTCCAGTCACTGGAACATCAGTATTCCTGGCTACCATTACACAATGAAGACAAAAGAACACTTCAAGCACCTCAGAGAAAGGGTTATTGTTTTTTAGTTTCGGGTTTTGTCCCAGTTCAGATTTTTATGAACGTATATAAAGCAAACTCCACACCTCTGTCTCTGTTGTCCCGCCGATCCCGCTCTCCGTGCCCCCCTCTCCTGTCGTAGGAGGAGTCCCGGGTCGGCTCTCCTCGCCTGTCTCCCTCGTAGCGGTCTCGGTCTGAGCCTCTGTCGGAGCTTCTCTCTGTAGCGCTGCGATCTGTGCTCCTCTCAGCGCTGCGTTCACGCACCGCGCTGCTTCTCGACTCCCAGCTGTCATGGCTGCTTTCCAGCTGGGAACCACGAGAGTTTCTGTTTGAGGCTGAAAGGAGAAAATGAAGAGTAAAGATGAGAAAGCTCTTTATTTTACTTTTTCTCGTGGCTGCAAATCCACAAACTAAAGAAAATAAATGGAACCTTTGTCGGATGTTTCATTCGCACGCCCTCTCCCTCGCCCGTTCCTCTCCGCTCTGTCTGCCCTCGTCTCTATCCGTCCTTCAGCTCTCCCATCATCCCGCCCGTGGCCTCTCCCATAATTCCTGTCGTCCTGAGCCGCTTCCTCCTTCCTGTGAGCTTCTCTCTCTCTCTCCTTCTCCCGTTCTCTGTCCTTCTCCCTCTCTTTCTCTCGCTCCCGTTCTCGTTCCCGTTCGCGGTCGCGGATCTCCAGCGACTCTCTGCTGGAGCGAGCCTCGGTGCGAGTCTCTCTGGAGTCCTTTAGGTCTCTGTTGTCCCGGTGGTCACGAGAGTCTCGGGTAGTTTCCCGCCCTCGGTCACGAGTGTCCCGTCGCTCTCTGGTCTCCCTATCATCACGGGCGTCCCGTGATGAGACTTGCTCAGAGTCGTAGTCTCGGTCGTCCCGCATGCTGTCCTTCTCTCGCTTGTTGCGGCTTTCTGTTGACAAGACACAAAATGATTTATGACACACGGCATCTAGACTTCATAAACGTTTGTGTAAAAATGAGGAGAAATAAATTAACAGAGCATAACCACTCTGGACAGTTACCATCTCTGCGCTCATGTCGGCGCTCCTGAGCAGGTGGGCTCCTCTCCCTCTCACCCCGGCTCCTCTCTCGGCCCCTGGAGTGGTGTCTGCCGGGGCTGGACCTGTCGGACCGTCTGTGGGGTGAGGAGGCGTCCTGGGAGGGAGGGGGTGATGGGGAGCGGCGGGAGCTTGGAGGGGGAGAGGCAGAAGCTGCCGCCGGCGTACTGCGGTGGTAGGACGGGGAGGATGAGCGACGCCGGCGAGGAGAGGAAGAGTGTCTCTGGGCAGAAGACCCCGAGTGGGAGGATGGGGAGAGATGGCGGGGAGGGGTGGGAGTGCGCTGGTGGCGAGGGGATGGAGACCTGTGATGATAAAGATGGTTGTAGGCGTTTGATCGAGGATAAAAAAACAGAGTAGAAAAGTGGTTTAAAGAAGAACAGGATCTGAGCCGGGTGTGCTGACCTGTGAGGAGGGGAGGCCAATGCAGAGGTTTTGTGTGATGAGGCTTTAGGGGAGGTTGATTTCTTCCTGGCTGGAGGTGAAGTCGGGTGAGACGACACACTACCAGAGCGCTCCTCTGACGTCACCGACCGCTTGGCCTTGTGGGAGCTGTCTGATCGGTCTCTGTGTTGTAAGAGTATTTCCCGTTAACATGTAAACCTGTCACCATCTAATACTGAGCCACTGTAAAGCAACACCGTACCTTCGTTTCTCCTTCTTCTCTTTGTGTTTCTCTGTATCTCGTCCTCGATCTTTTCCCTCCTTCTGCTTCTCCTCAGACTTCTCCTTGTTTTTGTGTTTGCCTTTGTGTTTCTTACCGACCACGGGGATGTCCAGAGGGACTGGAGGGGGAGGACTGGGGGTCCTGGGCCCTTTCTTCTTACTGTGGCCTCCCTTTGAAGACCTGAGTATCAGAGCATGGACAATCACAACAGAAGGAGATTTTTAGGGATCAATCAGTCTTTTTCAGGTCTTATTTAACAAGACAGGAAGTGACGCTTTCAAAATAAATTTATTAGATATGCAAACTCCAGCTCAGACGACTCAAACTGTCAGTGTACTTTCAGGCAGATTCATTTCCTGATTGAAACCGGACTGAAAAAAATGGGAGAAACTCTCGCTATTTTGTTTTTTTATTGTTGTTGTTTTTGACCAAAAATGGAAAATGTGAAAAAACAAGCCATTTTTCCATTTTTTTAAATTTTGGTCACAAAAATCAAAAACATTTTAAAAACAGGGTCCATTTTTTTTTTTTACCAATTCCATTATTTTGTTTTCTTCATTTAATGGAGTTCTTGAGGAAAAGGAAGTCATGTGGCCTTTGGGAAAGGTGGGCATTTCAAAATAAAAGCCTTCATGTCAAAACAAGAGCCATCCATTGTGTTTTACAGTATTATAAAAGGCCAAAGAACACAAAATAATGAAACTGAAAGAAACAAAAATTGGAGCCTGTTTTTTAAAATGTTATTTGTTTTTCCCACTTTTGGTAAAAACAAAACAAAACAAAACAAAACGGAAACACAGGTCATTTTTTTCCATTTCTGGTCAAAAAACAAAAAAACAGAATAACGAAAGTTTATCCTGTTTTTTCAGTCTGGTTTCAACCAGGAAATGGATCTGCCCGAAAATACACTGACCCCAAATAACAGCTGTTAAAACCATAAAATTCTGTAATAATTTTGCTTAAATTTTGCAGTATCTAAACTCACCGGCCACTTCATTTGGTACATCTGTTCAAATGCTTGTTAACACAAATCACGACTCAGCTAACACATGGCAGCAACTCAAAGCTTGTAGGCATGTAGACGTAGTCGAGATGACTTTCTGAAGATAAAACGGAGCATCAGAACGGGGAAGAAAGGGGATTTATGTGACTGTGAGTTAGTTCCAGACCGTCAGGGCTCTGTGCCAGTTCCTGAACCTAATTTTGGACCGGCTGGTGCATTCAAAACGGAAAAAATTGGTTCAGAACCAGAAAAGTTGGGTGACACATGGGCTACAGCAGCAGAGGACCACACCAGGCGCCCTTGCTGTCAGCTAAGAACAGGAAACTGAGGCTTCAATTTACACAGACTCACTAAAACTGGACAATAGAAGAGTGGAAAACGTTGTCTGGTCTGATGAGTCTCAATTTCAGCTGCAACATTCAGATGGTGGGGTCAGAATGTGGCATAAACAGCTTGAAAGCTGACAAATCTGCAGCAACTGTGTGATGCTATCATGTCGATATGGACCAAAATCTCTGAGGAATGTTTCCAGCACCTTGTTGAAACCATGTCTGAAGGTAAAAGGGGGTCCAACCCAGTTCTAGCAAGGTGTACCTAATAAAGCGGCTGGTGAGTGTATGTATGACAGTTAATCTGTGCTTATAGGATATAACCACAAATAATTTACCATGATACAAAAGACAAACAAATATAAACCTTTTTCATCAGGAATAATAAAAATCAGCTGAAACAAAGGTAAAAGGGCTCTCCCTTTCTACCTGGCAGATTCTGAAACAGGTGAGGACACAGACGCTTTCTTCTCTTTCTTTCCAGATCCTGGACCTTTAGTTCCACTTTTGTGTTTTGGGGATCCGCTGGACTTCCTGGATGAGGGTGAATCTCTGTTGCTTAGCTGCTCTGGGGAAGCCTGAAGATCAGAGACGACAGACGAGGTTAAAAATAAAATCCCTGCTAGAGAGCTATCCTGGAGGTGGTGGGGACAGTTTAATAACAACAGCAGGCTTGTTTTACAAATAAAAGCACGGTTCCTCACTTTAGGCATTGCACTGGCTCTCGTTTTGGTCGGGGTTTCATCTTTCTTGATGACGATCTCCTCTCTCTTCTCCATGTTCTCCAACTTCATCAGCTCACGTTGAATCTTCTGACGCTTCATTTCTAGGGATAACTCGTAGTCGTAGTCACCAATATCCGAGTCTGGGAGGATAAAAAAGATAGCATGCTTGATAAAAGCCTGTGGGTTAAAGTCAAAGCTGATTCCTTCTTGTTTTTCCCACATGATCGATGCAGGTATGACAAACAAACACGCTGTTTTACCTTCACGGTTCGTCTCCCACTCTGTGGGCTCTTCTTCACTGGCTGGGGTTCGCTCTTTTGTTATCTTTATATCCTCCTTCTCTCTGTGTCGGCCTCTGGAGGAGTCTCTCTGCTGCACACAGACACACAAAACTTTGAATGCTTCCTGTCTTCTTCTAAAAAGCTGTGTCGATAGCCCTCGTGTTGTCTCCATGATTTGTTCTAACCTGTTGTTGTTGTTTATACACAATGTGGGTGGGAGCGATGGTTAAAAAATGGAAGAGGACTAGTGTTTGTGGTTGAATTCCTGATTGTAGAGTAACTGGGGATACACTGCATTGATATGTTAACAGAAAGTTTAAATTCCCTGCTTTAAAAAAATAGATTCAAGCCAATTTCTGCATATTTTTGCTATTCTTTTTTGGCTAAACATGCATCTCTTACAATCAAAAATCATAAAGTCATAAAAAAACAAGTGCCTTCTTGTAATTAAATGCATTATTTCTGCACCACGAGGAGAAAAACCCTGATTTTCACCAAGTTCTACATGAATGACTGGGTTTTTCTTCATGCAACATTTTAGATTCAGGGTTTAAAATTCACTTAAGATGCTTCATTTTAAGAGTTTAGTGAAAGAAGATCTAATGACGCTTCAGACATAGAAAGTAAACAGAAAAATACGACACCACAAGGGTTCATCTTCTTCCTAGGTTGATGAGGAGAGGAGAACTCACTCTGGCTGTGGGTGATGTGGGCTCGTCTAAGTCTCGCTTCAGGTTTTCTGGATCAACATCTTGTCTTTTATTCTTCATCCTCTCCCGCAGATCACCTGTGGGTCTCTCGGCTGACCTGCTCCATCAAACATAAGATCCATCAACAAATAAGCAAAGCGATATCCTGATAACGAAACATCTGGACTTCATTTAGAAATCCTGATTTTAAAGGGAAATTCCAACAAAAACATGCTGTCTCACCGGCTGAAGCTGAATCCTTTGCCTCGTGGCTGAGTTCCATGTGTGTAGCGACAAGTGTTGCCGTAACTGCAATTACCGGTCTTCAGCCAATTTCTGCAGTGACTCTGAGAGGCAAACACACGAGACCGATTACATTCAGACATAAAACCGTCATTATAAAGCTTTTTTCAGTCTGCTGATTAAATATCATACATCACTGATCACCAACTGGTGGCCCGGGGGCCATATGAGGCCCCCCAAAGCTTCCTGTCCGGCCCCCAGAAGGTCATTAAATTCAGAAAAGAAGATGTTTCCGTTTTAAGAGTATACTTTAGCTTTAAATGTCTGCAGTTGTTAAATCCAACCCAAAAACAATTAATACTGAAATAGTTACCTCCGACAACGAGGTTATGTGCAAGTTATGGACAGATTTTGATGAAATTTTCAGGAAATGTCAGAAATTGCATAAGGAAGAACTGATTAGATTTTGGGAGTGATCCGGATCACCGTCTGGATCCAGGAATTTTTCTAAAGGATTCTGTTCTATTGGGAGATCGGGCTAATGGTGGAGGTCTGCACTCTTCGAGTGCTTTTCTAGTTTTAAAATGAATTAACATTTAATCTGTTTTTATAGAAATTGACTTGTCAGAAATTATTAATTAATTTGTAGATATAAAAAGGGTTACAGTTGACAGAAATGTAGCAAAAATAGTCAGATAACATGGTGGAAAGAGGTTAGAAAGTGGCAAAAATGGGTTGCGGAGTGGCACAAAGGGACAAAAATTGTCAGGAAAAGTGGGGAAAAGAGGTTAAAATGTGTCAAAAAATGGTAAAAGAGGGATAAAGGGGCAAAAAGTATCAAAAATGGGTTAAAAAGTGCCAAAAATACAACAAAATTGGCAAAAATTGATAAAGGAGTGGCACAAAAGGGCAGGAAAATGGTTTTAAAAGGGGTTAAAAGGACAAATGGGAGAAAAAACTATTCAAAACATACAAGTGGCAAAAACATAGCAAAAAAAGCCTGATAAACTAGTGAAAAGGGGTTAAAGAGTAGCACAAAGGGGCAATAATTGGCAGGAAAGTGGCAGAAAGAGTGAAAAGTGGCAAAAACTGGTTCAAAAGTAGCAAAAAATGGCGCAAAAAGTAATGAAAAAGGGTTAATAGTGGCAAAAACAGAAGAAAACTAGCAAAATGGTTAAAAGAATGACACAAGAGGGATAAAACATGCAGGAAAAGTGGTTTAAAAGGGGTTAAAGAATGGCAAAGATTTGTGTTAAAGAAGCAAAAAGGGGCATATAGTATATAAAAAGGGGTTAAAGTGTCTAAAATAAGTTAATAGTGGTGCTAAATCCCCATTAGGAAGGACCCATTCTCTGGGATTTTCAGGGGCCCAGGCCTGTCTCCTTGTGGCCTGCTGTATTACAGGGATGGATCTCGCTGGTAATGCCTAAAAATATCCTGCATTTTACAAGAAAATACTAACACTAAGACCATGTTTATCAGACTAAAATATTTATTTAATACTGTTTACTTGAAAGTCCGGCCCCCAGAGTTTCTGTGGAGACTAAGTCTGGCCCCTGTCATACATGCTCTGGTGAAGTTTTGCCTCTAACATGAACTGAACTTTGAACTGTCACACCCCTGCAGAGGAGTTAAGATGGCTAACCTTACAGCAGGACAACAGCCATGATGCTAACGCTCTGAGATTTGGGACTTATAGTAATATCTAAACAGAAACAGAATGTCATGACTGATGAAACCTCCAGAAATTAGTGCAAGAGCAGCTTCCCTAACGTCGAGACTGAAACATTTCACAACTGTAATTTATTTTACACGGCATCTCCCAGTGTCTTTCTGAGACAAAGGGGTCCTGGAGGAATCCAGGGCATGTTGATGCTAACGGCTGTATCTATTTTAAATTTGATCATACTCTTGAACCATGAGACCGATATCTGAATGAACTCTGTGACTCTTATCTGAGGAAGAGTCACTGATGACTCTGCCACAGAACAGGTGAACCATCCCACTATTGTTCTCTCTGCAGCAGAAATCTGCGCCTCATCACCATAAATCCTCCTATAGGACTCTTTGGTGTCCTGATATTTTGCAGCGCAGCGTGAACGTACATCAGCAGCATTACTCCCAGTGCTGGGGCCGAGTCTCTCGAACACGCTGGGTCGACGGGAGGGGGCGGCGGGGTTGTTGTTGGTGCTGCTGGTCGTGGTGGCGCTGCTGCTGCTGTCAGATATGGTTTTTGAATTCTCCACTGTTACCTTCCGCCTGATCTTGGACATTCTGCAGGACTGGGAACGGGACAAAGAGGCTTTGTTAAAAGGGTGGAGTCAAACACAATAATACAACTATAAGGACTCAGAATTATGTAGCCTATAAGCAGGATGGATACTTTGTACATTTAAGATATTATTGTCTAACTGTTTGCATTAAAAAAAAAAATTAAACAGTTTTATTAACTTTCTATGTTGTTTTCCATAATGCACTAATATCCCTATATCCATCTATTTCAGGGGTGTCAAACTCAAGGCCCGGGGAACAAATCCAGCCCCTGGTACAGTTATACGCGGCCCACCAGATCATATCATATTCTTATTATAACTGTATGTAACTGTATAAATGTAATCCTAACCCTGATGAATTAAAATATCCTTGTCTTGTCATAAAAACAAGACTTTTGACTTTTTATCTTTTTTTTTTTTTTTACTGTTTTAGATCATCAATTTAAAATTTTTAAGCAATACGTTGACCTTTTAAACTCACAATAAATATTTTTTTTCTCATATTTTGACTTTTTAGCTCCTTACTTTGGCTTTTATCTCATAATTTGGCCTTTTGTGTCCTCAACTTTAGATTTTAATTTATGCTTTGACCTATAATCTCAAAATTTAATTTTTTCTCAGGCTTTGCCATTTATAATCGCTGATTTTGAAATGCATCTGATTTTGACCTCTAAAACTCACGATTTCAAATTTTAATCTCATGTTTTGACCATTAAAAATCATGAATTAAACTTTCTTTTTTATATATTTGCCTTGTAAAAACAGGATTTTGACTTTAAATGCCTTTTGAGCTAATAAGTTTGAATTTTTATCTCAGATTTTGGGCCTTTAAACTTACCATTTGCCTGCCCCCCCATAATTCATTGCTGTTGAAAATGAGGTTGACAGTTTATGGTTAAATGTTGACCTTGTTCAGCCGTCAGGTTGGACCCAAACTCAGAGTTCAGCCCCTGCAGTGATTAAGTTTGAAATCCTTCCAGCTGAAGGACTTATTTAACATATATGAGCTATGACTACCTCTGTAAATAAACTGCTGTAATTGGCTGTAACTTTTTGCATAAGTATTTTACAGGTGTAATACTTATTTGTGATTTAATTTGTATAGAATAGTGTTATTCAACCCAGCTCAACCAAACAGCCAAATGGTTGGAAAATATCTTTGAGAGAGCCACGAGCTGAAAAACGGCAAAAACAACTAGAAGCAGCAATAAAAATGCATTTATGGTGGTAAAAATGGTCAAAAAGCCACAAAAAAGGGTGAAAAGGGAAGAACAAAAATGAATAAAGGGTCAGAAAGCAGCAAAATGGGTGATGAGTGACAAAAATAAGTTACAGGTGGAAAAAAAATGGTCCAAAAGGGGAAACACATGGCAAAAAAACTGGGAAGAGTGACTAAAATGGGCAAAACACAGTCAAAAGTGTGAAAAGGGGCAAAAATGGCAAAAAAAAAAAAAGTGGCAAAAAGCAGTGAAAAAAATATGAAACAAGTGGTATTTGATGGCAAAAGGTAACTTAAATGGGCGAAAAGGGGCCAAAAAATTGTAAAAAATGGCTGAAATGGGATAAAGTTCAAAGTTCAAAACATGCTTTAATGGCATGAATGGTTAAAACCTTTGTTGCCAAAGCAAAGTACATAAACAAAACAAAACAAATAATAATAATGACAATCACTATAACACAAATATAAAGTAATAATTAAAGTGGATAAAAGTGGCAGACAGAAATGGCAAAAAATAGGAAACAAGTGGTATCCAATGGCAAAGGGTAGCTTAAAGGGGCAAAAAGTGGCAGAAAATGGGGAAAAAGTGGCAAAAAGAAGTGGCAAAAAATGTGAAAAGTGGTATTTAATGGCAAAAGGTGGCTTAATTGGGCAAAAAGGGGCCAAAAATGTTGAAAAACGGAATCAAAGTGGCAGAAAGCAGTGGCAAAAATGGGCTAAAAAAAAAAAAGAAAACAAGTGGTATTTAATGGCAAAGGTAGCTTAAATGGGCGAAGAGTGGCAAAAATTGTGAGAGGGCAAAAGGCTTCCCTTTTTGGGGTTTTCTGGGTGAATAATCTTAAAAAAAGACATAGAGCCACACATTGAGTATCACTGGTCTAGAAGTTTGTCTTTCCACAATTACTTTTAAACAAATGTATAATAAACGTTAGGATACGGCATAATCTAACATCTGTAAGGGTTTAATTCTTCTGTCGAAGTTAAAGTGAATTTGTCTTTGGATAAATGTAACAGACGTCTACAGTCGTGTGTCTGTAAGCTGCTCCTGGATGCTAGAATCTCCCACAGGATTATTAACGTACCCATCTATCTTTACATTACAAAAACCTTTCCCAGAACACTTTTCATCGCTTGGTTGCCTGTTGTTTTAGACAAAAGATGCAAACTACTCCAACTGTTGTCGTTTCTCTAGAAACATTCTGCATAAGAGCTTAATGTGTGCTAAAAATGCAAACCAACAGGAGTTTAAATAACTCTGATAAAGCCGTTACAAGGCGGTAAGTTTGCCAGTTTATTCAATAGTTAGACGCTCTTTGAAATCAAAGACGTTAAAACAATAATTATCAATTATTTTCATGATTACTGTTAGAAAAACTACTGAAGCTCCACAGATAAACCAGTTATTCAGTTATGTTTGTGACCAAACTGCTGACAGAGAAACAGAAGAGCGATGATCCTCTGTATGTCCTTGTGGAGCTGCAATAGCTGTCTGTGGGCTGATTATTAAAATAAGCAGAAAATACTCTGTCTGTTTCTATTAAATCAGATTAGACTCCATCAAAACTGTAGAAAACTACCGCACCATGTCCCATCTGCTCACTTCTTTAGCGTCAGTGTTTTTCTACAGATAAGCCACTGACTGAGCAGGACTTTAATGAGCCTTTTTATGACTGAAACAAGAATTAACCCAATGAATCAACCTGGTACCTCTGTCTCTGTTGACATGGTATCGGTACTGTTTAATTCTTACTGGTTCTGTATCAACCAGTAAAGTTCTGCTACCAGTACAACCACTGTAGCTACTAATATGTCTAAATGTTCGTTAGATGCTGATTTACGTCTTTAACCTGATGAACAACAACCGTTAACCTGCTAATGCTAACGTTAGTGAAACAGAGCTAATGACTGCATGCTAGCTCAGCGCGGGGCCTTCATGCTACAGTTAGCAGCATGCTATTAGCCTCTGTGGAGAAAACAAAAACCGTCTCACCCAAATTAATGATTCGGTGTCGCGTCTACTTTAGTCCACTGACAGGATCCAGCGCTTGTTTCAATAACAAGGCTTACTCTTTAAAATTAAAGGCAGAAACTGCCCTGTGTGCCTTCATATTGGCGCAGACTGCGCATCATAGGAGCGGGTCTTCTTCTTCGTCTTCTGTGATTGGGTCAACTAGCAACGAACGCCGGTGCTGTGCGCCACCGTGTGGTCAGCAATCAGACTGCGGTTCACTGCGTTTAAAGCGAACTCACGGCGTTCTTCTTCTTCTTCTTTGGTGTTTTACGGCAGCTTACGTCCATGAAGTTGCATTACTGCCACCTTCAGTTAATCATCTTCTACACCAGTGGTTCTCAACTGGTGGGTCAGGACCCAAAAGTCGGTCGCAGAGCAGTTTTCAGTGGGTCCCGCTAGGTATCTGGGAAAATAATTTTAAAAAAGGCGGCAGAAATTCTGAAGTTACTTTTTATTATATCCACCTTATTCCTGGGGCCGCTACTGTAAATCTGAATATGGGTGAACTTCTAAGGTGGAAGAACATAAATACATGTATTTCAATACGATAGATGCTAACTACAAACGACAGTTGTTAGCTAGAAATTCACCGCGAATTTGTAAATACTGATATATTTTTGAAATCACATGTTCACATTGTTTGTTTTGTAAGCTGTAAGTAAGTAAATAAGGTAGATACCACATTAATCTGGGGGTCTACTGCTATAAATGTGGAACTTCCTGTACAGTAGCGATAATAGCAAACACAGTTCTTCCAAGGGATTACTAAAGTGATTTAGCTTCAACAATGTTTGTTCTGAAATAAATATTTGCTGCAATAAACACTGCTTCATTTTTGTTAACTTAATAAAGTTAAATGAGCTGAATGTTTAATGTTTTCTGTAATGCTCAGTGCCTGTTGCTTCGTTTGTGGTACTAATGACGTGACAAAGTTAAATATATATCTTTAACAACAGTGTTTTAAACATGCTGTTTACTGTTTAAATGCACCTGGGATGTAATTCTTTCAATATTAATTCATCATTATTCAAAACTTGACATTTACCAAACTGAAGAGTTAACCACTTGAGTCATGGATAATTTTATTTAATATAATTCCCACATTTTAAGAGGGATTAGTCGGTGGAATAAGGATTTCAGCAACCCCACAAACTAGAAATGTTATCTGAAGGTGGAGTCCAAACGTCATCGTCTATTACTGTCCTGATATGAGGCTAATAATCTAAATATGCTTGTCTAGGTTATCGGAGGTAATGTCGTCACTTTGTACTCTTTAGTAGAGGGCAGAGAAATGATAATATTGTCCCGACTGAGGTGAAGAAGTCAAAAGTTACATATTTTAATGTCCAAATTGCTCTAAAAATCAAGTTTCACATCTCGTATTCAATGCAAAGTCCCATTTAGATAGAAGGGACCCATATTCACGCAAAGAATCATGGGAACTAGGAATAAGGTGGATACCTTTTATTTTTCCCTGTTCACTGTAAAACTGGGTAAATTTTAAAGCTTGATCATTATTAAACAAATGTATCTCCTTTTCTTGCAATAAATGGCTACTTTTCCCATGAAAATAAAGTAATTTTTCAAGCTCTCTAAAAAACTGGCAAAAATTGACACATAATGATGGGAAAAGAGGGTATAAAGTCTGTCGGTTTTGTGTCTTTTCTTTTTTGTATCGGGTGTTTTGGTCGAATCATGCAACATATTCAATTATTGGACACTTGGGTCCTTGATGATTTAAAATATCTTAGTTAAGTCACGAAAATTAAGAAGTAAAAAGTAAAAATAATCAGATTAAAAAGTCTGTGAGAAAAGGGAAAATAAGTACGCTGTTTAAAAAATATAATTAAAAATTTACATTTCAAAAGTATGACTTCAACTTATGATTTTGACATTTTATTTAATATTTTGACATTTTCATGTCATATCTTAGCCTTTTAAACTTGTTAGTTTGAATTTTATTTCATATTTTGAACTTTTCATGTCTTGGCCTTTTAAACTTGTTAGTTTGAATTTTATTTCATATTTTGACCTTTTCATGTCTTGGCCTTTTAAACTCGTTATTTTGAATTTTATTTCATATTTTGACCTTTTCATATCTTGGCCTTTTAAACTCGTTATTTTGAATTTTATTTCATACTTTGACCTTTAAAACTTGTGTGCTTGACTTACTATCTCACATATTAACCTTTTAAATCATTATTTTTGAGATCTGTATTGACCTTTTGAACCTTTTGAGCCTTTAAACTTGTCGTATTGACTTTTTAACCAGTCATTTATCGTCAATAGTATGCTACGGCTCCTTTAAGACAGTTGTAGTTCGGTATTGGTCCACTAGGAGGAGCTGTGGGCTCAGACGCCGCGGCAGCGACAGAAGGGCGAACGTGAGAACTGCTCTATGCTGCAGCTCCCTGCTCGCCTCATGTCGCCTGCTCTTAAGGTTTTTTTTCCTGCTAGGTGAGCATAAACACCGAATATACAGCAAAGTGGGTTTTCAAAATCACTTTATGGGTTTTGACAACTTAAAGAAGGTTATTAGCATGCTAATCTCGTTTTTAGCTAATCGCTAGTTAGCTTTCATGCTAGCTGCCGCTACAGGCTGACTGTTCAGTTTGTGTGAATGTGTATTTCTTCTTTTGAATAGATAATATTTAATGCAGTTATATGTATATTTTGGCATGTGTTTTCTGTGTTATATTTATTATTTACGTATAAAACTCATTGTAATGTTTATAAATGAGATCTAAAGGTCAGATACCGCAGCAGCGGTAGCAGAGAGCCAGAGTTCTACTTTTCCGGACTCTAGACCAGGGGTTCTCAACCTTTTCAGCCCGGGACCCCCAAAATAAAGGTGCCAGAGACCGGGGACCCCCGCTGTACCTGAACACAGTCATGCACACTGATGGGGGGAGCTTTCTGGGACCCAGTCAAACCTGGGCCCTTGTTTAAGTTCAGCTGTGATATTCATACATTTAACCTGAATAATAACCACTCTTATCAAAGCAACAAATGTCACAAATATCTCTTCATTTGTGCCTTACTACATAGCCTTCTTAAACATGTAAGCCCATTTTCTTTAAAACAGAGTTAAAGTGGATGAAAAATTGCTAAAATGGGTTAAAAATGGCCAAAATTGGTGTAAAAAAGTGGTGAAATGGGATTTTAAAAGTAGTAGAAATGGATTAGACATGGCTAAAATAAGAAAAGAAATGCAATAATGGGTTAAGTGGCAAAAACAGGTGGATAATTTGTGAAATGGGATTCAAAAGTGTAAATAAGTGGTTGGAACAGGCAAAAATGGGTTATCTGAGCCAGAAAAAATGGCAGAAATGGGCAGGAATGGGTTAAACTGGCTAACATGGGTGTCACAAGTAGTGAAATGTGTTTAAAATGGGCAAAAACGGATAACAAAAGTGGTTAAACAGTCCTAATAATGGGTCTACGGAAGCAACAATAGGAAAAAATGGACAAAAAAGTGTAAGCAATGTGTAAAAATGTGTTAAATTGGTGGGAAAAAAAGTGATGAAAACTGGTACAAAATTAGGCAGAATTGGTGTAAAGAGGCAAAAGTATGTAAAAAGTGGCAAAAAAGGGTCCAAATTGAGCAAAAATTGAGGAAAAGTTGCCAATAATAGTGGTTAGAAAGTGGCACTAATAGATATTTTCAATATTAAAAAAACCCCACAACAGTTAGACACGCTTTTTCAGCTCCTAAATGAGGGAACAGTCAATCATTATGCTACTGATAAAACTTTTTTATTTTACATTTAACTAATTTCATGCATAGATTTTCATTAAAATGGCTAAAATATACAGTTTGATATCCTTAAAAAAATATTCTCAGTTTTTTAAGACATCTGGCAACCCCCTTGGTTGAGAGCCACTGCTCTAGGCTACCTGCTTGCCTCCTTTCACCTGCTCATAAAATCATTTTCCTGCTAGTTCATGGACAGGTGCCAGACCTCCTGTTGCCATGGAGACAGCTGAGGACTGCTGCTGCTAGTGCGCCATCTCCTGGATCCTGTTGAGTATCACACACAAATCTGCCTTTGCTGTCTTTTCACATGTAGAGCTTTATACTTATTTTATTTGCTGGCTAGAGTTTCATTTTTTTGGTACTTCAACAGTTGAAATACCTTTTTTTTTTATTTAAAAATATTATTGGGTGGATTGAATATCGTCCAAAATTCTTTGTTATTTATATGGACGGAGAAAGACTCTTTAACCTTTAGGGGAGGTTTTACATGCTTTTCGTTATTTGATTTTTGATCATTTTGATAATTTTATTTGTATGGCATGATTTCGGCAAGATTGTGTATTTTTATTTGATGTTGAAATGACGGTTGACGAAAACTGAACTCCTCTATCCGTTAGTTTCGTATAATCTGCGCTTTTCTATCTTTTCTCATGAAAATGAGGGAGTCCCACTGAGCTGTTCCACTGTCGAATCGTGAGGGATCTAATGCAGATTTTTTAAACCCTTCATGCACCCTTTCCGTGAGTGGGCATATCTGCAGACTTAGCGTGAGAGAATTACCCATAGTTCATAGTATTGTGACAGGATTCCCTGGGGAAGCTCGCTTGCAACCGCTTTAATACAAAGTGAAACGAGCGAAATGGTGAACAAAAATCCTGGAGGGTGAAATCGGCATTGATGCAGCAAAGAAGAAGAGGTTTTCATGTAAGTATATTATCTATAACAAAGCCTTCATCAGCTCAGGAACTAGGCATATAGGCAAGGTACGCTTGTTTTTATCTCTGAAAGATGTTTACAAGCTTATGAATGCCTTTTGTGGGAGTACATTGTAGTTTAACAATGTTTCTGTGAAACTCCAGCTAATTCAGAACCCTGCTTATCTTTTAAAAAACAAGAAAGAAATGGTATATCACTCCTATTTTAGCAGCACAGCACTGGTTTCCTGTAGTAGCTTATAAAGTTCTGCCACTTGCTCACAATGTTATTAAACACAGATAGGTACATAGATGTAAAATGCATAGATCGACCCTCTTTTTTACATAAACAGGGACCAAACAGCAAATCATACAGTCTGTTGAACTGAGAACAAAACATGAACATCTCTTTACTGAGTACAGAAATGCCTCAGCTCTAGGTTCTGAGTAAATATTCAACTTTCATGTTTGACGTGTGAGTCCTTTAAATATACAGTGAGACTATAAACACAACAGAGGTGTGTGAGTGTTATATTGCTGCTGTAAATGTCCTCTTCCTTGTATATACTTGGGATTTTGTCCTAAAATACAAAGGACTGCCACTTTTGTTTTTCTCCACAGAGTGGTCGAGAGGGAGATGGGTCTGCAGGACCATCTCACAACAACTCAAGCATCCAAAAATGGGAAAGAAAAAGTACAGAGTGAACCATTTTAATCGTGAATAGGCTACTGGGCCACATATAGGCTATTTCTCTTACTGTACAACAGTGGTGAATATTCACAAATAAATGATCAGTAATGCTTTAGCCAAAAAATGTAAGATGCTTGTTTAACTTTGTATATTTTATCCAGGATCTTACCACAGACTGGCTCTGGCACAGATGGTGGGGAGGTGATGGCAGCAAACTGGCCTTTCTTCAAGGTGGTGCATGAGGCCTTGGGGAAAAGGGACTCAGGCCCCTCACCACAATCTGTACCGTGGTGGACTTACTATCTGATGTTGCAGAGGAGTTTGATGCAGAGCCTTTGGCTACCACCAGTGTAGTGCTAGGGGTTTCAAAAAGTCCAGAAGCAAAATAGAAAGAGGTACTGGAATATATGGAGGGATATACAGAGAACCAGGAGAAGAGACAAAGGGAGCTGGATGAAAAGGAGGAGCAGAGAGAGGAGCAGCTGGACAAACTCAAACATTTTTGGAAAACTAGTGGAGAAGCAAAGTTGAAGTTCAATTTTTTGTTTTTCCTTTATATTGCGGATTTTTTCTATTATCAACCCAAAGCGTTTGTGTTTAATTTTGTGAGGACTGTATGGATTTAATTTACACTGTTTTTTTTTGGTATGCTCTAGAGCAGTGTTACTCATCCCTGCTCAACCAAAGAACCAAACTGTTGAAAAATACCTTTGCAAGAGCTACAATCTAAGTGGAGAAAAATGGCAAAAATGTCTTGAAGAGGCAATAAAAATAAGTTAAAGTTGGCAAAAATGGGTGAAAATTGGGGAAAAGGGGGTGAAACGTGGAAAAAGGGTCAGAAAGTAGCAAAAATGGGTGAGAAGTGACAAAAACATGAGGTACAGGTGGCAAAATTAGTCCAAAAGTGGCAAACACAAGGGAAAACATTAGTGAAAAGTGACTAAAATGGTCAAAAAGTGGTCAAAATGGGCAAAAAAATAGGAAACAAGTGGTTTTTTAATGGCAAAAGGTAGCTTAAATGGACGAAAAATTGTGAAAAGGGCAAAAATGGTATAAAGTGTCAAAAATGGGCAAAAAAGTAGGAAGCAAGTGGTATTCAATGGCAAAAGGTAGCTTAAATGGATGAAAAGGGACCAAAATATTGTGCAAAATGGCAAAATATGGGATTAAAGTGGCAGAAAGAAGTGGTAAAAATGGGCAAAAAGGAACAAGTGGTATTCAATGGCAAAAGATAGCTTAAATGGGTGAAAAAGAGGCAAAAAATTTTGAAAAAGGGCAAAAAGTTTCCTTTTTTAAGGTTTTCTGGGTGGATTATATTTAATAATAAGACATAAAAGAGCCACAAATAATCACAAAAGGGCCACTTGTGGCTCCAGAGCCACATGTTGAGTATCACTGGCCTGGATCATGTTAATATGAGGCAGTGGGTTTCTCCAGCACCTTGACCTTGAGCAAAGCAAAAACACGTAAAATTCCCAAAGCTGCGATTGTAATCAGCATTATGCCATGCTGTCAACAAAACTTAAAGGCTGTCCCATTCTTATTTATACCACTTGGAGCTCCTGTAGCCTCATGCACTCAGTCACTTTCCAGATTCAGTCAATTAAGTCCTTAAGGTTTTAGGGAGGAGATCGAGATTCAGCTCGGCCCCCCCTACCCTAATGCTAAGCTTGCTCTCTATTCCAATCTTTTGTATTTTTACTTTTTGTAATGTTTGGACCAGGAATAATTGTGGCACTGTGGAGGTGTCCTGGGACTAACTGGACAAAACACAGAAGAAGGAGGGTTTCCCCTTTACCCCTTGGTTTCTTCCCTTTTGGTTTCTTGCTACCCATCGGATCGGTCTGCATAGTTGACTTGTGGAGGCGACAAGTAATGGAGTAGGGTTTTCTTCACAGAGTATTGATCCTCTTTGCAGGGCACAAGTATATATCTATGGGTTAAGAGGTTGAATTTTCTTCTGTCCAAGTTAACACATTGATTGGACCGATAAAACTGCCACCTGAATCCTGAGTCTGCTCATTGGTTACCTTTGCACAGTCCTGTTGGATGTGCAGGGTGCCGTTTAATTTATTGTGTCTGATCCTTAGCCTTGTCCTCTGTTTCTTGATGTACTCTGTTTTGTATTAAATATAAATGTCCTCCTTTTGCTTCAGAGTGCCAGTTTTTTTTTGCCACGTCTGAGTCACTTTGCTCCAGACTGTGTTGACATTTGTTTGATATTTGTTTCCACTGCTGGTCTTCTTAAAAAAAGAAAAAAAAAGATTTGCTTTTGGGCTTTTCATGCCTTTATCCGACAGAGGAGAGGAGAGAGTGGGGAGAGACATAAGGCAAAGGGCCACAGGCCAGACCTGGTCCCAGGCCGCCCACTCACATTGGTCGCGCTGTAGACCGCTAGGCCATCTGCATGCCCCTACAGCTGTTCTGTTAACTGCCTCCTTTGCCAACATATCTGCCCCCTCATTGTAAATAATGCCTAAGTGCACAGGAACCCACGGGAACACGCCATCACAGATCTTCACCCCGCTTTCAAATTAAATCAATATTCTAAGCCAGTGTTACTCAAACCAACTCAACCAAAGAGCCAAATTGTTGAAAAACACCTTTGCAAGAGACACAATGTAAGTGGTGAAAAGTGGCAAAAAGAAGCAATAAAAAAAATAGGTTAAAGATGGAAAATGTGGTCAAAAAGCAGCAAAAATATCCATTTGGCAAAAATGGGGACAAACTGGAAAAAGAGTCAGCAGCAAAAATGGGTGAGAAGTTACAAAAACATGAGTAACAGGTGGCCAAAAATGATCCATAAGTGGAAAAAACAAGGCAAAAAAAGAATGGAAAGTGACTGAAATGGGCAAAAGGCAGTCAAGAGTGGCAAAAAATAGGAAAAAAGTGGTTTTTAATGGCAAAAGGATGCTTAAATGGGCAGAAAATTATGAAAGGGCAAAAATGGGGTTAAAGTGGCTTAAAGAATTGGCAAAAATGGGCAAAAAAGAGGAAACTAGTGGTATTTTATGACAAAGGGTAGCTTAAATGGGCGAAAAGTGGCAAAAAATGGTGACAAGGGGCAACAATGGGATTAAAGTGGCAAAAGAATTTTCAAAAATGGGAAAACGAGGTATTTAATAGCAATAGGTACTTTTTACCTTGAATGTCGGGGTTTCTTCTATAAATTTTTTGTTGTTCCGCCAGGCTTATTCCAAAATCCTGGGTCTTCTGATACAAGTGTATCAAGTTTTGGCGGAGTTTTCTCGTTGGCTCGGAGGAGCTCGCAATTGAAGTGTCCATGCTGCTTGATTGCCCAACCGGAAGTAGCAATAGGTATTTTAAATGGGTGAAAAGAGGCAAAGAATGTGAAAAATGGCAAAAATGGGATTAAAGTGGCGGAAAAAGGGAAACAAGTGGTATTTAATGGCAAAGGTAGCTTAATTGGGTGAAAAGGGGCAGAAAAGTTTCTTTTTTATAAGGTTTTCTGGGGGGATAATGTTTAAAATTAGGACATAAAAAGCCACATGTTGAGTATCGCTGTTCTAAGCACTAAATCTGGGTGAGTTCTTCAGCTTCTGTTTCAGTCACTGCATAAGACATCTCTCCTGCAGCCACTCTGCTCAGCCAGAACTAATGCTATAGCCCCAGGAAACAACTCGGCAGCAAACACACTAAGGTGATCAAAAGTTCTGCTACTGCTTCCAAAAGGAAAACCAGCTACTGCGACTGCAGAACACCAGTATATATTTGAGCCCAGTCCTTCTATCTGTTATCTATATGATGATGACATTCATTTACTAAGGCTGCACTCTTATTACTAGCAGCTATATTGCTATATTGGGATGGCTGCAGTGTCTCCTGACAGGGTCAGGGTCATCAGACATGGTGATCCTGACTTTAGATTCTGACTCATATGCTGTGGACAAAAGCGTCTGCTAAAGGACGTGGTAGTGTGTCCAAATATAGTTCCTCCTTTACACACTAAAATTGCAGGATTACTAGAGATCATATTCAAACAAAACCTTTCATGATATGAGCATTAAAAATTATTTTTGTTGGCTTTTTTGCCTTTTTTGGACAGGACAACCAAAGAGAACAGCAAATATGGGCAAAGAGAGTAGGGGATGACATAACCAAATAGTACCAAGACCAGGAATCGATCCCACAACCAGTGCATTGAGGACTCTAGGCTCAGGATATGGGTGCCTGCTCTGGACAGAAGCCTCTCCTCAGTAAGAAACACAGTGAAACCTGCTTGGTTTTTATATGGACCTCTCTGCAAACTCCAAGCAGGAGTGTGTTCTGATGTAAAGAGAGGCCTCCGTCTAGACACTGCCATAAAGCCCAGATCAGGAGGGCTGCAGTGATGGTTGTCCTTCTGGAACTTCGTCCCATCTCCCCACACAGGATCTCGAGAGTTCAGTCAGAGTCACCATCAGATTCTTGGTCACCTCTTTTAATGATTGACCCAGTTGAGTCTTTTGATTACAGAGCTTTTCCTGCTGATTTTTGTACCTTTGCGTGGGATTTCTGATTGACCTCCTGTTACTGATTACACGGATTTGACTTTTTGCCTTTGTCCCCTGAGAGTTTACTTCTGAGTCTCTTTGCTCTGGCAGCTGTTAGAGTCGAAACCATCACCAGGTTTGTGTATGTCAGCAGTCCTGTCTCTGACCTCTGCCGGCAGTTCCTCTGACCTCATGGCTTGCTTTTTGCTCTGATATCATTGTCAGCTGTGAGGCCCTCTATAGAGATGTGAGCCTTTCCAAATCATGTCCAGTCAGTTTAATCAAGATGTAAAAACATCTCAGCAAAGATCAGAGAAATGGGAAAAATCTTTATTCAAAGGGTATTTTTCTATGATTTTTCTAAACAGATGTACAATAGGCCGTCAGTATAATTTTCAGGTCATCAACCATTAGAGCATAATTCAAATGTTATTGAACAAACCTCCCAATGATAATTTTTTTTCTTTGCAAGATGTCAGAATAAGGTTGCATTGTCATGCATGAAGATACTTTTGCTACAGAAGGCACTGGTCAGTCAGAAACTCTATATACATTGCCGAGGTCATTTTCACACCTTCAGGAACCCTAAAGGGGCCTACCAGCTCTGTCCCCGAGATTCTGGCCAAAAACATGACTCCGCTTCTTCCTTGCTGATGTCACAGCCTTGTTGGGACATGGTGGCCATCCACCAACCATCCACTACTCCTCCATCTGGACCATCCAGGGTTGCATGGCACTCATCAGTAAACAAGACTGTTTGAAAATGAGTCTTCATGTATTTCTGGGCCCACTGCAACCGTTTCTGCTTGTGAGCATTGGTTAGGGGGGGCTGAATAGTAGGTTTATGCCCGACTGCAAGCCTCTGGAGGATCCTGCACCTTGAGGTTGGTGGGACTCCAGAGGCACCAGCAGCTTCAAATACCTGTTTGCTGCTTTGTTATGGTGTTTTAGCAGCTGCTCTCTTAATCCCACGAATTTGTCTGTCAGAAACCTTCCTCATTATGCCTTTATCTGCACGAACTCATCTGTGCTCTGAATCAGACACAAATTTCTTCACAGTATGATGATCACGCTCAAGTTTTCCTAAGCTATCTAATGTTTTCATACCTTTTCAAAGCAAAGATTCTTTTTCGTTCCTATATTGCTTGAAACATTTGGCCTGCTTAATAATGTGGAATGTCCTTCTTAAGCAGTTTTCCTTTAATTGGGCTCACCTGGCAAACCAATTACACAGTATCATCTATGGGTTTAATTGAAAAACAAAAGATTGAATGTATATGACACTAAAATCCAATTTGCATGATAATTTTGGAAGGCGGTGTATAACATCAGGCTGCAAGATCACAAAACTGACAAAAGTGAAGGGGGCCTGAAAACTGTCTGAATGCTTTATTTATTCTTCAAGTTGTTCTTCTTTTTATTATCAGTATTAGACCCCTGTGCAGGACGCTTACTTAATCCCTCTTGTGCAGCATTTCTGACCATTTCTGCCCACAGCGTGTGCCACGTTTATTATTCAAAGTAATAGAGAGTGCATCTATTAAAGAAATTGTAATATTAATGTGTTCACTTAAGCACCACCTTGACAGTTCCCTTCCTGAATGAAGGAAAACTGTAGAAAACAACCACAACACTCACACCCCTGTCATGTATAACAACGCCACAGATAAAAGAGCAGCTGGGAGTCACACACTGATTTAACTCTTGGTTATGGCTTAGTAATAGCAATGTCAAAGTAATATTTACTGACCTCATTTACACATTTAACATCATTTATCTTAAAGTGATACCGGGGGGAAATTGTTCCTCTTTAATCTCTTGAAAGTTAAAAATGGCAGCGCACTTCAGTCAGCTTTCAAGACTGTGCTGTTACCAACCTCATCGTTAGCTGTCTAATGCAATAAGACCAATTTGCATGGAAAAGGGTTGTACCACCCCCCTATAATAGCTGCATAATGGCTCTGCGTCTCTGCACGCTGGTGCATTTTTATGGTGATAGGCCAACAACATAATAAAGGGAGCATTAAAGGGGTTTTTGTGGGGCTTTTGGTTACACAGAGTCAGACACTAATTCAAACATGTTTATGTAGCCCCAAATACAACCGACAACAGCAAATAAATGCCAACCTGTGACACGTCTCCTGTGTTATCTTGTTTGATATGAGCACAGAAAAGTGCTTTAAAGACAGTTTACTTTAATCAGAGATCGTAGAGCAGGAGCATCACATCCAGGCATGCCAAATACATTTCCTGTGGGTGTTTCCTGTGGAGTGAGCCTATGTGTTATACAGGGGAAGTAAAAAGTATTAATTGACTTGTGTGTTCTCATAAAATGTAAAAGGTGTATTTGTTGCAAAAGAAACAAAGCAAAAACAAAGACAAAGAAATTCAACTAATTCAAATGTCATTTTATTTGGCATCTTAATTTCCCATTTTCTATTATTTCATCTGCATCCATTTTTGAAAGAGTAAAGTAAAGGAATCCAAAAATGTAAAACATTGTTTAGATGGTGCAATACAATGCAATGGACATTCTAAGTCAATTTCCTCACCTTGTTCTTCTTTCTTCTGTTTTATTTCAGCATTTAAACTGATGCTTCACACTCATCTAGAAAATTATTCCAATGAAAACTCAACAAAAAAACAAATATTACCTAGTTTCATCTATTCTTTGAGCGATACTACAATTACAGTACAGAACATCATACAAAAATTAATCAGGAATTAATTGTCAGGCAGACGTAGCTGCTTAGAGACTTGCAGGATGACTTCTCAGAGCTTGTGTTTTCTCCACAACCTTCAGAGCGACGGTCGTCACAGCAGTCAGAGCTTCATTGCATGCAGTGGGTATGAGAGATGGAGGCAGGAGGAAGCCGTAATGCCCGCGTTCCTTGTCCTGCAGCTCGAAGGTGAAAGCGTATTTGATGCCAAGGTCATATGCCCAGTCGTCTGAACCACCAGGAGCCAAATCTAAGGAAGAAATAATGACAGTCTCCTAAAGGACTGAGTCAAGTCTGGATAATTCTGCATTAAAACCTGGAAAATGTTCTTACATATAGTCGTTGCTCCTTGACCGTATTTATAGTTGTTCTCATAAATGTTCTTAATTTTCTGGGCTGCTTCTTGGGCCATCTCAAGCTGTAAAAAATGCATTAACACTAACAGTTTAAAGCCATCCAGCAGAAATGCTTCCACACACTACAGCTTTAATTTAAAATGGAAAATCACTCTTTGAATAACTAAATACATCCTGAGTAAACTACTCACCAGGTCATTGTGGTTTTCTGCATGTTCCTTCTTGTACGAGTACGGGAAGAGCAGCATCTGAGAGAAAGCGTGGATGCTGATGTAGAGCTGGACCGTGTCTTTGTGGCTTCGCAGGAAGTCAGCTACAGCCTTGGACTCTGGTTCTGACTCAGGGAAGGCACCGCAGTAGGTGTTATCACAGGGGTCATGAGAGACTACTCCGGCTGTAGAAAACAACATCACTTAACCATGAAGAGGCTACTGAGAATATTTTGCATGATCTGTAACAAAATATGATGATAAAATAATAATAAATTGCATCATATTGTATTGTATCAGCTGGTGTTGTATCATATCTGATATAATACTTTGTACTACGATACTTCTTAGAAGAAGACTATGTGTTGGGAGAAGATGCATCAGGTTTTAGATATTCTAAATGATGACTCTAGGCTCTGGGACCCTGGATTTGGTTGATCTGTGTTTGTAATTGCTCTGTTTCACTATTTGTGTCTTTGTGCTGATGCCTGTCTTGGCCAGGAAACCCTTATAAATGAAATTCTTGATCTGACTTAGGTTTTTCCAGGCTAAATAAATCAAATTTAGTACATCAATAAATTCTCATCAGATTGCATTGTACTGTACCAAATAAAATCGTCTTGTATCATATACTTCCGGTCTTAGATTTTCCTTAAAAGACCTACTGCACTATGGCACAGCAGTGCAGGGGTTAGCGCTGTTTCCTCACATCAAAATGGTTCCTGGTTTGCTTCCTGGTCAAGGCCTTTCTGTGTGGAGTTTACATGTTCTCCTGTGCATGCATGAGTACTCTGCCTTCCTCTCACCACCAAAAACATGCTCATCTTTCTACTGTAATTGAAGAGCCAAAAGTATTCGCTCACCTGCCTCGACTCACATATGAACTTAAGTGACATCCCATTCTTAATCCATAGGGTTTAACATGACATCGGTCCACCCTTTTGCAGCTATAACAGCTTCAACTCTTCTGGGAAGGCTTTCCACAAGGTTTAGGAGTGTGTTTATGGGAATTTTTGACCATTCTTCCAGAAGCACATTTGTGAGGTCACACACGGATGTTGGATGAGAAGGCCTGGCTCTCAGTCTCTGCTTTAATTCATCCCAAAGGTGTTCTATCAGGACTCTGTGCAGGCCAGTCAAGTTCATCCACACCAAACTCTCTCATCCATGTCTTTATGGACCTTGCTTTGTGCACTGGTGTACAGTCATGTTGGAACAGGAAGGGGCCATCCCTAAACTGTTCCCACAAAGTTAGGAGCATGGAATTGTCCAAATATGCTGAAATATTCAGAGTTCCTTTGACTGGAACTAAGGGGCCAAGCCCATAATCATAATCCCTAACCTTGCAAAGCAGTGGTGAATCCATCTTGCAAAGCTTCCATTGGAACTGTTTGGGCCCAGTTCGAAAGTGACAGGACCAATCAGCGACGAGGGGCAGTACTTTCAGGCACAGCTGAGTTGTGAGGTAAACAAGCAGCAGCAAGAGCTGGTGCAGTTATGGAGGAAAAGATTAGCGTGGATGCTGCTAAAGTGCCAGTTTTATCAGAACTTGATAATATTTCTTCGTTAAAAGAAGAACAAAGAACAGCAGTGAGTTGTTTTCTTTTCCAAAACGACAAAAGTCGTGTACTTACATGTTTGTAGTTGCCATGTTTGGCAATATTCCTGGGCACACGCAGCTCGATAGCTGCTGCGTCCCGTGTGTTGTTGCTCTGATTGCCCTGTAGACGTGACAGAACGTTCACCCAGTCACACTCTGAGTTTTTTTTCAAACCCTCTGCCTTTTCTCAAACGCTTCCTATTGAAACTTTCCCAGGTGGATGTGTGAAACACATCCACCTGGCATGTCAGGTTACATAATCCCCCCTCCACCAAACTTTACACTTGGCACAATGCAGTCAGACAAGTAGTGTTCTCCTGGCAACCGCCAAATGCAGACTTGTCCATCAGATTGCCAGATGGAGAAGCGTGATTCGTCACTCCAGAAAACGTGTCTCCACTGCTCTAGAGTCCAGTGGCGGCGTGCTTTACACTACTGCATCCGACGCTTTGCATTGCACTTGGTGATGTATGGCTTGGATGCAGCTGCTCAGCCATGGAAACCCATTCATGAAGGTCTCTACCACTGTTCTTGAGCTAATCTGAAGGCCACATGACGTTTGGAGGAGCACTATGTGCCTCAGCATCCGCTGACCCCGCTCCATCATTTTACGTGGCCCACCACTTGGTGGCTGAGTTGCTGTGGTTCCCAATGGCTTCCAGTTTGTTATAATACCACTGGCAGTTGACTGTGGGATATTTAGGAGCCAGGAAATTTCACAGTTGGACTTGTTGCACAGGTGGCATCCTATCACAGTACCACGCTGGAATTCACTGAGCTCCTGAGAGCGAGCCATTCTTTCACAAATGTTTGTAAAAACAGTCTGCATGCCTAGGTGCTTGATTTTATACACCTGTGGCCATGGAAGTGATTGGAACACCTGATTTACATTATTTGGATAGGTGAGTGAATACTTTTGGCAACATAGTGTATGTCTAGATTTTCTATAAAATCCCAAATTAAAGTGCTGTTTTGGCTCCAGTTTTCTCCCCCTCACGTCCCCATCCGGCTGACGTACAGGGAGCGTATTGCATCACTTATTGTTAGGTTAATTGGTGACTGTAAATTGGTCGTAGGAGTGAGTTATCTGTCTCTACATGTCAGCCCTGTGACGACCAGGCGACCAGTCCAGGGTGTACCCTGCCTCTCACCTGATGACAGCTGGGATAGGCTCCACCCCCACCCCCCTCACACACACACATACACACACACCCTTACACACACCCACACAAATGGGATAATAGTATTGAAAATTGATGGATGGATGGACTTACTACTGCACCAGCTAGAATTAAAGTTCCTGTTTAGGTCGACACCGATGCAGCTGCTGCCATTGTGGACGGAACGATTACTCCTCCAATTCCTGTTCTGAGACAAGAATAAGGAACAGTATAAATCAGCTGAAATTTCTGTTTTACAACTGCTCAGGCTCTGCTTCCTTAGGGTCCCGGGGCAACGTATGAGCCACCATTGTTCTTCCTTGCGTTTCTTCTTTTTTTTTCTAAGTGTTGTTTCTTTTGTGTGTTGTTACCTCATTAGGGGCTCGGGGCGACGACATGAGCCACTATTGTTCTTCTGTGTGTTTCTTTTCTCTTTCTTCATCTTCCGGACAAAATTTCGGTTTTGCTACTCCTCCTAAAGCTTTGAGAAAACCCCTGCAAATTATACACTGAAACGTGTGGTTTGTTCCCGATCAGTGTGCTATGAGTTTTGTAAGAGATTTGCAAATTTTTCACAGTTATTTGCAAAAAACTGCAAAAGAATGTCCCATAAGAAATGAATGGGGAGAGGGACGAAGAAACGACGAAGATAGGGTTTTTTCACCACCCCTACTGCTTTGCTATACTTTCACCTACATGGATCATTCAAACTTTTTTGTCCTGTCCTCAGGAATGTCTTTGGTATGACGATGGGGTTTACGGTTTTCGATAGGCGAGTCTTCAAAACCCCTGTGCGTCGACTGAAAATGATTAAAAATCGCCCTGCTAGAGTGGGTGATGTCATCACCCCAGAGTGTGGGAGAGCCGACACATCAACTGAAAATTTTGCGAACAACTCGCCCTCACCGCCAAACCATAGGAGGTGAATGTATTTTTTCACAGAATGTGGCCACCGTTCCTGGGACTCATATGAACCCGTTTTTGAAGCCCTACCTTTTTTTAAACTGAAATGGGAGCCAGCTGTTTGGTCAGTGGTCCCTGATTTCTCCCTTAAGAGCCAATGTTAACTGTTTTTTTTTCTCCTGTTGAACTGTTTTTACACTGTCATAACTCAGTCATTTCTCACAGTATCTTAAAAAACATTACATCTTCACGCTCCCCAGAACTGTCTGAAGCCCACGATCATTTCACTTTTCACCTAGCATGTGTTCAATTGGAGCTGGAAATGATGAAATTCATCACTTCTGCACCTGCTCTCATCAAGACCTTGACAAGAAATGTCTGTTTAAAACTCAATTAAAGGACTATTTCATTGGGAGGGCCAACACCACCAGGTATATCAAGAAGACAGCTGAAGCTCAGGTGCCAGGTGATCAGCATCAGCTAATCAGGCCACAAATGAGTAAAACACATGAATAAAGTCTCCTGTCATATACGGTGTTTCTCAACCATTTCACCGTGTCATTGTCCAGCTACATGCTGCTTCAGCCTGGCCTTGGACATGACCTTGTAATGATAAGTCGGGTCTATTGTCACAAATGACTTTGCAATGAAACCGGCACGCCCCACGAGCCCCTCTCGCGATTTCCGCTTGTGGAAATTATCTAGTTCAGTCTTACTGTGGTCCATGTGTAGCTGTAACCATCAGGGTTCATCACAGGAAGGATGTAGACGTCCATATTGTCCAGGATGTCAGTGATGTCTCGGCTGACATTGTAAGATGTCAAAGACTGGGGGAACAGGGAAGGTTTATTTTAGAGCTGGATCACTGTGAAATGTCCTGAAATGTTACTACAGGACATTTACTCACATGCTGTACAAACCACAAGCAGAAAGCAGGAGAGATCCACTCTCTGGCGTGGATCCCACAGTCAATCCACATGGCTTTTTTATCCTCTCTGTTATTCATAGACAACTGAGGAAGAATATTTATGAATTAATGCTGATTTTAAAGAAACATAAACAGATGAAAAGTTCAACAAGTATATACACACGTGGACAAAATTGTTGGTACCCCTCTGTTAATGAAAGAAAATGGAAAACAGTGGTCACAGAAATAACTTGAATCTGACAAAAGTAATAATAAATAAAAATTCAATGAAAATTAACCAATGAAAATCAGACATTGCTTTTGAATTGTGGTCCAATAGAATTATTTTAAAAAATAAACTCATGAAACAGGCCTGGACAAAAATGATGGTACCCCTAGAAAAGATTGAAAATAATGTGACCATAGGGACATGTTCAACCAAGGTGTGTCCTCTAATTAGCATCACAGGTGTCTACAAACTTGTATTCAGTCAGTCGGCCTATTTAAAGAGTGACAAGTAGTCACTGTGCTGTTTGGTGACATGGTGTGTACCACACTAAACATGGACCAGAGGAAGCGAAGGAGAGAGTTGTCTCAGGAGATTAGAAAGAAAATTATAGACAAGCATGTTAAAGGTAAAGGCTATAAGACCATCTCCAAGCAGCATGATGTTCCTGTGACTACAGTTGACCATATTATTCAGAAATTTAAGATCCATGGGTCTGTAGCCAACCTCCCTGGACGTGGCCACAGGAGGAAAATTGATGACAAATTGAAGAGACGATTAATACGAATGGTAACAAAAGAGCCCAGAACAACCTCCAAAGACATTAAAGGTGAACTCCAAGGTCAAGGTACATCAGTGTCAGATCACACCATCCGTCGTTGTTTGAGCCAAAGTGGACTTCATGGGAGACGACCAAGGAGGACACCACTGTTGAAAACAAATTATAAAAAAAGCGAGACTGGAATTTGCCAAACTGCATGTTGACAAGCCACAAAGCTTCTGGGACAATGTCCTATGGACAGACTAGACAAAACTGGAATGTTTTGGCAAGGCACATCAGCTTTATGTTCACAGACGCAAAAATGAAGCATACCAAGAAAAGAACACTGTCCCTACTGTGAAACATGGAGGAGGCTCTGTTATGTTCTGGGGCTGCTTTGCTGCATCTGGCACAGGGTGTCTTGAATCTGTGCAGGGTACAATGAAATCTCAAGACTATCAAGGTATTCTAGAGAGAAATGTGCAGACCAGTGTCAGAAAGCTTGGTCTCAGTCGCAGGTCATGGGTCTAGCAACAGGATAATGACCCAAAACACACAGCTAAAAACACCCAAGAATGGCTAAGAGCAAAACACTGGACTATTCTGAAGTGGCCTTCTATGAGCCCTGATCTAAATCCTACTGAACATCTGTGGAAGGAGCTGAAACATGCCGTCTGGAGAAGGCACCCTTCAAACCTGAGACAACTGGAGCAGTTTGCTCATGAGGAGTGGGCAAAAATACCTGCTGAGAGGTGCAGAAGTCTCACTGAAAGTTACAGAAATTGTTTGATTGCAGTGATTGCCTCAAAAGGTTGTGCAACAAAATATTAAGTTAAGGGTAACATCATTTTTGTCCAGGCCTGTTTCATGATTTTTTTTTTTTTTAATAATTCTGTTGAACCACAATTCAAAAGCAATGTCTGATTTTCATTGGTTAATTTTCACTGAATTTTTATTTATTATCACTTTTGTCAGATTCAAGTTATTTCTGTGACCACTGTGGTTTTTTCTTTCATAAACAGAGGGGTGCCAACAATTTTGTCCATGTGTGTAATTACACTGTGATGTATGAGTGTACCTTCAAGACATAGAGAGGTCGATTCTCACTGGAGGAGCCAATAAGAATGGTTTTTATAATGGCGGGGTGATCCTGGGCGGTCCTGTTAATCCAGTCATAGATCTATAATGCATAAAAAGTGATCAACATTAACAAAGTAATGTAGCCTCCTCTCAGTTGTTTTAGTTCTATGGCAATAACCTTCATAAATGTGAAACATAAATACAGAAAAGGAGCCAAATATTGTTGTAAAGTTTGTCAAAGACACCAGCTAATGTAGAAAAGAAATGTGCTTGCCAACTGAAATCAGCATCAAACATTTGTGACTAGTTTGTTAATGAGTAATTTAGGCTCACCACATTGTCATGCTTTTCTAGCTAAAACCTTGGCTTCTCTATTGATCTGTGTGGTGTAGACAACACTCAGCGTTATTACTTATTTAGGTTAAACAGTTATCATTTATGTATATTTCAGCCAGTACTTATAAAATGCTGTATTTGTGCATATTTGGAGCTAATTACTGCTGGAGAAGCTGTAATAGACCTCACATAGTCCTGGTTATCAGAAAAAATGGTGCTAACAGTTAGTGTTTAAAGCTGTATAACATTTAAACTTACATTAAGTTTTAGCCTGTTAAGGCAGTGGTTCTCAGCTGGTGTGTCAGGACCCAAAAACGGGTCACAAAGTCATTTTTAAATGCAGTTTCAGGCAATTTTGTGGCTTTTTGGTCATTTCTTTTTCCCTTTTTTGCTTTTGTTTGGACTGTGTTAATGCTAACAACAGAATTTTTGGAGGGTAGATATATCTTTGATGGCTATGCAGCTAAAGCTAAAGCTCATGTTGCTATAGCTAACTAACTACATTTACGTGTGAATGTACAGGTCACAACTTGTCGAGAGAGCGTTTTGGAGTTGTTGGATTGTGTATTTGACGAGTTTGATGAGGGAAAGCCGGAATGCCGTCTTCTTACATTGAGTTGGCACAGCAGGTCTGAACTCGGCAGAGCCGATCTGAAAATAGCTTGCACCGACAACTGAGGGTAACGAACCTATTACTAAGACTATAGGGATTATGGCAATGGGTGAATTTGCCAAAATGTTGAAGTATCCCTCTAAACTTAATAAATATTTTATATGAATGTTTAGATCTGGTCTTGATTGAGAAACAATTACCAAAAAGTGACAAACAGAAAATCATGTATACATTTATTTTTGCTATTTATGTGTGGTGTCCATTAGTGGCCACCAACACCCTCAGTGTAACCATTTCCTTTGCACTAACTAAGGCAGGGGGTGCCAAATTCAAGGCCTGGGGGCCAAATCCGGCCTGTGGAACAGTAAAACCCAGCCCGCAAGACCATTAAAATTTCTACTATAACTGGCCCACAAGTACGAGGTCTGAAAATTTCTTCAGTATGAAAATGTAAACCTCAATGATTTAAAATATCCTTAAGTCATAAAAAATTGAAAAGTAAAGATAAGAAAGAGTTATTTCTATATATTATATATAATATATATTGCTATAAATGTTACTATTAATGTTGTATTTTGACCTTTTAGATTCACAATTTTCAATTCAAGTCATATTTTCCCCTTTTAAAGTCATGATTTTAAATGTATCCTAAATTTTGACCTTTAAAACTAATGATTTCCAATTTTATCTTATATTTTGACCTCTAAAACTCATGGTTTTGACTTTTTATCTCATATTTTGAAGTTTAAAATGTATGATTGTTATTTTTTTTTTATATATTTTGATGGATAAAACTCTGATTTTATCTCATATTGTGACTCTTCAGACTCATGATTTTGAATTTCTTAATGTTTCTTAATAATTTGGACCTTTAAAACTTTTTATTTTGAATTGTAGCTCCTTTTTTTAATGATGAAACTCATGATTTCCAGTTTTATCTCATAACCTTTAAAACTTTATTACTTGATCTGTCTAATATTTGGACCTTTAAAACTCATGATTTTTAATTTTTTAATCTCATATTTTGGAGTTTAAACGTTTTATTTTGATTTCTATCTCATATTTAGACCTTTTAAAACAATGATTTTGAATTTATTACATGTAATTGCCTTTTAAAAACTTTGACTTTTCATTTCATGTTCTGACCTTGTGATCTTATAAATTTGACTTTTAATTTCAGATTTTGAGCCTTCAAACTGATAATTTAGACTTTTTTAATCTCAAAATCATCATATGATCAGTGTTTAGGTTTTTTTCATAATTTATTACTGATGATATGACGATGACTGTTTCTGGTTAAATGTTGACCCAGTTCGGCCTCAGGGTAGACCTAAATCCAGAATCTGGCCCCTGCTGTGATTGAGTTTTACACCCCTGATCTAGGGGTTAAATAACGTGTCATACTGCCTGAGGTCTACACAGCACAGGTTTTCATGAAATTAATCTGACTGGTTGAAAAATATCAGAAATGTGGGTCATCATTTTTATAATAATGTAAGAAGGATCCAGTACAATACTTTCTTGTCTCCATGCCGACAATATCCAGGGCCAGAAGCGTTACGCTGTCCGTTTGTATGTATCTTGGCCATTCTTGTGAATATGTGAAGAATGCTTTGAAGGATTTTCATTAAAATTGGCAGTTTTGCTCACCCCGTCTCAAGGATGGCCTGAATACATTTTAGAGTTCGGTCGAAGGTCAAAGCCACTGGGCCTTATGGTATTCCTCTGCTTGTGACGTGATACAACAATTCATTGAGATGTTTTTGTCATATTTGGCACAAGCCTAAACTTGGACTTGAGGATAAACTAATAAAATTCTAGAGGTCAAAGGTCATTCTATAAGCTATCAGTTAGACAGCCATACACATAACTAGGTCTGGAATCCAAAGTCAATAACAAAAAAAAAAAAAAAAAAGATTTTTACAAAAAACACATCCACAACACCCCCCAGTCCTATTTCTTCACTGACGACTGTCCAGCAGTCGTGTCCTTTGTCCTTTGTGGAGACATCACCACTAGATGGTAGCACTAGTATTAACCTTTTAATTATTGGTTAATAATAAAGATTAAAAGCATACCTCCTCCAGCTTGTGATATCTCTCATAGAAATTTGAGCTTCGTTGTACGTCTGTGGAGTCGTCCATCTGCATTTCAATCAGCGCCCTGGTGTTTGCCACTAACACCCTGGAATACATAGATGTAGAAAATCACCTAGCATGATTACCATGAAATATGATTTATCACTTTTTGATTATTGCATATATACAGAAGTAACATACTCGTGTGTTATGTTATGTCTCTGCAGCAGATCCTTCACAGCTTCTAAGTTTGTGGCAGGAACAAACAGGCGGACTTCACTTTCTTCTCTAATGTAGTGACGTGACTCAGGCTTCCACAAGGCCGACTGAGAGAGAAAGAAGTTGTAGCAAATGAACAGAAGGTGACCAAAACATGATGATAGAACATTATCAAGGTTTAATTTAAGTCCTACCTCATCCTCAGAGGACACATTCTTCAAGACTTCCACTTGTTCTTGAGTTTTTGGGGTGATTGCCAGAACTTGATCACTGTAAAAATAAGAATAAACCAGAAAAATGCATGAACAAAACACTCATACAAGCAGCATTCATAGTAACCACATAGGCAGGGTGTTTAAGACAGCGACAGGGCTGTTCTCTTTGGGATGAAAACATTTTTCAAAAAGGCCTACATTTACATTAAATGATTCTAAATCAACTTACTGTACTTCAACACAGTTTCCTGTCTTCAGGAATGTGCCCAAATTCATGAGCCCAAACAAAATCCAAAGAGTCGTCATGATGTCAGGATCCTAGCTGGAAATGACAGAGAGACAGGAGAAGAGAGGGTTTTTGATTAAAACTGTGTTTATTTAGACGTTAAACATTAATACTTTTTAAATACGTGGGCAGAGATCTGGAATCATGACTGGAAGATGGAAACTTACAGCATGAACTCCTGCTCATAGAACTAGAAATAATACCAACAAAAGACTGTGCATATCTATATCTTAATGTTAAGACTTTGCAAGTTTAGGTAATTGCATTTCATGTTTAATCCCTGTACAATGAGAGGAAAGCTGAGCAGAGTCTAATTCCTTGTTGGTTAAGCACACTTGGCCAGTAAAGGTGATTCGGATTTCAAGCTTCTGGCCCCAAGACTACACTTCACTATGCCCTCTGACCTCTCTAGTCTCAGGAATACACCTCACTATGCCCTCTGACTTCTCTAGTCTAAGGAATACACCTCACTATGCCCTCTGACTTCTCTAGTCTAAGGAATACACCTCACTATGCCCTCTGACTTCTCTAGTTCCAGGGATACATCTCACTATGCCCTCTGACCTCTCTAGTCTCAGGAATACACCTCACTATGCCCTCTGACTTCTCTAGTCTCAGAAATACACCTCACTATGCCCTCTGACTTCTCTAGTCTCAGGAATACACCTCACTATGCCCTCTGACTTCTCTAGTCTAAGGAATACACCTCACTATGCCCTCTGACTTCTCTGGTTCCAGGGATACACCTCACTATGCCCTCTGACCTCTCTAGTCTCAGGAATACACCTCACTATGCCCTCTGACTTCTCTAGTCTCAGGAATACACCTCACTATGCCCTCTGACCTCTCTAGTCTCAGGAATACACCTCACTATGCCCTCTGACTTCTCTAGTCTCAGGAATACACCTCACTATGCCCGCTAACTTCTCTACTCTAAGGAATACATTACAGTCATGTCATATGCACATGTGCACTAATAGATTAGACTAACTTTAACATAAATTACTGTGGTAAAATGCCTCATCTCATCTGCATATTTGCACCATTTAACCTGTTATAGTATTACTTACTAATTTAATGTATTTACAGTACTCAGACGTTGAAGTAATGAATATTTTTACTGTAACTCAGATACTGTAAGAAGGTTTCCTCAACTCATATTCCCATTTTGCACTAATCAACTGTTAAATGATCTTATCTCATGTAAAGCTGCACACACCCTTTCATATGTTATACTTCTGATCATGTCTAGTCAGCATTTTTGCACCCTTTATACATCTTGCAACCATACTATCCATACTGTATATACTAAAAAAACAATAATAAAGTTGTAACACGACTTTGCTTTCCCTGTACAGGGGGCTGGCTAGCTAGAGCTTAGCGTAAAGGTTTGGAATCAGTGGTGTGGAGCAGCGTTTCCTAGAAAGTTACCCTGTCCTCCAGAGCTACAAATAAACTACATTAAACACACATACCATTATCGGTAAAAGAGGATAGTCCACCGAGCAGGAGACCTAGAGCAGGTGAGGCTAAGCTAGGCTAAGTTTTGGTAAAAGAGGAAAGGGGAGCTAAGAGAAAAGCAGATTAACGGCTAGAGTGCTTGTAGTTAACTCTATGCACACGTAAATGCTGGTGGTGTAAAGATGATCCGATATGGATCGGTTAACCAATCTTGTCGCCAGTGGTCCGAGTGTAATGGTCCACGTTTTTAAATTTACAGATCGGTTCATTAGGCTCTGCTGCTTGTTTTCATAGCCTGTTCTGCCATGCTCTGGTTCAGCATCTGTAATCTCGCATGACCCACGGTGACCTTTTACCTTTAAACAAGAGTTCCATTCGCTGGAGGCGCTCGCTGGATGTCTTTGACCGGTTGTTGCCTAAACGTCTTTCAGTTACAGTTCTGCACCTCAGGAAAAAGTCATGTGGACTTTATATGAAGGAAGGATAACTTTAAAAATGTCTGCCTGTCTGTACGCTTTGGAGAAATTCAGTTAAGAACTTAGTCGCATAAAAAAGACACAGTTCTTGGTTAGTAAAATTATCGTTGATTTTAATGATCATATTCCTTGTTGCTATAATAAGGATATTTTTAATTTCTGTCTAAAAAAAGTGGTTACTATAGGTTAATTATTTTCATCATAACATTAATCCCACTTTATTAGCGATCTGTTTTATTTGAGTCTTCTCCTCAGAATAAAACTAAACTAAAGCAGCTGATCTTGCCCCCCTTACACCCCCTCACACACACCCTTGCACCCCTCCCTCACACACAGCAGCTCATCTGTTTTGCTTCGTTCTCTTCCTCTCTGTTTCTGCTTCAGTGTTATCATCTTTTGTTAAATCACCTTAAGATATACGTTGTCTGTATCTGTTTTCACCTGCGATCTGGTTTTTAAAACAGCTGATCTGCGCCAGGAAGTTTGACAACGCCAATTAATTTCTGATCAGAACCAGTGTGGGAACTACACGGAGTTTTATCATAAATTCACAAACTAAACAATGGTAGAAGTTAACGTTTGACAACAGAGGTTGCAGAATAGCAGGTGAATTTACAGGACACGATGAAAGTTTCTGTTAACCTATTATCAGGACAGAAAGAGTGAGAGCGAGCGGACACTGCACGCACTTTATTGATCACGGATGGCACCAATCTCCAAAAATAATTAACGAATGTGTGACAGCCAGGTGAAGTTTATGTTTGGTCAGTGTTGTACATACATTACCTGGATCATATGCTGCATTACGTTCAGGTGCGTGACTCCAAAAGGAGGACAAATAAGCGTCTGGCTTAAGGCTGCACCAGACGCAGGACAGGGCATTGAAAGTCTGGACTATCCGGCCTAAAGCCGGATGGCCACCCTAGTTGTAACTCGTAGGCTTGTCCACAACGGCACGAGTTGTAGCATAACATTTACTTTTACTATTGTAAAAGTAAATGTTATGCTACAAAAGGCAAATACTCCATAAAATAACATTAAACTAAGGTAATGGAGTGGTTTTTTTCTTAATTTTTAGATCTCTATTAGCACAGAAATTTACATTTGTAGCTGGATTTCTTCCCCGCATCTGTCTTTGAGTGATCACCCTCAATACCAAGGGAGGTCCAGGAACATCTCAAAATTGAGGGAGATAAAGCCCTCAAACTCACCCCTCAACTCAAGTCTCGGGAGAATTGGGACAGCCCTCGCACTTTGCGGAAACACACGTTTTGAGACTGAAGGTTTAGATTGAGGAATAAGGGGAGAATTGAGATTCAGCCAAAGTAACAGACAGTGCATTTATCAAAGAAATTGTAATATCAATCTGTTCACTTAACTCTCTACCCACTGAGTCTAAAAATGGCAATTTGGACATATTTGTTATTCTGGCTGTAAAATAGTCAGGAAGTGCACTAAGTCTGAGAGCTTTGTTCCCTTTTCCCAGGAATACTTGAACTTGATTTTTCAACATCTGGTTAATGATTATTGCACATTATATGGAATTGTTGGCAGTTTAAAAGAAGAAAAACACAAAAACGGATTCGTTTTTCATGGCTTTTATGAAAAGAAATTTTGTAATTGCTCATGAAGTTTTGTTTTGACATTTGAAATGTGAACCTATACATGTTTAGAACAATCAGCAGTCATTTTTTGAGTCTAGGACTCTGGGTGTGCAAAACACAGTGCAAAAGATAACTATACAAATAGGCAAAAATTAGTGCAAATAAAGGTGGAAAAATGCATTCTCAACATTCTCAAATAACATTGTTATTGCACATGACAGACACGCACAAATGCCACTAACGCTATTTTTTTTAAAACAAAACACCACTCTCGCTCGCTCTCCTTTTACTCTCTACCTTAACTCTCCTTTCTCACTCGTCTTCTGCCAAAGCTGCCGTTTTTGCAGTGCTGTTCGACATTACCATAATAT
The DNA here is from genome assembly GCF_018320785.1 of Cheilinus undulatus. Classification (NCBI taxonomy): domain Eukaryota; kingdom Metazoa; phylum Chordata; class Actinopteri; order Labriformes; family Labridae; genus Cheilinus; species Cheilinus undulatus. The sequence goes on from NC_054888.1 coordinate 3,276,563, forward strand.
ATATACCACACATCATATATTGCTGGAAAGCACAGATTCTCAGGTCTCTGTCAACAATGGAATTTTGATACTTCTGGTGTTTCGCTATGAATACCCACATCATATGGTTGCGAGTACTGTAATGCAGGCCCACAAGTCTCAGCTTTCCAGCACTGTTGGAATTGTTCTTATTGGACAAAATTTGACAGAGTTACCGTAATAATACTCCGGACATATAAAACACAGCGCTGGCACGGTTAAGGTGGTGCTTAACCCAATACCTACTGAGGTAAAGGGTTAAGCACCACCTTAACAGTTCCCTCCCTGAATGAAGGAAAACTGTAGAATACAACCACAACACTCACACCCCTGTCATGTATAACAACGACACAGATAAAAGAGCTGCTGGGAGCCACACACTGATGTAACTCCTGGTTATGGCTTAGTAATAGCAATGGCCAAGTAATATTTACTGACCTCATTTACACATTTAACATCATTTATTTTAAAGTGATACAGGGGGGAAATTGTTCCTCTTTAATCTCTTGAAATTTAAACATGGCAGTGCACTTCAGTTAGCTCTCAAGACCGTGCTGTTACCAACCTCATCGTTAGCTGTCTAATGCAATAAGACCAATTTGCATGGAAAAGGGTGTGCCACCCCCCTATAATAGCTGCATAATGCATGCTGGTGCATTTTTATGGTGATAGGCCAACAACATAATAAGGGGAGCATTAAAGGGGTTTTTGTGGAGCTTTTTGTTACATAGAGACAGACACTATTTCAAACATGTTTACGGAGCCCCAACTACAACCGACAACAGCGAATAAATGTCAACCTGTGACACGTCTCCTGTGTTATCTTGTTTGGTATGAGCACGGAAAAGTGCTTTAATGACAGTTTACTTTAATCAGAGATCATAGTAACCTGACACGCCAAATGGATGTGTTTCACACATCCATCTGGGAAAGCTTCAGTTGGAAACGGCAGAGGCTTTGAAAAAACTCGGAGATTGGGTGAACGTTCTGTTTGTCACATCTCTACAGGCCAATCAGAGCAACAAAGCATGTGACGTAGCCGCTCGAGCTGTGCATGCGCAGCTACTGAGGATTAACGCAAGACATGGTGACTATAGACATGTAAGTACTCGACTTTTGTCGTTTTGTCGCTTTTATCTTTTAACAAAGAAATGTCGTCAAGTTCTGATAAAACTGGCGCTTTAGCAGCATCCATGCTAATCTCTTTCTCCATAACTGCACCAGCTCTTGCTGCTGCTTGTTTACATCATGACTCTGCTGCGCCTGAAGTACTGCCCCTCGTCGCTGATTGTTCCTGTCACTTTCTAACTGGGCCCAAACAGTTCAGATGGGAGCTTTGCAAGATGGATTCGCCAGTGAGAAACAAGGAGATGGGCGTATCCATCTGCTTTGCAAGGTTAAGATCATAGAGCAGGAACATCACATCCAGGCATGCCAAATACATTTCCTGTGGGTGTTTCTACAAAGTCCACTTGTTTTCCATCTCTGTCACCATCTCTCTCAATCACTAAGAAAAACCAGACAAATGGTCCCACTGTATTTTTCCATCTTTTGTGTGTTTTAGAGCAAAGGCCTTCACTTATTGGCATTATGGTGGAGTGAGCCTGTGTGTTATACAGGGGAAGTAAAAAGTATTAATTGACTTGTATGTTCTCATAAAATGTAAAAGTTGTATTTGTTGCAAAAAAAAGAAAGCAAAGACAAAGAAATGCAGCTAATTCAAATGTCATTTTATTTGGCATCTTAATTTCCCATTTTTTATTATTTCTCATCTGCATTCATTTTTGAAAGAATAAAGTAAAGAAATCCAAACATGTAAAACATTCTTTAGATTGTGCAATAGAATGCAATGAAGACTCTAGGTCAATTTCCTCACCTTGTTCTTCTTTCTTCTGTTTTATTTCAGCATTTAAACTGATGCTTCACACTCATCTAGAAAATTATTCCAATGAAAACTCAACAAAAAAACAAATATGACCTAGTTTAATCTATTCTTTGAGAGATAATACAATTACAGTACAGAACATCATACGATAATTAATCAGGAATTAATTGTCAGGCAGATGTAGCTGCTTAGAGACTTGCAGGATGACTTCTCAGAGCTTGTGTTTTCTCCACAACCTTCAGAGCGACGGTCGTCACAGCAGTCAGCGCTTCATTGCACGCACTAGATATGCGAGATGAAGGCAGGAGGAAGCCTAAACGCCCGCGGTCCTGCAACTCGAAGGTGAAAGCGTATTTGATGCCAAGGTCATACGCCCAGTCGTCTGAACCACCAGGAGCCAGATCTAAGGAAGGAATAATGACAATCTCCTAAAGGACTGAGTCAAGTCTGGATAATTCTGCATTAAAACCTGGAAACTGTGCTTACATATAGTTGTTGCTCCTGGACCGTATTTATAGTCATTCCCATAAAGTTCCTTAATTTTCTGGGCTGCTTCTTGGGCCATCTCAAGCTGAAGAAAATGCATTAACACTAACAGTTTAAAGCCATCCAGCAGAAAAGCTTCCACACACTACAGCTTTAATTTAGAATATTAAATCACTCTTTGATTGATTGATTACTCACCAGGTCATTGTGGTTTTCTGCCTGTTCCTTCTTGTACGAGTACGGGAAGAGCAGCATCTGAGAGAAGGAGTGGATGCTGATGTAGAGCTGGACCGTGTCTTTGTGGCTTCGCAGGAAGTCGGCCACGGCCTTAGACTCTGGCTCTGACTCAGGAGAGGCACCACAGTAGGTGTTGTCTTGGGGGTCATGAGAGGCTCCTTCCGCTGTAGAAAACAACACCACTTTACCATAAAGAGGCTACTGAGAATATTATGCATGATCTGTAACAAAAATATCACAACAGTCACACATTAACATCTTGTAATACTTCAATAAGTCAGGGGTTTCCTGGTTCGCTTCATGGTCAAGGCCTTTCTGTGTGGAGTTTGCATGTTCTCCCTGTGCATGTGTGGGTACTCCGGCTTCCTGCCACCACCAAAAACATGCTCATCTTACTACTGTAATTGAAGAGCTGTCCGTCTGTGTCTCGATGTGCAAACCTCCCTGTTGCTCCAATTGTCATTCATACCCCTCAGAGGACTTCTTGGGTATACTGGCTCAGAACTGAAACCATGACAAGATCATAAATACATTATGTTGCCAAAAGTATTTGCTCATCTGCCTTGGCTCACATATGAACTTAAGTGATATCCCATTCTTAATCCATAGCGTTTAATATGACATTGGTTCGCCCTTTGCAGCTATAAACGCTTCAACTCTTCTGGGAAGGCTTTCCACAAGGTTTAGGAGTGTGTTTATGGGAATTTTTGACTATTCTCCCAAAAGCACATCTGTGAGGTCACACACTGGTGTTGGACCAGAAGGCCTGGCTCTCAGTCTCTGCTCTAATTCATCCCAAAGGTGTTCTATCAGGTTGAGGTCAGGACTCTGTGCAGGCCAGTCAAGTTCATCCACACCAAACTTTCTCATCCATGTCTTTATGGACCTTGCTTTGTGCACTGTTGCACAGTCATGTTGGAACAGAAAGGGGCCATCCCCACACTGTTTCCACAAAGTTGGGAGCATGGAATTGTCCAGAATCTCTTGGTATGTTGAAGCATTCAGAGTTCCTTTGACTGGAACTAAGGGGCAAAGCCCATCTCCTGAAAAACAAGCCCACACCATAATCCCCCCCTCCACCAAACTTTACACTTGGCACAATGCAGTCAGACGAGTAGCGTTCTCATCCATAAGATTGCCAGATGGAGAAGCACAATTGGTCACTCCAGAGAACACGTCTCCACTGCTCTAGAGTCCAGTGGTGGCATGCTGTACACCACTGCATCCCACACACATGGCTGCTCGGCCATGGAAACCCATTCCATGAAGCTCTCTACCACTGTTATTGAGCTAATCTGAAGGCCACATGAAGTTTGGAGGTCAGTAGCGATTGAGTCTGCAGAAGGTTAGCCACCTCTGCGCACTATGCGCCTCAGCATCCACTGACCCCGCTCCATCATTTTACGTGGCCTACCACTTGGTGGCTGAGTTGCTGTGGTTCCCAATCACTTCCACTTTGTTCTAATACCACTGACAGTTGACTGTCGGATATTTAGGAGCCAGGAAATTTCACCACTGGACTTGTTGCACAGGTGGCATCCTATCACAGTACCCTGCTGGAATTCAGTGAGCTCCTGAGAGCGAGCCATTCTTTCACAAATGTTTGTAGAAACAGTCTGCATGCCTAGGTGCTTGATTTTATACACCTGTGGCCATGGAAGTGATTGGAACACCTGATTTCCATTATTTGGATAGGTGAGTGAATACTTTTGGCAACATAGTGTATGTCTAGATATTCTATAAAATCCCAAATTAAAGTGCTGTTCTGGCTTCAGTTTTCTCCCCCTCACATTCCCATCCACCAGTACGGCTGACGTACAGTGAGTGTATTGCGTCACTTACTGTTAGGTTAATTGGTGACTCTGAATTGGCTGTAGGAGTGAGTTATCTGTCTCCACATGTCAGCCCTGTGACGACCAGGTGACCAGTCCAGGGTGTACCTCGCCTCTCGCCTGATGACGGCTGGGATAGCCCCCCCCCCCCAAAAGGATAAGCAGTATTAAAAATTGATGGATGGATGGACTTACTGCACCAGTTGGCATCAAAGTTCCTGTTCAGGTCGACACCCATGCAGCGGCTGCCATTGCGGGCAGAGCAATTCTTCCTCCACCACCTGTTCTGAGACAACAATCAGGCACATCATTAATCAGCTGACATTTCTGCTTTAGGACTGCTCAGGCTCTGCTTCACTTACTCTTACTGTGGTCCATGTGTACTTGTAACCATCAGGGTTCATCACAGGAAGGATGTAGACGTCCATGTTGTCCAGGATATCAGTGATGTCTTGGCTGACATTGTATGATGACAAAGACTGGGAGAAACAGGGAAGGTTTATTTAGAGCTGGATCACTGTGAAATGTCCTGAAATGTTTCTACAGGACATTTACTCACATGCTGTACAAACCACAAGCAGAAAGCAGGAGAGATCCACTCTCTGGCGTGGATCCCACAGTCAATCCACATGGCTTTTTTATCCTCTCTGTTATTCATAGACAACTGAGGAAGAAGAATTATGAATGAATGCTGACTTTAAAGAAACAAAAAACAGATAAAAAAGCTCAACAAATATTGACCTATACTGTGATGTATGAGTGTACCTTTAAGACATAGAGAGGTTGATTTTCACTGGAGGAGCCAATAAGAATGGTTTTTATAATGGCGGGATGATCCTGGGCGGTCCTGTTAATCCAGTCATAGATCTATAATGTAAAAAGTGATCGATATTAACAAAGTAATGTAGCCTCCTCTCAGTTGTTTTAGTTCTAGATACCAGCTTATGTAGAAAAGAAATGTGCTTGCATTCATTTACTGCTTTTATCATTTAAACTTGTGTGTTTCCACTTGGACTGGTAGTGTATCAAGAGCAGCCTCTGCTGGAGTCCATGCAGACTTGCATGTTGACCTCTGTGTCATCTAGTCAGTCTGCAATATGCTGAGCCCATTCTAAGGTGACTTGTCATAAACTCTGCAAAAAATACTTTAGGATCCATTTTTTGTAAGAAGCTCTGAAATCAGCATCAAACATTAGTGACTAGTTTGTTAATGAGTAATTTAGGCTCACCACATTGTCATAATTTTCTAGCTAAAACCTTGGCTTCTCTATTTATCTGTGTGGTATAGCCAACACTCAGATTTATTACTTTTTTTTTTTTATGATTTATTTTTGGCCTTTTTGCCTTTATTTGATAGGACAGTGGATAGAGTCGGAAACAGGGGAGAGAGCGGGGAGAGACATGCAGGAAATAGTGCCACGGGCCAGATTCGAACCCAGGTCGCCTGCGTATATGGCATGCGCCTTAACCACTTGACTACCGGCGCGCTAGATTTATTACTTTTTTATGTTATACATTTATCATTTGTGTATATTTTAGCCAGTGCCTATAAAAGCTGTATTTGTGCATATTTGGAGCTAACTGCCGTTGGAGTAGCTGAGATAGACCTCACATAATCCTTGTTATCAGAATAAATGACATGTTGGTGCTTCAAAGTCAATAACAAAAAAAAAAAAAAAAAATGCACCTAATAATATTTATACAAATTACACAACCACAACCCCCCCAGTCCTATTTCTTCACTGTCGACTGTACTTTGACTGTCCAGCAGTCGTGTCCTTTGTGGAGACATCACCACTAGATGGTAGCACTAGTATTAACCTTTTAATTATTGGTTAATAATAAAGATTAAAAGCATACCTCCTCCAGATTGTGATATCTCTCGTAGAAATTCGAGCTTCGTTGTACGTCTGTGGAGTCGTCCATCTGCATTTCAATCAGCGGCCTGGTGTTGGCCACTAACACCCTGATATACATAGATGTGAAAGATCACCTAGCACGATTACCATGAAATATGATTTATCACTTTTTGATTATTGCATATGCACAGAAGTAACATACTCGTGTGTTATGTTATGTCTCTGCAGCAGATCCTTCACAGCTTCTGACTTTGTTGCAGGAACAAACAGGCGGACTTCACTTTCTTCTCTGATGTAGTGAGGTGAAACGGGCTGCCATAAGGCCGACTGAGAGAGGAAAAAGTTTCAGAAAATGAACAGAAGGTGTCCAAAACACGATGATAGAACATTATCGAGGTTTGATTTAAGTCCTACCTCATCCTCAGAGGATACATTCTTCAAGACCTCCACTTGTTCTTGAGTTTTTGGGGTGATTGCCAGAACTTGATCACTGTAAAAATAAGAATAAACCGGAAAAATGCATGAACAAAATACTAATACAAGCAGCATTCATAGCAAACACATAGGAAGTGTGTTCAAGGCAGTGACAGGGCTGTTCTCTTTGGGATGAAAACATTTTAAGAAGGCCTACATTTAAATGACATGATACTAAATCAACTTACTGTACTTCAACACAGTTTCCTGTCTCCAGGAATGTGCCCAAATTCATGAGCACAAACAAAATCCAAAGAGTCTTCATGATGTCAGGATCGTAGCTGGAAATGACAGAAAGACAGGAGGAGAGAGGGTTTTTGATCAAAACTGTGTTTATTTAGACGTTAAACATTAATACTTTTTAAATACGTGGGCAGAGATCTGGAATCATGACTGAAAGATGGAAACTTACAGCATGAACTCCTGCTCATAGAACTAGAAATGATACCAATAAAAGACTGTGCATATACACTGCATGGCCAAAAAAAAGTCACCACCAAAAGGGATCTCACACTCTAATATTTTGTTGGACCGCCTTTAGCTTTGATTACAGCACGCATTCGCTGTGGCATTGTTTTGATAAGCTTCTGCAGTGTCACAAGATTTATTTCCATCCAGTGTTGCATTAATTTTAATATTGTTGATGGGAGAGTCTGACCACTGCGCAAAGCCTTCTCCAGCACATCCCAAAGATTCTCAATGGGGTTAAGGTCTGGACCCTGTGGTGGCCAATCCATGTGTGAAAATAATGTCTCATGCCCCCTAAACCACTCTTTCACAATTTGAGCCCGATGAATCCTGGCATTGTCATCTTGGAATATGCCCATGCCATTAGGGAAGAAAAAAATCCATTGTTTAAGAAATGAGAAGTTACTCATTGCATCAGCTGGGGTTAAATAACCTGTTGCCAGCTGAAAGATAATCGCCCATGCAGTAATTATCCAGTAGGAGGCTCGTACCTATTTGCTTAGTTAAATCCAGGTGGCGACTTTTTTTTGGCCTGGCAGTGTATATATCTTAATGTTAAGACTTTGCAAGTTTAGGTTATTGCATTTCATGTTTAATCCCTGTACAATGAGAAGAAAGCTGAGCAAAGTCTAATACCTTGTTGGTTAAGCACACTTGGCCAGTAATGGTGATTCTGAATTTAAGCACCTGGCTCCAAGACTACACCTCACTATGCCCTCTGACCTCTCTAGTCTCAGGAATACACCTCACTATGCCCTCTGACCTCTCTAGTCTCAGGAATACACCTCACTATGCCCTCTGACTTCTCTATACCACTTTCCACATTATTAAGCAAATAAAATTTTTCTCTTATTTTCCTAAATATTAATGCAAATGACAGAATATTTTTCAAGTCATCACCCTTAAGAGCATAATTAAAATGTTTTTGTACAAACTTCATCATGATAACCCTTATTTTTTAAGAATAAAAACCTCAAATTGCACTGTTCCACATTATTAAGCAAAACAGAGTTTTAAAAGATTTTATAGGTTGTAAAGAACTTGTGAGTTTTTGGAGAGTTTCTCTTGAATTTCTTTGCAGGATGTCAGAATATCCTCCCAGAGCTGCTGTTTTGATGTGAACTGCCTCCCACCCTCATAGATCTTTAGCTTGAGGATGCTCCAAAGGTTCTCAGTAGGGTTGAGGTCAGGGGAGGATGGGGGCCACACCATGAGTTTCTCTCCTTTTATGCCCATAGCAGCCAATGACACAGAGGGATTCTTTGCAGCATAAGATGATGCATTGTCATGCATGAAGATCATTTTGCTACAGAAGGCATGGTTCTTTTTTTTGAACCATGGAAGAAAGTGGTCAGTCAGAAACTGGATCGGTAAAAATGTGGCATGAACCGTTTTTTTTTTTTTTTTGGAACGGTTTTAACATTAGAGATAGGTTCATGAGGCTCTGCTGCTTGTTCTCATAGCCCGTTCCAACATGCTCTGGCTCAGCGTCTGTAATCTCTTCTTGTTTTTGTTTTTTTTCCAGCTCTGTCACCATCTCTCTCAATCTAAGAAACAAACAGACTAATGTTCCTGCTGTATTTTTCCATCTTTTGTGTGTTTTAGAGCAAAGGCCTTCACCTGTTGGCGTTATGGTGGAGTGAGCCTATGTGTTTTACAGGGGAAATAAAAAGTGTTAATTGACTTGTGCGTTCTCATAAAATGTAGCATGTGTATTTGTTGCAAAAAAAAAAAAAAAAAAAAAAAAAAAAAAAAAAAAAAAGACAAAGAAATGCAGCTAATTCAAATGTCATTTTATTTGGCATGTTAATTTCCTATTTTCTATTATTTCATCTGCATCCATTTTTGAAAGAGTAAAGTGAAGGAATCCAAAAATGTAAAACATTGTTTAGATGGTGCAATAAAACGCGATGGACATTCTAAGTCACTTTCCTCACCTTGTTCTTCTTTCTTGTTTTATTTCAGCATTTAAACTGATGCTTCACACTCATCTAGAAAATTATTCTAATGAAAGCTCCACATAGACCAAGTATGACCTAGATTAACAACCAGAATCTATTCTTTGAGAGATAATACAGTTACAGTACAGAACATCATACGATAATTAATCAGAAATTAATTGTCAGGCAGACGTAGCTGCTTAGAGACTTGTAGGAGGACTTGTTGGAGCTTGTGTTTTCTCCACAACCTTCAGAGCGACGGTCATCACAGCAGTCAGAGCTTCATTGCACGCACTGGATATGTTAGATGGAGGCAGGAGGAAGCCGTAATGCCCGCGGTCCTGCAGCTCAAAGGTGAAAGCGTATTTGATGCCAAGGTCATATGCCCAGTCATCTGAACCACCAGGAGCCAAATCTGAGGAAGAAATAATGACAATCACCTGAAGGACTAAGTCAAGTCTGGATAATTCTGCATGTAAACTTGAAAAATGTGCTTACCTAAAGTCATCGCTCCTTGACCGTAGTCGTAGTCATTCCCATAAAGTTCCTTAATTTTCTGGGCTGCTTCTTGGGCCATCTCAAGCTGAAGAAAATGCATTAATACTAACAGTTTAAAGCCATCCAGCAGAAAACTACACACACTACAGCTTTAACTTGAAATAGAAAAACACTCTTTGAATGATTGATTGATTACCCACCAGGTCATTGTGGTTCTCTGCCTTCTCCTCCTTGTACGAGTACGGGAAGAGCAGCATCTGAGAGTAGGAGTGGATGCTGATGTAGAGCTGGACCGTGTCTTTGTGGCTCCGCAGGAAGTCGGCCACGGCCTTAGACTCTGGTTCCGACTCAGGGGAGGCACCGCAGTAGGTGTCGTTATAGGGGTCATGAGAGGCTCCTTCCGCTGTAGAAAACAACGTCACTTTACCATATAGAGGCTACTGAGGATATTGTGCATGATCAGTTTCAAAAATATCTCAACAGTCACACATTAACATCCTGTACTACTTTGATAAGTCAGGGGCTTCCTGGTTCGCTTCCTGGTCAAGGCCTTTCTGTGTGGAGTTTGCATATTCTCTTGCTTGTTTTTGGCTTCAGATTTCTCCCCCTCACGTTCCCCTCTACCAATGCAGCTGACATACAGTGAGCATATTGCGTCAACTATTGTTGGGTTTATTGGTGACTCTAAACTGTCCGTAGGAGTGAGTTATCTGTCTTTACATGTCAGCCCTGTGACTGACTGGCGACCAGTCCAGGGTGTACCCCACCTCTCGCCTGATGACAGCTGGGATAGCCCCGCCCAAACGGGATAAACGGTATTGAAAATGGATGGATGGATGGACTTACTGCACCAGTTGGCATCAAAGTTCCTGTTCAGGTCGACACCCATGCAGCGGCTGCCATTGCGGGCAGAACAGTTCTTCCTCCACATCCTGTTCTTGAGACAACAATCAGACACATCATAAATCAGCTGACATTTCTGCTTTACAACTGCACAGGCACTTTCCAGCTCTGCTTCATTCACTTTCAGAGTGGTCCATGTGTAGTTGTAACCATCAGGGTTCATCACAGGAAGGATGTAGACGTCCATGTTGTCCAGGATATCAGTGATGTCTTGGCTGACATTGTATGATGACAAAGACTGGGGGGAACAGGGAAGGTTTATTTAGAGCTGGATCACTGTGAAATGTCCTGAAATGTTTCTACAGGACATTTACTCACATGCTTTACAAACCACAAGCAGAAAGCAGGAGAGATCCACTCTCTGGCGTGGATGCCACAGTCAATCCACATGGCTTTTTTATCCTCTCTGTTATTCATAGACAACTGAGGAAGAAGAATTATGAATTAATGCTGACTTTAAAGAAACATAAATAGACAAATGTTTAACAAGTGTATAATTATACTGTGATGTATGAGTGTACCTTTAAGACATAGAGAGGTCGATTCTCACTGGAGGAGCCAATAAGAATGGTTTTTATCATGGTGGGGTGATCCTGGGCAGTACTGTTAATCCAGTCATAGATCTATAATGTAAAAAGTGATCGATATTAACAAAGTAATGTAGCCTCCTCTCAGTTGTTTTAGTTCTATGGCAATAAACTACATAAATGCAAAACATAAATACAGAAATGGAGCCAAAGATTGTCATAACATTTGTCAAAGATACCAGCTTATGTAGAAAAGAAATGTGCTTGCCATTATTTGCATTCATTTACTACTTTTATCATTTAAACTTGTGTGTTTTTATGAGTTTCCACTTGGACTGGTCATGTATCAAGAGCAGCCTCTGCTGGAGTCCATGCAGACTTGCCTGTTGACCTCTGTGTCATCTAGTCAGTCTGCAATATGCTGAGCCCATTCTAAGGTGACTTGTCATAAACCCTGCAAAAATACTTAAGGATCCATTTTTTGTAAGAACCTCTGAAATCAGCATTAAAAATTAGTGACTAGTTTGTTAATGAGTTATTTAGGCTCACCACATTGTCATGATTTTCTAGCTAAAACCTTGGCTTCTCTGTTGATCTGTGTGGTATAGCCAACACTCAGATTTATTACTTTTTTTTTTTTTATGATTTATTTTTGGCCTTTTTGCCTTTATTTGATAGGACAGTGGATAGAGTAGGAAACAGGGGAGAGAGCGGGGAGAGACATGCAGGAAATAGTGCCACGGGCCAGATTCGAACCCAGGTCACCTGCGTATATGGCATGCGCCTTAACCACTCGACTACCGGTGCGCTAGATTTATTACTTTTTTACGTTATACATTTATCATTTGTGTACATTTTAGCCAGTGCTTATAAAAGCTGTATTTGTGCATATTTGGAGCTAATTAATGCTGGAGTAGCTGTGATAGACCTCACATAATCCTTGTTATCATAATAAATGGTGCTAACAGTTAGTGTTTAAAGCTGTATAACATTTAAACTTACATTAAGTTTTAGCCTCTTAAGGCAGTGGTTCTCAACTGGTGCGTCAGAACCTGAAAATGGGTGACAAAGTCATTTTTAAATGCAGTTTCAGGCAGTTTTGTGGCCTTTTGGTCATTTCTTTTTCTATTTTTTTTTTCTTTTTGACTGTGTTAATGCTAACAACAGAATTTTTGGAGGGTAGGTATATCTTTGATGGCTACACAGCTAAAGCTAAAGCTCATGTTGCTATAGCTAACTAATCTACATTGGCTTATGGAGTAACATTAATTACATAGGTAGCATCGCTATGTTAGCTTTAGCAAAAGCTAACAAAGTTAACACGAGCAACAGTTCATGTCACTATTTCTAAAATGGGTCCATACAAATTTTAATACTGGATTAGACCTCTGATCTTTCTCTGTTTAATTTATGAAATGTTGCTTGGTCTGTTATGTTTATAATGGGGTTATAGAGTGATGCAGTCATTGTGTAATTTTGTAGGGAAAAAGCAGAAGTTTTTTCAGTGGGTTTTTGATCATTGCTGAGGATAAGATCCGTGTCCATTAAAGTTTATTAAATGTACATGTTTTGATCATGAAGATACATTTACAACATATGCATCATATTTGGTTGATAGATATAAGTTAAAATCTAATGTTGGTTGGTTGAATTTCACAGAATCCCACATGTTCGTCATGCTTAGCTGTTCTAAAGCAACCACCTTTAATAAAACAGGAAAAAATATAAGATTGAAAAGTGGGGAACTTTACAGAAGTATATCAGAAAAAAAGTTAAAATCTCTTGAGTTTGTGTTCACCTCAGACCTTTATTCAGGCGTTTAACCGAAAACTCAGGCAAACATCCCGCAGACTTTCAGACGAGAATGTGCTAGAATGCTAACTCACTTGCGTAATTTTAGGACTCATTCCTGCACCACTCTAACCTTGCAAAGCAGATGGATACACCAGTTTTTGTGTTTCTCACTGGTGAATCCATCTTGCAAAGCTCCCGGTCCAAAGTTCCCGTCCATTGCAGGTTTTTTTACTGGTCTACACAGCACAGGTTTTCATGAAATTAATCTGACTGGTTGAAAAATATCAGAAATGTGGGTCACCATTTTTTATAATAATGTAAGAGGATCCAGTATGATACTTTCTTGTCTCCATGCCAACACTATCCAGGGCCAGAGATGTTACGTTGTCTGTTTGTACGATTCTTGGCCATTCTTGTGAATATGTAAAGAATGCTTTCAAGGATTTTCATCCAAATTTGCACTTTTGTTCACCCCGTCTCAAGGATGACCTGGATACATTTTTGAGTTCGGTCGAAGATCAAAGCCACTGGGTTTTATGGTATTCCTCTGCTTGTGACGTGATACAACAGTTCATTGAGATGGTGGTGAGATAGAGGTCAAAGGTCATTCTTCAACTTATCAGTTAGACAGCCATACACATGACTAGGTCTGGAATCCAAAGTCAATAACAAAAAAATACACCTAATAATATTTATACAAATTACACAACCACAACCCCCCCAGTCCTATTTCTTCACTGATGACTGTACTTTGACTGTCCAGCAGTTGTGTCCTTTGTGGAGACATCACCACTAGATGGTAGCACTAGTATTAGCCTTTTAATTATTGGTTATGGAGCAGAAACCTTAATAATAATGATTAAAAGCATACCTCCTCCAGATTGTGATATCTCTCGTAGAAATTTGAGCTTCTTTGTACGTCTGTGGAGTCGTCCGTCTGCATTTCAATCAGCGCCCTGGTGTTGGCCACTAACACCCTGGAATACATAGATGTGGAAAATCACCTAGCATGATTACCATGAAATATGATTTATCACTTTTTGATTATTGCATATGTACAGAAGTAACATACTCATGTGTTATGTTATGTCTCTGCAGCAGATCCTTCACAGCGTCTAACTTTGTGGCAGGAACAAACAGGCGAACATCACTTTGTTCTCCGATGTACTGAGGTGAAACGGGCTGCCATAAGGCTAACTGAGAGAGAAAGAAGCTTCAGAAAATGAACAGAAGGTGTCTTTAACACAATGACAGAACATTATCAAGGTTTAACTTACGTCCTACCTCATCCTCAGAGGACACATTCTTCAAGACTTCCACTTGTTCTTGAGTTTTTGGGATGATTGCCAGAACTTGATCGCTGTAAAATAAGAATAAACCAGAAAAATGCATGAACAAAACACTCATACAAGGAGCAGTCATAGCAAACATATAGGAAGGGTGTTTAAGACAGCAACAGGGCTGATAAAAAAGCATTTCAAGAAGGCCTACAACATTTAAATTACATGATATCAAATAAACTTACTGTACTTCGACACAGTTTCCTGTCTTCAGGAATGTGCCCAAATTCATGAGCACAAACAAAATCCAAACAGTCTTCATGATGTCAGGATTGTAGCTGGAATTGGCAGAGGTTTGTTGACGGGAGGAGAGAGGTTTGTTGATCAAAACTGTGTTTATTTAGATGTTAAACATTAATACCTGTTAAATACGTGGGCAGAGATCTGGAATCATGGCTGGAAGATGGAACCTTACAAAATGAACTGGGTGAAATGATACCTCCTCACTACTAGGTGGTGCCTAAGAATAACAACACTGTAACGACAGAAGAAAAGGCAACTTAAAAATGTTGATGTGTTGTTTTATGTCTGTTGGTGGAAGCGTGACAGCTTCCTCAGAGAGAGTTTGTTGACTTAACGTTAACTGATAGCTGTTTTGGATGTGACTAAAAGTTACTTTTGGTTTTGTGGACAGTGGATTTATCTTTTGTATCATAGTGTATTTTATGTATTACAGGATGTATATTATATCTGATATGCAGCAATCAGAGGTGGAAAAAGTACCAGACTATTGTAGTCTAGTAAAAGTACAGTTACTCTGGTTAAAAAGTAGTTGAATAGAAGTAAAAGTGGTCTATAAATCTACTCAAGTTAATGTAAAAAGTAAGTCATTTAAAATTGACTCAAAGTACTGAGTAGATACTTTTGATAACAAGGGGCTTTCACAGTGAAATATGACCTGTCCTAATGTGAAATAAAAACAAAAAAATACGGACCTATGACCAGGTTATTTATGTTAACTCATTGACTGCCACTGACATATATATACATCAAAGTTGTTTTTTCGGTGGCTGGCACAAGGGGGCGCTCTCACGCTCCCTGTGAGTAGTTTTGGGGCTTCTGGGATACGTAGTCGGAACACAGAAGAGCTGGTAGATCAAAGCCACTGAGATTAGAGTAGGAAGTGGAGACACAGGGATGAAGGTAATCTAAGATAAAAGTTTTGAAATATTCAGTATTGGCACGCAATGCCCCCCAAAAAACTGAGGGAGTCCAGCGGCCAGTTTCACCAGCAGATGCTGGAAGAAACTCTAAACCTTTGTGTGAGAAATCTCTTACTCACTGAAACCAACAGCAAATCCAGTGATCAGCGCTTTCATCTACCTATGCTGGCCAAGAGGCTAAAGAATGCGGTGAGGTCTCACCTGTGCGTCAGAGAGAATAGGCACCCACTATCAGCTGGATGCAAACAGCGACGACACACCAGAGACAGACTTTTCCGACCCAGACTCTGAGGAATGGCTGCCGAGTGAGCGGAGCGGATCTCTTTCTCCATCCCAGGAACCCACTGAATATTCAGACAAATTTATGGAATGAAACCATCACTCATGCTCCTGTGATTTCAGAAGCAGACTTGAGAGAAGAGCAAGCACCATGCAGTTCTGCAACATCGTCTGTTGGCAGAAAAAGAGGTAAGAACAAAAAAAAATCTATATTATAGATTATATATATAATATATATAACATATATTATATTACTTATATAATTTGCAGGCAGTGCCAGGGGACACACTAGCAGGAGAGGACGAGGGTGTATCGGGGGTCCCGTGGCAGCCGTCCAGTTGTATTGTGTTGTATTTTGTATTTATTTTTGTATTTTTTTTAAACAAAATAACCTTTGTAATACAATTTTCAGATGTCTTTTATGTCATTCAAATCACTGTTTTGCTTGACAGATTCTCTTTCACAAAAATGCATTTTTCTCAGCTTTCTAGAAAAAAGGTGGTCTTTCTGGTGAAACTAGCCTCTATTCAACTTCAGATAAATCAAGAATGGAACAAGGTGCAAACAAACATTTTTTCCATGATGAAATAGAGAGTTTCTTCTTTCATTTCAGCTATTCAGTGTTTTCAGAGTCATAGTACAAAATATGCTGTGGGTCTTGAAAGATGACTCAAAATGGCCTAAAACGCTGGCACAAGCCACTTTCCATTTCATGAAAGTGCTGGCACTCAATGAGTTAAGGTGTGAGCTATGCTAAAGTATAATGCAACAGCTGTTTTGGAAAGAATTTTTTGGTTTTATCCAATAATATATAAAAGTCTTGAAGAAAATTAATATAGATAAGGAAACTGAGATGAAAATTTTTGCTTGACTTGTGTGTTCTCAAACAATGTAAAAGTATGTATTTGTTGCAAAAAAATAAATAAAATAAAAAAATTAAAGACAAAGAAATGCAACTAATTCAAATTTTTATTTGGCATCTCAATTTCCCATTTTCTGTTATTTCATCTGCATGAACCTCACCTTGTTCTTCTTTCTTCTGTTTTATTTCAGCATTTAAACTGATGCTTCACACTCATCTAGAAAATTATTCCAATGAAAACTCAACAAAGACCAAGTATGACCTAGATTAACAACCAGAATCTAGTCTTTGTGAGATAATACAATTACAGTACAGAACATCATACAATAATTAATCAGAAATTAATTGTCAGGCAGACGTAGCTGCTTAGAGACTTGTAGGAGGACTTCTCAGAGCTTGTGTTTTCTCCACAACCTTCAGAGCAATGGTCGTCACAGCAGTCAGAGCTTCATAACACGCACTGGATATGTTAGATGGAGGCAGGAGGAAGCCGTAATGCCCGCGGTCCTGCAGCTCAAAGGTGAAAGCGTATTTGATGCCAAGGTCATACGCCCAGTCCTCTGAACCTCCAGGAGCCAAATCTGAGGAAGGAATAATGACGCTCGTAAAGGACTGAACCAAGTCTGGATAATTCTGCATTAAAACCTGGAAAATGTTCTTACATATGGTTGTTGCTCCTGGACCGTATTTATAGTCATTCCCATAAAGTTTCTTTATTTCCTGGGCTGCTTCTTGGGCCATTTCAAGCTGAAGAAAATGCATCAACACTTACAGTTCAAAGCCATCCTGCAGAAAAGCTTCAACACTAGTTTTAATTTTGAAAGAGAAAAGCACTCTTTGTTTGATTGATTACATCCAGAAGAAACTATTCACCAGGTCATTGTGGTTCTCTGCCTGTTCCTCCTTGTACGCGTATGGGAAGAGCAGCAGCTGAGAGTAGGAGTGGATGCTTAGGTAGAGCTGGATCGTGTCTTTGTGGCTCCGCAGGAAGTCAGCCACGGCCTTAGACTCTGGTTCTGACTCAGGGGAGGTACCGCAGTAGGTGCTAGTGCAGGGGTTATGAGAGGCTCCCTCGGCTGTAGAAAACAACATCACTTTACCATAATGATGCTACTGAGAATATTATGCATGACCAGTAAAAAATAACAGGGTCTGATGTGGCTGAGGTGTGTCAGGATCGTCACACTTCCCCAATCCTGTAATACTTTTATATTGTGGTTCCCAAAGTGGGGTGTACTCTATCAGATAGCGTTGTATCAGATAGTACTGCATTAGACCTGATATGATACTTCGTTCTGCTACTGTGATACTTCTTAAAAGTAGACTGATTGTGCACCAAGTTGTAGATGTTTTCACTGATGACTCTAGGCTCTGGGACCCTGGATTTGGTCGATTTTGTTTGTAATTACTCTGTTTCACTATTTGTGTCTCTGTTCTGCTGCCTGTCTTGGCCAGGAAACTCTTATATGAAACTCTTCATGAGATTTTCCTGGAAAAATAAATCAAATTAAGTTTATAAATGAAATCAAATTACCAAATTAAATCCTCTTGTATCCTATTGTTTTGTCATACATTTTACTCAAAAGACTTACTGCACCAGTTGGCATCAAAGTTCCTGTTCAGGTCGACACCCATGCAGCTGCTGCCATTGCCGACAGAGCGATTCTTCCTCCACATCCTGTTCTGGGACAAGAATCAGGCACATCATAAATCAGCTGACATTTCTGCTTTACAACTGCTCAGGCTCTGCCTCATTGACTCTTACTGTGGTCCATGTGTAGCTGTAACCATCAGGGTTCATCACAGGAAGGACGTAGACGTCCATGTTGTCCAGGATGTCAGTGATGTTTTGGCTGACATTGTATGATGACAAAGACTGGGGGAACAGGGAAGGTTTATTTAGAGCTGGATCACTGTGAAATGTCCTGAAATGTTTCTACAGGACATTTACTCACATGCTGTACAAACCACAAGCAGAAAGCAGGAGAGATCCACTCTCTGGCGTGGATCCCACAGTCAATCCACATGGCTTTTTTATCCTCTCTGTTATTCATAGACAACTGAGGAAGAAGAATTATGAATTAATGCTGACTTTAAAGAAACAAAAACCAGATAATAAGCTTATCAAGTATAAAATTATCCTGTGATGTATGAGTGTACCTTTAAGACGTGGAGAGGTCGATTCTCACTGGAGGAGCCAATAAGAATGGTTTTTATAATGGTGGGGTGATCCTGGGTGGTCCTGTTAATCCAAACATAGATCTATAATGGAAAAAGTGATCAAAATAACAAAGTAATGTATTCTCCTCTCAGTTGTTTTAGTTCTATGGCAATAAACTTCATAAATGCAAAACACAAAGTACTAAAAAGAGCCAAAAATTGTTAAAGCAATCAAATTGTCAAAAAGTTTGCCAAAAATACCAGCTATTTTGTCATTTAAATGCTGCTGATAATGTGTTTATATGAGTCCACTAGGACTGGTCATGTATCTAGAGCACTCTCTGCGGGAAGCCCTGCAGACTTGCGTTTTAATCCCTGTGTCTTGTTGTCAGTCTGAAATTTGCTGAGCCCATTCAAAGGTGAGTTGTCAAAAGCTCTGCAAACACTGTAAGATCCAATTGTTTTTTCAATCAGAACCAACAGACAGGAGTCAACGGGGCGCCCCCCTGGAGCCAGGGTGATAGCATGATGATGAGTGTCTGGTGGCCAGGCTTCACTCCATGGGACCTGGTCAGGCTCAGCCCGAAAGGACTGCATGGAGCTGCCACCCTGTGGGCTCACAATCTGCAGGGATAGGCATGAGGCTCGGGTGCAGTGGAGACCAGCTGCAGGCAAGGATGGAAGCCCAAGAGAGCTGACCCCCAGCAGTGTAGACTGGTTTTTGGTACATGGGGTGGGGAAGGAGCTGGTGGAGGTGGAGCATTACTGGCTAGATATAGTTGTGCTCTCCTCCACGCACAGTGCTGTCACCAGAACACACTCCTGGAGAGGGGCTGGACACTCTCCTTCGCCAGAGTTGTCAAGGGTGAGAGGAACCAAGTGGGGGTGGGGATTCTCACGAGCCCCTGGCCGACGGCCTCTGTGTTGGAGTTTCCCCATAGGACAAGAGGGTCTCTGTGGCTCCAGGTTGCAGGGACGACGGCTCTCACTATCGTTGGTGTATATGCACCCAATGGCAGTCCAGACTACCCAGCCTCCTTGGAGTCTCTTGGCGGTGACCTGGAATGGGTGCTGCCAGGGGGACTCCATTGTTATACTGGGGGGACTTCAACACCCATGTGGGCAACGTCAGAGACACATGGAGAGGGGGGGGATTGGGAGGAACAGCCTGACCCGGTCTGAACCCGAGTGGTGCTTTATTATTGGACTTCTGTGCCAGTCATGACCTGTCCATAACAAACACCATGTTCAAACACAGGGATGCTCATAAGTGTACCTGGTACCAGAGCACCACTAGATGGTAGCTTTAGTTTTTATTAATTTATCATTGGTTATGGAGCAGAAATAATAATAATAAAGATTAAAAGCATACCTCCT
Organism: Cheilinus undulatus; assembly: GCF_018320785.1. Taxonomy (NCBI): domain Eukaryota; kingdom Metazoa; phylum Chordata; class Actinopteri; order Labriformes; family Labridae; genus Cheilinus; species Cheilinus undulatus. The sequence continues at coordinate 3,296,665 of NC_054888.1, forward strand.
CCAGACTGTGATAGCTCTCATGGAAATTTGAGTCTCTTCGTATGTCTTTCATCGTCTGCATTTCAATCAGCGCCCTGGTGTTGGCCTGTAACACCCTGCAATACATAGATGTAAAAAAATCACCCTGCACACTCAAATCATATATTACTCTTTGATTATTGCATATATACAGAAGTAACATACTTGTGTGTTATGTTATGTCTCTGCAGCAGATCCTTCACAGCTTCTAAGTTTGTGGCAGGAACAAACAGGTGGACTTCACTTTGTTCTCTGATGAACTGAGATGTAACAGGCTGCCATAAGGCTGACTGAGAGAGAAAGAAGTTGCATAAAATTAATAAAGGGGGGAATTAAACATGATCAGAGAACGTTATCAAGGCTTAAAATAAGTCCTACCTCGTCCTCAGAGGACACATTCTTCAAGACCTCCACTTGTTCTTGAGTTTTTGGGATGATTGACAGAACTTGATCACTGTAAAATAAAAATAAACCAGAAAAATGCATGAACAAAACACTCATACAAGCAGCATTCATAGTAAACAGGAGGGGTGTTTAAGACAGCAACAGCACTGATGAAAAAAAAAAAAAATTTAAGAAGGCCTACATTTAGGTAAAATATTATATCAACTTACTGTACTTCGACACCGTTTCCTGTCTTCAGGAATGTGCCCCAAAACACAAACAAAATCCAAAGAGTCGTCATGATGTCAGGATCCTAGCTGGAAATGACAGAGGGACAGGAGAAGAGAGGGTTTTTGGTCAACATTATGTTTATTTAGATGTTAAACATTAATACTTTTTAAATACGCGGGCAGAGATCTGGAATCATGACTGGAAGACGGAACATGAACTCCTGTTCATAGAATGAGGACGGGGGGGTGCAATAATACCTCCTCACCACTAGATGGGGCCTAAGAATAACACACAACACTGCAATGACAGAAGGAACAGACAATTCCTAAACGTTGATGTGTTGTTGCTGTTGGTGGAAGCATGACGGCGGATATGGATGTCATTTCCTCAGGGAAAGTTTGTTGATTTAATGTTAACAGTTGTTTTGGATTCGACTGAAAGTTACCTTGATTTTTAGTTTGTGGACTGGGTGAGCGGAGGAGAGAGGGGTGGAGGGCGGTAAAACAGTACCTTAGTGCTGCTCTTCCTTGATTCACTGGATATTCACGGCTATCTGTCTCTTGCTGAGCAAGCTCAGGAACATTTTTATCTTTTCTCTTTGTGTTTACTTGTAGTTGCATTAGATTGTCTGTTTGCTGTATGGCTCAGACCACACAGGTAGGTGGACGATTGTCTCAGGGCTGGGAAAGAGAGGAGAATCTAGAAAGAAGGGAAATAAACGGGACAGGGAGGATACTTCCTTAGAAAAGGAGAGGGATTGGAGCTCAGAACTGGTCAAGCCTGTCGAGGATTCCCAGTTGATTTTCAGACGGATTGACCAGGTTACAGGAGGGTTAAAGGCAGTAAATCCTCTGAAAGTGGCTGATTCTCTGTGCAGATTTTCCACTTTTCAACCTAATTTAGTTTATGTAGAGATGTTTTAAAAGAGACGTCTTTTCTACGACCTAAAGATGACGGCTTTTTGCCTTTAACTTTTTTTTTTTCTTATATTGGAACCACACATAGTGGACAATATCATGACTGGAAAAACAACTTCCAGCACAACCCAACTTAAATCTTTTACATTATTTTCAATCATATCTTAACTCATTGAGTGCCATTGACATATATATACATCAAAGTATTTTTTCGGTGGCTGGCACAAGAGTGCGCTCTCACGCTCCCTGGGAGTAATTTTGGTGCTTCTGGGATACGTAGTCGGAACACTACGAATCCAGGGATCAGCGCGGTCATTCATCTGCCTCGGCCAGCCAAGAGGCTAAAGAATGCTGCGAGGTCTCCCCCGTACGTGGGAGAATAAAAGCAGCTGCTCGCCAGCTGGATGCATACAGCAATGACACTTCAAAGATGGACTTTTCCAACCCAGACTCTGAGGAATGGCTGCAGAGTGAGCAGAGCGGATCTTGTTCTCCATCCCAGAGTGATGGTTAACAGTAGAAATCCACTGATTATTCCAAGAGGGTCTGGCTGCAGCCCTCAAGCAAACCTCTACGCTGGGGCGTTTAGCTGGAGACCTCTACGCTGGAGCGAAACCTCTGCGCTGGGGTGTGACGTCATTGCCCAAGCCTACGCTGGGGCGTACAGCGTGTTAGCTGTTGTTAGTATGACTACACCGCTGTGCTTATGAGACCTTAGCATAGCCCTGTACGCTGGGGCTGCGCTATTAAAACCCGAGTGCTTCAGTTTAGGCGTTAAAATCTGAGTGGTTAGATTTAGGCATTAAAATCTGAGTGGTTAGATTTAGGCATTAAAACCCAACTGGTTAGATTAGGGTCAGCCTGTCGGCAAGCAGATAGAGCTGAAATTTTGTCACGGGTAATATACGTCATTGCCCCAGCGTAGAGGTCCGCAGGCTCGGGCAATATACACTAGCCCCAGGGTAGAGGTCTATGGCTTGGGCAATGTACGTCACACCCCAACGCAGAGCTTTCGCCCCAGCATAGAGGTCTCCAGCTGAACGCCCTAGCATAGAGGTTTGCTTGAGGGCTGCAGCCAGATGCCTCTCGATTATTCAGCCAAATTTACCGAATGAAACCATCACTCATGCGCTCCTGTGATTTCAGAATCAGACTTGAGAGAAGAGCAAGCCCCATGCAGTTCTACAGCACTGTCTATTGGCAGAAAAAGAGGTAAGGACAAAAAAAATCTATATTATAGATCATAGATTATATACACTACAAGTTAAAAGTTTGGACACACCTTCTCATTCAATGTTTTTCCTTTATTTTCATGACTATTTACATTGTAGATTTTCACTGAAGGCATCAAAACTATGAATGAACACATATTGAATTATGTCGTAAACAAAAAAGTGTGAAATAATTCAAAACATGTTTTATATTTTGGATTCTTCAAAATAGTCACCCTTTGCTTTGATTACTGCTTTGCACACTCTTGGCATTCTCTAGATGAGCTTCATGAGGTAGTTACCTGAAATGGTTTTCCAACAGTCTTGAAGGAGTTGAGCACTTGTTGGCCCTTTTGCCTTCACTCTGCGTTCCATCTTATCCCAAACCATCTCGATTGGGTTTAGGTCAGGTGACTGAGGAGGCCAGGTCATCTGGCACAGCACTCCGTCACTCTCCTTCTTGGTAAAATAGCCCTTACACATCCTGGAGGTGTGTTTGGGGTCATTATCTTGTTGAAACATAAATGATGGTCCAACTAAACGCAAACTGGATGGGATGGCATGTTGCTGCAGGATGCCTTGGTAACCATGCTGGTTCAGTGTACCTTCAATTTTGAGTCAGTCCCCAACAGTGTCACCAGCAAAGCACCCCTACACCATCACACCTCCTCCTCCATGCTTCACGGTGGGAACCATGCATGTAGAAACCATCCGTTCACCTTTTCTGCGTCGCACAAAGACACAGAGGGTGGAACCAAAGATCTCAAATTTGGACTCATCAGACCAAAGCACAGATTTCCACTGGTCTAATGTCCTTTCCTTGTGTTTCTTGGCCCAAACAAATCTCTTCTGCTTGTTGCTTTTCCTTAGTAGTGGTTTCCAAGCAGCTATTTGACCATAAAGGCCTGATTCGTGCAGTCTCCTCTGAAAAGTTGATGTAGAGATGTGTCTGCTACAAGAACTCTGTGTGGCATTTATCTGGGCTCTAATCTGAGGTGCTGTTAACTTGCGATTTCTGAGGCTGGTGACTCAGATGAACTTATCCTCAGCAGCAGAGGTGACTCTAGGTTTTCTTTTCCTGGGGCGGTCCTCACGTGAGCCAGTTTTGTCATAGTGCTTGATGGTTTTTGCAACTGCACTTGGGGACACATTCAAAGTTTTTGCAATTTTCTGGACTGACTGACCTTCAGTTCTTAGAGTAATGATGGGCTGTCATTTCTCTTTACTTAGCTGATTGGTTCTTGCCATAATATGAATTCTAACAGTTGTCAAATAGGGCTGTCAGCTGTGTACGAACCTGACTTCTGCAAAACACAACTGATTGTCCCAACCCCATTAAGAAGGCAAGATAATTCCACAAATGAACCCTGATGAGCCACACCTGTGAAGTGAAAACCATTACAGGTGACTATCTCATTAAGCTCATTGAGAGAAGGCCAAGGGTTTGCAGCGCTGTCAACAAAGCAAAGGGTGGCTACTTTGAGGGATCTAAAATATAAAACATATTTAGAGTTATTTAAAACTTTTTTCTTTGCTACATAATTCCATATATCTTGCTTCATATATTTGATGTCTTCAGTGTGTATCTACAATGTAGAAAGTAGTAAAAATAAAGAAAAAACATTGAATGAGATGTTGTGTCCAAACTTTTGACTGGTAGTGTATATATAACATATTATATATCTTCAGTGTGTATCTACAATGTAGAAAGTAGTAAAAATAAAGAAAAAACATTGAATGAGATGTTGTGTCCAAACTTTTGACTGGTAGTGTATATATAACATATTATATAGCTATTACATTACTTCTATAATTTACAGGCAGTGCCAGGGGACACGCAAGCAGGAGAGGACATGGGCGTACAGGGGGGTCCCGTGGAGGCCGTCCAGTTCCAGAGTGTGAATGGCATGAAAGTGACTGTTATTGTGATTTATTTTACAATAAAATAACATTTGTAATACAATTTTCAGATGTCTTTTATGCCATTGAAGGCAAAATTGTAACATTCAAATCACTGTTTTGCTTGACAGACTCTCTTTCATGAAAATGCATTTTTCTCAGCTTTCGAGAAAAAAGTGGTCTTTTGGTGAAAGTAGCCTCTATTCAGCTTCAGATAAATCAAGAACGGAACAAGGTGCAAACAAACGGGTTTTCCATGATGAAATAGAGAGTTTCTTCTTTCATTTGAGCTATTTGGTGTTTTCAGTCATAGTACAAAATATTCTGCGGGTCTTGAAAGATGACTCAAAATGGCCAAAAACGCTGTCACAAGCCACTTTCCATTTTATAAAAGGGCTGGCACTCAATGAGTTAATAATATGAAGTACAAGAAATGGCAGAAATTAAACAAAGAAATTTATAAACAAGAAAAAGAAAAATTAAAAACAAAATCTGAAACATTAGAAAATCTTTCTCACTCAAAGTGGCCTCCAAGTAAATTTTAAAATCAAAAGAAAATGTAACAAATAGTACTCTGAGACCAGATGTAAATACCACAAAATATATGAAGACCATATTGTAGAAACATAAAAAAATTTCTATGAAAATCTTTGATGACTTGTATTTCATACATGCTCAAATTCACTCGATCAGCATTTTTAAAAAATAAACAAAATTGAGCATTTTTTACATTGTAGATATTTTATTTTAATTTTTGATTGTGCTGTAAGTTTTTATTTTCATCTATTTTATTTTGCACAAACATTTCAGTTGAAGTTTTAAAACTGATATAAATTTAAATTTGAGTTATTAAGTGAAAATTAATGGAAGTAGATCCATCTCTGAATTAACTGGATACATCATCTTATTTCCTTGAAATGTATACCTTTTAAAAGATTGATAGTCCAATATTTTGTTCTTTTTTCAAAAGTATTGGTATTTGTAAAATCACATCAAAAGTACAGGTACCTTATCGAATTGTAGTGTTGAAGCTGTCTTTATAGAACTCTCTTAACCAGGCTGGAAACTAAATCTGAAATCATATATTCTTCTGCTTACGTGCAGCCTTCGCCTCAGAGTACTACCTCTGTTTCTTCAGCGGCTCTGGAGCATAGTCATGGTCAAAGTTTACCTTGTTGCCTTGATTTGAAATTCAACTCCTTATTTTCTGCAAAGCTTTTCATCCTGTAGTTGGACAATTTTGACCAAGAGTGATTTTTTATCCGGGGGATAAAGCTGTAGAGGCAGGGAGCTCCAGGCCGTTCACCAGCAAGTTTTCCACGAAGGCTACCACTGAATTTGGGTGTTCTTTGGCTCCTTTCTTTACTCTGCATACTCTGACACCTGAACGCCCCTCCAAATTGGTTAATTCAGCCTCTGCTTGCATCTGCAGCTGAGTTTCAGCTGTGCTGGTTGGCCGTTCGGCTTCTTCCACCTTTTCGTAGATTTAGGTTATGTCCTCTCCTATGTCGTTTAGATGCTGGCTCGAATCTTTCCTGAATCAACTCTTTTAGTAACCTGACACGTCAGATGGATGTGTTTCACACATCCATCTGGAAAATACTAACCGTTTGGGAAAGGGCAGAGGCTTTGAAAAAAACTCGGAGTGTGATTGGGTGAACGTTCTGTCTGTCACATCTTTACGGGCCAATCAGAGCAACAAAACACATGACATAGCCGCGATCGAGGTGTGTGTGCGCAGCTACCAAGGAATAACGTGAACCTTGGCGACTGTAGACATGTCAGTACATGACTTTTGTCCTGTTGGCTAACAGGACCAACATTCACAAAGGTTACACCACAAGGGCAACTGGCAACGGGATGCTGGAGCTCCCATCAGATATCAGGAACATCACTGAAGCAGCAACTGCATGGGCACTCGGCATCAGGACGTCAGTGCCCCATCTCCTACCATGATCAACCAAGCTCAACATCACGGGCACCTGGCACTGGGATCAGTGCCCTGTCTCCTACCACAACATTCAACAACAGGATGCACACCTCCACCCAAAATCGATATTGCAGCCCCCATTAATAGTGACTCATATTTTTTTTCTGCTCTGTCTTTCCCTCTGACCTTGAGCTATCTACACCACAACGGTATCAATGCAAGTCCGTCACAGCAAGAAGCTTTTCCTCAACCTATCTCTTGCAATCGACTCTGGTCTAGCTAACAACCGCTTAGCTTTGCCCCGACACCTTCCACATACCAGACCGTTACCCATCCATCCTCAGCTATCCTAACACTGTAATACATTGTCTCTTCATCTACGTAGAAAATCGACTTAAACCCAAGTCTGACTCATCATTTTCTTATTAGACACGACGATAATTCGAATCTCAAACAATAAACATTCCATCACTCCAGTCAGTCCTAATTTAACTTAAACCATCAAAAGCTAACTTAAAACATATTGCTTGTGAGGAATTTCCAGAGCAAGAGAGAGCAGAGATTTAGACAAATCACCTTTAGAATACCAAAATCATCAATAAAGAACTGTCAGTCGCATCCTGTTGATGGTGTGGTTCTTGCTCGTGAAGGGATGCTACATGGTAAAGTTTCAGGAGCAGCCTCTTCCTGCATTCCTGTAAATGAAAACCTGCCCATCTCCTCTTCATTTCGTTCTCCTGTTCTGCAACCCTCCCTCCCTCCAGTTTCCTCTGCACTCTATCCGTAAGAATAAAGCAAAGGAACCCCGAACATTAAAACTCTGTTTAATTGGTGCAAAAAGGTGCAACAGAAATTCTGAGTCAATATTCCTCACCTTGTTCTTCCTTATTATGTTTATTTCAGCATTTAAACTGGTGTTTCACACTCATCTAGAACGATTATTCCAATGAAACCTCCACAAAGACCAAATATGACCTAGATTAACAACTAGAATCTGTTCTTTCAAAGATAATACAATTACAATACAGAACATAATACAAAAATTAATCTGAATTTGATTTACAGGCAGATGTAGCTGCTTAAAGACTTGTAGGAGGACTTGTTGGAGCTTGTGTTTTCTCCACAACCTTCAGAGCGATTGTCTTTACGGCAGTCAGAGCTTCATTGCACGCACTGGATATGCGAGATGGTGGCAAGAGGAAGCCGTAACGCCCACGGTCCTGCAGCTCGAAGGTGAAAGAATATTTGATGCCAAGGTTATACGCCCAGTCATCTGAACCTCCAGGAGCCAAATCTGAGGAAGGAATAATGACATCAAAAGTACTGAATCAATTCTGGATAATTCTGCATTGAAACTTGGGAAACGTTCTTACATATAGTCTTTGCTCCTGAACCATATCTGTAGTTGTTCCTGTAATATCTCCTGATTTTCTGGGCTGCTTCTTTGGCCATCTCAAGCTGAAGAAAATACATTAACATGAACAGTTAAAAGAAAGCTAAGCTTCCACACTGGAGTTTTTATTTTGAAGGCGAAAAGCACTCTTTGATGATTACACACTGAGTAAACTACTCACCAGGTCATTGTGGTTCTCTGCTTCCTCCATCGTGCACGAGTACGGGAAGAGCAGCATCTGAGAGTAGGAGTGGATGCTGATGTAGAGCTGGACCGTGTCTTTGTGGATCCGCAGGAAGTCAGCCACGGCCTGAGACTCTGGTTCTGACTCGGGGAAGGCGCCGCAGTAGATCTCAGTGCAGGGGTTAGAAGAGGCTCCCTCGGCTGCAGAAAACAACACCATACAGATGTCATAAAGATGCTACTGAGAATATTATGCATGATCCGGACCAAAAACTACACAGGGTCTGATGTCTTCATCAAAAATCAGTAAAAAAACACTTGTGTACAGGTGTATCACGATAGTCACACTTAAACATCCTGTAGTACTCTAATAAGTCAGGGGTCATGCCAAATTTATTATTATTATATATTTATTGATGACATATTTCTTTTGTGATATTACCTTTCAAGTCAGAGTCATAGTCGACTCACACCACATTTAAGTCACTTGGTGCTCGTCTTTTAACAACTCAGTATGAAGGTGCAACAAGCTTTATGCTATAAAGGAGGAGGCTGTATCAGATTGTACTGTATCAGCCTGGAATCTGCTGCAGGAGTTTTTGTATCTGGGGTGACTGGTCTCTTTAAACCTCTTAAAAAGTAGACTGAATGTGTTGGAAGAAGACCAACAGATTGTAGATGTTCTGACTGATGACCCTCTGCTCTGGGCCCCTGGATTTTGCTAATCTGTGTTTGAAATTTCTCCGTTTTTTTAATATTTGTGTTGTTGTGCTGCTGCCTATTTTGGTCAGGAAACTCTTGTAAAAGAGATTCTTGATCTCAACGAGGTTTTTCCAGGCCAAATAAATCAAATGAAGTACATTAATAAAATCGCGTAGTACACCACATAAAATCATGTTGTATCATATCATTCTGGTCGTACATTTTACTCTCCCTTTAAAGACTTACTGCACCAGTTGGCATCAAAGTTCCTGTTCAGGTCGACCCCGATGCAGCCATTGACATTGCTGGCAGAGCGATTCTTCCTCCACATCCTGTTCTGAGACAAGAATCAGGCACGTCATAAATCAGCTGACATTTCTGCTTTAGGACTGCTCAGGCTCTGCTTCATTCACTCTTACTGTGGTCCATGTGTAGCTGTAACCATCAGGGTTCATCACAGGAAGGATGTAGACGTCCATGCTGTCCAGGATGTCAGTGATGTCTTGGTTGGTATTGTAACTTGACAAACTCTGGGGGGAACAGGGAAGGTTTATTTTAGAGCTGGATCACTGTGAAATGTCCTGAAATGTTTCTACAGGACATTTACTCACATGCTGTACAAACCACAAGCAGAAAGCAGGAGAGATCCACTCTCTGGCGTGGATGCCACAGTCAATCCACATGGCTTTTTTATCCTCTCTGTTATTCATAGACAACTGAGGAAGAAGAATTATGATTTTATGCTGATTTTAAAGAAGCATAAACAGATGAAAAGTTCAACAAGTGTTCACTTTGTGATGTTTGAGTGTACCTTTAAGACATAGAGAGGCCGTTTCTCACTAGAGGAGCCAATCAGAATGGTTTTTACAATGGCGGGGTGTTCCTGGGTGGTCCTGTTAATCCAGTCATAGATCTACAATGAAAAAGTGACATTATTAACAAAGTTATGAAGCCTCCACTCAGTTTTCTACAAATTTAATATGTGCAAAAAGTAAAGTATAAGCTAATGTAACACATTTTTTTGTAATTTTACAAATACTGATTCAAAACACATTTTGCTCTACCCATCATTTTAATCCTGTTATAATGTGTTTTTATGAGTGTCCACTGGGTTGTGTATCAACAGTACCCTCTGCTGGAGTCTACGCAGACTCGCACTTCATGTATGTTGAGCCCATTCTGAGATAATTTATCAGAAGCTCTGCAAAAAAACTGTAAGATCCATGAGTCCATCTAATCTTCTGGATCAGTGAAAGAACCTATTTTTGCCATTTTAATGCCATTTCAGCCACTTTTTAATCCCCGTTTACTATTTATAATGCATATTTTTGCCACTTTAAACAATTTTTGCAATTTTTTGGTTATTTTTTGACATTTTTATTTAGCTTTTGGCATTTCTAACCCCTTGCTGCTACTTTTACAATCCAATTTACCACCTTTCCCACCATTGTTTGCCATTATTCATCCATTTTAGCTGTTTTTAACATATTTTAATTCTATATTTAACAAAAAGGATCGCTTTAAGAGGGCTACTTACTACAAACATGAATTAAAATGTGTTTCTTTAATAAGAGTGGTTATTATTCAGGTTAAATATAAAATACCACAGCTTAACATTACAATGGACAATGATTTTGCTGGCCCGCAGTTTGGCTAGACCTCAGAAAGCTCTCCCATTTTCCCCCCTTATGGACGGCCTTGTCTGAACATGACTATTCTAAATGTTCATGGCTGTTCAACCACCTTCAACCATAATAATAAAGACTAAAAGCATACATCCTCCAGACTGTGATATCTCTCGTAGAAAGTCACGCTGCTTCGTGGGTCTGTGGAGTCGTTCCTCGTCTGCATGTCAATCAGCTCCCTGGTGTTGGCCAGTAACACTCTGAAATCAACGAATGTGAAAAGATCACCTTGCACGATTATCATGAAAAATATTACTTTTTGATAACTATATATATACAGAAGTAACATACTGGTGTGTTATGGCGTGTCTCTGCAGCAGATCCTTCACAGCTTCTAAGTTTGTGGCAGGAACAAACAGGTGGACTTCACTTTCTTCTCTGATGTACTGAGGTGAAACGGGCTGCCATAAGGCTGTCTGAGAGAAAAAGGTTGCAGAAAATTAACTAAAGATAAATCAAACACGCACAAAGAACCTTATTATGTCTTAAAATCCAAAACAGTTCATTTATATTGCAAATTTAAAAAACATTAAAGTTTACCAAAGTGCTTCACAGTAAAGACAGAACTAGAACAACATAGCAGAAACAAAAACATTAGAAGGAAGGCAGAAATAAAAGCATGAGTCACTCGCTCAAACATTAAAAGATAAACTGATTTACTCTTGGATAAAAGCTTTCAGTGGATAAAAACTGGATTTAACAACAGAATTGATTTGTTGATCCAAATCAACCCTCAAAACTTGGTAACGGGATCCTGAGAGGGTGATCCCAGGATCCACTGGGGCCGAAAATGATCCCTTCAGTTTTGTTTTTGTTAAAATTTTAAAAACTCAGGGCTATTATATAACTCTTACCCCATTCTCAGAGGACACATTCTTCAAGATGTCCACTTGTTCTTGAGTTCTTGGGGTGATTGTCAGAACTTGATCCCTGAAAAATAAGAATAAACCAGAAAAATGCATGAAGAAAACACTCATACAAGCAGCAGTCATGGCAAACACATAGGGGGGTTTTTAAGACAGCGACAGCACTGTTCTCTTTGGGATAAAAAAAATAACTTTCCAGAAGGCCTACAGCGTGGAAATAAAATATCAAAGCAACTTACTGTATTTCTACACAGTTTCCTGTCTTCAGAAATGTGCTCCAATTCATGAACACAAACAAAATCCAAACAGTCTTCATGATGTCAGGATCCTGGAAACGACAGAGGTTTGTTCACAGGAGAAGAGAGGGCTGCTGATCAAAACTGTTTATTTAGACGTTAAACATTAATACTTTTAAAGACGGGGTCAGGGATCAGGAAACATGGCTGATAGAGAGGGACGCTGATCTAAATGTGGACCTCTTTGTACAGTACTGTTGTTGGATGTTTCCTTTAATTTACCTTTAATTGTTTAAATTATTTTATGAGAACATTTACAACATGAAGTTACTAGAATGAGGACGAGTGGGTGCAATGACACTCTCCCACCTCTAGGTGGGGCCTAAGCACCACCATAGGCGGCAGTCAGTAGGTTGTTTCGAGATGCGTGTTTAGATGTGGGAATGTTCACGCGCCTGGGGCTGAAGAGGTGACAGGCAGGTCAGACACAGCAGCAGTGACGAGGGAGGAGACAGACCCAGGTCTGCTTAACGGCGATTTTCTTCTCTTAAAGCCGGCGAATGGAAGTTGGGATAAGACCGATAGTTGTGTGTACATACTGCAGTCTTTCCACTGAAGAACAACGAGTCGGAAGTACCATCTTCGGGCAAAGCACGTCTTTGCTAATGTTAGCAAAGACGCTAACATTAGCCATGGTCCTCAGACTCCACCCACGAAGTCCAGCAGACCTGGATTTGTCCACACAACAACAGTGTCTAAGCCAGGGGTCACAGGGGTCACAAAATTTAAAATTGAATAAATATTTTAGTCCATTTAACTCATATTTCTTTCATTCTTTTGTTTTCCTCCAAAAATATAAAGATTTTCTTGCCTGGCTAGCATGTTGTCCATCATCAGGTTTGATGCTAAAATGCTGTGTTTTGATTGGTGGGAAAAACAAGCAGGAAGCCGGACGGTTGTTGTGGTTCTCTGGGAGGAAAAATGAACTCTCAAAGTGCCTAAAGGGAAAATGGCAGCTTTACTCAAGAACAGACTAATGAGAAGATGTTTATCATGCATCATATCACTAATAATTACTGATGGATCTCTGTAAAATGGATCAAACATTAAGCCGATGTTTTATAGCCTATAGGGATTTTAATAACATGCCCTAAATGCTACATACTTTTCCTCTGAGCATTTTCTAGTTCTAAAAATCTTCTAGGGGCCGGATCAGACGCTGTGGTGGGCCTGATGTGGCCCCCGGGCCGCCAGTTGATGATCACTGATCAAAGCGAACTAATGTGATTGGTAAACTGCAGACCATCAATCTTGTTAAAGACAAGCTGCCATGCGCCAGTTGATGATCACTGATCAAAGCGAACTAATGTGATTGGTAAACTGCAGACCATCAATCTTGTTAAAGACAAGCTGCCATGAACAGTATGGCAGCGAAAAGGTAACTAAAGTGGAGCAGCTGGCCCAAACTACATTTACTACACTGATGGGACACCAGTCAGCAACCATACCTACCTCTGGGTAACAGCACACCTGTCTGCTTTACAGTTTATAAATATTATTACTCAGTGAATTGAGACTGATTTACAAACTATTACAGCTAAGCTGAGATGATAAATAAAGTTTAAAAGCTATAGTTTGTTCAGTATTTCTTTATTCAAACACCATGCTTGTACTTCTTTTATCTCAAACAAAAATGTAAATAATGGCTAGTATTTTAAATGTATGATTTATGAGTAATAATAATACTTTTTTGTAATAAAGCACTTTCAAAGTGCTGTACATAGTCGTCAATCGTAGGTTGTTTCCTTGCATCTGTAGGAAACACCCTGGTGGATTGTGTGAGTTTATAAACCGTCCAACATCTTCTGTTGGTGTGTAGAAATACCAAAGTTGTTCAGATCTATCAGATCCAGGTCTGTCAGCTCTGGAGCAGTGATCAGATTCCTGCATGCAGCTGAGGCCTACGCCAGTATTTGAGTCAGTACCTCCTCCTAGACTGTGGGGGGCAGCATTACACTCTACAGAGTACGGCCTTCCGGATCGCCAGCGGCAGTAGTAGTAGAAGAAGAGGAAGAAGAAGAAGAAGAAGAAGAAGAAGAAGAAATATTGGTTGTAAAGATGTCTGCTCACGATCAGCTGGTTCTCTGTTTGTGTGAATTAACACGGTAAGATATTAAATATTAAAAATTATGGCATAAAAATAACTCACATGTCGAAATGTCCAATTTAAAGCCGTAGTTACCTTCTAATGCTACATGAGCTAATACCCTGGAGAAGCTAACTGTTGTATTGTAACGTCATTTACGTCGATTACGTCATTATTAATGATTTATAATTATTATTATTCAGCTAACGGTTGACAATAGTTGTAAATGAATACGCCAACATATTTTATTGTAAAGATAAATGTTTTTTTTTTTTTAATTCAGCTGTTCAGTACTGTTCAGGACCGTCTACGTCAGGGGTTCTCAACCTTTTCAGCCCCCCCAGAATAAAAAACAGAGACCCGGGACCCCCACTGGACCTGAAGATGGTTGGACAGCCTAGAATAGTCATGTGGAGACAAGGCTGTCCAGTAGGGGGGAAATGGGAGAGCTTTCTGGGGGCCAGCAAAACCATGGTCCACTGTAAAGTGAAGTTGTGGTATTTTATATTTAACCTGAATCATAACCACTCTTATCAAAGAAACACATTTTAATTCATGTGTGTAATAAGTAGTCCTCTTAAAAATGTAAACAATTTTGTTATAAACAGAAATAAAATACATTAAAAACAGCAAAAATGGGTTAATAATGACAAGAAATGGTGGGAAAGGTGGTGAAAATGGATTTGAAACGTAGCAGAAATGGGGTAGAAATGCCAAAAATTACATATAAATGGCAAAATAACCACTAAAAAATGTCAAAAATGGGTTAAAGTGGCAAAAGTGGGCATATTGAGCAGTAAAACATGATTCAGAAGTGGCTGAAATGGTGTTAAAGTCGCAAAAAAAGGTGGAAATTTGGCAAAATGAGATGAAAATTGATAGAAACTGGCAAAAATTGGCATATCAAACTGTGAAATGTGGCTTAAAAAGTGGTGAAAGGGGTTGAAAGTGTCAAAAGAGCCAACAATAGACAGAGAGTTGCAAGATTTGGTTCAGAAGTGGCAAAAACAGAAAAAAAAGTTGTTTAAAGGGTTTGAAATGGACAAAAAATGGGTTTGAGTTTCAAAAATTTGGTAAAATTGATGGGAAAAGTGATGAAAACGGGTTAAAATGTGGCAAAATTGGTGTAATTTAAAAAATGTTCTTTATATTTTTTAAGGCATCTGTAGACCCCCTCTCAGTGTCTCACAACCCCAAATGAGGTCCCGACCCCAACATTGAGAACCCCTGGTCTATGTGATAGCAATACCAGTAGATTTGACAGCAGTTAAACTGTAATGAAGTTTATTTAACATTATCAACACGTTTATGATGGTCAAAACGCTTATTTGATGCCCATGTGTTGTTTTTATTGTGTTGATTTCTTTTTCTTCTCCAGTAATAATTTTAGAAAGCCTGTGGTTAAGAAAATCAAGAATTTTGGGAGGACTTTATGAACATTACGTCTTAGTTAGAATTGCCAAGATTCCAGATTCAGAAACTTTGATTTGATTAAAAAACTGAAAATTAAACCATACTGACACCCATTTCAATCCCTGACAAGTGGAAACTTAAGGCACATTTAAGGTAAATTCTTGTTTTAATATCCAACAATCTACCGATTATCCACCATCAGGGCCTATATCCAGTATTTGGCCTATTGTCTGTTTCAGCATTTGAATTAAGTGGTGGCTGATAAAGGGAAGGGGATCTATTTTCTTCCCCTCATCCTGGGCTGGGTTGCGGTGTGAGCTCATTAAGTGGATAATGTTCTCTCCAGGGATCCTATCCATCCTCGTAGTACCAATGCAGTAAACAATATTTAGACTGTTTCCTTAAATTCCAGCCTGATAGCTGAATAAAAATGCTGATTTTCTGCTGTTATACATCTGAGTGACCATTTCTCTGTCTTTGTGTTTCAGGTTGCTGTGGAAGTTGCTGCTGCCTCTTCTGTTTCTCTGTGTACTACTTATCGCCCTCTTGGTCCTGCTGCTGCTTGCTGTTCGTTTCTGGCTTCAGAGCAACAGGGACGCTCGGCGAGCGAGAGACGGACGCCCGACTGTAGCCTTCTTCCACCCGTACTGCAACGCTGGTGGAGGAGGGGAGAGGGTGCTCTGGTGTGCAATCAGAGCTCTACAGAACAGGTAAAACCTTCATTCATGACATGAAGTTGACAGCTTTGTGCAGCTATTTGAGCAAACGGTTTCTTTTGCAGGTATGTGGGCGTCAACTTTGTGGTTTACACAGGGGACCTGGGTGTGACGGGTCAGCAGATTCTGGATGGAGCTCGTCGTCGTTTCAACATCGTCCTTCCCCGGCCGGTCCAGTTCGTGTTCCTGAGGCATCGGCTGCTGGTGGAGCCTGGCTTGTTTCCTCACTTCACCCTGCTGGGTCAGAGCGTGGGCTCCATCTTTCTAGGATGGGAGGCTCTGACGGAGTTCGTCCCTGATCTTTACATAGACTCCATGGGCTATGCCTTCACTCTGCCGCTGTTCCGCTATCTGGGAGGCTGCAGCGTGGGGAGTTACGTTCACTACCCCACCATCAGCAGTGACATGCTGTCTGTGGTGAGAGAGAGGAACCCCAGGTAATAAAGGATAACAGTTATTGATCTACCGCTTAATGGATCTGAAACTATCATCTTAAAGAAAGTGTTGATGTTCTAGGTTCAACAACGCTGGCTTCGTCTCCAACAGCCTCCTCCTGAGCGCCATCAAAGTCGTCTACTACTGCCTCTTCGCTCTGCTCTACGGCATGGCCGGCTCCTGCAGCGACCTCATCATGGTCAACTCCTCCTGGACGCTCGACCACATCCTGTCGCTGTGGCGTGCCCCGAACCGCACCAGCGTCATCTACCCGCCTTGTAACGTCAGCGCCTTCTTGGATATCCCTTTAGAGGAGGACGGGGACAAGAAGTGTCACTCCATCATCTCTGTCGGGCAGTTCAGGCCGGAGAAAGACCACCAGCTGCAGATCAGGGCGTTTAAGAAGGTGCTGGACCGGAGGCGGGAGGGGGCGGGGGGTAGGGAGGCGCTGAAGCTGGTTCTGATTGGTGGATGCAGGAACCAGGAGGACGAGGATCGAGTGCTGTTGTTACGGGGGCTGTGCCAAGAGCTGGGAGTAGCCGACCGGGTCGAGTTCAGACTGAATGTTTCTTTTGAGGAGCTGAAGAGGGAGATGGAGGACGCAACCATCGGCCTTCACACCATGTGGAACGAACACTTTGGAATAGGTAATTCATTCATCTGAAGTTACAATTCCAAAAATGTTGGGGCGCTGTGTAAAATGTAAATAAAAATGACAGTGATTTCAAATCTTATATTTTTCATGGAATGGTAGAATGTCTTAGTTTCATGGTGTTTCTGTTTTATTGTAAATAAATTCTGGGTTTATGAGGTCTGAAAATCATGCTTTTATTTACATTTTTCTCAGTGTAACTAATGAAATTGACTTCTTGTTTCTGAATTCCTTCGTTCCTTGCTCCAGGGATCGTGGAGTGTATGGCAGCAGGAAAAGTCATCTTAGCTCACAAATCTGGCGGTCCGAAGCTCGACATCGTGGTCCCTTACGAAGGCGGCCAAACAGGCTTCCTTGCCGATGACGAGGAAAGTTATGCAGAGGCCATCGAGAGGATCCTCGCTCTGCCGCCTGAAGCCCGTCTGCAGATCAGACGCAACGCACGCCAGTCCGTCGCTCGCTTCTCGGATCAGGAGTTTGAAGAGTGTTTCTGTGGCGCCATGGAGCTTCTGATGGGAACGCTGGAGGGATGAAAGAGGACTTGATCATTGTTTGGATTTAGGGCACTTTTACTTTGATGCACTGTGGCGCTGACTGTCGACACGAGATTTGATTGTGTCGGTTTACTGAATTTCTAGAGGGACAGATGAGATTAACAGCATGTAGAAAAAGAGTGAATCCAGCTAGATTACCCTGCTGGATTAAAGATGGAAACATTCCTCTCTCTGTCAGCTGAACAAAACAATATTTACAATGTTTAACATGGTACAACGTGGCTGAAGGGAACAAACTAGTCTTTTAGAGGACAATCGTATGCTGGAAAAGTCTCAGAGATATTTATTTATATTCCTGAAATGTGAAATATTTTTGATATTAATGATGAATGTAAATAAGAATAAAATATATGATGTGGGATGCTGTAAAAGCATTAAATATTTTAGAAATGTTAATATACAGACTTTAACATATCCATGGAGAGGGAACGACCACCTGCTGGTTATATGCCTCTGCAGTGGTGGTGGACTGGACTGGACTGGAGAAACACAAAAGTTCTTCTATATTTATAATAATAGACATCCTGGTTATTATTACGTTTTTATAACTACTACACCTCTGATACAAGAGACGAGGAATCACAAGGACACACAAGTGATGAGGGCGGTGGAAATGAACTTTGTGACGCTTTGCCCTTTAAAGCAGGAGTGTCAAACTCAGTCACAGAAGGGGCCAGATTCTGGATTAAGGTCTAACCTTAGGGCCCAACAGGGTCCACATTTTCACCAGTTATGGGTGGAAAAATGAGCAGTGATGAAAAATGATTTTGAGAATTAAAAAGTCAAAATGATAAGTTAGAAGGCATAAAATCTGAAATAAAAAGTCAAACCTCTAAGTTTGAAAGGTCAAAACACAAAATAATGATTAAAATAATGCTTTTAAAAGGCAAATATATAGAAAGAGAGTCACAGTCATGTTTTTAAGGCAAAGATATGATTTACAAGTTAAAATGGTGCACCTAAAATGTCAAAATATGAGATAAAAAGTCAAAACAATTAATTGAAAATGTCCAAATATGAGATAAAGGTTAAAATAATGATAAGAAAAGGTCAAAATATGACATGTCAAAATAATAAATTTAAAAAGTCAAAATTATAAATTGAAAAAGCTAAAATTATTAGATGAAGTCAAAATCATAAGTTGAAAAGATTAAAATATGAGACAAAAGGTCAAAATAATACATTGAAAATGGTGAAAATATGAAATAAAAGCCCAAATAATCAATTGATGTCATAATTATGCAATTCAAAATTGAAAATATGAAATGAAAACACAAAAGAATTCTTTTCCCACATTTCTTTTTTTCTATTTTTTGTTTTTTTTTTACTCTTTAATTTTTTCACATTTTTATGACTTCAGGATATCTGATATCATCATGGTTCTGTTTACATTTTTATTCTGGAGGAAATCTGCAGACCTCATATTTTTGGGCCAGTTATAATAAGACTTTGATAAGATTGTGCGGACCGGGTGTAATTGTACCACAAGTCGGATTTGGCCCCCAGGCCCTGAGGTTGACACCTCTGCTTTAAAGGGTACTTCAGCAGGTTTCATCCAATAAGAGTGTCACCTTTTGCCCACCAGAGGGCCCTGAAGGAGGCACTGTCAAATTATGTCCTCTCAGAGAAGTTCCTGGAAAGTAGTTTGTTATATTTATCTACTTGAGAGGTGCAGAAGAGGGCACCATGTCAGATTTTTCTCACTTACAGGACAACCAAGAGGCCCCCTGTCAAATACTGCCCAGTTGGAGGGCACGTTGTTGAATTATGCCCCCTTAGTAGGCACTTTGTCCACTTAAAAGAGACCAAAACAGGCACATAGTCAAATGTTGCTCACTTACAGGGCACCGAGTCAAATCTTGATGACTTTTTGGGGCCCATAGCGGGCTCTTTTTAAAATTTTACCTACCTACAGGGCACAAAAGAGGGCAATTGTTGAAATTTGTGCACCTACAGGTGACCATAGAGGGAACTTTTTTGGGCAGTTGAAGGGCACTACTCTTATCATTTATTTTTTTTACTTCATTTCATGGGAAAAGTAGCCATTTATTGCAAGAAAAAGAGATAAATTAGTTAAATATTGATTTTAATTTGCCCACTTTCACAGTAAAACGGGGTAAAATAAAAAATATCAATGCATGTCCAAGAAGGACTTTTGCTGACATTTTTATCAGACACCTTGTGGCACACTGAAAACTTTTCTGCGACCCACTTTTGGGTTCTGACCCACCAGTTGAGAACCACTGATATAGAGGGCACCAAAGAGTAACCTTACAAAGCAGATGGATATGCCTGTTTGTGTTTCTCACTGGTGAATCCGTCTTGCAAAGCTCCCGTCTGAACTGTTTGGGCCGGTTAGAAAGTGATAGGACCAATCAGCAGCGAGGGGCGGTATTTTCAGGCACAGTGGATTCGTGATGTAAGCAAGCAGCGACAAGAGGCTGGTGCAAGTATGGTGGAAGAGATTAGCATGGATGCTGCTAATGCGTTTTATCAGAACTTGACAACATTTTGTCATTAAAAGAAGAATAACTTGGATGGCACTGTGTCTGATTTTTCCCACTAACAGAGCACTAAGAGGTACTTTGTCAAATGTCGCCCAGTTGGAGGGCAGCCTGAAGGGCACCTTGTTGAATTATGCCTCCGTAGAAGGCACTAAAAGGCACTTTGTGGAACTTTGTTCCCTTAAAGGCAACCAAAGAAGGCACATAGTTGAATACTGCCCACCTACAGGGCACAGAGTCAGATTTTTTCCATCTCTGTGGGACCATACACTGCCCACTTAGAAGGCAATAAAGATGGCATTTTACCAATTTTCTTCCCATTGGAGGGCATCAAAGAGTGTACTTGGTCAATTTTACCACCTACAGAGCAAAAAAGAGGGCGATAGTCAAAATGAGTTCACCTACAGGGGACCCTAGAGGGCACATTGTCAAATTTGGCAAATTAAAAGGGCACCAAAGATTTTGACCACCTACAGGGCACTCTAGAAGGCATCAAAGAAGGCCCAGTGCCAAATTTAGCACACTTTGAGGGGACCAAACAGGGAACTTTGTTGAATATTGACCATTTAACGCAGTGTTACTCAACCCTGCTCAACCAAAGAGCCAAACTGTTGAAAAATACCTTTGCAAGAGCCACAATCTAAGTGGTGAAAAGTGGCAAAAACAGCTTTAAGTAGCAATTACAATGAGTGAAAGGTGGCAAAAACAGTCAAACAGCAACAAAAATGGGTGAAAATGGGAAGGAAAAGGGTCAGAAAGTAGTAAAAGTGGGTGCGAAGTGAAAAAAATGAGTTACAGGTAGCAAAAAAAGGTCCAAAGTGGCAAAAAAATGAGTGAAAGTGACTAAAATGGGCAAAAAGCAGTCGAGAGGGGCAAAAATGGGAAAAAATTAGGAAACAAGTGGTATTTAACAGGCAAAGGTAGCTTAAATGGGTAGAAAGTGGTGAAAATGGTGAATAAGGGAGACAAGAAGTGGCTAAAATGGGCACAAACTAGGACAAAAAGTGGTATTTAACGACAAAAGGTAAATTAAGGGGGCGAAACTAGGGAGAAAAACTGAAAAAGGGAAAAACAGGGATAAAAGCGGTAAAAAAAAAAAGAAAAAGTTGCAAAAAGAGTGTCAAAAATTGGAGAAAAGGAAATAAGTGGTGTTTAATGCCATAAGGTAGCTTAAATGGGCAAAAATGGGATGAAAGTGGCAAAAATGGGGAAAAAGTAGGAAAAAATTGGTATTTAATGGCAAAAGTGAGCTTAAATGGATGAAAAGTGGCAAAAAGAATGATAAAAAGGGCAAAAAGTTTCCCTTTTTTAAGGTTTTCTAGGGGAATAATATTTCAAGTGAAGACATAAAAAAGCCATATGTGGTTCCAGAGCCACACGTTGAGTATCTCTGATTTAACGGAAACCTACGAGGGTACTTTGTCAAATTTAGCCCTCTTTGAGGGAACCCTAGAGCAGTGGTACAAATACTGAGATTGAGCCAACATCTTAAGGCACCCTTAGTCTGCTTCCATGAAAGAGTCTTTTTCTCAGTCATTGTACAGTTATAGAAAGGAAGCACCATTTGAGGACACGGTCATATTTAGCCCACTTCCAGGACACTTTATCATGTGTGTCTCCCACAGAGGCCTGCAAGGGGGGCAAGCAGGCACTTATTGGTGGCCTGGAGGATAATAAAGCTTTTGATCTCAAAGAATTTTCCCAAGAAGGAGACACCAGCTCTAACAGATGTAAGAGTATATAGTACACCTGGTGTGTGTGAGATCAGTGTAGTGCACAGTGGCACCACTAGAGGGAGTATGATCTTCATAAACAACATATCTGAAACAATCATGGCATTTAAATTAAGAGAACATGCACAGATTTGTGCAGTGGCACCAAAGTAAAAGAATGACGCTGAGACGTTCGGAGGTCTGGTTTGAACATTTATATTGTGATTTTTAAATGCAAGAGGACACATTTACTCTCATCTGCAACCATTTTTCATGTCACTTGGCCCCACATGTTCACGTCAGCACATCAATAACTTACACACTGTACTGTAGCAAACATCCTGTAAAAGACGATGATATCTATAAGAACAATGTTAGCCTTCTAACCGCTGAGAGGGCTCAGCCAGAGAAGAGAACAGGCCTGTAAAGATTCCCACACAGGCCGATTTATACCGGTTTAAAGTGTCTCAAATGTTGATGATATGTCGTCCTGATGCACACAGACGCATTGAGAATGAGCACCCTTTAAATGAAGGCATTGCTGCAGGAAATAAAACCCTTCATGATCCACACAATAGGTACAAAATCAAGAAACCACCTTGGTGTAACAGCAGTGCACAGAGGATTGAAGCAGTAATGGCACCATGAAGAACAAAGATACAGACTTGTGTTATCTCTACATGATTCAATTCTCTGTACATTAACCGATGCTTCTTTTTCAGCTTGCGTGGATGACATGAGTATACTTCACAATCCGATCTGTACATTCTGAAACGACTTCTTGAAATGTGCTAACCATGGAACTTCAGAAGGCGGTGGGACGGGAGGGGAGGGGGACCAATGGGGGGAGTAGCAGCTGCAACTGTACAGATACAAACCGAAGGAAAAAGGTCCAAAATTGAGCCAAACGCACGGGGAACTCACACAGTCCACAGAGATGCACCATCACAGGCCCCCCCCTTTACATTTACACAAGTCCGTTAAATAAAAAAAACTTTTTTTTTTCCAGTTGCACAGTCCAGACGCTGCCGAACCCTGGGAAGAAATCAGCTCTGACCTCTGTGTAAGACTTTGGGAGTAAGGCTTCCTTCTCTTTTGCATTTGCAAAGTTTGAAACAGTCTTGAAATGTTCGAGAGAACAGGCTAACAGATCCTTGAGCTTCTTTTGGTAGAGCCTGACTGATACGGGTTAATTAAGACCGATACCAACATAGCAGATGTGTGCATTGTTTCATCCATATGACTACAGAAAACCAGTAAGAAACTGTGGTTAGAATGAAGATGTGATGTTTCAGTCAGCACTTTAAGTGGAGCTACAGCTGTGGCTCTGTTAGGATATGCAGCTGGACTTTGTCCCAGTATACAAGTGCCAAAGGAAAATCAATTCATTGACCAAGGTTTGTCCAGCTCCAGGGTGCCAATTGGCTGTTTTTATGCAATATCCAGCAAGTTAGCAAGCAGTTATCTGGTTTTATATTCAACAAAACACAAAGTTTGCAGCTCTGTGAAGTTCATGCATGCCTTATGCTTTAGCTTAGGTATAAATATGAGGCATGTTATCACTCTGCCTCCGTGATTCTCTACTGGTCTACCCACCACCACTGCCTTAAAGGTCACATATTATGTAAAATACACTTTTTCAAGCGTTTCTAGCAAAATTATCTTCCCAGGAATCAGAAAAATCCATTCTCTCCCCCCTTTCTTTCTCCACCTTTCAGAAAATGTGTGCTGAAACAAGCCATTCTTAGATTTTCTCCTCATGATGTCATGTGGGGAGTTAGCCCCGCCCCCAGGTTCAGTTGGCCCTCCCTGCTTGGAAGAAAGTTCCACCCTCAGCTGAGAGGAGGAACATCCATCCATTTTCCTGGGAGGGGTGGAGTCAGGGGCGGAGTCAGACAGCTTGTTAACATTTAAAGCCACAGACACAGAGACAGCTTGTTCTGAGCAGGGCTGAAACAGAGGGGGATTTTATACATGCAGAAATCCAATACTGGGGTGTTTTTCAGCAAAAAACTACACATGCATGTTTCAGGGACCTCTGAGACCAATACAGACTTGTCCTAAAGGAGTAAAACATGTCCCCTTTAAGAGATTTCTTACCAGTCAAATGTATTTTGGTAATTTCATGAGGAATTGCCTCATTATTAAGGGGAAAACTTGCTTTGATTTGCAAAGAATGGTGTTAAATTTGGCAGCAATTTGTTTAGTTTTAGTCTTTAAATGAAATACATTTTAGTTTTAGTCACATTTTAGTCATTTCTATCCTTTTTAGTTTTAGTCCAGTTTTAGTCCATAAAAAGTCTTCACATTTTAGTCTTTACTTTTAGTCCAAGCATTTATTTTCCTGCCTAAATCTGGTACCAAATCATGGTGGTGTGTTCTCTGCACTCTGCCAATCCTGGGGTCCCTGCTTTCTACAGCTGAAAGGCATGTTAGATACAGATACATTGTGGATACAATGGAGAAATATCACAGATTTTGAATGTACAACGAAAACTACATTACATTATAGTCTAGTTTTAGTCATCTTGATGAAAACTAAACTTTGTTTTTGTCAGTTTTAGTCATCACAGATCTATTTTTGTCAGCTTTAGTCTAGTTTTTGTCATGGAAAAAGACTGTCGACAAACATTTTTAGTCATAGTTTTAGTTGACGAAATTAACTGCCAAAAAAACAAGATGAAAAGGTTGAAATCTTGAGAAAACAACTAAAATTGACTTATTACAAGAAAGTTAAGTAAATAAATTTCCATCAATATGAGTATAGTGCAAAGGAGTATAAGGGCCACTCTTAAGGATTAAAAAAAATACCAAGTAAGCATGTAAACATGATCAATAAAGAGCTGTATTTATCTTGTTTTCATCAGTAGGATATGTTGCAGGGAAGATACAGATGGTTCTATTCAAAGTTAAAGCCCAGTATGTCATCTCTGTGGAGAAACTCCCCTCATTTGAGAGCTTTTACTCTGAATTTCCCCGGCTCAGTTATACAGTGAATAAAGACACTCTCAGGGAAATTAATTGAGGTAAAACACACCCAGTCTGAAACAAGCACAGCACCAACTTCCAGAAATTTGATGTAGAATTACAAAAGAGTCCAGTTTTATCAAGACTTACACAATAAATCGACTTTTACTGAGCGTCAGTGCTGTGAGTACTGTAACCTTTGGAGCCCTCTGCTGGACAAACAACACCACTCATATCACCCAAGCATGTTATGTGTTGTTTTAGCACGTCTGTAACGTCTGATTTCGGCCTACTAAGGTATCAGTCAGGCTCTAGTTCTACTTTTACACTGCCTTCATGTCTGTAGTCATTAATGCTTCTAAATGTGCCTTCCCATATACATTCCATTGTGCCTGAATCTTTTGATCCTCTCTTGACTTTGTTGACCAGCTTTTTAAAAATACAAACTCATAAAAAAATCCTTCCATTTATCAATCATTAAATAATTTCATATAAAAGCAAACCTAACCAATCTGCGCTTTATGACCTCCTAACTTCACCATGCATGCACTCAATGCATGTATTTCAGTCCTGGTGTCTTTCTCTCTCATGCACACACATCAGAACAGCTTCATGGTTCAACAGCCTGTCCTTACATGCAGTACCGAAGCAGAAAGCTCCTCGGCTGTGTATTCAATCCAGTACGTGGCACAAATTTATGGCAGAGAAGCGGATACATGGTTCGGCTCAGACCTGGATCCAGTAATATTTTTGTTATTAGTGTTTAGTTACATCTGCTTGGTGCACCAGATGGAAGGGGATTACCATACAGAGAAAATTAGGACTTCTTTACTCAAACTCTCCTGTGTTAATCTTAATTTTCTCATGATGCTAAATCCCACTGATCAAGCACATCAAGCTTTCAAAAGAATGCACTATAAAGCAAAAACTAACTGATCACGGTCCAGTTCAGGTTGAAGTATATACACAGTCATTTTATGAATATTCACTCCCATATATTCTTCAATTGTCTTTATCTGTCTCCAAACTCAACACTCTCCGGTAAGTTTCGTGCCGTCCCCCCGTTTGGGCGGTGCAGGTGGGGGTCCTCGTCTTAGCGTTGCATAGCCTGAGATGTTTCCCGACATGTAGCCGCCGTTCCCTCCATTGCTTTGCTTCCCTTGGTCCAGGAGCAGCTCTGGCGGCGGGGGAGGCAGCGCCATGTCGTCCATAGTTCCTGCAGGTTCCAACTTGCCCGTGATACTGGCTGAGTTTTGGGAACCTTGGCGACCCACTGATTTCCGTTTCAGTGTCCGGTTGAGATCCTCCAGGAAGTTAGGCTGGCCCGAGCCGCCCTTTGGGGATGTGGGTGGGGGTGAAAGTGGAGGGGGATCTGGTGTGGTGTTGCTACGCCGCACTAATGTTGGCGGAGCAGTCTTTTTCAGTGAGCTCTTCCCCCATGTTGAGTTGCTTACAAGGGATACAGGTGGCGGAGGAGGGGGAGCTTGGGGCTGGGGGTTGACGACTGCAACCCTTGGTGGTCCACCACTATGTGCATCAGAACCAGGAGGGGGAGGAGGCGGGAAAAGCTCTGAAGCAGGAGGTGGAGGTGGGAAGTAGGCGCACTCTGGTGGCGGAGAAGGGAAGTCGCCACTGATTTGCTTTACTTGGCTGACTTTGGCCTGGAGTGCTGGGGGAAGGTTGGAAAGGTTTAGTTTGCCTGGTTTGGGTGGAGCTGGGGGTCCATTTGAGGGGTCTTTAGACGGGGAACCAGAAGAGTAGGAGGCAGAGGATGTGGTGCTGCTTTTGGGGGCGAATTTGCTCAATAAGTTCCTTCGATTCTCCTCGTAGGAAGTTGAAGCGTTATCCTTGATGCTGGAGTTCCTCTGTGGGGTAGGCGGAGGTTTCTTGCCTCCAAAACCAGAGGATCCAGAAGGTGACCTCCTCATAGGGGAGCCCAGATTTCCAGGAGGGAGGGGAGGAGGTGGAGGAGTTGGGCCAGTGACTGGGGGTGGTGGTGGTGGTGGAGGAGGAGGAGGTGGGGCAGGGAAGCCAGCATTGTTGTCCAGAGGAGGGGGAGGGAACTCTGGAGACTGAAGCTGCTGGCCTCCACCAGGCTGCCATCTAGGTTTGGTCTTGACTGCAGGCGGGGATAAAGGGGCTTTGGGGCTTTCTGTGTGACTGGCCGATTGAGATGGTGCTCCTGGAAACTGACTTGCGAGTTGCTTTACTAAAGACATCGTTGGTGGGGCTCCTGTTGAAATGGAAGATGGCTTGGACAAACTGTGCTGCTTCGGTAGAGTCGGAGGTGGATTATTGGAGGTATGCCCTGCCTGCAGGCTGAACTGCTTCTTTAGAGGAGCTGCTGGAGGAGGTGGTGGAGGCGGGGGTGGGCATGGGCCACCTAGGACAGTGGGAGGTGGAGCAGGAGGGAACGGGGTGACAGGAGAGATAGGTTTGGGTGCAGAATGCGGGATGAAGCCTGGGTTGAAGGTCTTTGGAGGTGCAGGAGGAGGAGGTGGGAACTGGGCTGGCACTGGGAACTGCTGGGGAGGAGGAGGAGGTGGTGGCGGAGGTGGTGGTGGAGGAGGTGGTGGAGGTGGAGCTGGTGCAGGAGGCGGAGATTCCTCAATGCCTCCGTTTGGAGAGAGGAGCTCCCGTGGTGGGCTGGGAAAACGCTCCTTTAGTGCCTGCTTCAGCCCGTTGTGGTAAACTGGGTGGCTCATGGGAGCCATGACCTCAGGAGGTGGAGGAGGAGGTGGAGGAGGGGGAGGAAATGCTACTCCATTCATTTGGGAGGCAGGTGGAGGTGCTGGGGGTGGAGGAATGAAGGAGGGCGGGGCAGCAGGGCTTGGAGGACCCAGTTTTAAGACAGCCATTGCTGATCCTGGAGTCGGCATGGATGGTGGTGGTGGAGGAGGCGGTGGAGGCGGAGGTGGGACATTAGTCCTTGCGGCAATGTGGTTGACATTGGGTTTGACGGGTGCTTGCGCAGGGGGTGGAGTCGGGGATGGGGGCAGAACTTGTTGACCTAGAGCATGGATGTGACTGGGCAGCTTGTGGTTGGCGTTGTTGGAGGATTTCTGATTCTGCAGGCGGTTGATGGTGCTGAATTTGTACATGGTTGGAGCTGGTGAGTGGTGGGAGACCATCTGAACCGGTGGTGGGGGAGGAGGGGGAGGTGGCGGGGGAGGAGGAGGAGGAGGTGGAGCCATTTCTTGTTGCTGGGGTTCTGGGGGAATGTGGTTGTAGCTGTTAAAGTTTTGTTGGGGAGATTGTGGAGCTTGTGGCGGACGTTGAAGTGTCTGTGGGGGAGGAGGCTGCAGGATCTGTGGTGGAGGTGGCTGCGGGATCTGCTGAGGTGACTGAGGCTGAGGGGGCGGGGTCTGGTGCTGTATGGGTGGTTGTTGAGGTGGCGGTGGGTGATGGTGTTGGGGCTGAGGTGGAGGCTGAGGCTGGGGAGGGGGCGTCACAGCGGGATGATCGACTGAATGCTGGCTGTGATGGCGGTGACTGTGTGAGCTTGCCCTGGACGCCTCCATCCTCATGTGCTGAAAAAGAAAAGACAGCGACAGTTCAGTGATGTTTTCTGTTACAAATGAGCAACACTGACCGTGTCCTAACAGCATGTGACGTGAGCATAAGCATCTGCTACAAAATCTGCTCAATAGATTTTCCTATTCAAGTTTCCTCACAGCCTATGAGTAACGCAGCGCAACGTTTCTACTCTATCATCCCATTTTAAGATACTTGCTGCCCAATTTTAAAATTTTCACCTGTTTTTATTGTTTCATCCCATTTTTAACCTTGCCACCCCATTTTTACCTTCTCACCTTGTTTTTACTCTGCAGGCCCGTTTTGACCTTGATGGTGTTTTTTTTGCCTTGTCATCCCATTCTTAATATGTTGCCTAGTTTTTGCCGTTTTCTACGGTCTACATGTGGACAGGGAAAACGCAACTTTCTGAAAACGCACATGTGCATTATGGTTGCGGTCGATTGCCATGCACGAGTTGGGCTCCCTCCGAGGAAGGATGGGTCTCTAGCATGTGTGTGTTTTGGTTCTTTGCAAAAAATCCTACCGCCAACTCGCCAGTTTTCCTGTCTCCTTTGCATGGAGATTGTTTTCAAAATGTTTAAAGAGGGCCCTAACCGTGCTGGTCCCTTTATTACCTTGTCTTGCCATTTCTGCTTTGTTGCCATCTTTACCTTGCAGCCTTGTTTTTACCCTTTCACCCTGTATTTATTATGTCGCCCCGGGTTTACCTTGTCACCCTGATTTACTTCGTTGCGATGTTTTTACCTTGTCGCCAAGTTTCAACGTGCCTACTCTGTTTTTACCTTGTTGCCTGTTTTATACCTTCTCACCCCATCTCTATTTCCTCTCTGTCTCTCATGTCAACATGGACAAAAAACAAAAAAAGACAGAGATATGGCACTAGGAATGTCTGACAAATAATGATTTTCTTTTATATTTTCCCCCTTGAAAGCTTGTTGGCTTATAATCAAAGAGGAAAAGCGGTGCATAAGTAATATCCAAATCCAAATTGTGATTTGTCAGTTGTGCTCTGACAAAGCTGCATTCTTCTCTTTCTCAGAATAAAGGCGCTGCATGTTATATTTTTCACAAGAGGAACACTGGCGTTTACAGAGCAGGGAGTTACATTTTAGACGGATGCAGTGTGGAGTCTGAGCATGCACACTGCCTAATATCTCTCACGGTGTAAGAAGTTGTAAAGAGAAAGTCCTACCTTAGTGTTCTCCTCAATCTGGGTCCCTCTTTTCCAGGCCTCAGAGAAAATGGAGCTGACCACACTCTGGGAGCGACCATGAGACGATCCAGTGTCCACGCCGCTGTCTGAGTGTCCGGAATGATTGGACTGAGACTCTGGAAGCACAAAGAGAACAAAGAGGCAGGAAGGTATATCAGTGATGCAGCCACATTATAAAGAACTATACACCTGCTCCAGAAGTCCGGAGCATTTCTGCCCTATTCTTGTGGACCTAAACTGGTTTTATTTTAAGATTTGCTTGCCATTTTAAGAGCCTTATAAAGACCGGCGCCATCTTCTATTTCTGATATTTTAAGCCTTTAGGCCCCTGATTGGAGTTTGAAATTCTTTGGCAGGAACTTTATGATCAGTCCTGAATCTAGACTTATGAATAACGGTGACTGAGCCTTAAGATGTCCTCAATCAGCTGCTCTTTTAGGCTACTTATGTTCCAATGCTAATTAGACAGTGAACTAACCAGGTATGCTGGCAGAGCTGGAGCCTGATCGGATACTGGAGGTGGACAGGGAGGACCAATCGTAGGCTGCTTCTGTCCTCTTCATGGCCTCCTGGTAGTTCATGTACAGCTGCTTCCCATACTAAAACACACATACAGAAGGATTAACCACATATTCACCAAACAGACACATTCTCTGTTTATGTCCCTTTCTTTCAGAGCAGAAATTCTGTTTCAGACTCACCTTTGCGATGCGAATCCCATTCACCCACTGGTGCAGCGTCCTGACATCGTCACAGCAAAGATACTTGATGTACTGAGACTTCTTCTGGATCTGTGGATGCTGCAGAAAGACGTTTTACCGTTTAGAAATGCTTCCACTAGAAATGACACAAACTCCATTATAAAAGCATTAGGTATGCTTGAATGGGCTGCATGCCTCCTACATTAAATACAAAGAGCAATAACACTTTATGTGCTGGTTAAATGGTAATCTAATTCAATTAAACAACTTTAATTGACTTGTTTGGAGGCCATTTGCAGAGTGCTTTCAACAGAATGGAACTGAAGGCTAATGGCAGCAAATGCAGCGAGATGTTTGTCTGAAGCTTGAGTAGAGAAGCTTTAATAAGTCTCTGTAGGTCAATTAGAATAATATCACATGTCAATGTGTGTGATATGCAATATAAACATGATGCATCTGTTGCTATGAGCAAATTTCTTTCAACATTTGCAGACTATTCCAGATTCTATCACAAAGAAATTGAAATTTCTCAACAAGAAAATTACTTTTTTTACCTTGAGGGCTAAGCAGTAGTCAGTAGGAGCCTTGTATTTGCTGCGGTAGTCCTGACCATAGTACACGTTAACATGGTCCAACTGCAGGAAACACACCAGATCCCTAGAGGCCTGCAGAGGAGACAGAAGAAGATGCAACCATAACTTCTCTACAATTGCATCTAAAAATTCAGACTGACTTTATTTAGAAAACTTGCAAAGGAAAAAGTCTGATTTACATATTAATGGACTACAAGTATTCTTGGACTCAAACTGTTTCTGCTCTTGAGTGATGCTGCTCTAAGTTGGCTTTAAATAATTATGCTAAGAGGATTCAGCAACCACTGTAGTGGATGTTTGTGCATGTTTGTAAGAGTAGTAACAGAGATTTTAATTTAATGCAAAATGCTTTATTCAATAGCTAAGATCAAGCTAACAGTATAGCAGGGTTTCATGTTTTTCCTAGTTAAAGTAGCAGTTTTACAATACATTAGCCTAATGCACCAGCTGTGTTCTAGCTTAAGTTGTAGTGCCAAGTCTACATTAAATGCTACACTGAAACTAATCAGGTTGTAACTTAAGTTGTACCATTGTTGGGTTATGTTATGGCTAGCTCTTCAGTGTAACTGTTACTGAAGAAACTAATGGTTGAAGTTATGGTCTGTTATTCCTAAAAAAACCTTGATGATACAGACCAAAAATCATACCTCGATATTTAGAGCCTGAGCACCAACTTCAGTCGGCAGAGACTCTATTGTATCAGTATTTTTCTGTCAAAAGTTTGGAGGCTTTAACACACTCACATACTCACCAAACTTTACAGAAAATTGTCCAACAGTGAACATTTTTGTATTTTGGT
The DNA here is from genome assembly GCF_018320785.1 of Cheilinus undulatus. Taxonomy (NCBI): domain Eukaryota; kingdom Metazoa; phylum Chordata; class Actinopteri; order Labriformes; family Labridae; genus Cheilinus; species Cheilinus undulatus. Next base: position 3,328,262 of record NC_054888.1, read on the forward strand.
GGAATCGTGAAGGTGCATCAAGCAGGGGCCCCACAGGGGCTCCTAAACTGAGATAGGGTCTGGGTAAGAACTGCGTGCATAAAAATCAGTACACATATGTATCATGACTAGACGAAGAAAAGAGTCTATTGGGGGCCATCCTCTGAAATGTACAGGAAGCGCACTAAAAACAGCTAAAGGTCAAATTGATCTTTTTTTTGGCGATTCACAAGTTTCAGATTTTACCAAACTAGTAGAAGGGATTTCATCAGATTGATTTAAGATTTTTTTTGCTCATACTAGACAACCCAGAGATCTAAAGTTGTACAAACTGTGACTTTTCACCACAAGGTGGAGCTGTGACCAGAGCCCAAACTTCAACTATTTTTTTGCCAATTTTTTGCAGTGAAAATACACCACTAATGCCTTATAACTTTTAACTTTTCAATGCTTCTGTGAATCATCACCAAACTTCACAGGGACGATCACACATTGATCCTGAATTCATTCATACAGCACTATCATTATTTTGTCACAGCGCCCCCTTCTGGCAATTGAACATTTCCGCCTCTGACTTTGAAATTTTCTCATTTAATATCCAGCCCTCAAACACTATTCAGCCTGGGCTTGAGATTTTTGGTCTATCGTCAAACCTACAAAAAAGCCTCTTGGAGCCATGCCCAAATCCAAACAGGAAGTCCACAAGCCTCATCTCTATTTCAAAATAAGGCATTTTTGATGGTGCTAAATGACTTAAGCCTATTACTTTAGCATACAATGATCTTTGATCTACTGCTCTTTCTTGAAAGACAATGATATCATACTGAACACACCCACATGAAAACATCTCATCATAGCGCCTCCTACTGGCAACAGGAAGTGACACACTCGACTCATTCCTCTTATTGCGCTTAACCTGTTTAGCTCTGGTTTTGAAAGAAAAGCTTCAATAGTTGGCCAAAACACAGATATGTTTCACTGGAAGATCACTGGTGATGGCAAGCATTTCAAAAGCTCCAATTAGACAGGAAGTATGTGTAACTCTCATGCCAAAAATCTGATTGCCTTCAAATTTCACATGTAGGATCAAGGCCCACCCCTCTACACACTCAAAGGTTAATTTCATCATTGTGATATAGCACCCCCCCCACTGCAACAGGAAGTGACATGATTGGGCCATATCTTTACTGGTGATCAATTCATTATCTCGCCATTTCACAGGAAGTCACCATAACTCTTATATGAAACTTCTGATTTGCATCAAATCTCACATGTATGACTAGGGTCTGCCCCGCTGGATATTTAAATATGTGTTACATGTTTTTGCTAATGCGCCACCTACTGCAAGGAAGCAGACGTATCTCTAACATACAATATCCTGTTTTTTTCTTATTTACATGAACAGTCTTAGGAGGATCGACATGCTTTCTGCGTTCTGCAGCAGCACACTGCATGGATTGCCAAAACCAATTATTCCTACATATTCCCAAAAGAGTCAAAGGAAAAGGAAGGTAATTGAAAGGTAAGCTCCTGCTGGATGGATGAAATGATCTCAGCTTATGTTAAACTAAAACAGAGGTAAAAACAAAGCCCTCCAGCTGATGCAACACCCTTCAATTACACTATGTATTAATGATGCTTTATAAATTAACTTGACCTGTCTTGCCTAGTCATTCGAACCACAAAATGTTGAAAAAAATATCTAAATAAGCTATGGTTTAATAATACCTGCTTCCCCCTTTATAAGGAGGTAAAAAGTGATCCACAGTATCAGCCTTTGAAGTGAAGCAACTAAAAATGCTGATGTAGCGTCGCTGCTGGCTGTGCAGAAAGTTTGGAGGATCTTTGTGATAAAAATACAGAACATGTGTGCAACTAATGAAAAACTTCTTGCACCTTAATTTCGTCTCACTGACCTTGGCTTTGCCTTTAGGGACGTAGTAGATCCCTGAAGCTCTGAGAAGGAAGTAACGCTTCTTCCACGACTTCTTGCCGTCCTCTTTCAGCCACAGGATGCCTTCAATCTCCGGCACTGAGACTGTGCCACCGCAGAAACACTCCTAGGAAACACACAGATCAATATTAGAGTAATTCTGACCTATTAAATGAAAGAAAAAACAATTATTAGTGTGTAATCTCACCTCTAACAATGCCTCTTTATTCCTGTCAGCCATCTCAGACGTCTCTTTCCGCCCTAGCAAATAGTTCTGGAGAAGATTGAGAGGATTAGTGGAGTGAATGGAGGACAGAGAGGAGGGAGGGGAAGTCAGCAACTCACCTCGTCTTATGTGAAATAAATTATTCACCTTTTACTCGCTTTAGAGCTTTGACCTACTTCCAGCTCTCCTACACAAACCGACTCACTGTTCACTCTGAGCCGTGCATGCATAAACAATGTGTTTATGTGTACAGTGTATGCTTTCAGCCTTTTACACACCGAATACAGAGCAGATATGTGAGAAAATGATCGTCCTCGACCTTGTGAGTAAGAGGTAATGTGGAGTCACCTGAGGGTTCTTGAAGAGGGCGTATTTCTCGATGCGTTCGATGAACATCAGCTTGTTGTGGCTGTCTCGGGTCCAGTTTATGAGGTTCTCCACCAAGTTCTCATGATCCTCGAAAATACGCTCTGAAGAGAAAGGGATGAAAGAGAAGAGGGAGTAATGAAGATAAGATGCAAGATGTGCAAGGTTTTTTTGCTGATCAGCAAACGTGCACTTAATTTTCACCTCCAAGGCAGTGTTACTGAAACCAGCTCAACCAAAGAGCCAAATTGTTGAAAAATACCTTTGCAAGAGCCACAATCTAAGTGGGGAAAAGTGGAAAAAATGGCTTGAAGTAGCAATAAAAATAAGTTAAAGATGAAAAAAATGGCCAAAGAGCAGCAAAAATGGATGAAAAGGGGCAAAAATGAGGAGAAGAAGTCAGAAAGTAGCAAAAAAGGGTGATAAGCTACAAGAAATGAGTTAGCACTCAAGGACCTCAAGTTAGTTGGTTCAAAATTGGCAAAAACAAGGCAAAGAAAATGAGTAAAAAATAGCAAACAAGTGTTATTTAATGACAAAAGGTAGCTTAAATGGGCAACATATGGTGAAAAGGGAAACAATGGGATAAAAGTGGCAAAAAGATGTGGCAAAATGGGCAAAAAAAATAGGAAACAGTAGTTTTTAATGGCAAAAGGTAGCTTAAATGGGCGAAAAGTGGCAAAAAATGGTGAAAAAGGCAAAAAATGGGGAAAAAATGGCAAAAAAAGCAAAAATGGGGAAAAAAATGGCAAAAAGCAAAAAGGGGGGAAAAGGAAAAACGAGCTTCTAAATGGCAAAAGGTAGCTCAAATGGGTGAAAGGTGGCAAAAAAAATTGTGAAAAGGGCTAAAATGGGCAAAAGTAGGAAAAAAGTGGTATTTAATGGCAAAAGGTAGCTTAAATGGGCAAAATATGGTGAAAAGGGCAAAAATGGAATAAAAGTGACTAAAAGAAGTGGCAAAAATGGGATAAAAATAGGAAACTAGTCGCATTTAATGACAATAGGCAGCTTAAATGGATGAAAAGTGGCAAAAAAATGGTGAAATGGGGCAAAAAGAAGTGGCAAAAATGGGGAAAAAAGGAAACAAGGGGTATTTATTGGCAAAAGGTAGCTTCAATTGGCAAAAAGTGGCAAAAAAATGGTGGAAAAGGGCAAAGATTTAAAAAAAGGGGGCAAAAAATTGTGAAAAAGTGGCAAAAAGACGTGGCAAAAATGGGCAAAAAGAGATGAAGTGCATTTGGACTTGAGAAAGATCCCTCCTGTTTAATAAAGACAGCTTCTGGGATGAAAAATTGATATAAACTGGCAAAAAGGGTTAACTGAGACATAAAAGTAGGCAGAAATTGGCAGAAAAGGGTTAAACCGGCAAAAATGAGCTATCAAAGATTGAAACGTGGTTTAAAATGGGCAAAAATCAGCATAGATGTGGTTAAAAAAATGGAAATAATGGCATTAATGGATTAACAAAGGAAACTTTGATGTGAAGTGGCAAGAATTGGTTTAGAAATGGGAAAAAAAGGCAGAAAATGTGATGGAAAGGGTTTAAAAAGGACAAAATGGGTTTTTTGTGGCAAAAATGTGTTAAAATTGGCAAACCTGAGGGGAAAAATGATAAAATGGCTTAAATTTTTGAAAAATTGGTGTACGGTGACAACAGTGTGATTTGAAAATATTCTTAGTTTTTTTTCAGGGCATCTGACGACCCTCTCTTAGTGTCTCGTGACCCCCATGGGGTCCCAACCCCAACATTGAGAACCACTGGTCTACACACAGCAGAACCTGAAGGCCCACATCAGCCCAGTGATGAATGTGGAATTGAATTAACATTGACGTCTTGGGGACAGGACAATCACCCTCAGCACACAGCCAAATTAACAGGAGTGGCTTAGGAACAACTTTTAACACTCAGCCCAAGCCCTGACTCGAACCCTACCCAACATCTCTGGAGGGACTGGACTGAGCTTGAGATGATTTTTCTTCTGCTGTAAATCCAGAATGGTCCAGATTACGTTCATCTCTACGTGAATGCAGGCTAGAACAGGATGGCTGCACACTTATAAATGTAATGTTTCAACTCCAAACATTCCCATGCTGCCGACGGTGAAAATCATCAGGAAATAAAGACTAAAAGCCAGTACTGTGCAGCTGAATTAAGGCCATTTTCTGCTCACTCCCTGTCAACAGTTTGTGCTCTCTGCTGCTATGCTAACTGTGATGTCACGTTCAAGTCTGTTTACATGTATGACTTTAAAAACTACTGCTACAGTTTGATCAGTCATTCCTTGACTGTCCTCGTCTTACCCATCTGCAGCTCGTTGATGGTTTCCACCAGAGACCAGTCAGGGCTGTATCCACAGTGGGATTTATCCAGCAGGCTGTCCAGCACCTGCCTGACTGTCTGACGCTCGTCCACCATCATCGTCTTGGAGCTCTCGTCTGACATGTGGACCCGGATCACCAGCTGGAGAGAGGAAGGCGAGGAAAGATTAGGAGATTTATCTCACATTTATTTCAGGAGTGGAAAACCTTGGAGGCTATACTGAATATATTTAATCTATTTATTATTCAACCTTGAATACAGTGTTGATCACTAGTGTTAGTTCAACTCTGTAAAGCATCAACTGATTTAAGCTCCGCCCAGTGGGATGTGTGGGAAGAGTTTCCCATCATGCCCTTGGGCAGAGTGTTTAGATCAAGCGGCAACCTCCAGTCCTGAAAAATGAAGCCAATGCGGAAGTGCAAAAAATTGCAATACCGCGAGTGTCCACTTGAGGCTGGTTGCAGGAATACCGGAAGTCTCATCTGGACACCTGTTAGACAGCCAGGTTTTACACTAGAAATAAACTGGTTTACAGCCTGGTTCAAAAACCAAACGTGTCTCATTAGCTAGTGTCTTATTGTGCTCACTGTATGGGAGGGTGAATTGTTCTGTACCACAGTGGTTTAGATTATATTTAAGAAAAACCTCACTGTACTGATTGGCGTGTCTCATTTGATTGACAGATAGCTCAACAGGCAGAAGCTACCTATCTGTCCTGTCAGCTGACAGGAAGTCGAGCTCAGTGGGCAGGCCGTTAGGTTGATTCAAAGTGTTAGGAATAAGCATGATAGCTAGAGTCCCTCTTCCTTTCCTTTCTTTTTTCTTTGTGAATTATTTTGGACTGGTTTTCATGTGGGAAATAAACATTGGGTTAAGCTGTGTTGGAATGTCCGACAGTCACGAATGCACCATGACAGCAGTGCGTGCAAAGCTGCAACTGTGTCACCTTTAAATGACGTCACAAGACTCAGGTGGAGGCCAACGCTGCCACTGAGACAAGAAGACGCCAACTCGGACTCTACAACAACCAAAACCCCACGGACTTGAATGAAACCTGTCATTGTTTTTGAATTATAACTCAACCAAAATACAACTGAACTGAAAGAACGCTTGGGCTCGCTGAACCACACAACGCTTCAGCAGCGAACTAGGCCGGAGGCCCTGACGACCACGGCGTGCAGGTGAGCTAACCCAGACTGCTTCTCCATACTGAAAACCAGTCCTGTTCTCTTTCCTTTCTTTAATACACTAGATGTTAGTGCTGTAGTCTGACATCATTCACTTACCCGGGTTTAGCCCGTAACAAAAGTTTGGTTGAGACTGCGATTTCAATATGGAATATGGGGTTTGTCCAATTCTTTCTACAGTCTATGGTTTAGGTGTGTTTTTAGTGTTTCCATGTTGTCTGTTCAGTGATCCCTGCTGGAGTTCTTTTGCTCATGATTCTGGAGAATTGAAGCCGTTTTTGTTGCACAAGACCCATTTGCTACATAAGTGAAGTTGTCTGATGAGTTAGAGTTCCTGCCTGTGTATTTAGGTGCTCCTAAAGGACGTATGGGCCAAAGTCTTCAGCAGTATGCATTTGTTGTCAAATATTTAACACGTTCAAAAATGTAGATTAACTATAGACAGTGTGGACCAATACAGACACTTTGTTTTACTTTAAAGGTGATTTTTTTTGTCAGCTGACCCATATGCTCTTAGAGTATCACTTCTGAAATAAGGACTACTTCATGATTTTTGTTTTTTAGCAGGAAAGAAGCTTGACCAAAAAAGTCTATATACACATATGATAAAGAAATGTAACTTCCAGTTTCCACAGTCCTTCTTAAATCAGGCCACAGCTTCCATTCAGCTTTCTTTAAAAGAAGCAGAAATCTGATTATGTGTGGGGGGGGGGGGGGGGGCTTGTTCCAATTACTACAAAACTATTTATGGGGTCAGTCTGGTCACAAACAGTAAACACTCAAATCCAGTAATCTGGCCAAAGTTGACTCCACAGGCAGCAAAAAGTCCCCCGTAAATCAGCCAGATTAAAATAATCTGGAGACAAACATACACGTGCCAAATCCTTGGAAATCTTGTCCTGTGTGAAATCTAGTAAAGTCCTCAATTCCTTGACCTCCCGTCTGCCCGTCTTCCTCTGCGACGGTGACGTCCAATAAGTTTACAGATGCTGCTGATTGATTGGAGATTTTGACCAATGAGAAAGAGGGGCGAAGAAGCGGCGTCTGACCTATATTTGTGATTACATGAACCTAAACCCCCAAATCTTCATGAAAACGATAAAAATAAAGGCACGTTTTCAAACCTTCACTTGAAATGCAATGAGCCAGTGCTGAAACTAAGAATCCAAAATGTGGTGAAACGTCCCCGCTGTGCAGACAGCTGACCAATTATTTAGTACGTGACAGCCGAGGTTTTGAACGTGCTGGCCGTACCAGCTCTCTTTATCTTGTCATATTGTGTTAACTTGGCAGTGTGGAGTCCAAATACACTACTGGCTCTTTACTATTCATGGCATTAAAGGACACCATTCTATCGCTCTCATTCACAGAGACAGCTCATTCAGTGGCGGTAAAAATGGCCTGCCTGTGGAGTCCCTTACCCACTTCCCAAAGGAGGCATGCACACGCTTTGAATGGAACCGATTGCACTGGTTGCTACGAAAATCAGCTCTTGTTTTAACAAATGGGGCATGTGTGGAGTGAATCTGCATTGTGTTGCAGCGTGGAGCCTCTTTCTGGTTTCTAGCTCCCTCCCTGCAACATAATCAAACACCGCAATGACCTATTTTCTCTGCGCTTCAACGTGAATGAAGTTCACAAAGAAAATCCAGCGTGTGGCGAACACGACGAGACAGCTATTATTTACACGAGTCGGGATTGTGTGGGTTTTTAAAAATCAGGAGGTGCGAGTGTGTCCTACCTTTTTGACCTGGGCCTCCTTGATTTTTTCCAAAGCGACTCGGATCTTCTCCGCTTTCAGTTTGGCAGCTTGCTCCTCCTGGAAGGACACACAAGACATTTAGGATTCACACCGAAAAATGCCCACAGAACGAAGCAGTGTCTGACTTCATAGCCTTGCCTCATCCTCTCCCTGCATGTCTTTCATTATTCTCTGGCAGGAATGAGACATCATGCTCTTCATTAAATAGTAAGCAGCCTTGGAAACCGTTTAAACCCACAAGCCTGGGGCGTGATGGCGCGTGCTGTCAAGTGCAAATCCAAATATTTCATCCACATTTTGATGCTTTCTTACCTGCCCCCTCCAGCAAGACGCCATCACCTCCATGCTGCAGGTCGCGTTTACTTCCAGGTGTGCAAGTAGTAACTGTTGTGCAAGTGTTCGATCAAAAATGCAGCTTTTGTGACATCAGTCGCTCAAATATGGCGTCTATGTTTCCATACTGGATTCATATGGAGCTGCAGCCTTTGATCTCGCTGTATAGGAGACAATAGTAGGAGATCCCTGAAGGGCGAGAGGCTGCGGATGATGCTCTCAGATCTTCTGTGAGGTTTGTATTCGGATTTCAAGAGCAAAAATGGGAAAAATGTCCAGATTCATCCATGGTTTTTGAATTAAAAGAAGACAAAAATAAATTTTTTGAAAATATAGAGCAGAAAAAATGCCTCAAAATGATCCTGGAAGTTATTCCAATTCAGCCTTGCATCCTTGTCTTCCAGATCAGGAGGACTTGGTGAGTGACACGCAGACATGTGCGCCTCATATGAGCACAACTTGACTTAAAAAGCCAAGAGAGACAGCCAGGAGGACGATGCCCCTCCCCCCCTTTCTGCTTCCTCTCTCTCCCTCTCCCTCCCCATATATATCTGATGCAGGGGTTTGGGAGCGTGCCCAATCGATGGAGCATAATCCCCACAAAAATCGTAGCCTCTTCTGCAAGACTCGAGAGCCAATCAGGACGAAGAGGGGAAGAACCGTGACCGGCACCAGCCCATGGCTAAACTACAGTGACAAGGACGGAGGGAGGAATTTGGGTGAATGAGAGGCTGACGTGCTGAATATTTGAAGTGCACAGACGGGGTGAAGGGGTATTAAAAGTGCTCCCCAAGCCTCTTATCTCAAAACTCAAGAAAGAGCCCCCCGCCTTCCTCGCCGTCTTTCCTTGACCCAGACTACCTTTTTACACATGACCGCACATTAATGCTAACACTGTGTTTGGCCAACACATAGTGGCAGGCTTTTAGTCAGCCGAGTGTGAGTGTGAGGAAAGGGGAGGTCACGGGGGGGTTTGTGTGTGATTACAGCCTGAGTCACGCTGCAGGTTTTAGCCCCATAATTGTCAGAGTAACCCAGCTCTACACCCCCCATTATTTCCTCTCTGCAGGCCACCTCCTCTCTGCTAACACCACAGCACACTTCTTAGTCCACCTAAGCCCAACGGCAATAATACAACCATAATTCCAAAAAAGTTGGGGCACTGTGTAAAATGTAAATACATTTGACTATCATGAAAATATGAGTCTGCAAATGCAGTGAGGAGATCAGTGCTGGGACAGGAATGTTGTCCCATTCCTGTCTGACGTATTGGTGACAGGTCAGGACAGCAGGCAGGCCAGTGTTGGACTCTTCTTCTGTGAAGCCATGCTGTTGTGACGGATGTGGTGTGTGGTTTAGCATCAAGTCAAGGTCTTCCCTGAAAGACACGTTGTCTGGATGGGAGCATATGTTGCTCTAAGTCAGTGTTACTCAACCCTGCTCAGCAAAGGGACAAATTGTTGAAAAATGTCATTGCAAGAACCACAATCAAAGTGGTGAAAAGTGACTACAGAGGGCAAAAAAAGCTGTAAAAAGGTGGGTAAATGGCATTTAATGGCAAAAGGGCAGCTGAAAAGGGTGAAAAATTGCAAAGAAGCAGCATAAAAGTGGCTGAAACGGATGAAAAAGCAGCAGAAAAGCATTCAAAGTGGCAAAAAATAGGGGGAAAGGGGAAAATTAGGCATACAATGGAGAAAACTGGGAGAAAAGTGGCAAAAATAGGTACAAAGACAAAAAAAATTGAGTTACAGTTGGTCAAAAAGCAACAAAAATTAGTGAAAAGTGACTAAAATGGGCAAAAAAGCTGTAAAAAGGTGGTGAAATGTGGGAAAAGTGGCAATTAATGGCAAAAGGCAGCTGAAATGGATAAAAAATTGCAAAGAGGCAGGGTAAAAGTGGCCAAAACTGATGAAAAAGGGCAAAAATTGGGTAAAAGTGGCAAAAATGGTCAAAAAGAGGCTAAAAGAAGTGTTAAAAATGGGCTAAAAGCAGCAGAAATGGATTCAAAGTAGCAAAAATTGTAAAAAAAAAAAAAAAAAAAAAAAAAAAAAAAGAAATTAAAAAAAGGGAAAAATAAAGGTTTACCATTAAAATCTACTGTGTACATGTGGGGAAACAAACTGGTTAATGTAACTTGTAATGATAGATTTATGAGGTCAAAGTTTAAAAGAATAATATTTCTAATTAAGACATAAAAGAGCCACATGTGTCTCCAGAGCCACACGTTGAGTATCACTGATCTCTCTAGCTGCCCACGCCATAGGCACTAATGCAACCCCATACCATCAAAGATGCAGGCTTTAGAACTGAGCCAGGAGAACAAGCTGGATGCTCCCTCTTCTCTTTAGTCCACAGGACACAGCGTCTGTGGTTTCCTCTGACCACAGAACAGTTTTACACGTTTCCTCAGTCCATGTTAAATCAGCTTTGGTCTAGAGAAGACGGCAGTGTTTCTGGATCCTGTTCACGTATGGCTTCTTCTCTCCATGATCCAGCTTTAACTGTCGTCTGTGGATGGCATGGCCAACTGTGTTGACAGACGATGATTTCTGGAATGTTCCTGAGCCCATGCAGTGATTTCAGTACAGAACTAGGCCTGTTTTTAATGCAGTGGTCCCTGAGGGCCCCTTCAGCCTTGTTCACAGAGATCTCCCCAGATTCATTAACTGTTGATGGTGGGACATTCAAAGTCCTCGCAATTTTGCCTCTCTAAAATGCTCCTTTTATACCAATTCAGGTGACTGACCCGTTGCCAATCTACCTAATGAGTTGTAAAATGCTCTTCATTTTACCCCTTACTTTTCCAGCCAATTTTTTATGAAATGGTAAAATGTCTCAGTTTCAACATCTGATGTGTTGTTTAATTTCTTTTGTGAATAAATTATGGGTTTATGAGATCTGACAATTATTGAACTTTGTTTTTATTTACTTTGCCCCAACTGCGCCCAAACTTTAGAATCGAGGTTGTATAAAAAAATCCTATTTGTACCTTAATTTTTCATTATCATTATCTAAGACCAAATACAAATCTTTACACATCTAAATCTCTTCTTGAATCAATTTAAAAACATTTTCTTTCATTTTGATTTTTCTTCAGCTTCTAAATCTGCAGCTCTAGCCCTCCTCTTGGATAATTAAGTGATTTTTTTCCTTCACATTTACCGTCCAACCTTCAATAATAGACTTTTTCTGGGAGAGCCCAGGCATGGTCCCATGGCCAACAATAGCTCATAACACAATAATGCTGGGCATAACAACATTCAGAGAGATTTGGGCATAAACGGGTTAAAATGCCTCCTCTTCTGCTGAGAAAAATTTGGCCCCCGCTCTCTTTGATGTCTCCCCTCTCCTCGCTTGTTCCCAAACATCATCGAGCATTCTGATTCGCTGAGCGAGGAGGGGAGCGAGAGAGAATCTGTGAGAGGAGTGTAACACTAACACATAAACTCGCCTACAGCCCACGAGCGATCTGCCCTCCACTTCTTTGTGAAAAGCATCCAAACGGTCTCTTTACACTGAGAGCTGGAAACAGAGAGCCTTTTAACGCTGAACTAATCCAACTGTTGTGTAATCCAGAGCTAATAAAGCAGCGCTTCTTGTAGATTTTGGCAGTAAATTTCATGGCCGGCAAGTTTCTTGGCTTTCCTCCCTCATGTTACACTCCAAAAATCAGATAACTGAAACAAATTTGGAAATAAACCTGTGAGTCAGAGCTAAGAAGACTTAAACAGATCCTTTAGTGTATTTTTACCCTTGAATGAGGCTGTCTATCGTTTAAAGGAGACTTTAAAAGCCTTAAATGTAGAATTGGCATGACTTATTGCTCCTCAGTCCTGCAGCATCAGCTCTCTCTGAATCGGAGCTGCAGCACTTTTAAAAGCATGCCGTGTCTTTAAGTGACAGGAGGATTAATCACAATCAGAAGCTAAACTCTGCACATCTGATCTGCATCTGCATCATATGAAACTCCAGAGGCTGCAGCTGATTCATTTGCATGGGAGAACAGCTTCTGGTAACAGTTAAACACCATAAACAAAGTGCTGAGTACGGCTTTGGAGTGACATATGATGCAAACACAGATGTGAAAGTTTGTTTCCCACTCTGAAGGCATTCATGCACTTGATTCTGATGCATATATTAGTAGTCGTCTTAAAGTCCATGTACACGGACGTGATTTAATACAAAATAAAGTTAATGCAGAATAATCTCTAAATGTAATGATTTTAAATATTCCTCATCTATAATGGGAGAACGGGGTTGGTTGTCACATGGGTTGGTTGTCACACTCATTATATCTTACCATGAGAAGGCACTATCTCCTAAAATTTGGTATGGAAATGTCCAGAATTGGGATCTGAGCTCAACTACGTAGTCCTCTCTGGAGTAACAGAGCTTAACTTGAGGTGAGAGAACTTTTTGTGTTTTTCATGTCAAATTGTAAATATCCAGCTCCTCAGTATTTTCCTCTTTTACATAAGAGGTTTATAACAAAACATGTGTAACCCTTAAAAAGTGTGGAGGGAAAGCCATAGTTTAGATTGTTGTTAGCTAGCAAACAGGTTGTTAACTAGCCAACTAGTTGTTAGGGAGTTGTTAGCCTTGATGCTAGCAAGAAATTCCACTTGGGGTTGGTCGTCACGTTCTCTTTGGGGTTGGTTGTCACATTCTCTTTGAGTTTGGTCATCACGTTCTCTTTGGGGTTGGTCGTCACGTTCTCTTTGGGTTTGGTTGTCACGTTCTCTTTGGGGTTGGTTGTCACACAAGCTTAGATGGAGTACACGGATCCTACATTTTCCACTGCTGTGACTCAGATAGTAAATGTGTAGCCTAGCTGAGTCGGCTGTTATTGTGAGGCCTGTTTATTTTGTTCTTTATGTTGCTATCGGCCTACAGGCTGCCCTAAAGGTGTACCAGTTCACGCGCCTTGCTCATTTTGTGTTAAGATGCATCAAGTTATGGATTTGTCAACTTGGCAATGCAATTTCAAATGTAGTTCTGCCTTCTTGCCTTCTTTTTAAGATTTTTCCGATTAAAATAACATTGTGACAAACAACCCCATAGTGTGTGACAACCATCCCATGATTGGGTTGGTTGTCACAATGTGTCAGGGTCTTTAATCATCAATTACCTCTTTGTTACAATTAGTTGGGAAATACAGGGAAACATATTTTGAGCCAACACCTTAAGCTTCATTTAAATCAATGACTATTAAAGGATGTTTTGATGATGAGTGATTTTATAAGAGTAAAAAGTGTTGGTGCGCAGATGGCTTAGTGGTTTAAGGCGCGTACCATGTATGCAGGCAGACTGGGTTTGAATCCGGCCTGTGGCCCTTTACCGCATGTCTCTCCCCACTCTGAATCTATCCACCATCCAAATCCAAATATATCTGAATTAAAAAAAAACAAACAAAAACAAAAACAAAAAAAGTGTGACAACCAACCCCATGACACAAATCAACAGCACCGATTTCAGCATGATGGGAATAAAGACGCAATTCTTTAAAAGCATGAAACTGCTTAAGGTTAACAACTATGATATGTCCTCAGTTAACTTCTCTATTTAATGCTTAATTTTTTTTGTGATGGTCTTTGTGACTGTCTAGACCAGGGGTGTCAAACTCCATCACATCGGGGCCTGATTCTGAACTTAGGTCTAACCTGTGGCCCTAACAGGGTCAATATTTAAACATAAATTGTCAACATTATTTTCACCAGGAATGAATTCTGGGGGTAAAAAACTTGGCACTGATGATGATTCTCAATTAAAGGTGAACATGATAAGTTAAAAACTCAAAATCTGAGACAAAAAGTCAAATTTATAAGTTTTAAAGGTAAAAACATCCCATGTAGAGTCAAAATAATGTTTTTAAAAGGCAAAATATGAGATAGAATACTGAAACCATGAATTTTAATAGTCAAAAACAGAGATAAAATTCAAAATCATGATTTTTAACAGTCAAAATATGAGACAAACATCGAAATCATGAGTTTCAAATATCAAAATATGAAATAAAATTAAAAATCATGAGTTTTTAAGGTAAAAAAAAGTGAGATAAAAGTTAAAGTGAGGAGTTCATAAAGTTCAAAAGAGACCTCATACTGGTGGGCCACTTATAATAAAAATACCACATAATCTGGTGGGCCTGGTATAACTGCACCATGGGCCAGATTCAGCCCCCGGGCCTTGAGTTTGACACCCATGATCTAAAGGTAAGGGTACCTTACATCCTGTTGAGGAAATAACCTGCTTTTATTTTGAAAGAGAAGGAGAGGAAAGCACAAGACTCCTTACTTGTCCACTGAGCCGTCTGTGGTTTTTTACAGTGAAATGAGACATTAAGGAGCATAGATGGACTTATTTTACATCACTCTGAGTCTCCAGCTGCTGCCCTGCTCTATTGTAGGAGGTATTTATGAGGCTCAAATTTTTACAAAGCTAATTTCTGACCTTAATCTCATCGTGATTAGTGCTGCAATGATAATAGCCCTGTTCTAAACACAGAAAAGCAAAGACATTGTACATTAGAGGAGCTGAAAACACAATTCCTTATTACAAACAATCTTTGAAAATGAAGAATGCAAATCAAAAGCAACTTGATGGAGAAAGAGGAGGAATAATAAATGAAAATAAACACCCACTGACAGACAGACACCAGCCAAGAAGCAGGAAATAGAACAATCATTGAATCTACATGCATGACACAGTGTGTGCATAAATACTAATGTATGACATTTGATTTAGTCCTTGTGACGTTATCATGACATGCAAAGCAGCAGAGAAGCACACAAACACAGAGAAGCAGCAAACACAGAGAGTGTATGAGGAGGTCACCTTGGTCAGGAGGTGAGAAGGCTTTCCAGCTATGCTTTTCAGAATGAGCGAGGTTTCTCGGTCCAGATACGAGTGCTTTGTGGGGCGAAGAGAGATAAAAAAGGAGAGCAGGAGGAGAGACAACAGAGAAAAGTCAGTGCCAGATGATTCTTAAGGCTTATTAATCGCAGGTGTTGTGATTTCTTTTGTATAAAGGAGCGTGAGAGCGAGAGAAGATTTAAAATGAAGCATGTGTGGCTGTCATTAGCTGCAGCTGTGGAGAAAGAAGCAACAGAAACGTACCAAGTCAAAGTGAGTGTTTACTGGCTGGATTAAGATTTACTATATACAGCTACTGTCAAGTCATTCACACACTTATGGTTGCAGGTGCATGCTGCACAGCATGGAGCGACGGCTGCACGCTGTCGCTGAATCTGATATGAAAACCAACTCAAATTTAATGATAAAGGTTTAAATCAGGTTACATTTATGACTGATTCTTAGTATGAGCACTGAAAGACAAAACTAGACACAAGTGAAAGTTCAAACATGAAAATTACTCGTGTTTCTGATGGTTGCAGTCATTGTTTGATAATTCTTAATAGATTAAATCATGGAGGAACATTCACGTTTTTGAAGATCTGGGCTCTATTTCTGCATATTTATAAAGGAAAAATGACTGAGAGGTGCAAAGACACGATGGATTTTCTCACATCAGTGGCTTCAGGCAGGAATGGCTGCAACATAATCCTAAGAAAACTCAGAGCTTTGGCTATACAATAGTATAAAAGCACCAGGGAAAAAAAATATCTATTAACAGAAGTAGGTCTGTGTAGCCTTGAACCCTGAGCATGATGCATGCACGCCTCCTTTAAAATGTAACTATCATGGTTCAGACTGTAAGCACACCGTGATTGGTCCTTTGGTTAGCACTGGCTGAGTTAGACAAATGTTTGCAGACGGCAGCAAAACTGGTCAAATAGAGCTGCTGAAGTTGAGAAATATCAGACGTGCATTTCCTCCTGATGTCTGCTGTCTTTTGTCTTTTTGCAGTAACTGCAGTACTACTACTAATGATCAGTATTTATCCCCTCCTACTCCAACATAACACTCTCAGCTCCAGTTTTGGTTGTTATGGTTTTGTGTGCACAAACAAGCAGGAAACTTGGCAGTGTGGCCAGAAATGGGAACGGAATGAAAACTTTACATTTTGTATGTATCCGCAACTGCTACCCCCTAAGCCTGTGGTGATATGAGAAAAACAGACGATTCTGCTATCTTTATTCTGCTGTTAACTCCGAGGTCAAAGTTCAGCTCAGCCACAGAGCAGTGTTACTGAACCAAAGAGCCGAATGGTTGGAAAATACCTTTGAGAGAGCCAAAATCTAAGTGGTGAAAAGTGGCAAAAATGGCTTGAAGTAGCAATTAAAAAAAACTAATGGGGGCAAAAATGGTCAAAAAGCAGCAAAAATGGGTGAAAAGGTGCGAAAATGGGGAGAAAAAATGAATACAGGGTCAGAAAATAGCAAAATGGGTGCAGAGCGACAAAAAATAAGTTATAGGTTGCAAAAATGGTCCAAAGGGGGAATTACATGGCAAAACATTTGTGAAAAGTGAATAAAATGGGAAAAAAGCAGTGAAAAGAGGAAAAAAATGGTGAAAAAGGGGAAAATGGTATAAAAGTGGCAAAAATTTGAAATAAGTGGCAAAAATAAGAGGCAAAAATGGGCAAAAAACAGGAAACAAGTGGTATTCAATGGCAAAAGTAGCTTAAATGGGTAAAAAAGTGGCAAAAAAGATGGCAAAAAGAAGTAGCAAAAATGGGGAAAAAGTAGGAAAAAAGTGGAATTTAATGGCAAAAGGCTTAAATGGGTGAAAAGAGGCAAAAAGTGTGAAAAAGGGCAAAAAGTTTCCTTTTTTAAGGTTTTCTGAGTGAATAGTATTTAAAATTAAGACACAAAAGTGCCACAAATAATCACAAAAGAGCCACAGGTGGCTCCAGAGCCACACGTTGAGTATCACGCTACAGAGCATGCTCAGAACGTCTGGTCTAGTTTGGGGCTGGTTGGGGTGCATACAAGTGGGAGCAAATCAGTCTCCAACCACATTATCTAGGGCAGCATATTGTCTTTTTTCCCATTATTTAGGAAATGCACGCATAAAATTAGTTAATGAAAAAGGTATTTAGATTAATTGATAGTATCAGTGCATGTGTGTTTATGAGTAGCATTGTAGCTAGCAACCTGGCTAACAGTTAACTCATTTAAGAGCCGAAAAATGTTTTAATGTAATATTAGATTCTTATTTTCAAAGTCTTTACCTGTGCTGATTTAAAACCACTTTACCTGCTCAATTTTGCTACTGTTATTGAGACTTTTCCTCAAATTTGCACCCCTATATGCCTTTAATTTTTACAGATAATTGCCATTTTGCACCAATTTCATCACTTTTCTCACCAACTTTTGCCACTTTTAAAACATTCTACTACTTTTTAACCCCCTTTCACCCTCTTTTCAGCCCATTTTTTCTACTTTAAAGCCGCTGTTGTCACATTTAAACCCTTTCCACCACTTTTTCTGCACGTTTTTGCCACTTCTAAACCAATGCCACCTGTTGTTGCCTCTTTTGACCTGATATTGCCACAATTAACCTCTTTCACTGCATTGTATGCCGATTTTTACTGCATTTAACCATTTGTTATGGCCATATTTCACAGTTTAACCCATTTCTGACACTTTTCACCTCCTTTCCTTCTTCTTTTAACCCATTTTTACCACTTAGTTAATCCCATTTCACCACATTTTTCACCACTTTTGAACCCTTTTTTGCCCCTTTTGTCCCCTTTCACCAATTTTTATGCCAGTTTTTTGAGAAAGGATTACACCAAAAGTAGATCTTTGTTAGACTGCAAACAGCTGATTGTCCTGAAACATGCCTGTGTTGATGGCTTACTTCTAATTTGATGTACTATTTTGTGTTTTTGACTTTCAAACTGAGAGAATAAACCACAGACCACCGTTTTACTGTAAAGGTTATATTTAGCTATGAACAGATACCTTCTTTCCTGGATGCCCCCTCTACTACCAAATAAAGGCAGAAACCCCCTAAATAAATCTAAAAAACCGTCTCTTACTCACAGAAATCCTTTCCATAATAGTGTCAGAAGTACAGAATAACACAAGTCGTCGATTAGAGGACAAACTTGTCCTTAAAGATTACATTTCAGCCCTTCCTGCCTGTTTTGTGGCTAACATCTTGACTACTGGAGATAATCTACAACTATGTGAACATTTTGGTGATTTTGTTCCTAAAATATGAAGAAAACAGAGCCCAGTTTCAAAATGCCGACCCCACCTTTAACTTGCAGCCTTGCGTAATAGGAGTGTATGTCAAAAAGCATGCATGCACACATGCACGCTCACACACATGCACTTACAGTGGCCCGATCCACTTCACCCTCTCGTGAGGTGAAGTCAAGCTGCCGCCTGGCCGTCTTACTGTTGGCCCGCCGCAGTGTGACATGCTGGGGTGCAGGCGTGGAGGTGTATGAGGGCAGAGGCCACGGGTTATAGGAAAGGATGCAAACACAGATAACATGGTGACATGCAGGGAGGTGCAGGGGACATGCAAGACACAGTGCAAACACGGAAACGTGACTCTTTACGCCTGTTTTTACACTTTCTGTCTCATGTTAGCGCTGCTTCTGGCCTCTGAACGTATCCTGCAGGATATTTGCTTTTGTTAGAGAGCCAGCAAGCTTTGTGAGTGACAAAGGCAAAAAGAAATAGTAGAAAACATTGTAATCCTCATTTACAGCCTTTTAGATTACAATGTTTACAATCCACAACCAACGGGCTGCATTGTGGATTGACTGTGTTGCTTTCACACACTTAGAGCATGCAGTTTTACTGGAAAACGACATGCTGTGTGGTTAAACATGCAGGATCAGAGCCGGATTGAGGTCAGTTCAAAGGGTTCGTGTGTGAATGGAAGCCGATTTACGCCAGCAAGAAAAAGAAATACATGACCGCTAAGCATGGATGAAGCAAAAGTTAAAGTCTGAAGTCATAATTATGAGTAAAACGTCAAAACTTTGATGTTACAGTTAGAAACATAAGTTAAAAGGTCTAAATTATGGAGGTAAAAAGTCAAAATTTTAGGTTCAAAAGTCAAAACAATGATGAAAGGTAAAAAAAATGTAAAAAGTCAAAATCATTACACAGACAATCAAAATTAAATGTTAAATAGTCGAAAATATAGATAAAAAGTCTTATAATGATTTAGAGTAAAAATAAAATGATAAACAGTGTGAAGTATTACAGATAAAAATCAAATTATTCATTAAATAGCCCAAATTTTATGATAAAAAGTTGGAACTTTGACACAAATGTCATTCTTATGAGTTAAAAGATCAAAATTTTAAGTTTAAAAGTCTAAATTATGAGTTAAAAAAACAAAATTATGTGGTAGAAAGTCAAATTTCTGAGATTAAAAGACAGAATTATCTGTTCAAAAGTCAACATAATGATTAAAGGTTTAAAAAATTGTAATAAAAAGTCAAAATTATTACACAGAAAATCAAAAAGATAGGTTAGACAAAATTATAGATAAAAGTACAAATTATGAGTTCATAGTAGAAAATTTGATTTAAAGTAAAAAAATATGTGATAAAAAGTCAAAAGCATTACAGAGAAAATTAAAATTATGAGTTAAATAGCTCAAATGATGTGATAAAAAAGGCCAAAACTATAACATATACACTTATAACTTTGACATAAACGTCATTCTTATTATCTAAAGACTCAAAATTATGAGATTAAAAGTCAAATTAAGAGTTTGAAAGTCTTAATTATTAAATAAAAATTGAATATATGATAAGTCAAATTATGGGTCAAAAAGTTTCAAACTGTGAGACAAAAAAAATTAAGACAAGAAAAAAAAAAACAAATTCTAAATTAAAAGCCAAAATTATTTAAAACTTAGTCCATAATTAGGAGTAAAAATGACAAATTTCTAAGGTAAACAGTTTAAATTATTCAATAAAAAGGGGAAATCATAAATAATCATAAATAAGAGATTCAGTCATAATTATTGGATGCTGAGCAAACTTATGGAAATAACATTTAAAATAATTAAATAATATCTTAAAATCATGAGATAGAACATTGAGATTATGAGATATTAAGTCATAATAATGAATCAGCTGTCAAATAGTGAGTTTAAATGTCCAAAATGTCAAATTATGCCATGAAAAATCCAAAGAACAGGACAAAGGAGGATAAAAAAATCTAGTGTGAGATAAAATGTCAAAATAATGAAAAACAAAAATCTGCAGTTTAAAATTAGGATATAGAAAGTCAGGATAAGGAGACAGTAAGTCATTATGGTTGAAAAGTCAAAATTATGAGATAAGAAGCTAAATTTTAAGTTTAACAGTCATCATTGAGATTAAATGTTTACACTAACAAAAATCCATAATTATCAAGAAAAAAGGAAAAAATATGAGAAGAAACGTCAAATCTTAAAGTTAAAAGTCAGAATTAAGAGATATATTTCATAAAAATGAGAAGAAAATATCTAGTTATGACATAACTCAAAATTATGTTTCACAATTTTGTCTTTTATGTCATAATTGAAAAAAAAAAGAGTATTTCATAAATGCTTAACTTCATTTATTTATCTTATTTTTACTGGCAGAAATGGGCCACCGCATTTCTGAGCGTCTCTAAATGTGAAAATAAAGAGAAAAGTGCTTGTGTGCTTTAAAATAAATAGTGAAATGACCTGATTCTCTCATTTTACTCACATTCACATGAAATATTCACACAAATATTCACTCACTCTCATCAGCTCATTAAAGCATCGATCTTTGTGGTGCAGCAACAAAAACAGACGTCCAGGAACCCAGGGGACCATAATTTCTTGGTTTTGTTTGCCAAAAACTGAAAACTGTCTAAACTGCTTAAATCTAACTCAGCTGTGAAGTTTTCTGTGTGAACTCTAGAACTTTTAAAAACCATCAGCCTTTAATGAAGCAGATTTATACGGTAGGTTTAAGTGCAGAAACGCCGCCATCCTGGGCGTGCAGCTGCTCGTACCTCTGTGCTCGTCTGGTTCTGTCCCTGCGTGCCCGGGCCGCTCTGACTCTCCCCCTCTCCGGCCGGCATCGCTTTATCGATGTCCAGCGAGTCCATGCTGGACGCTGAGGCACACGCTGAGTTCACGCTGCTGCGCTGGGACGGAGCCTCCTGCTCGCTGACGGCGCCCACCGAGCCCGTCCTCCGATGCTGACCGCCTCCCGACGAACCCGACGAGGGTCTCCTCATTGTGGTGGAGGAGAAGGAAGAGGAGGAGGAAGAGGAGGAGGAAGTTTGGCGTGCAGCTTCGTCCATGCTGAGGGACGCCTTCTCCAGCTGGGAGGTGATGTCATCCAGGGAGATGTTGGAGGCGGCGGGTCGAGTGTTGACGCTGCCACCTCGGACCGTGTTGGCCGGTGACGCACGGGTGCTGCTGCTTGCACTTCCTGTTAGAGAAAAATGATAGAATTTAAATCAGAACATTTAGATTGACCCACCTTTATCTGACCGGGATATTCCTCTATTCAGATCATACCAATCTCTAAAGCATGGGTGTCAAACTCAAGGCCTGGGGGCCAAATCCGGCCCGTGGTGCAGCTACACCAGGCCCACAAGATCTTATCCTGTTCTTATTATAACTGGCTGCCAAAAATACGAGGTCTGCAGATTTCCTCCAGTATAAAAATGTAAACTTAACCTTGATGATATCAAATATCCTGAAGTCAGAAAAATGTGAAAAAAAATAAAGACTAAAAAAAAACTGACAAAAAGAAATGTGGGAAAAGAATGCATTTGTTTTCATTTCATATTTTCAATTTTGCATCGCAAAGTTATGACCTCAGTTGATTATTTGGGCTTTCATTTCATATTTTCAACTTTTACATTTATTATTTTGACTTTTTATCTCATACTTTAACATTTTCAACTTATAATTTTGACTTTATCTAATGATTTTAGCTTTTCAATTTATGATTTTGGCTTTTTATATCATATTTTGACTTTGTAAATTTTTTTTTTTTTTTTTACTTTTTATGTCATATGCTGACAGTTTCAATTTTTAATTTGACTTTTTATGTCATATTTTGACCATTTACAATTTATTGTTTCAACCTTTATCTCATATTTTAACCTTTTCAACTTATAGTTTTGACTTTATCTAATAATCTTAGCTATTTCAATTTATGATTGACTTTTTATCTCATATTTTGACCTTTTCTTATTATTATTTTAACTTTTATCTCATATTCATTTTATCTCACATTCATTGTATATCACAAGGATGCAAGGCATCTGAACAAACTGGTGAAAAAAGCTGGCTCTGTGGTTGGAATCAAGCTGAACTCATTGGAGGATGAGGTGGAGAGATGCACAATGAAGAAGGTGGAGGCCAACCTAAGGAACATGGATCATCCACTTCATATCTCCCTAAATAACCAAAGAAACAACGGTGGTGGATGGCTCCTATCC
This sequence comes from Cheilinus undulatus, assembly GCF_018320785.1. Lineage (NCBI taxonomy): Eukaryota > Metazoa > Chordata > Actinopteri > Labriformes > Labridae > Cheilinus > Cheilinus undulatus. Next base: position 3,350,725 of record NC_054888.1, read on the forward strand.
CTGCGCTGCAGGACAGAAATATTTAGAAAATCTTTCAATCCATCAGCAGTTAGACTGTATAATTCTACCGTAAACAGATGAGACTCCATACGATTGAATTTCCCTGTGGGGATAAATAAAATTATTGTATTGTATTGTATTGTATATTTTGACATTTTAGGTGCACGATTTTAACTTGTAAGTCATATCTTTGCCTTAAAAAATGACTGTGACTTTCTTTTTTATATATTTGCCTTTTAAAAGCATTATTTTAACATCTTATTTTGTGTTTTGACCTTTCAAACTAAAAAGTTTGACTTTTTATTTCAGATTTTATGCCCTTTAACTTATCATTGTGACTTCTTAAATCTCAGAATCATTTTTCACCAGTGCTATTTTTACCCCCATAATTTATTACTGGTGAAAACGTGGTTGACAGTTTGATTTAATGTGGACCCTGTTGGGCCCTCAGGTTAGACCTAATCCAGAATCCGGCCCCTTCTGTGACTGAGTTTGACACTCCTGCTCTACAGCTCGGTGTAGTTTACTGTGAGGGGAGCCAGACTGAAGGATGGAAACAGGTTGGCCACTCAAAGAGCCCAAATCAGACCACACTTACATTTAAGCATCAGTGTTTACTGGAAACTAAAGAACAGATTTATAAGAAGTTTGCTTTAAAGACCCTGTAAAGTTAAAATGAATCTGTATTTAGGTTTGTTGTATGACAGGCCACTGTGTTATGAACCCCAGGTCAAATTAAACATCCCTATGTAAATGAAATTAAGCTTCAAAATCATGAAAAATGAGGCGGTAAAATCTGCTCTAGGATGGTGTGGGCGTGTCTGTTGAGTGAGCTGAAGCCACGCCCATTCAGGAGAAATACGATCTTCTCAGGTTTTAAAAATATTACAATCTGAACGGAGGACAGCTATCACACCATTATCCTGCCTTTTGACCTTTTGTTGACTTCAGAAGAAGAGACAAAGTCTGTTTTCTGTCTCAAATCTCTGTTATGATGCTTTCAATGATCCATAGACCACTGTGGCTGATAGATTTAGCAAATTTACCTCTCAGTGAACAGAAAAACAGCATTTAACTGACTGTTAACTTTCAATAAAGGCAGTGACATCAGCTAACAACAGACTGGACTGAGATGAACTGCTCTGTGATTTTATATTGTAGTGTTAGAGGGGCGGAGTCATTCCCCACTGTGGGCTGTTGACATCATGAGCCCACATATTGGCCCAGCCCACATGAAACCCAGCCAGAAAAGAGGTGAAAAACTTTCTAACAGTCTAAATCCAGACTTCAGTCACATGTAGATCTCAGTGTTTTCACATGTGTACAGCAACCAGATTCCAACATTTCTAGAGTGTAGAGACAAAAATTTTGGATCTCACTTTACAGGGTCTTTAAAGGTCTGTGCCATTCAAATGAAGGCATTACAGTTCAATAAATGAGTGAGAGGGCCTTAAAGATGGTCTTTCTTAGTCCGCTCAAGTCTCCGTGTGCATTTTAAGGCTTTTACAGTATGGTGTTTGCAGATGTGTTTTATTGATGTGAAAATATCAAACATATCATAACAGCTGCAGCTCTACCTCCACTGCTTCCCCCTCCACTGGTGCCTGTGTGCTTGGTGCTGGCACTGCGCCCCCCTGGGCCCCGCTGGCTTTTGTTCTGACCGCGTGAGTTTGGTTTGGAGATGGTGTTCAGCTCCTGTTCGATGGAGCACAGGTCGGCCATGAGGGCGTCCAGGTCCACCGTGTCGCCCTGACTCAACGCCTCTGCAGTAGGGAAACGACAGAAGATTAAAAGGAAAGGTGAAAACTTTCTGATTTATCTGATGTTTGTGATGGATTTCAGGGCTGACTGAAGTCTCACCGTTGATGTTGTACATGGAGAAGCGGTAGGAGAAGTTGGCCATGTTGGTCTCCTGCCTGAGTGGGGGCTTCTGCAGAGCTTTCTGCGGCCTGCCATCATCCAGACTCTGCAGAAAACAGCGATATGCATGTATGCAAAAACACTTTAACATTACAGTTGCATGAACAGGATCCTAACAACACTCATTCAATCCTGCAGAAACACAATAGTGAGTGGCTGTGGTTGCTAGGATACAGTAAAAGGAGACAGGATTAGCAGTGTAAAGGTTGCTATGCAGACAGCCCCTCTCTCTTCTTTTCTGTGTGTTTAACCTGTGTGAGTTTGTCCAGCTCGCCCAGCCAGGCTCCAAACATCTTATCCAGGTCCTGGTCCTCCTTATCGCTGTCCTCCTCGGCCCCATGGTCCAGCTCATCGTCTGAAACCTGCTCCATCTTCAAACACAGAGAGAGAAAACAGAGAAGGATTCGACGTCAGATGAGTCCACACATGTGTACAAACTCACTATCAGATCACACCCACACAGCAGGGAGAGGAAAAAAACCACCTAGCTCATGCCAACCGCACTGCCTGTTACCATGACAACCACTCATGGACCCCTAGCGGGCGCCCTATGCCGTGAATCGCTAGTGTGCTCTGTAGTGTCTCCTTTGCTCCGCTGACACACCCAGCGTTAAAAAAAGCAGACCTATCTGTTTCAGGAGGACTAAATTGACTCACTGATCACCTTTGGGATCAATAAAGCTGCAGCTAATCTCTACACAAGTGGAGGAAATGTCAGTCAAACCACTCCAAACGACGCTAGAAGGTGCTGCTGTGGGCTAAATGGGGCAGCGGGGGTAAAAACACACACATACAGAGCAGGCAGGGAGATGGAGAGCAGCTGTGATGTCAAAGGTGATGATAGAGCGCCCTCTAGTGGAGGCAGAGGAGAGAGGTGGAGCTGCAACATGCAGATGTGAGACTGGTGAATCTCACGCTTTAAGATCATGTCTGTTAATGTGAGCAGGGCCAGTTCTAGGAATCAGAGACCCCAGACAAAGAGCAGTATGAAGCCCTCCCCCCAAATAATACCCAACAGTTCTCAGTCCGCTAAATCTGAATATTTTAACACAACTTAAAGAAGAAAAATATGCTCACTAGTGGTGCAACATCCATTCTTCTGTGACAAATCAGGTGATTTAATGTACTGTATGCACTTAAAGCTGACATTAATCACAGGGGTTCACCAGTCAGAGCTTTATGAGAGAGTGGCAAAGAGAAAGCCACTGTTGGAGAAAACTCAGATTCAATCTGGACTAGAGTTCACCAACAGGCATGTGGGAGACTCCATGGTCAAGAGGAAGAAAGTTCTTTGGTCTGATGAGACCAGAATGGAGACGCCAAACACTGACATCACCACAAACACACCATCCCCACTGTGGAGCATGGTGGTGGCAGCATCATGCTGTGGGGATGCTTCTCAGCAGCCGGCCCTTGTAAAGGTAGAGGGTAAAAAGAATCCTGAAGGACCATCTTATCCAGTCTGACAGAGAACCACAGCTTGGGGGAAGATTTATTTTCCAGTAAGACAATGAGCCGAAGCATACTGAGAGTATTTTTTTTTTTTTTTTTTTACTTTACTTTGTAGAAATCTGTTTCCACTTTGACTTTAAAGAGGGATTTTTGTGATATTTTTTGTCTAAAAAGCCAAATTTTATTGACCATGATTGATTTATAAAATAAAAAAATAAAAGGGTAAATCAGTGATACCCAACACGTGGCTCTGGGGCCACATGTGGCTCTTTATAGATGATTTGTGGCTCTTTTATGTCTTCATTTGAAATATTATTCTTTTAAACTTTGACCTCAGAAATTTATCATTGCAAGTTACATTAACCAGTTTGTCTCCCACACGTATACAATAGGTTTTAATGGTCAACCTTTATATTTTTCCCTTTTTTCCCCATTTTTGCCACTTTGAATTAATGCTGCTTTTAACCCATTTTTAACATTTTTTTTAAGCCACGTTTTGACCATTTTTTTCCCACGTTTTCCCCATTTTTGCCCTGTTTCATCAGTTTCAGCCACTTTCAACCTGCTTCTTTGCAATTTTTTGCCCATGTCAGCTGCCTTTTGCCTTTAAATGCCACTTTCCCTCCATTTTCCCACCTTTTTACAGCGTTTTTGCCCATTTAGTCACTTTTTACTTATTTTTGCTGCTTTTTGACCACCTGTAACTCAATTTTTTTGTAACTTTGTACCCATTTTTGTCACTTTTCACCCAGTTTTCTCCATTGTTTGCCCAATTTGCCCCCCCCCATTTTTTTGCCACTTTGAATCAATTTCTGCCGCTTTTAGCCCATTTTTACCACTTCTTTTTGCCACTTTTCAACCAGTTTTAGCAACTTTTATCCCACTTTTGCCCTGTTTCATTACTTTCAGCCACCTTTATCCTGCTTCTTTGCAATTTTTTTGCCAATTTCAGCTGGCTTTTGGCATTAAACGCCACTTTTCTCCCATTTTCCCACCTATTTACAGCTTTTTTGCCCACTTTAGTCAGTTTTCACTCAGTTTTGCTGCGTTTTAGACCACCTGTAACTCAATTTTTTGTGACTTTTCACCCATTTTTGCCACTTTTCACCATTTCTCCACTGTATGCATAATTTGCCCCTTTCCCCTTTACCACTTTGAATCCATTTCTGCCGCTTTTAGCCCATTTACCACTTCTTTTAGCCACGTTTTGACCATTTTTTTCCACTTTTGCCCTGTTTCATCAGTTTTAGCCACCTTTATCCTGCTTCTTTGCAATTTTTCGTCCATTTCAGCTGCCCTTTTGCCACCTTCCCCACCTTTTGCACAGATTTTTTTGCCCATTTTAGTCACTTTTCACCACTTAGATTGTGGCTCTTGCGATGGCATTTTTCAGCAGTTTGGCTCTGTGGTTGAGCAGGGTTGAGTCACACTGGGGTAAACCATCTGGGGGGCAGGGGGGTGAATACTTGCCTACTTTGCCTGTTAAAACCACCCTCAGTCAAGTGATGATGTCCCTAAAAGCACTGGATTCAGGAGAAAGAAAAGCTTTATTCTTAAACCTAAATCAAACTCTAGAAAATATCAAACCCTTTGACAACATTTCTGGGTCAGCTGGGACCTTGGTTAGGTAATATGAAATTATGAAAACACAGTGAAAGCCAGAGTACACAGAGAAGGAATGTTGTCTAATCAGCAGAATGTCTGAGTTCAAGGAAAAGGCCTCTATAATAACTGCTGAGATGCATAGCACACAATAAGGCTTTCTTAATGTAAATGGAGCAAATATTCATTGAAAAATAAATCTTACTGCATCATCTCCCCCCCTAAATGTCTTGGTACAGTCCTGTTCCCCCCTAAAGCCTCCTGAAATGGCTTATTCCAGAGTAATCCCATTGATGTTTTCACATGGTGTCATTCCTTCCCGCTAACCACGCTGCATGGTGTCAGTCACCGCTGCGGACAGTAGATTAACCCCTCCTACAGCCCCCGTTTCTTCTGATCCTGTCAAATCTGCATGTGTGACTTCCCTATGTGTGTTTTTTAGCCCTTTGTTGCTGCACGGCGTACTTGAGAGCACTCTACCGTCCCGCTTTATTGTTTGAAGGTGATAAAAGCAGGTTATAAAACAGTCAGTAGGTGAAAAGGCAATAAAAGAGACGGCGATTGGCAAAGCAAACAGGAATATGATAGCAGCGCCGTAGAGAATCGGTCAGCTGAAGACAAACATACACAGCTGAGGGGCGCTTGTTTCACATCGCATTCCAGATGGAGCACACGCTCTGCTCCTTTAAGTCACCAAACACACCCCCTAACCCCATCACAGCATTTTCCTCCTGTTTGTGCGTGTTTATGACGGATGGTTTCCTGTTTTACACTCCTATCAAACAGAAGAGGAGCATCACGGAGCTGTGATCCTGTCAGAAAACATGGTATGCAAACCCAAACAGCTCCACATGTGTGTATATTTTTGTTTGTGAGATGGGACATACAGCGGCTGTGTGGGAGTCGGAACAGGAAATGGCCAGGATGTGCAGAATTCCTAATTTCCCCCACGGCCTGTTTCTCCTCAGGAAACTCCAGCTGTCCCTCGGTTATTCATGCCACTTACAGGACAGGAGGGGGGAGAGGGGGGGCTGTGGTGGGAGGAGGGAGACCTCTGCAGGGCTGACCCAAGACAGATTTCCATCAGTTTACTCACGTAGAGCCATATAAATGAAAGCAAATGCTTCCCTTTAAGCTCAAACATGGCCCATGGAGCATCACTGGTGCTCTTATGCTCTAATCTGCTGCAGACGCTGCTGCAGGTCGGCAGCGGGATTTCAATGCTAGTTAGGTCCACAGTTTTCACAGATTAAGCCTTAAAAATTAGAAAATAAAGAGTAAAAACGTATAAATTAAAGTCAGGACTGTGAGCAAAGAAATTGATCTTTGTGTTGATTTCATATTTTTTAATTGTGCATCTCATAATTAGGACTTAAACTTATAATATGGACTTTTTATCTCATGTTTTGACCTTAAAGTTTCACAACTTTTAATTTTAAGCCATATTTTGACTTTTAAAACTCATTATTTTGAACTTTATCCCATATTTTGAACCTTTCTGATCCTAAATTTGAATTTTAATCCACTGTTTTGACCTCTGAGACTCACAATTTAAGATTCAAACTCATAATCTGACCTTTAAAACTCAATTTTGAATTTATTCCAAATTTTAGCCTTTTAAAATCATGATTTAGATTTTCATCTTGTATTTTCACCTTAAGAGCCATTTTTTTTAACCTTTTGCTCATGTATTTACCCTTTAAAAACATTATTTCGACTTTTAATTCTGTGTTTTGACCTTTTAAACCAATAAATTTGACTTTTTATGTCAGATTTTGAGCTTTTGAACTTAATTCATTACTGGTAAAAATGAGGCTGATAAGTTTTTGGTTAGACCAGTAATACTCAATACTCCGGAGCCACGTGTGTGTGGGTATTTGTGGCTCTTTGATGTTTTAATTTCAGATATTATTCACCCAGAAAACTTTTAAACAGGGAAACTTTTTTCACATTTTTTTTTGCCACTTTTCATCCATTTAAGTTACCTTTTGCCATTAAATACCACTTTTTTCATACTTTTTTGCCCATTTTTGCCACTTTCACATTTTTTTTCCTTTTTCTGCCTATTTCAGCTACCTCTTGCCATTAATACCACTTGTTTCCTATTTTTTGCCCATTTTTGCCAATGTTGACCGCCTAAGTCCCTTTTCACTCATTTTTGCCACTTTTGGACCATTTTTGCCATCAGTAACTAATTTTTTTGTCACTTCTCACCCATTTTTGCTACTTTCTGACCAATTTTCCAGTTTTCCTCCCCATTTTCACCCCTTTTCATCCATTTTTGTTGCTTTTTGACCATTTTTGCCACCCTTCACCCACTGTTATTGCTACTTCAAGCCATTTTTGCCACTTTCACCACTTAGATTGTGGTACGAAGGTATTTTTCAACAATTTGACTCTTTAGTTGAGCAGGGTTGAGTAACACTGGGTGAGATCTTGACCCTGTCAGGCTCTTGAGTTAGATTAAATCAAGAACCCAGCCCCTGCTGTGATTGAGTTTGACACCCCTAAGAATGTCTCTGACCCTTAAAATACACATACTCTGCACTACGCTCTGGCAATGGTGAGGGACCTCGCCGTGAGCAGCCCATGGTATCATGGGCGAACTGTGAGTTCACCCGGGAAAAGCATGTAAGCAGCGGATTATTTAGCCTCTCTGGAGTTGATTAGTCATGATGTTTTTGCTTCCACCATAGTCGAGTTAATTAGGAAGTTAAAAGGTTCATGTTTTCTAGTTAGGATGTGTGGTTTCATGTAAAATTCTGTGGTTTTGCACCTTTTCCCAGCTGTTTGGATCAATCTGCTCCAAGCAGGCTGACGTTGTTGATAATAGACCTAGGATGGACTAAAGCCTTGCTTAATAAAACACACATTGTGAAAGAAGATATTGATAGGAAAGACATCCTGCGGAAGCAGCAATGGCTGCTATAACCAATCTATTTTTGCACTGGTCTCAAACCTGCCTTACTGGCCCGGCTCTGTTGAAAAGGTTCACTATCCTCGCTGTGAGGTATGACATCATGGCCGTCTGCAGGCGGACAGAGGAAATGGCTAAAATCAAATGAGCCTCCATTGTGTTTGCCGATGCTCTCTGGAGCCGCTTCCATATGTAAATAAGCCTGAAAGAAACCAGCCCAACTGCAGGACACTTTAACAGCTGTGTTTAAACAGAAGCCAGCCCGCGGCTGCCTCACAACGCTTAAACACTTCTGCAGATAGGTAGTGTGCTGGATTATATTCATGCTGTTGGTGCATTTTAAACGGGACTGTGAGAGAGAAACAGAACAAAAGACGAAGCGGCTCTGTGAAAATAGCTCTGCTGCTGTCATTCTAATGGAATCACAGCGTCATGCTGCAGATGATGGAGCAGGTTTAAGTGAATTACCACCTGAGGCCCGGCTTTTAAGCTTATGGAGCATGACCGGGGGGGCTGTGGGGGAGGGGGTGCATTAGGGCTGGCCAAAACTGACCAAAGAGCATATCTAATATATTTATCTTGGAATGGCAACACATGATGTGTCTGAATATTTCCACGGTTGTCACAATACCCTGATTATAATTCCTGATGTGATTCTAGTAAAATAAAACCAAACTCAAACCTCTCTGATCCCACGGCAACAAGATCTTCACTGTTGGCGTGCAAATGGGTATGGATGTGTATGAATGGGACTAGCTAAATCTGATGGCCACTTCTCCATAGCAACCGCTGCCAAGACAACGCAAACTAATGAAGAATGTGCTCTGTGGATCTTTAAGGAACGCCTACTGACAGACAGGAACCCTGACTCAGTGGATAACTTCACTCATGGTGCAAATGTGTCTTACATAATAAAAGAGGAGGAAAGAACCCCAGCAGGACGCGATGCACAGCAGGCAACAAGCAAACACAAAAAGCACCGGTTCTAAATGATTAAACAATCTATAAGCAGAATAATGCTCTTAGTTTTGGGGAATCCTGCTAGAATCAGGGTGGGCAGCATGGATCCTGGATGACCAGTTGTTACATAACTGGACGAGTGTTTTACATCAGTGATACTCAACGTGTGGCTCTGGAGCCACATGTGGCTCTTTTCTGATGATTTGTGGCTCTTTTTTTTTATTTCAAATTTCTTTAGTAAGTTTTAATCATGCATATATATATAAAAGTGCAAACACAAAAATACAGAAACAGGGTTGGGCAGTAAGATTTGTGGGTCTTTTACATCTTAATTAGAAACATTATTCCCATTTTTGACACTTCTTTTTGACACTTTTATCCTGCTTTTTGCAATTTTTTTGACCCTTTTTTTGCTACTTTTTGCCCATTTACACTGCCTTTTGCAGCTAAATGCCACCTATTTCCCATTTTGCCATTCTTTGATGCGTTTTGCCCATTTTGCCACCTTTTAACTGATTTTTGCCCATTTGAGTCACTCATTTTTTGCCTCGGTTTTGCCACTTACACCATTTTTGCCACCTGTATCTAATTTTTTTCCCACTTCTCACCCATTTTGCCACCTTCTGCCCTTTTTCTCCACATTTTTGCCACTTTTCTCTCAGTGTTTGCTGCTTTTATCCCACTTTTGCCACTTCTTTTTTGTCACTTCTCACCTATTTTTGACACTGTTATACTGCTTTTTGCAATTTTTGCCTATTTTTGCCAATTCTCACCCATTTAAGCTGTCTTTAGCAGTTAAATTCCACTTAATTCCCATTTTTCCACCTTTTTTAACTGGTTTTTGACCATTTTAGTTACTTTTCACTCATTTTTTTGCCACAGTTTTGCCACTTTAGGACTATTTTGCCACGTGTAACTCATTTTTTTTGCCACTTCTCCACTTTCTTGCCACTTTTCGCACAGTGTTTGCCCCTTGTTGCCTATTTTTGATACTTATTGCCCATTTAAGCTGCCTTTTGCAATTAAATGCCATTTTTTTGCCCATTCTCCCACCTTTTTTTAAATTTTTGGCCATTTTCACCGACTGTCTTCAGATTTTTGCTACTTTTTGACCGTTTTTTGCCACCTTTAACTTATTTTTTGGTCACTTCCCACCCATTTTGCCACATTCTGCCCTTTTTCGCCACTTTTCTCCCAGTGTTTGCTGCTTTTTGACCACTTTTGCCACTTTTCACCACATAGATTGTGACTCTTGCAAAGGTATTTTTTTTTTTTAACAATTTGGCTCTTGAGGTTGAGAAGGGTTGAGTAACACCGGTGCAGAGTGTATTTGATCACAGTGAGTCAGATAAATTCAGAGGGTCTGATTTAGCACATGCAACACTAGATTCTCTGAATTCTAGAGAAAAATTATGCAACAAATTGTGGAGGAAGCTGTTCAGAATTGTTGGCTTGAAAACAAAGATGGGATACGGACATCTCTTACTCATAGTGCCTTTCTTAAATCTAAGACCCACTGGTAGAAATCAGACTTTAAGACTTTGTAAGGCCTTACATTTCAAATCTGCAGCTTAAGACTTGTCAAGGATCTGCAGGAACCCTGGTGACTTTTTGCCCAAAACGATAAATAAAAAAACAGAGATTTTCAGGGACTGTTTTGGCACCAGTACTGTCCTAAAAGTGTTGATTAGCAGCCATAGTGGGGAAAAAAACAAAAACAAATGATCCTTTATATGGGATATGTAGATGAAGCTAAAGTGGTCTGTTACCTTTCTATACGCTCCATAAGGCCACAGTGAACGCGTTACTGTTGTATCAAACAATAATAAATATTATTTACTGCAATTTTGTATCTGTTTAAAAGAGGGGGAAACATTTCTTAGCATTCCTAGACTATTCTTGATAATATTTTAGATAAATATTTTTCACATTTCCTCTGAGCACATATCACACAGAGAGGAAGAGCGGGTAAAAGGAGACAGAATGAAAACATGAAATATTGCGTTGTTATGGTGTCAGTTTGAACGTCTCGAGGTGTGAGGACAGCGGTGCTCCAGCCGTGTGTTGTTGGATGAAAACGCTGTGGAAACACCGACTGATTCTTGCTCTAAAAGCACATGTTCTCCTCTTTATTTCTAGAGAAAGGAGCGATGTGAGAACTAGGAGAATGCACCCACAAACCCACCTGCCAGCGGGGGGCAGTAGAGAGATACGTCCCATGAATTGGGACATAAAGAGTGAATGTTAAGCATGCTAATGCTGGATTATCATCATGCTAATTTGTTTAGCCTGTTGAGGCATTTTCCATCATGTGTTAGCATTAAGCTAACAGACCAAACTGGTCCAGTTGTGAGATGTGAGCACGTGCAAACTCTCTCCTGCAGGCTTCATGGCAAACCAAACAACAGCCGTGGCCTTTCTGCCCTCCTGATCCTGCACGGTCCCCCTCTGTTTTTTGTGCATGACCGGCTCTCATCTGTCTCTTGAGACTCGGAGGTCTGAGGGCGAGAGGCTAAAGGTCAAAGGTTCCTCCCAGTGGAGACTCGCTTGGCGGACTTTTAGTGTCACCGTGCAAACGCATGGGAGGTACAAAGTATGTTCTGGGAGATGGAACTCTGAATTTAGGAGAACGTGAGGCAAACATCCATCACTGAGGAGGATGAAGAGACAGAGGAAGGAGGAGGAGGATGTGTCTATCTTTAGCATGAGTTGTATCATATCAGAGCATCAGGAGGATTGGAGCTGTATGAAAACTGGACCTTCAGTCACTCAACAAGCAGGAAAAGCCTAAATTTCATGCCTTCTGTCTCATGTAGTTTGTTTTATTGGTCTACATGAGCGCAGTAAACACGGTTGTTTTGGTCCAAGAAGGGCGGGTCACAAATCAGACAGAGCACCTTCACTGGAGGCAAGAAAACACGGCACAGCTTCAACTTCTTGTCACATGTTCGGTCACACTTCTCCAATGACTGATGCTGCCTGAGAGCTATTTTCACACCGAATGTGACAAACAAATGTAGGCGCTCGGAACTGCAAACAAGTCTGTGGAGAGGTAGAGAGCTAGATTATTAATCCTCCTGGAGCTACACGAATAGCTGCTAACTCTGAAAAGAGTCTGGGATTGATGAAGTGTTTGGGTGTGACAGAAACACACATGGAGAGTTTCACATGATGTCATGGGTTAGATCAGGGGTCTCTCCTTAAAATGTCCTCAGTAAAGGAAAGTGGTTTAAATCCAAAACTAACTGTTACTGCACAGATCCCATGTCCAGCAGTGTTACCAGCCTTACATTTGGTTTAATGGGAGAGATTCAGCTGCATGCAGGATTATGCTCACTGATAACAGCATTTACAGATGTTTTGAGGTAAATAAATGAGGCTGTAAAAAACACTCATTTCCCTGGAGATTGTTGTCATTATTTTATGAAAATGCTGCATGGACTGAAAGCATCCTTTCCGGTTTGCTTTGGCATCCAGCCCTGCAGGAAATGCCGGTTGAATTTTCTCCTCTTTGGATCATTCATGTGAATATTTGCATCCTGTTGACTGGACTGGCTTTAACCTCTCATGCACATCAACAAACTGAACACTTACAGCCTCTAAGTGCTAAAAAAAAGGACTGTAGGGTCTGTTCAGCCACTCTTTCAGCACCTGTGATCATTCAAATGATGGACTCGTCTGCACATTTGAGTACCAAATAAAAATCCTTTCATATTTCAGTCACACAGGAAGCAGGAGGGCCGGGATGTGGAATATGACCTTCGCTGTGTAAACACTACTGTGGGCCAGATGCTCCGCAGCGATGAGGGCAGACTGGATGTTTCCATGAAAAACGCTGAATTACACTATTTTGGGACTGAATACTCATCATGTGGATGCTACCTGATGAACCCAGACATCTGCCTTCATCATCTTCACCTGACAAAATCAGATTTTCCTCACAGCTTTTTCGCAAATATAAACTCTAGAGCAGTGATGCTCAACGCGTGGCTCTGGAGCCACATGTGGCTCTTCAGTGATGATTTGTGGCTCTTTTACGGCTTCATTTGAAATATTATTCTTTTAAACTTTGACCTCAGAAATTTATCATTGCAAGTACCATGAACTAGTCTGTCTCCCGCAGTAGGTTTTAATGGTCAAACTTAATGGTCAACCTGTATTTTTTTCCCTTTTTTAAACATTTTTTGCCGCTTTGAAACCATTGCTGCTGCTTTTAGCCCATTTTTACCACTTTTCATTAGCTTTAGCCACTTTTTGACGATTTTTTTGCCACTTCTCCCCCATTTTCGCCCTGTTTCATCAGTTTCAGTTTATTCTTCTGCTTTGGAATTTTTCACCCATTTCAGCTGCCTTTTGCCAATAAATGCCACTTCCCCCCATTTTCCAACCTTTAAACAGCTTTTCGCCGCCCATTTTAGTCACTTTTCACTCATTTCTGCTGCTTTTTGACCACCTGTAACTCCATTTTGTGTGACTTTGTACCCGTTTTTGCCACTTTTAATCCATTTCTGCTGCTTTAAGCCCTTTTATACCACTTGTTTAAGGCACTTTTTGATGATTTTGTGCCACTTATATCCCATTTTTGCCCTATTTCATCAGTATCAGCCACTTTTATCCTGCTTCTTTGCAATTTCTCGCCCATTTCAGCTGCCTTTTGCCATTAAATGCCACTTTCCCCTGATTTTCCCACCTTTTTACAGCTTTTTTGCCCATTTTAGTCACTTTACACCACTTAGATTGTGGCTCTTGCAATGACAGTTTTCAACAGTTTGCTCTTTTGTTGAGCAGGGTTGAGTCTGCCCAAAAAATCCTCCAAACACATGATATCATCACTAATGGCAAGCCAAAAATGGAGGCTGAATGGGACTTAGAATTGGCCAAGAAAGCTTCATCTCAATAATGCAACCTCACTAAACTCACACCAGGCTTGAAGATTGTGCAATACAGCAGGAGGATTCATGAGTTTAGTGGGACAGAAGATGAAATATTTAGCATTAACGTGGCTAGAAATAGCTCCAAACAGGCGTTCAGCAGGTCGGCTGGGCGTGCTCCGAGGCTGTGGTATCTGTGAGGGAGAGCAGGAGTTGTGAGCTTGTGTAACAGTTTCACACCATTTGCATGTTTTCTCGACTTTGACAGTGTTGAGACTCGGCTGTTTCTTCTCTAGAACAATGATGCTGGTATCTGTGTTCACTATAGGAGGAAAGAATGGGCTGTTTGTCTGCTTTCTTTGCTTCATTTACTTTCTAACGGGGCTGTCACAATGCCAGACTTTCACTATTCCCTATGAAACTAGCAGAAATTAAACACTGACACCTATTTTGATACATGAAAAATACTTTTCAATAGCAACAGAAGCTTAACATAACCTGGAATAACCTAAAAGTACCACATGTCTTAGGTTTGACAATGACCTCCGTTATCTCTCTCCCCCGTCAGCCATCATCCACGGCAGTCTGTGCTCCCAGGCCCACAGACAGTGAATCACCTCTTACACATACAAGTGTCTGATTGTCATCATGGCCCATAAACCTGACCATAAAACAAGCAGATGACGAAGACGAGTGTCAAGATATCAGAATGACATCCTCATAGGATCTTTCATGTGGCGAGGGAAACAAGGCTTGTATCAGAGAGGAACAAAGCTTTTATTGCTGCTCTAAAATGTTTAATTTCACCGACACGGAGGTATAAAAGAGATGCAATCTCACTGTAATTGTGCAAACATGTAATGATGGTTATTTCCAGCCTTGTGTGCTCAGCGTGGTCTGTGGTTATTTGCTCATTTCCGCCCCATCTTTCTGTTTCCTGCCCTGCCTTTTTTTCCAGGTCGACTCCCTTCATGTACGAACCAGGAGAGAGGAGACCAGGAGGCTACGTCACCTCACCAAAAAGACGTCACACTAATCGTGGGAGGGGAAAAAGGGGAGCATGAAACGTGTGAGTAAAACTGTCTGAACAAAGTCCAACTGGGTGTGGGCGGCTTCTCCACCTCGACTGACCTGGAGTGTCCAGTGGAGTCTGACGCTGTTGTGTAATACTCTCCATGTTTGTCTAATGAATGGGTAATGTGGGCTGGATACCGCTTTAAAGGTTAAAGAAGCTGGAGACACTGGCAGAGCTTTCATGGATTTTTGCACGCTAAGTATTGAGCAGGAAAGTCAGCTTGGAGCCGGATTTCTTCACCTCTGACATCAGAATCGCTCTGATATAGTCGTAGTCTGTGCTAATTTATTTGTCTCATGTAAAGAACGACATGCTGGACAGCTCACCGCCTCACTGCCTGCTCATTATGCCCCAATGAGTTTTTTCATTGTTTCTGTGGAGAAAAGACCGGCAGAAGGAGACAGATTTCCTGTTTTGTCTTCTTCTACGCCGTCTTTTCTTGTTGGTCACCTTTTGTTTGTGACGATAGCGTGAAAACGACTGAAGTCAAACAGTGAATGCTGACACTGCTGTAACAGAGTTATAGACAGCTGGAGCAGAGACGGGGATAAAATGAACCACCCCGTGGGGTGAAAATTTATCGTGAAGGGTTATCAGCAGCAGAGGGGATAAGTCCCACCAGCAAATCGGACCCTGCGAAGTGCTTCAACGTCGGCACAGCACGCTTGAAGGTGGGGCTGGCCTGATTTGAGCGCGGCACGGCCAAAAGGCGTAGTAGAAAAGCCCCAAATCACTCTGCTGCCAGCTACCGCGCTACAGCATCCTAGTCTCCCTCCCGGGTCCTGCTGGGCTGCACTCACATACAACAGCCGTGCAGCGCTCACGCAGGAATATGCGGAGTATGTCAACAGTGGATTATTTTACCTTACTGGGATTGATTTTTCATCCATGGTATTATTGCTTTCACCATGGGTGAGTACATTAGGAAGTTAGCAGGTTAATTTTTCCTTAAAGGATGTGTGGTTTTATGTAAAATTCTGTGGCTTTTTACCTCAAAAGTTCACTTTTCCTTGTCAGTGGTGCTGCCGTAGCTCTGTGACCCCTGGTGACCTTTTTTGGATGTGACATAATGTTGAAATAGTGTTGATTTATGATCAGGAGTCTGTGCATTGTATTGTATTCTGAAAGTACCGGATACTTTACACAGCAGTTTGGAGTAGAGCATCAGTGCCGGACTGATGAGCATCTAGTGGAACTGCTCTGATTGACAAGAGAGAGGGAGCGATTTGCTCTGCGGCCGACAGACCATGATGCAGCCGTTGTATGTGGAAATTGGAGGTAAGCATTTCTGAGCACAGGTGTTTCATCACGTTGTAATACGACATGGCCTTTTATGGCTTTTTTTGGGTCATTTTGGTCATAAAGCTCTCCAACACTCTGCCAATGTTTAAGATGATTGTTGAGAGGAACGGGTGCCTGGGAAATTGGTAACCTTTCTTACATGCAGATTGGAAAAAAACACTAAATTCACAGATTTTGGATGTCCAGGAGATCATTTTTGTTGCTGTGAGATGGAGACAGGTCTTGATACTATCATATCAAAACTCTAAATTTGGAAAAATAATGTCTTTATCATTTATTTTTCCACCTAACGTTAAAGAGCCGCACCATGGCTGAAGTCAAAGCAGGAAAATGACAGTAAACTGAAGCTGCTGCTAGTGTGGAGTTATCAGACAATCCCAGAAATAAGCAGCGATAAGAGCGTGGGTATCTTCTGCAGACATCTCCACAGAGGAAACATGCTACAGTCACCGTGACTATTCTGGGTCTCTCCGTCCTGAATTTGAATAAAAAATACCTTTTTATAAAAGTGTGCCAGTCCAGACAGAGTGGTTTCATAGGGGTTACAGACAAGAGGAGATGAAGAGCAATAAAGAGGAAGGGCTGATGGCTGGAGAGTGATAACAAAGAAAGCAAACATGGACGCGGAGGAGTGATGGAGGGAATGATGGACGGCTGCAATAATGAAAGGAGGGAGGCAGCTATTAGGCTGTGAAGAAAGGGGAGGACCTGATGGCCGGTTCAGCAGCTACAGTGACATTAGTCAAGTGCGACCAACAGCCTGCTAACAGAGCAGGAACGAGCTCGGCGAAGCACGGCGTGACACAGTGAGAGCGCTCAGCCAATTAGGAGGGAGGGGCAGAGAAAGAGACGGGGGACAGAGAGGAGGGGGGATGTCAGGAGCCGACAGATGGAGAGAGGAGGAAACTGAGACGAGCGTGAATCTGCACGGTCACTGGTGGGCGGGGATGTGAGCACGGCGACATCTGAGCATGCAAAATTCAGCCGCCGTGTACAGAACGCATCCTAAAGACTGGCGTGCTGCTACCACTCCATGTCAGAGGAACTTGGCCTGGATCTTAGGACATATTGATGTGATGTTTCCACTTCCCTGCATACATGTCCATCTGCTTCCTCATGCTACCACAGAGCCTCCAGATGATGGATTTACATCATTTTTCCTAATTTATGCTGAGCTTCATTCACACTAAAAGCAAAGCAAACATGCTTATTTGCATTAGTTTAACATAAACCTGCAGACAAACATGAGCAGATATGCTGTAACACTAACCATAAGTGCAGGTTCCTCACGTTAACAGAAGATTAGACTCTGTCTAGACAATCTTTACATCTTCATTCAGCCTCTAGAGCCTGATCAGCACCAGATAGGATGACTTTGACCCTGTTTCAGACTGGGTGTGTGCAGACAGGACAGTGAATAGTGATGGAACCTGGGAAAATAGCGAAAGAGTGGGGGGTTACATGCAGGAAACAACACTGAAGACTGCAGTCTCTGTTAACAGACTGATCTGTTCTACTGTAACCCAGTTTACTAATGTAGTGTGTGAACAACACTGATGACTGTAGTCTCTGTTAACAGACTGATCAGTTCTACTGTAACCCAGTTTAATAATGATGTGTGTAGTCATTAAAGGGAAAGAAAAGAAGATAAGGTGTTACTTGGGGGCTAAAACTGACAGACTTCAGTCTACAAATAGGCTGTGTGTTTGTCTTTCTTTCTCCCACTGTCTGACAGCCATTCTCTCTCTCCTCCTTGCTCACAAACACAGTGAGGATGTGTCAGCTTCCCTGCAGGGCATCAGTCCAAATGTGAAATCAATAGTCTTGTCCCTGCCCTCCGGAGATTGGGTTACATCCACGTTTTTATATATATATATATATATATATATATATATATATATAGAGGGGCTCAGGTGGTCTGCTGCAGAGTTTTTACCATGATGCAGCACTGCAGCAGCAGACTGCTGAGAAGAAGCCAGACATTAAAACCAGGCTCTGGTTCAAAGATGAGGCTGACTGCTCTGCTTCAAAGAGCTGCAGAGCTGTGAAGTCAATCCTCAGCTGATGCTGATTTTCTCTTCAGCTCCACTTTTATTGCTCGGTAAAGTTTGCAGGCTCTGCTGAGGTATGAATAATGTGGACCTAAACATTAAGCTTTTGCTTTAATGAGCAAACATCAGTGATGAAGTTCAGGTGGCTGAGTTATGATAAGGAGCGTAAAATCCAGCAATCAGGCATCAAATCAACAACAAACAAACATTTAGACCAGTGGTTCAATTATTATAGACGCCTTAAGCAGACATGATTACTCTGTTGTTTCTTATCAACATGTGCATTTGTTTAGGAGATCTAGAGGAAATGCCACATTATCATAATCATGATGTTCAGCATCTCTGTGAGCCTAAAGATGTTTTTTTGCTGATTATTGAGTTTTATTGCTGAATATTAAAATCACACTAACACATGGGGCTGCAGCACAGGCTCTCTCTCTCTCCATTATGCTCTATTCAGGCAGATTACAGAACAGCCTGCCATTGGCTGACACACACTCACAAAGGGTAAACAATATGATGGTTAGCATTCAAGCTACCTGTAATAAATGACTGTAATTGGATTAAAATGGATGAAAAGATGTTAAACACCAGGTATACTGGTGTGGATTTAATCATTACAGTCCCCCAAAATCACACAAGTTCCAGGCTCAAGGGATTCAAAGGCATCAATGGGAAAGCACAACGGCTAGCGTCTAGAGGAAAAACAAGTAAGAGGCAGCGATTTACGGTTCAAAAGTTATTAAACTTTTGATAAACTGAGTCACTTCCTGTTGCGTATGACAGCGCTGGTCTGGAAGGCGTTTTAACGATCACATTCAGAGAAGAACTGTCATGCAGACACCTTTCTCTGCTGCTGCAGTGGGTCCTGTGCTTCTTCTTCACTGCTCTAAAAATGGTAGATTGTGCACGCAGTGCTTTCCGGCAGTAAAGAAGAATTGATTTCAGATTTATAGCGCTAACAGTTAGCATGGCTAAATGAAGCTAAATACAAAGCTAAACCATAACAGTATCGGATTGGTGCATAATCTCGTGTACTCACCAGTGTTGAATTTCGTCACCTAAAACTATGATTAAAAATGTTCGACAGTCTTTTTTCTAGGACAAAAACTAGACTAAGACCAACAAAAATAGATCTGTGATATCTAAAACTGACAAAAACTAAGTTTAGTTTTCATCAAGATGACTAAAACTAGACTAAAATGTAATTTAGTTCTCGTTGAACATTCAAAATCTGTGATATTTCTCCACTGTGGGTAAATCTGTTAAAAACAATGCAGCTGTATCTAGTCTGCCTCTCAGCTGTAGAAAGCAGGGACCCCAGGTTAGCAGGGTGCAGAGAACACACTACCATGATTCGGGACCAGATTTAGGCAAGAAAATAAATGCTTGGACTAAAAGTAAGGACTAAATGTGAGGACTTTTTATGGACTAAAACTAGACTAAAACTAAAAAGGGCAGAAATGACTAAAATGTGACCAAAACTAAAAGACATTTCATCTAAAGACTAAGACTAAAATTAAAAACAGCTGCCAAAATTAACACTGGTACCTGCTGATACCAATACCTGCATCTTAAGCACTATCAGATGTATTTCTGATACTGGTATCGAAATCGAAACAACTCTAAAAATGAGCAAATGATGTATGGATCTCTGTCCAATCAGGGCTTCCATACATCATAGACACAATTTCCTGAATTAAGACCCACTGAAATGAGCTCTAAAACCCATTTTTAGATCCCCACCCACCAGCTCATAAGGTTAATTAGATCACTGGTTCCCAACATGGGGTCCTGGACCCCTAAGAGGACGTGCCACAGATCTTAGATGAGGATGAGCTAGCCAAATTTATGCGTTTTAACTAAAACCATGAAAACACACGGAGTGGACAGGTGTAAAGAGCCATGATGTGTATGCCTTCTCTGTTGGGTGTTTTCACTTTGTTCATTGGTGGGTCTTAGGGGACTCTGCTTTTCCTACATACTAATGAGGAGGATGCAAAGGAAGAAGGGTGGTAACCACTGACTTAGCTGACTTCAAGAGATTTTGTCCTCAAATGCCGTAGCAAACAGCCATCTAGAAAACGGCACGATCTCAGTCATTGTGTGAATTAACCTGATGCACAACCAATATCACACGTTTGCAGATGCAATGTGTTGGTAAAAAGTGTAATGATGGCAAGGCTTCACTAAGATGCGGCTGCAGAGCAGCACTGTGTAAGCAGCTGAAGACTGCAGCCTCTGTATATGGGTTTGTTGTCGCTGACGGACTCTGATTTGTATTTTAAATGTCTAATGGGTGTCAGTTTAGCTCTGTTGGTCACCCCACAGAGGCGGCAGTCCTCGACCCACTGATTGCAGGATTAATTCCTGATTCTGACGCTGTCTGGTGGCGTCCCCCACTCTGTCTTCCTGTATTTCCTGTCTCTCTTCAGCCATCCTATCAAAATAAAGGCAGAGAGGCTAATAACTGATATAGACCTTTCTGAATTCTGTGCCTGTTCCACCTGCATTTGCTTGTTTGATTGGGCTATCGGGGTTTAATGGTAGGTTTAGATCCACCTGATGTCTGTAAAGCTAAGGAACTAAAAAATAACCAGCTCAGGCTGGGGTAGACCACCAACTCCCATGTTCGACAAAGCTAAACCAATGAAAGAAGCTCCCATCCTCTACTTTGATCGACTCCACATAAATAAAATCATTCTGCTGCCAACAGACTGAATTTTTCATCATCCTTTGGCTGCTTCGTCTACCCAACAGAAGGTTTACATCTGCCACCTGTTTGGGAATACAAAGCACAGTGGGTAGAACATACTGCACGAGCAACACATGCACCAACACATGCATAAGATTCCCTCTGCAGCACACCCAGCACGCACGACGTGTGCTGCACAGAGACAACGAGAAACGGCCGAGCAGCTGGGGATGTCTGCTGCTTTTAGCTTACTACGTTTCCCATCTGCCCTTCAAAACGTTCCCCTTCAGCTGGACTCTGATTGGCTGCTGCTGAAAGACTTCTTGTTATCTCAATTCAAAGCAACTGTCCGAGGGCGTGTTTGTGCGTGGCTTTAAATGGCAACAAAAAATGTGCCAGCCTGCTTCCTGCCACACACCACCTCCTCCTTGGGCATTCCTGTCGAGCCGACTCTGCCATCCTATCAGACTTGGAATGCACACACACAAACACACACATGCACACACTTGAGTGTTTTCTTGCTTGGGAAGTGAAGATCTCTTCAAGGACAACCTGGTGCATGAATGACTCGATCTCAGAGCGTGACGTGCTTACGCTGCATTTGTGAAGTACGTGATGAACATTATCGACAGCTGAGAGTCAGATTTAGGAAGCATCTTCACAGGACAGCTGACACAGACACACTTATAAACCTCCTCAACACTTCCTGACACACAACCATTACGACTTCCGAGCCGACAGGATGCAGGCGGCATCGCCTCCGCCTCAGGCTCCAACACTGCTGGACTCCCGGTGCTTAAAACCACCTTCTTCCTTCAACATCCTCTTTACTCATAAATCAGTCCAGGTTTAGCTGTCCATTCACATCTTCAAAGTCCTGAAGGACGACTTTCAGTCCTTGACCAACCAGCGTTCTTCTCTCTTCTAGTAAAATACCACCTCTGCTTTATAAGACAGGTGAGGAAGGAATCCTCCAAATACTGCAAGGTGCACAAATATGCTGTCAACGTTTGGAAACCAAACAGAAAAATCAAAGTTAAAATAACAGAAAATATGTAAAAAAAACGGATGGCATTGAAGCCGTAGTTGTGTTGTGGCACTGCCTGCAGACTGTGGCTGAAGACTGTTCATGAACCTTTAAGCAGCAAATATAGGAGACACTATGTCATTCTAGAATTAACCATGCAGGGGAAGATTAGCAGTCTGTAACTCTGCATACTTTAATACCACCACAAAACAGAGTTGTTAAAATGTAAGCAGGTTTTTCTCTTAATATCTGTGTATGACTATCTTTGAATATTGCTCCATCATCCCTGATGCACGCCTGGCTTCAGCTGCATCCCTATTTGGCTCTTAAATTTGCCCGTCAGTGTCCTCCTTTCTCACGCATTTTCTCAGACGCTGGTCTCCAGCAGGAACAGGAAGTCAGGAGGGGCTGCAGGCTGAGCTGCTAACTTGTTTTTAACAGTTCTGCATGTTTTTAGGTCAAGCTTCCTTTAATGTTCATCATGGAGGTTTTCACTGGGAGCAGATTCTCAGCAGAGGTTTATTCCTCTCCAGAACATCAGAAACAGGAAATAAACAGTTTTCCTGACTGAATGTAGAAGTTAAAGGCTAAAAATGTGATTTTCCATGGCAGATTCCAGCCTTTTCAGTCGGCGACCCCAAAATAAAGGTGCGAGTGACCGGGGACTAAGACTTACATTTTAATTTTTTTTTTTGTTTGTTTTGTTTTTTAATCAATTTGATTTCAGCATAAATCTTAACAAATAACAAGGTTTTTATATCCCATTTAAATAATTACATGCATATACTTTTATTAAAAATGGGTAAAATATAATTTAAAAAAATACATATTTTTATTTATTTATTTATTATTATTATTATTATTATTATTATTATTTTATGTAATATCTTTATTTGGTGTATGTTTTGTGAAAATGTCCCAAGGTTGAGGACTTAAATCTGATTATTTATTTATTGTTATTATTATTATTAAAGTAAAGTAAAGGAAAGTAAAGTAAAGTCATACTTTATTATTATTATTTATTATTATGCTGTATACATCCTTTTTGGCTCATATGATTTTGATTTTCTGGAAAAAAAAAAGGAACAGGAAGTCCTGTGGCCAAGTTGAGATGTGGAATGTTATGGCTCGGTTCTTAATAAAAAAATCTAAAAAACAAAAAAAAAAACCAAGGGGTAAAATATGCTTTTTGAAATAATTTTGAAATATTCTTTGTTTGTAGAAGCTATCTGACGACCCCCAGGGTGTTACCAACCTGGGACCTGGGGACCCTTATGGGGGCGCAGGACAAGTTGTCAAGATTAGAAATTAGATTGCATTTATGTATTTTTTAAACCTTGAAACGGCCAACCTTAAAGACGTAAACATTAAGGGAATCTGTTAATTTTTGCGCAAAAAAGTCACAATTTTCAGTGGAAAAAAAAATTAAAATTTTGAGATTATAAAGTTGTATATTTACAAGAAATAAAACTCAGAATTTTAGAGTTTAAAAGTCCAAAATTAACAAAATTTTTTGCAATTTCAGAGTTTAAAAAGTGTTATATTTTGACACTAGAAACTCAAAAATTTCAAGTTTTTAAAATCATAAATTTACAACAATGTACAGTGTTTAACAAATGTATTAGACCACCTGTCATATTTGTCTCAGAGACCATCCAGCATCATGAAGTGCTTTAATGTGGACTCTTTCATTTTCAGTCAGCTCTCCACGTTTTACCATTTTGAACAGGAATGAGGAATTTCAAACTGAATTCACCCCAAATTTGAGCCGGCTCACATGGGCTTCTCTGAGAAGTCAGAAATGAATCAAGCATAACATTCAACCACTAAAACTCATTTTTCTCTTCAGGAATGACAGTAAATAACTATAATTTGACATATTAATCAAGAAATATTAACATACTTTACTTTTTTTGTTTGTTATTTTGTAAATAATAATTATATTTTAGCATTAAAAATATCATTTGGGTTAAAGAGCTTCTACATATTGGTGTATTAACCATTGCAGAAACATAAAAAATGATTTTGGTAATTACCAATGCTGTTAATTTAGGGCAGCTGTGGCATAAACCTTACTTTGGGTGATGGTCTAATAAATTTGTTAAGCTCTGTTAAAAAACTTAACAAGACACCAAACCGTGGTTAGATTTCTGACTTTATAGTCTCAAAATTCTACTGTTTGGTGAATGTACTTTTACAACTTTTTTATAAGATTTATTTTTGGGCTTTTCATGCCTTTATAGACGGCGGAGGGTGTGGATAGAATTTGAAACAGGGAAGAGAGAGACGGGGAGAGACGTGGGAAAGAAAGTGCCACAGGACCAATTTGAACCTGAGTACATGGGGCATCACCTGCACCCCCAACATTTATAACTTTTAAAGTTATAAAAAGATCCTTTATTTCTCTAAAATGAAGGACTTTTCAAACTTGATACTATAGAGTTTTCCCTGAATTTTAACAGATCCTCTTTATCATTATATTTTCTCCAGTGGCCTCATGAAAAAGTACAAAAATCTGCTTGTAAATGTTTTAAGATGACACAGTCTGTGCTTATAAAAGCTCTGGTAAACAGTTGGGGTGGTCATTTCAAGTCAAAAGTCATAACCCTGTTGAAAATTAGCCATTTAATTCCTCCCTTTGTCTGATTTTTTTTCCGTTTATTCTCCTGCTACATCAGGATGTGTGTCTTCTTGTGTACTCAGCCCGGATCCAGTTACGCAACTCCCTGCAGTCACTGATTCACTTCTTTCATTTTTCTTACACGTTAAGTTGAGATAAAGTTCATGGCCTCGATTCTGGCTCACTTTCTCTGCCAAGAAGGAACTCCAAAATGTTTTTTTGCTGTAAGGAATTGGTCTGTATATTTTAGAATAAGGGGATCACTTCATATCCAGATAGAAAAATGGCTGTTTTTAACTTGTGTTGCAAAACTAAGAGGTAAGAATACAGCTTAACCCAACACAGATCCTTGACAGTGAGAGAATAAAGGCTCACTGTACATCTCTGTGCTTCAGACCACAGCCACGGTTCGCTCACATGTTTCTACTTTAGTCGGGAATTATCTCCTCCGGCGAGGAAGACACGATCCTCAGAGGCTCCACTCTTTCATTTGGCTCTGATTTACAAGCTCCCTATGACGGAGGCTTTTTGTGAGGGTGAAACCTCCGTCTTCCTCTGGATTTGCCTCTTTTTACCATCAACAAACAAGCTGATCCTCACTGTCAGCCGGGGATTCCTTCTTTGACATATGATAGTGTTTTTCAGCACATGACGCCTCTGACACACATGCAATAAAGCCGGCATTTGAGACAACCGTAAATAGAAATTCTCATGCAAGCAGCCTGCATGTCAACAAACAAACTCTGGGGTATTTGTGCAAGAATGCAGGGCTCTGTATATCTTTTTAGAATAACAATGAAGTATACTAAAACTCCAGAAGACTTTTCTCCTCTTACCTCTGAAGCGACTTCCCCTCTTCCTCCTCAGGCGAAAAGGTCAGATAAAACCACCACTCAACTCTGTAACCAGGCTTTTATCCTGGAAAAGAGGACAAACAACAAGATTTAGAGTCTATTATTTGACAAAGAGAACCAGCGAGCAGTCTCTGCTTTTGTCACATCATTAAAAAGTCTGACATGGAAAACTTTCGCATCTGCAGCTCTGACTGCAGGAGAATTCAGAGGCTTGGCAGGCGGCAACTGGAGGAGAGAGCAGAGCGATTTCACTGTCACAAGAATGCAGAGGATTAACTTCGGAGGGTGCTTGAGCGAGCGACTCAACCGAGTACAGACAGAAATGACACGTAGAGGCAGAGAGACACTTATCACAAAGCTCTGAGAGCAATCAGGCGAGGTCCGCTCTTCATCAGAAACTGTTTATCTTTACGGCCAGATGAAGAGTGTGACGCTGGAGCAGCAGAGGTCTTTTAGACTCACATGCACAACAACCATCTAGATGTGAACTCTAAGATTTTATTTGGGGGTGTAAATCTCAGCTTTCACCATGATCTGACACTGTTCTTTAGAGCAGGGGCTCTCAACCTTTCCAGCCCATGACCCCCAGAATAAAGGTTCCAGAGACCGGGACCCCCACCGTACCTGTGGGTGGATGAACACAGCAAAGCACATTCAAGAATAGTCATGTACAGCCAAGGCCGTCCATAAGGGGGGTAAAGGGGAGAGCTTTCTGGGGCCAAGAAAAACTGGGGGCTTAGGGAGGTCAGGTACATCATGGTCCATTGTAAGGTAAGCTGTGGCATCCATATTTTATATTTACCTGAATAATAAACACTCTAATCAAAGAAACAATTATCTTGATGATTCATTTCTGTATAGCCTTTTTAAAAATGTAAATCCCTTTGTTGAAAACAGAAAAGCTTAAAAGTAAGGAAATTTGTATTTGGTAAATTGTTTCTTTTTGTAACAATGCATCTTGGCAGTAAATCTTACACCGTTGGAAAGCCTGTTTGTTTCCCTATAAATGGAGCCACAACTGTAAGGAGCATGCCTTTGTGGGATGAGCAGCAGAGCTGACTATTTGGAGGTCACCCATGAAGAATTTGGGGGGTGCAAGGCTTTGCCTGCTTCCCACTTATGAACTAAAATCATGATAAACACTTATTAAGCCTAAGGTGGTAGGACAAAGTTAGGGTTGTTCCGATACCAATACCAGTATCGGAAATACATCCGATACTGTTTAAAATGCAGGTATCGGTATCAGTGAGTACACGAGTTCATGCACTGATCCGATACCGTTTGGATTCACGTTATAGTTTGCTTCGTTCAGCCATGCTAACTGTTAGCGCTATAAACAGGAAATAGTTTTTTCTTCAGTGCCAGCCTTCCGTTTTTAGCGCAGCGGCAACAAAGAAGAACAACCAAGGGACCCACTGCAGCTGCGTGACAGTTTCCTCTGAATGTGATCGTTAAAACGCCTTTCAGACTGGTGCTGTCATACATACAGTTATGTTCATAATAATAGCAGTGTGTTTAAAAAGGTGAGTAAACCTCAAAATTCTTCAAATAAATTGTATTTTAATGAACACAAATGCATTGGGGACACTGCACGTTCTATTTCAAAGCAAGAAAATTGGAAAAGGTAATTGAATTTGATAATATTTGACAGAAAGTCAAGAAATACAATGTTGAAAAAAAATAGCAGTGTTGACATCTTTCTTTACAAACTCAAAAATGTACTGTATAAACTAAGAAATGCTTGAAGATTCAACTTTCCTGAGAATCATAAACTAATATTTAGTTGCATAACCACGGTTTCTGATAACTGCTTCACATCTCTGGTACATGGAGTCAACCAACTTCTGGCACCGGTCAGCAGGTATTGCAGCCCAGGACAATTGTACTACGTTCC
Organism: Cheilinus undulatus; assembly: GCF_018320785.1. Classification (NCBI taxonomy): domain Eukaryota; kingdom Metazoa; phylum Chordata; class Actinopteri; order Labriformes; family Labridae; genus Cheilinus; species Cheilinus undulatus. The sequence goes on from NC_054888.1 coordinate 3,377,965, forward strand.
ACAATTCCTCTGTATTTCTTGGTTTTGCCTCATGAACAGCATTTTTTATGTCAGCCCACAAGTTTTCTATGGGATTAAGGTCCGGGGATTGTGCTGGCCACTCCATTACTTGAATTCTGTTTGTCTGGAACCATGATTTTGCTTGCTTGCTGGTGTGTTTGGGGTCACTGTCTTGTTGAAACACCCATTTCAAGGGCATTTCCTCTTCAGCATACGGCAACATGACTTCTTCCAGTATTCTGATGTACTCAAACTGATCCATGATCCCTGGTACGCGATAAATAGGACCAACACCATAGTATGAGAAACATCCCCATATCATGATGCTTGCACCACCATGCTTCACCGTCTTCACTGTGCACTGTGGCTTGAATTCAGTGTTTGCAGGACGTCTGACAAACTGTCTGTGGCCCTTAGACCCAAAAAGAACAGTCTTACTCTCATCAGTCCACAAAATATTACGCCATTTCTTTTTAGGCCGGTCAATGTGTTCTTTGGCAAATTGTAACCGCTTCAGCACATGTATTTTTTTTAACAATGGGACTTTGCGTGGGCTTCTTGCTGGTAGCTTGGCTTCACATAGACGTCGCCTGATTGTTACAGTACTCACAGGCAATCTTAGATCTTCTTTGATCCTCCTGGAGCTGATCATTGGCTGAACCTTTGCCATTTTGGTTATTCTCCGATCCATTCGAATAGTTGTTTTTCTTTTTCTTCCTCGCCTTCTGGTTTTGGCTGCCATTTTAAAGCGTTTGATATCATTTTAGCTGAACAGCCTATCATTTTCTGCACTTCTTTATAGGTTTTCCCTCTTTTATTAATTTCTTAATCAAAGAATGCTCTTCTTCTGAACAGTGTCTTGAACGACCCATTTTACTCTGTTTTTCAAGGACAAATGCACAGCCAGCATATGCAGCGTCAGTTGCCTTGATCCTTAAATAAGGGCCACCTGTTTAACCCCTATTTTTTTCACATAATCAATGACCTCTCTAATTGAACTCGGCACTGCTATTTTTTTGAACATGCCCCTTTCAGTAAATGATTTAGTTTCACAGAATCAGCAGCATGCACGGCATGCCTGTTGGGTCTGTTGGTTTTCTATTCCTTTACTAAACCTTCTAGAAACTTATTTGCAGTGTAGAAGTTGAAATTCTGACAAAAACCGTGATTTATCTTGCTAGTGATGTAGGACTGCTATTATTTTGAACACAACTGTACAAGACATGAAGTGACACAGTTTATAAAAAGTGAAATAACTTTTGAACCATAAATCGTTACCTCTTGTTTTCCTCTTGAATCTAGCCGTTGTGTTTTCCCATTCACGCTACTGATGCCTTTGAATCCCGTGCGGCAGCGTTTTCAGCATGCCTGGAACTTGTGTGTGTTTTGGGGACTTTAATGATTAAATCCACACCAGTAAACCCGATATTGAACACCTTTTTATCCATTTTAATTGAATTACGATCATTTATTATCGCTAGCTCGAATGCTAACCGCCATATTGTTTCTCTCTGAGTGTCCGTCAGCCAATAGCAGGCTGTCCCGTAATCACGTGATGCTGCACAAAATAACAGAAAGGAGAGAGAGAGTTCAACACACTTGATGATTTATACAACTGTACACATTTAGTACATATCTGTTAACAACAATTGCTAATCTGTGAGTTGTAAGTTTTATATCGTATTTGGAAAAGTGCACTAAGCTTTGTATTTAAAAAAGAGAGAGAGCCTGTGATGCAGCCCCCTGTATTATTATTTTAATATTTAGCAGTAAAACTCAATAAGACTGGTATCAGATCAGTATCAATACTGATACCCAACACCTTGGTATCGGTATCGTTTCAGGAGGGAAAAATGGTATCGGAACATCCCTAGACAAAATGCATCGGCCTCTTTTCTTGAGGTTTTATCAATGAAACGATTCAAATAAATGTTGAATTTTGAATGAAATGCATTACTTCTCTTTTCAGCTGGGTCTTGGGGGGCGTTGCTTTTCTTAGGGTCATGTGGGGGGGGGGCTCTAGGGTGGTTCCAACAGACTGTGTCACATAAATGGCATGGAAAATATTTCAAATCCATCTGGGCAGCAGCCCATAGACGGTGTTTGGGAAGGGCAGCACCCTTGAAAAGAAGAAGGAGCCTGATTGGATCAATCACATGCATTACAGGCCAATCAGAGCAACAAAACACATGACATAGCAGCATGCACTGCTGCAAAGAAGTAAAACTACGTAATGCAAAAGAAGTCAGAATATATCCAGAAAGATGTAACTTAATCTGAAGGTAACAGATGGCTAATTTAGCTTCATTTGACAGCAAAGTGTTCTTGAGATATCCCTTCACAAAGAATGAACATGAGCATTAGTGATCCTGACCTTTGACCTTAAACGTCCACTTTTTAATCAGTTAATCATTAAATCAGAGGACATTTATGCAAAATTTAAAGATGCCTGAAAGCATTCTTGAGGTGTCGTGTGCAAAAGAACGGCCCAGGATCATATTTTAGTTCTGTAGTTCTTTATGTTAAACACCTAAAACACTCAGAGGCTGTTCACGGCAAAAACAAACTCTCACTGGATGATTTTTTGGCTGCTATTAAATAAAGCCCATTTTCATGGCTTTAAGCTGAAGGAGCCACTCCTGTTTTAAGAGGATAAGTAAAAATAGGTCAAATGCTTCCAAAACTCAACCCTAACCCTGTTCATAAGTTGGTCATGTCTGTCTGCATGAGCTCCAGGCCTCTCTTTGTTTTGAGCCCAGCTGCCTGCAGGCAGGGCGGCCCCACTGTTGTGACTGCAGCAGCTGCGTCTGCCGCAGCTGCACAAATCCGTGTGTCACTGCCACACCTGCTCGCCGGCCTCGCATCGACGGAGTGATATCACACGTTAACCGTGTGCAAACTGCACCAGAGAGGGAGAGTGACAGGGAGGAGGTGACCTGTAATCTGAGGAGGCAATTGTGTGCTTTCAGCTCGCATTAATGCATGACACATAAAGTCATACTCTCCTGACACACTCCCCGTGTTACAAGAAGCCTGTTTGCTGTGAAAACACCGACACCAGCAGGGCCACATGCTGAGTTTGAACAACAGTTGGTGAGCAGAGAGAAGGAGGAACAGCTGAGGCCAGCGGGAATATCTTCCTTGTAGTTAGCCATAACATCAGCTGCCTTCCTCTCACACTCTCACACTAAGTCAACAACACCGCCACCAAATCATAGCGTTGATATTTCCCAGCCAGCTCAGCATGTTGTAACCTACAACCAGCAGGCTGTTCTACATGCTCTCATTATGTTTTATGACCAAATCATGACTCAGCATGGAGACTGTGTCCAACAGAAAGAGGATGACTCAGCGCTGTTGATGAAAATGTTTAAAGCTCGTTGGAGTTGAGTCACAGCTGATGCAGACTTAAAGGGTTTCTACTCTGACTCATGAATGATCAGCCTGTCACTACCTGAACATCCCAGTCAGACTAACACGACTAGATAAGGAGGCTGGAGATCGATTTACTCACGCCAGGCGTTCTGCTCATGCTCCACAGCTCCCAGCTGATCTTTGACACAGACACTGATGAACACAAACACTTAGGAAAGCAGAAGCCGTGCTGTTGTTGACCTTCAGACATCACTGTAAGGTCCGACCTTAACCCTCAGGGGTTGTTTTCATTTTAGTCACACTCAGGCTGCTAAGAGCCAAAAATGTGCTTTTCATATAGTAGCTAAAAAATGTTTGCAGAAATATTTTTTCTACTTTCATTAAGCTATCTTTTCACCTACAACTGACCTAATTATTGATATCAAATATTCTTTAATTTTTTCGATTTCAACCCTTTGAATGCCAGTTTTCTGTCATTACGCCACCACATTTTTCAATGAAAAAAAACCCTGCAAAATTAATTATTTTTTAATATATTACATAATAGTACATTTTTGGTGTTGGATTATTTTAGCCTTGGATATGTTAATGATTAGCAGAAATGTTGATTTGGGGTCTTTATTATTTTTTGTAAAATGTCAAATACTGACTGTCAAGCTGCTAAGAGCCAAAAATGTGCTTTTAATAAAGTAGCTTTAAATTATTGTACATACATTTATATTTTACTCTACTTTCATTAAGCCATTATTATTTTCACCTACAGCTGCCCTAATTATTGATATCAAATGTTCATTAATTTTTAAAGATCTTAACCCTTTGAATGCCAGTTTTTTCATGACCCAACAATGAAAAAATGACTATTTTCAATATACATGCAAAGTTTTTTTTTTAATTAAATTAATACAGCCCCAGATATGTTAATGATCAGCAGCAACATTGATTTTTATCCATTTTTTTTGTGCAATGTCAAATACTGAGTCTCAAGCTGCTAAGAGCCAAAAATGTGCTTTTCATACATCAGCTATTAGAAGTATTATACATTAATATTTTACTCACTTTCTTTGAGATCATTTTTTTCACTGACAACTGACCTAATTATTGATATTAAATATTCTTTTATTTTTAAAAGATTTTAACCCTTTGAATGCCAGTTTTCTGTCATTACGCCACCACATTTTTCAATGAAAAAAAACCCTGCAAAATTAATTATTTTTTAATATATTACATAATAGTACATTTTTGGTGTTGGATTATTTTAGCCTTGGATATGTTAATGATTAGCAGAAATGTTGATTTGGGGTCTTTATTATTTTTTGTAAAATGTCAAATACTGACTGTCAAGCTGCTAAGAGCCAAAAATGTGCTTTTAATAAAGTAGCTTTAAATTATTGTACATACATTTATATTTTACTCTACTTTCATTAAGCCATTATTATTTTCACCTACAGCTGCCCTAATTATTGATATCAAATGTTCATTAATTTTTAAAGATCTTAACCCTTTGAATGCCAGTTTTTTTCATGACCCAACAATGAAAAAATGACTATTTTCAATATACATGCAAAGTTTTTTTTTTAATTAAATTAATACAGCCCCAGATATGTTAATGATCAGCAGCAACATTGATTTTTATCCATTTTTTTTGTGCAATGTCAAATACTGAGTCTCAAGCTGCTAAGAGCCAAAAATGTGCTTTTCATACATCAGCTATTAGAAGTATTATACATTAATATTTTACTCACTTTCTTTGAGATCATTTTTTTCACTGACAACTGACCTAATTATTGATATTAAATATTCTTTTATTTTTAAAAGATTTTAACCCTTTGAATGCCAGTTTTCTGTCATTACGCCACCACATTTTTCAATGAAAAAAAACCCTGCAAAATTAATTATTTTTTAATATATTACATAATAGTACATTTTTGGTGTTGGATTATTTTAGCCTTGGATATGTTAATGATTAGCAGAAATGTTGATTTGGGGTCTTTATTATTTTTTGTAAAATGTCAAATACTGACTGTCAAGCTGCTAAGAGCCAAAAATGTGCTTTTAATAAAGTAGCTTTAAATTATTGTACATACATTTATATTTTACTCTACTTTCATTAAGCCATTATTATTTTCACCTACAGCTGCCCTAATTATTGATATCAAATGTTCATTAATTTTTAAAGATCTTAACCCTTTGAATGCCAGTTTTTTTCATGACCCAACAATGAAAAAATGACTATTTTCAATATACATGCAAAGTTTTTTTTTTAATTAAATTAATACAGCCCCAGATATGTTAATGATCAGCAGCAACATTGATTTTTATCCATTTTTTTTGTGCAATGTCAAATACTGAGTCTCAAGCTGCTAAGAGCCAAAAATGTGCTTTTCATACATCAGCTATTAGAAGTATTATACATTAATATTTTACTCACTTTCTTTGAGATCATTTTTTTCACTGACAACTGACCTAATTATTGATATTAAATATTCTTTTATTTTTAAAAGATTTTAACCCTTTGAATGCCAGTTTTCTGTCATTACGCCACCACATTTTTCAATGAAAAAAAACCCTGCAAAATTAATTATTTTTTAATATATTACATAATAGTACATTTTTGGTGTTGGATTATTTTAGCCTTGGATATGTTAATGATTAGCAGAAATGTTGATTTGGGGTCTTTATTATTTTTTGTAAAATGTCAAATACTGACTGTCAAGCTGCTAAGAGCCAAAAATGTGCTTTTAATAAAGTAGCTTTAAATTATTGTACATACATTTATATTTTACTCTACTTTCATTAAGCCATTATTATTTTCACCTACAGCTGCCCTAATTATTGATATCAAATGTTCATTAATTTTTAAAGATCTTAACCCTTTGAATGCCAGTTTTTTTCATGACCCAACAATGAAAAAATGACTATTTTCAATATACATGCAAAGTTTTTTTTTTAATTAAATTAATACAGCCCCAGATATGTTAATGATCAGCAGCAACATTGATTTTTATCCATTTTTTTTGTGCAATGTCAAATACTGAGTCTCAAGCTGCTAAGAGCCAAAAATGTGCTTTTCATACATCAGCTATTAGAAGTATTATACATTAATATTTTACTCACTTTCTTTGAGATCATTTTTTTCACTGACAACTGACCTAATTATTGATATTAAATATTCTTTTATTTTTAAAAGATTTTAACCCTTTGAATGCCAGTTTTTTTCATAATGCCACAATGAAAATCAATATATTCAATATACTGCATGCAAAGTTATTTTTATGTGTTAAATTATTACAGCCTGGGAAATGTTAATGATCAGCAGCAACATTGATTTTTATCCATTCTTATTTTTTGTGCAATGTCAAATACTGACTCTCAAACTGCTAAGAGCCAAAAAAGTGCTTTTCCTATGGTAGCTTTAAAAATATAATAGCTTAATATTTTATTCTACTTTCTTGAGATAACTTTTTTTTGTTTCAACAGACTTCACTATTGATAGCAAATATATAATAATTTTTAAAAAGTTTACCCTTTTGAATGCCATTTTTTGTCAAGATGCAACAATGTGTTTCTATGAAAAAAAAAAGAAAAGTATTGTTCTGTTACCGCAGTTAGTTCTCAAGGTTTGTCTGTGTAAATTTTGATCACATGTCGTGGTCCCTTTAAGAAATACAGGAAGTTAGTGACAGGAAGTCAGGTTAAGCAAGTAACATGAGAAAAATAATGAGATGCACATGCTAGAGAGAGAACAGCTATCATCCTACTGTCTGCTTTCATCGGCAAACATCTGCTTACATCTTATGCCATACGCAGCATTGTCAGTATGTAATGTTATTTTACATCCTTATGTTTAATTCCAATTTATTATTTGCCATACAAAAGGTTGTTTTGTGTAGTTTGATGTAAAAATACAATGATGTGTTGCTCAGTTGATTTGATGACTTACCGCAGCTACTATTTTAGTTTAGGCTGATTTAATTTGTAATGCATCTTTTGTTTATTGTCCAATACATACAGAAATGTGAGCTAGTTGTAAAAGGAACAATGTTATTCATGATAAAAGTATGTTTACAATACATGTCCAAGAGACTTACAGCATACCTATTGCTGATTATGCCCTTTTTTGTTCTTAGTTTCACCCTTTTTCTAGTCAATAAACCTGCAGACAAACTGATGACGGTCTCCAGAGTTTTGATGAACAGAAGGTGTTTCACTGACTGCCAAGCTATATTCTGCAAGTATATCGAGGGTGGTACAAGTACATATATATATATATATATATATATATATATATATATATAATTTTTTTTCCCAATATATTACAGGCATAGTATTTTTTGTGTTTAATTTTTACAGCATGGGTTATGTAAATGATTAGCAGCAACACTGATTTTTCAGTTTTTGTTTTTTGCATGTTTAGCATGTTTTTTCTCCATTTGCCAAATATGGTCAAAATGACGCCATCTGGTGGAGAGTAGTAAAAATGATCAATTGCAACGCAAAAGCCCAGACTGACACCTAGATATAATAAAATGCATGGATTATGCTTTAATGGTAGTGGGATCAAAAATGTCAGTTTGAATGGGTTTCAATGGAGCTTTTTTTGCTCTTAACAGCATGAGTGTAACTTTTGCTTGTAAACAGTGAATTTTAGACTTACTGTAGGAGCTGAGCTGGAAATAACAAGATCAAATAATAATACACAATCTTGCAAAAATATACATGAACACAATAATGTTGGCATCCAAAATAAAACTATGGTGACAAAAAACGGTGTTGGTCACCACAGCTGTTTTGAAACATGCACTCCTGACCCTAAAGGTGTAAAAAATAGAGTAAAAATAGGCCAGTTCTTCTTTAAACTACACTGAGCATCATTCAGTGGCAACAGTAGTTTGTTCATAAATGCTAATCTGACTCCTCTGGCACCGTAAAAACACACAACAACCCAAAAAGGTGCCCTGTGTGGCTGCGTCTACAAAAGTGAGTTTTTCATGACACTTTTCTATGCGGGCCAGATCGCTGCCCTGCTCCAACAACAGAGCGGCGGTGGAAACACAGGCTCCTGTGTGGGGGCACACAGGTGTGTCCTTGTCCACCCGCACTTCCCCCGTTAACAGCAATCCTTCGGGGCACGCTCATTTCCGGTCGAGGCGGGAAGTGGGTAGGAGGGCAAGGCGCCGGGCGAGCAGGAGTGATGATGATGTCACAGCAGGAAAAGAAAGACGGGATTGTTGGAGGGGAAGTACAGAAAAAATGAGTAAGCAGGAATCAGGCAGCATGTCAGTGCTGTAGAACACCAAATCTATGACTTCTGCCCTCATTATGCTGGAATTTAGCACGATCGGCTAATCCTCTATTTATAGACTCATACTGTAACATGGGCTTTATATGACCGCATGACAGGCTGTCCTAAACTGACATCAAACAGAGGAAAAGATGACACACAAGCCACAACACAGGGTCTTTGTTACTCACAATGACACACAGTATTAATCAGTGTGCATAACCGCCTTCAGGCACTTTAGCTGACTCTTCAAAAGGGCAGAAAACCCCCATTATCACGCCTTTCACTCACCGGTTTCCCTTTTAAGATTGAGTTTTAACCGATATCTTTTTTTTTTTGCATTCAACAATTTAAAGATGGACAATACATTTTCTGATTGCGTGCATCCATAAAATGCCATGCAAACTTGTTATTCACAGAGCACAGCCATGCAGAGGCAATTATCAACAGTTTGCACACAAGCAGTCAGAGTAATGCCACTGTTTGCCTGCAAAAAATCTAGAAATCCAACTAAACGTACACTTGGAAAGGAAAAACTACTACAAACATGACCTAGCTGTCTGGTTGTAATGCATTAAGAAGATCAAATGGAATATCGGTTGAATCCACTCCTTTGTGTTTATCTAAGGCAGTGTTACTCAACCGTGCTCAACCAAAGAGCCAAACTGTTGAACAAATACCTTTGCAAGAGCCACAACCTAAGTGGTGAAAAGTGGGTGAAAGTGGCAATTAAAATTAAAACTAAAATTGCCAAAAAAGCAGAATAAAGGTGTGGGAAAATGAGAGAAAATTAGAGAAAGTGACATATAATGGACACCTTAAATGGGCAAAAAGCAGCCAAAAAGGTGAGGAAAGATAAGTGAAAAATATCAAAAATTGGCAAAAAAGCAGCATAAAGGTGGGGGAAAATGAGGTAAAAATAACAAAAATTGGCAAAAAGGTGGGGGAAAATGAGTGAAAAGTGACTGAAATTGGCAAAAAGCAGCCAAAAAGGTGAGGAAAGATAAGTGAAAAATATCAAAAATTGGCAAAAAAGCAGCATAAAGGTGGGGGAAAATGAGGTAAAAATAAAAATTGGCAAAAAGGTGGGGGAAAATGAGTGAAAAGGTACATGTAATGGCAAGAGTCACCTTAAATGGGCAAAAAGTGGCAAAAAAATGGAAAAAATGCAATTTGCGAAAAGCAGGATAAAAGAGGCAAAATGGGATTACAGTGGCCAAAAGGGTAAAAAAGGGCAAAAATAGCAAATAAGGGCAATGAAAATATACAGACAAAAAAAAAAGGTTGAAAATTAAAGCCTGCTACATAAGTGTGGGAAACAAATTGCAATGGATAATTCTGAGGTCAAAGTTTCCATTTTTTATGGTTTTCTGGGGGGATAATTTAATGTAGATATAAAAGAGCCACACATTGAGTATCACTAGTCTAGGAGTGTATTATTCAGCCTCCTGTACACAGGGTCATCTGTAGCAGCATGAGATACTACCGTCTAAAGACAATGGTCTGACAGACACAGAGGCTCCTCTGCTCTTTAAGATAGCCACTCATGATAGCAGAACGGTGGCGTAGCAGACTGCAGATTCATGCTTAAGATGTCTTACACTCGTTGCACAACAAGATAACATCTAGAAATGTGAACTATTTGCTGGAACATGGCGAGGAAAAGACCGTTTAACGTCTTAATCCGATGGTGACCTCTAAATCACAACACAAACTTCCAAATTCAGCAGACATGTGTGTGACATTCAGAGCTTTAAAGGAGGTGTATTGATCTGTAATCCAGGCAAGATAAAGCTGAGCTCTGGCCCCGAGACTATCCAGGTAAATCATCAGTCAGCTGACCGACGGTGGCTCACAAAGCCGATCTTCACGGTGAGGTGCATTAGTATTGATCAGCCTTTAAAACAAGTCAAGTACAAGTTATGCAAGACGCTGCTGCAGAGTGGACTGACTGACCTCTTCTTTAAAGGTTCAGTACAAAAGCACTTCAAAAGATGTTAGTTAGCCTGTGTCATCCATATTAAATGAGAAATTATGATACCAGCTGATTTTACAATGCACTTCAGCATCATAATAACACTCCACCTTAATACGGTGTATCAAGCTGATTCACTGTTGAAATAAATCTAAAATCTACAAGAAAAGTGAGCTATATTATCAAATAAACAAAAGGGTAAAGTAGCCAGCTGTAATTAAGTGAGTATCTGGCTGTTTGGCTGGATGCTAGCTTATGAAGGCACTGTAAACGGGACCACTGACATGTCTGTCTTCAGGTGTGCCACCTTGTTAAAATCAGATTTTCAGCTTAAGACCTCATCTGATCAGCTGCTTAACTGTTGCAGAAATTCCTCTATGAGACTATTTGACACCTTTTGTTCTCATAAACAATGAGCATTGTGCATGTAATAAAATGCACAATGCTCTTGGAGAAAATCCTCTAAGAATGCTTTACAGGATGGGCAACTTGGTAACACTGCAAGTGCAATCCCAGGTGAAATGCACGGCCCTACCCCACTGATAAACTTAATTCAGTCAACTTTTCTAATCATGTAAAACATCAAAGTCCCTCCAGGTCCCATGACGAGTCAGTCTCTGCAAAAACAGCCTACTTTCTCCACACTATGAGCTTTCCCCTGGTGTTGTTTAGCCGACCTTCCACTATCACTTCCAGACTCGCACTCTCACACCGTGAGGTCTGCTTGTGATTACAAGGAGCTGATCTCTCCTCGCTGGGATTCTCCACGGTCCCTGCAGTGAGCGCTCGGCCCTGGAAAAACCACACATGGTGGGAATTATGGAATAACGCTGCGTCAGGAATTTTCCCACGATGGCCAGCGGGACCTCCATCGGACCCCACCGGCCGGCCGGCTTGCTGGGGGTTTATGGGTAATGTAACACACACATACAGTGTTTCATGATTAAATGCCTCTTGTGTGCGAGCCCAAATTTGAACCTGTTGCCCTTGTGCTGGATCATAATAGGCCTTTGTGTTTGAGCATTTCAACAAGTTTGAGTTGGTTCCAGTAAACTGAAACAGAAAAGAGCTGAATCCTCAAATGTCATCATTTCATAGATGAGCAGATTTAAAGGGGAAGTATTTCAAAAACAAGGGCCATATCTTTATCCCTTTTTAAGACATTTTGTGGTTTGAGCAGGTGTTGGGAACAGCATCATTTGGACCTCTTCCATCTGGAAGCCAAAAAGGGCCTTAATGGCAAAATTAGAGTCAAAATCCTTGGAGTGGATCGACCTCCAATCGGAGCACCGTCCAAATTAAAGAATTGTCACTTGCAGCTGAAATTGTTGTTCCAAGTATCCAACAAAGTTACAGAATGGTTCCTACCAGAGACACATTTGAGAGCTTCTTTAAACCAGAAATATCTTTAAAACTATTCCCTTTAAAGGAACCAGACTGAAAAGTGGCAGCTTTACCTCAAGTAACAGAAACTGCTGCTCTACCTCTGCCTCAGTCTGTTCGTGTTATTGCTGGGTCTGATCTAAACAACAGATTTTAAACCAGAAACAGTGGTTTCATCACTGTTTTTCAAAACTACCATACCCCACTGACAAAGAGAGAAATGCCCCCAGATAATATAGGAATTGCTGATCTACCTCTGCCTTAGTCGTTGGTGTGTTTCACCGTGCTGTGTCTGGCGTTAACATTTTTACATGACGAACAGTTTCACTTGTCTTTTTCAAAGCCACCGTATCTCAGTAAGAAATACAATAAATTTGTCTTACATAATACAGAAGTTGCTGGTCTACCTCTCCTTCAACTGTTTATTTTGATATACGATGTTGCCTCTTTTCTACCAACAGTTTCAAGTTAGAAACAATCAAGACACTGGTCACCACATCCCACTAACAAAAATACAAGATTTACCTCACATATTAAAGGAGTTGCTTGTCTACCTCTGCTTCAATTGTTTATATTCATCATGTTGTGTCTGATGTAAACTGACTTTCTAAAATATGGAACAACTATTATTTGCGGGGTTTTTTTCAAAGCCGCCATATTTTTCAAACATAATGAATTAACCTGAAACACTAGGGGAGTTGGTGATCTACCTCAACCTCAGTAGATCTGTTTGGTGTATGATGTTGTTTCTGATCTACAAACAATTTTAAATGAGAAACAATCAAGACACTGGTCTTTTTCAAAGCCACCACATCCCACTGACAAAAATACAAGATTTATCTCACATATTGAAGGAGTTGCTAGTCTACCTCTGACTTAATCTTTTTGTTTGTGATAATATGTTGTGTGCACACTTCTACAAACATTTTTAAATGTCATACAGCAGTTACACTGGTCTTTTTCAAAGCCACCATACCCCACTAACAGAATTAACAAACATATCTAAAGCAAACACAGGAGTTGGTGATCTACCTCTACCTCAGTATATTTGTTTGTTGAATGATGTGTCCGATCTAGTTACAATTCTAAATGAGAAACAATCAAGACACTGATCATTTTTAAAGCCACCACATCCCACTAACAGAATTAACAAACATGTCTAAAGCAAACACAGGAGTTGGTGATCTACCTCTTCCTCAGCATATTACAGGAGTTGCTGGTCTGTCTCAGTCTGTTTTTTTTCATACTATGTTGCGTCTGATTTTGCAGCAGTTATAAATGAGACTTTGGGGATCAAACATGCTCAGGCTATAGATGGCCTAGATTGAGTGCACCCCAGGACCAGGGGGACCAACTTATTCAGAGTGCAGTAGAGCAGCAACCTCCATGATCTGCACAGTTAAAATCCTTGTTTATATTAATGAAGTTTCAGAGGTTTGAAGAGTGTTAAAGACTGTTTCTGGAAGGATGTACTGAATACAGAGTACTGCTTCAACTTGACCTACCAAGAACTTCAGCTTAGTATAAGTGCCAACATTCATTACTGGTATTAGCATCCAAGCATCCCTAGCTTCTGGTTTATATAGCCTCATATTTTTAAAAAAAGGGTCTGTATCTGGAGCGACTCTTGCTGTAATGTCAGAAACAATTGAAGTCTGCGTTCTTTTAATGGATGTACTTTGATTTAGCGCATTTATCGAGGATTACGTCTCAGACATTAAAATCTGTCATGTGGCTGCCAACCGCAGCAATCTGCAGGAGCAAGCTGAGAACAATTTGCACCATTTACACACAAGTTAAAGCCAGAAATCTAGCTTCTAATTCAAGATGCTCTCTCCTAATAACTTCTCGGCCGGGATCACCAGCAGCAGCGAGGGGTCAAGCTGACTTTCCACAAATGAGTCGGTGACCCATAGCCTCAGAAAGTCGGTCATGGTGCCAAACTCCAGGGCAGATCTCGAGTCAGTCACTGGGTTTAGTCGCTGTGTGGCACGTGGTGGTGAAATAATCAGAAATCACTCGAGAGTGAAGATCAGCGGGGCAGAGAGAGAGAGATTAGCCGGCTACTCAGCCACTAACTTAACCCACAGACTCAGTGAATAGCGGCCCGGGCTCACTCACAGAGCTGCTGGGGTATTAGTCAATGAGATTTGGCAAGAGGCTGCCACACAAGCACACACGCAGCGCTATTTTGTGAGATTAAGCCTGAAGGTTTGAGTGACTGTCAAGGGATTCTGTTGCAAAAATGTGTCAATCCACTTCCACTAGGCAGGCACGGCTGTTTCCACTTGTAGGTCACTGCAGTAAATGAAACTCTGCATTCCTTCAGTGTCCTATATGTGAAGAGAAAAGTGGTGCAGGCTGCCAACTTCTCTGAACATTAAGTGCGGAGTGCAAGCTGGAAGCAGTGTGAAAAATTGTGAATTTGGCAACAAAAGTTAAAGCTGACCTCAGTGCTTCCACGCCATCGTAATTCACATGACATCATCCGGACTCAAGAGCGTTTTTGTGGCTCTCATAAACCTGTCCGCTCCCCCTCGACTGATGTGAGTCCTCACAGGTGTTTTTCCACTTGTCTTTTTGGCAGTGTGCTCAGTTTACATGGCGATATATGGGGCTACCCTCTTGGTTCACAGGCCGCCTTCCAATCACCTCATTTCCCTTGGTTGAGGTTTTGCCGCACGCTTAAGCACTGCCGGGGTCGTGCAGCCGCTTTCTGGTGGGGTAACTTTGCTCATTATGGGTTAGAGGGAAGTTAAAAGGTCCAAGGGTTGGAAAAGTAGGCTGCAGTGCATATTTAATGGCAGAACAAGCTCCACTGTTTGGAGTGCTGCTAGTTTGCGGCTTGAAGTAAGCTCAGAAACACTTGGAACATTTAAATTATGTAAGATGGAGCCTGTTTTTGATTTCTGTGTATGTTTGCATGGGAAGGAATAAGAGGCTAACTTAAATACACAATCCTATGTTTTTTAACCTGGGAGTAATGGCGACAAGGTTTGTATTATTTTAAAATTCCAGGGCATTGCTTCAGCAGGAGGCTGAGGCTGTTTTAATGGCTGCAACATGATCTTTTCAGACATTTACAAGCAAGCAAAGAGCATCCACTAGAGTGCTTGTTTTTGACAAGAGCAGGATCAGATTGTTCGGCAATACGTCAGACAAGATAACACTAAGAATCCCTGCAGGAAGAGACCGAGAGAAACATGGGAGTTGCTCATCTATGCTGCTACTCTCAAGAACTGTTTCTCTGGTATTACTTTGAACAATGGAAGGATCGAAAAATTAGGCATCTGACATGACTAAGGAGGCGACGCACATCTTGCAAAGCCAGCACAATTATTCTAATGGCTTGTGCCATGGTTGACAGTTTGCCAAGCACCATGTATCATGTATCTGTCAAACCAGTGCCATCTTCTATTGTCTGTGCATTGAAAGCATGCTTGGTTTTCAGAAGCATCATCAATCTCCCCTTTCTATCCACTGTGGCTCGAGTGTGAGTGGTGTTTGATACAGGATCTACAGCTAAATGGAGGATAAGTCCACTGATACATGCCTTCTTGGATGCACAGTCCAACATCTCCAGTTAGATTTATCATAAAACAACTGCTTCTCCTAGAGTTTCAATTAAAATCATTTTAGGTTTAAAACACCCAAACCTCACAACAAGACTTAGGGGGCTTTCACACCTACGTCGTTTGGGCCGGACTTTCTGACTTTTCTGTTTGGTCAGAACCAAAATGATAGATGTGAGACCTCCCTTGGATGGTGGTCTGGACCAAACAGCTGGACTATGGTCCAGCCAAAAGAGGTGGTCTCGGTCCGGACCAAACGGAACCACGGTCTGGTTCATGCCCAGTGTGAAAGCATTATTTTGAAAGGTTCGGACCTTGGTGTCAATGACAGGAAGTTACAACATGACTACCGGCAAAGGAAATCCATCACCAAAACAAAATGAGCCGCGGAAGAGCCCACAACAATCTCACACTACAGAAATTGAGAAGCAGCCTGGACAGGGTGGGCTAACGGTCGCTGCTTTACGTTATGCGAGGAGTAGAAGTGTCCATTATTATATTGAATGGAGATTGTCCAAGCATGGAAAATTTCATAAAATTGAAGATAAAGTTATACCTCACTATTGACAGCTCATCTTTTCAAGAGTTTTACAACACATACCTTCTCTCCCGAGTCGGTGTTCCAATGGCTCGCTGGATTGCATACTTTCTTCTCCTTTCCTGTCAATGACGATAAAGTTGTCGTCTAATGATAAAACTCATAAGCCGAACTCGGACCAGCCTTATATACAGCTCTTCAAGTTGTTGCTTTTGGTAGTAGGAAATCAACAATAATATGATGGTAGGAATGACGATTTCATTCATTGTTTACAAAATTCAAGCCTCGAGTTATTCAACGTGTTGACGTCAGACGCCCTCCGGCCAAATGGCCAATCAATGTAAACTACAGACACGCAAACCACGTAGTTAATGACGATATCACGTAGGTTCGTCATGTAAAGTCTGTTAGTCTGTTTGCAATAATGACAGTGTGAAACCCAAACAGACCGAACCAAATGTACACAATGCAACAAAAACACAGACCTTGGTACAGACCTTGGTCCGGACTTTCAGGTGTGAAAACACCCTTAGAAACTAACAATTCAAGGCCATTTTTGACTAGCTGCCAACGCGTTCTGCAGGGTAAATTTAGAGTCTGTGGCTGTTCCTGGTTTTAAAATATAAGAATCTTGTATTTAAGATGTTAATATCTGTATGGATCTTTCTGTAAAACCACTAAGTCTAACAATCTCAGCCTTTAATGACCACAACAGCCTCTTTAAGGTGATAAATGAGCTTTTCTCTGCCATTACAGCCTCTCTTGTAGCTCCTGGAAGCAAACAGGAGCACTTAAAGGGTTTATGGACCTTAGGGTCAATTTGTCCCTACAACATGAGTTCTCCTTTAATGCTCAGATCCGCATGTAAAGACATTTGTTTATTCAAGCCACTGCTTCTGCAAACCACACAAACAAACACGCCGCCCTCAAACCCACCATCAGTCACTGTAACAGCGTTCTGGACTTTCTCTTATTGTCTTATACCTTCACTCGTTTTGTACGCAGAGTGGTATATAACCCAGAATCCTCAGTGGATTTGACTGGAAAATGACAAGGAAGTTGATGGTTAGAAAGCAGCGGTGCACGCAGAAACTCTCATCTAAACATTTGGGGCATGAGGCAGGCATTTCACAGCGGGGTGAGGGAAAACAGAGAGCTTCACTCTGTTTGCATATGTGCATCTGAGTGTTTGTCTGTCTCTCTCTCTAAAAAAAGTCTGTTTGATGGACTTTAAGTGCATCGACAGACTGCAAGACGGCAAACAAACACAACCAACCCTGCACAAATAAGCACACGGACATGAGAGGAGGCTGAAATCTAACCCATGGCTGCTTTCTTTCTTTCACCCTTGTTTCTGACTATCTGCTGTCCTCTCAGAATGAAGGCATAAAAAGGCCAGAAAAAGCAGAAGAAGGCAGGTAGACTGGGTAGCAGCAGAGCTTTTTAAGCTTTGCTTATTTTCTACAAACGCAGGCTTGAAATCACAGTTTGTTTGTTTTTTTAAAGATTTACTTTTAGGCTTTTCGTGCCTTTATTCTATAGAGGAGGACCGTGGATAGAGGTGGAAACAGGACAGAGAGTGGGGAGAGATATGCAGTAAAGGGCCATAGGCCATGGGTAGCGCCTTAGACCGCTAGGCCATCTGCGTGCCCGAAATCCCAGTTCTCAATGCTCTTTTAAACTGTGATGAACCTCCCGCCACTAGAGGCCGCTGTAGCTTCAGTTAACATGCTCTGTCTTCCTGTCTGAGCTCCTCGGCACTTCACCAGACGTAGGTATTAGAAGCTTAGCGGTAGCTTAGCGGTTAGCGTGTAGTAGGAACAGCGCGTTATGACTGTTTTTAAATAGTAAATGGGAATAAGGTGGTAGGTAGGCTGACCTCACATTTAACTACTCAATGGAAGCAGCCACACATCAAAACACGATATTAACCAGCAAAGAAGAACGAAGGCTGGCGGAGCTAGCTGCTAATGTTAGCCATGCTGTAGAGAGTATATCAGGCTCACGTCACACCCGCTGACACAACGACCCTGTGAGGAATTTGACAGTTTCCAACAGTTTTCTCCTCCATATACTTGCCGGTTAAATGCAATTTAAATGAGCATTTAGAGGAACTGGGAAACAGACGCTATGGAACATCCTTAGTTTTCAAGAAAAACTTTGAAAGACAGTAAAGAGTGGAAACTCTTGGTCTTGGTCTTAAGACATTTTGAATGTCTTGGTCTTGTCTCGGTCTCGGACTGGCTGGACTTGGGATTTTCCATCAAGACCGGTCCAGACCAGCACTGATCTGCTATTCCTCAACTTCATTAATGTGATAATAAGGAGAAGCACTAGCTAAAACAACAAATAGCTACACCCAGGGGCGTAGCTAGGGATTCTGGACCCCCAGAAAGACTATTGCACAGTCGCCCCCCTTAACTGGCTAGCCAAGCAACAAATGTTACATCCTTTTTTCCAATTTATATGCATTTTCATGTATTTTTGAAGCACAAATTTCCCATTCATGAGCAATATTTTTACTTTGGTTAAACTGAATTTACTTGCATTATTTTGCAGCGCTGGACCATCAGAGTCATGTTAACTGTTTAGGGCCTTTTAAAGCTCAGATTTTAAAGTTGAACTGTTCCTGTAATTTTATTGGAATATCTTAAAAGCTGTCCACATTTTATTTTAACTACACAAAGTGGTTTGATGGTACTAAATCAGGCATGAATCCCTTTTAGCTAATTATATTATTCTGTACCAACCATAAGTTGTTTCCATGTTACAGGACTTGCAGTAATCTTGTATTTACCTTAATAGGCTATTATTAAAACTTTAAAAATGGGCTATTATTAAAACTATTATTCTTCTATAGGCAGCTATAGCAGGGAAGCAGGTCTGTGCTGTCCTGCAAAAGGCCATCTACCAACATGGATGATCAAAATGAGGGAGAACAAGAAAGGCATGAGCAAGAACAGCTGTATGTGATGACACAATTGCAAAGATAGCTACTATGCAACATGTGCCTGTAATTTTTCTTTCTTTCTTTTTTTAAATCTCACACTGCTATAATAAGGCAGCCGGCAGTTCCACATGCCGCACACAGTGCCCTTATTTTTTCACTGAGCATCTGCCTCCCAAAAATGTCTGTGCACGCCACTGACTATACCATTTGGATATTTTCAAGGAAGGAGCACAGGCCCCCCTGCATTTATTTTACTCTATTTGATACACATTTCAGCCTGCTGACCCATTCGTTTTGTCACTTTTCATTCAATAATGACACCAACTACTAAGACAAAATAGATAAAACACACTTTTCATTGCAGGCCCCTTCCCACTGTGGGCCCAGGTAATCACTAACCTTTTCCCCCGGTGCTACGCCCCTGGCTACGCCCCTGGCTACGCCTGAAAAAACTCAGACATCAGTCCATCTTATTTCTACTCAGACATACCTCTGAACTCTTACTTTAGACCTCATTCACCTGACAAATCTACATAAACATCTCATTTTCAGATATTTAAAATAATTCTGGACGGGGCGCAGGTGGCCTAGTGGTTTAACACTCCTTTCGTCCTGAGCTGTGATTGGCTGTGAGTACTGGCCTCCTCATTTGCTGGAGCATCATCCCTTGCTGGTGTTCCTAAAGTGAGCGTGCAGCGCGAGAAGCCATTGCAGAAGTGTGTTATTCTGTTAGAAGGCTTCAATAACAAGACCCTGGCAGGCTGTGTTGTTTTTGTGGGCATACAACACTAACAATAAATCGCTTACTGCAGCTTCAAGTCTGACTTTTTGGATGCATTTATTTCACACACCCATGCTTCTATAACAAGGAAATCATGATTTCTTTTGCAGCCCTGGGCGGCTTGGAGGGCATAAGAGTATTTAAAATGATTAATCAGCACAAGACATCACATGGTTGCGGAGGAAATACACAAAATGTTTTGTTGGGTGTGAAAAAATGCAAATTTGCAAAGCTTATTTGGTGCATTATGACGTAAAAATGAGCTCTTAATGCTCAGAAAAGTTGCCACATTGAAGCTTTGCCAATCAACCTGAGCAAACCTGAACGGTCTCATACTGCAAAAATGATGCATGGCAGGAGTTTCTTCTCTTTTCCTTCATAGAAGGCATATCTCAGGTTTGTCCGTTGTGTATAAAGTGACCGTGATTAATAGTTTTGGAGGGTTAAAGTCACTAAAGAGGCCATATTTTATAACAGCCACAATCTTTTAAGTAAATTAAAGGGT
Organism: Cheilinus undulatus; assembly: GCF_018320785.1. Taxonomy (NCBI): domain Eukaryota; kingdom Metazoa; phylum Chordata; class Actinopteri; order Labriformes; family Labridae; genus Cheilinus; species Cheilinus undulatus. Next base: position 3,398,325 of record NC_054888.1, read on the forward strand.
AATAATAAACTAGGATGGATTTTCTACAACCAGGAGTAAAATTGATGGACTAGAGGAAGTGGAAGTTGACACAGGAGCTGACATGGCTGGTAGAACATATTGCACGCTCTGCTGCCAAGAAACCGGCCTTTTAAATCATTTCAATCAGAGATGCAAAACTGCACATGTGAAAGTAATTCACAGAGTAGGAAATAAATCCACTTTCTCCATCCATGTTTACATCACCCAGTCGATACTGCTCATTCTCTCCAGCAGCCAGACGGCACATATACATTTCCTCTGAGTTTGCACTTTGAGCTCTCTCAATCCCTTCCCTGGTTGCCTCCAGCATTTTCTGTTCTCTCCACATCTCTGCAGGAGCCATTATCCACAGCCGGGCCTCTAAAGGCTGTCCATCCTCGCAGACGGGACGCACCATCCATCAAACCGTCCCGTGACTGCTGTGGTGGAGCTTTAGCTGGACTCTACATAAGCAGGATGAAACATGATGCCATAAATCGCCTCCTCTGCTCCTCCTTAGCGCCGATATCTGATGCAGCCGCAGGAATCTGAGATGAGAATTCCCCCTGGGATGAAATTCCCTTTTCAAAGCTCTAAGATCAGTTTCAGGGTGATAACCCACCTGTGTGCAACTTCACTTGATGTAGATATTTGTCTGTAAAGAAAGAGTCAGATTCGTCAGTCCTTCTCTTCTTCGTTGGTTGTTTGATAGCGGTTAGCAAACACTTAGGGACTTCACTGCCACTCAGATTGGCGACTAAACACTTGTCTTATTTGTTTGCTTTTTTTTAATGGTTTAGACGTGGAGTTGTGCACCGAATCATGGCCCTCAGGATGAATACAAACACCATTACGCCCCGAGTTAATACAGTAATAATTTACACTAAGGAGGGGAAATGAGGAGAGACGCAACTTGGCTGCAGTCGGTGATGAAAACTGATGTAGCGCTCCAGCAGAGCGGAGTGGCGCTTCCAGTGGGAGTGTAAGTGACTAGAGAGGGATCAGTTCGCTTTGGAGCAGGGGTGTCAAACCCAAGGCCCAGGGGCCAAACCTGGCCCGTGGAACAGTTAAATCCGGCCGGTAAGATTGTAACATATTTCTGTTATAACTGGCCCATCAGTCTGAGGTCTGCAGATTTCATCGAGTATAATCTATGAATTTGTCCTTTTAAAGTCATAAAATCTGAAAAAGGAAGGAGTAAAGATAGATGAGAAGTCAGGAATATGGGAAAGGAAATTAATTTGTTTTTGTATGTCATGTGTTCAATTTTGCATCTCACAATTAGGACTCAAACTTAGGGTTTTTACTTTTTTTTTTATGGTTAAAAAGCGACCCTAATATGACTCAGTTAAGCTTTCCACGAGGACGGCCGCACAGACAAAAAATGATGCGGAACCTTCTGGTGCATTCATACCTAGCGCCGGCTTCCTCTTCGCTGCATTCTCCCAAAAGCCAGGGGGCAGTGTCTTCAAGAATCACGTCAGTAGAGTATTTGATGCCATTTTGATGTCTGCCGTGTCAGCGTCTGTAAAAATTCCGGGATGTGCGTTGGCAGCATGGGACCCCCGCGAAGGGGTGTGTCTTAATATTTGATGTCACGTTTCGACGCGTGGACACTCGCGACCTCATGGATGCGTCAAGCATAAAACAGGAATTAGGCCCTCAGGTTGGACCTGAATCCAGAATCCGGCCCCTGCTGTGGTTGAGTTTGACACGCCTGCTTTGGAGTGTACAGAACCACTGCACAGATGGAGTATGTGGAAATAAAGGGTCAATCTAGCACCAGTCGTTAGTTTTTCCATATCCAAAGAATTGGGTCTGGGCCAGAGAAAAACAAGTTCCAGCAAGACACCAACCAGCAAGGAAGAGCTCCATATGTAAACAACAGTGTTTTAAAGACGACCAACATGATCACCGTTAAAAACTGACACAAGCAGCAAAAATGCACTGGACCAGTGTAGTTTGGACTAAAGGAAGGTTCAAAAGCCAGAAGTGAAGTGATGCGCCTGAATTTAGCTCGTCTTGCTTTGAAAACACAGACGCACACTGATGCTTAGAGATGCAAAGACGAGGCTCTCTGGCCGGAGCCAGTCTGTGGAAACGCTAACCTGTCCCTTCATCACTCGTTGATTGAACCAACTGCAAACTGGCTCCAGGTCCGGCCTAGCTGAAGCCCTGGAACTGGCTTGGTGGAAGAGGTACCGGTACCGGCCCTGGCAAACCAACTCCTGCAAAGAGTTCTCACACTAGAAGGAAAACGATGCATTTGCTTATTGCCCAGCTGCATGAAAAGCTCAGAAAAGCACCTCTAGGCTTTGTCACAGGTGTTGAAAATCTAGTCAGCATGTTGCACAAAACACCTAATATTTACCCGGCCCCTTATTTCCCATCACGTGTTGGGTTAAACTAACAAAGAGTGACCCCCTGCAGCACTGAGCGGAGCAGGCCATCTGTAATACGGGGTAGGAGGAGGGGGGTGAAAATCAGCCACCTGCCATTGTCAAAGTCACACTGCCTGATTAATGGCTGCCTAAGCTGCTTAAACAAAAATGTACAGTGAAACAGAGAGGAACAAAAGGGACAACTAATGATCAGACAGGCTGGACATGTAGAGGAGAAGATAGGAAATATGAAAATAGGTCAGTGAGGGAGAGATGTCACACTACAGAGGCTTATGTGCTTCTATTTATGATTTATTTTTCCTTTAAAATATATTTCAAAAACAGAAATACATTGACTTTTATTTCAAAGAAAAGGCACCTGTCCTTTAATTAGATTAGCCTCAGTAGACATGAAAGGGTGGACTTTAATGGGTGAGGGGGGAGGTTTAGCCTAAAGCTGGAGTTTTCAAACTTGTGTAGGTGGCTCTAACTTCACCTAACTAGATCACCATGCTACCTTCCTGTGCCAAGCTTCACAGCAGGCTCCAAAGGAGGCTATATTTGGAGTTTCTGATTTAAATTGGCTGGAAGAAGCACTGGATGTTCATCAGCTTCTTCTCTCTGCAATATCACCACAGCACAGGGGTGCCAGTGGTTAGTTCACTCACACCATGTGAAGAAGCAGATGCCATGCTGCAGCAAAAACACAGTATTTAACAAGTGGTGCAACCATCACTTTCACTGCACTTCAACGCTTGCACTCTTTCCCTAACTACAAATTAAAGCAAACAGCAAGATGCAACAAGTGTAGACCGATTGGCACATCTATTTTAAGAGTTTAGTGCACAGGCAGCTGCCAGTGTCTAATGTTTTAGAGGAGTATAAAAGTGAACTGTTCCTTTAAGAGTCTCATCCCACCAGGGCATGCACATACTAAAAATGTGCCCACTTGTGATACTGTAAAATGCTCCTGGTGAAAATCGCTCACCCAGTGGCACAGATATGAGCACTCACACGGCAAAGACATCAAATGGAGGTCAATTTTCTCCATTTATATCCATGCTCGTCTTTCTCAAAGCAGCGCGGCGGTACGCCTGAGTGCACCTGCTGAACCAGGACCCAGATCATGTAGTGCCCTGGAAAGAAGGGAGGCTGTCCTCTTTCTGCCGACTCCAATCAGCTGTACATGAGGAGAATTCAGGCAGATATGTCCATACATTTCTCATATATCTACATACATTACCTAGCCACTCATAGTGGTGGATATACATTAATAAAAGAGGGTAAAAGTGCATGTTTTTCTCTCAAGTTCCCAGCCTTATCCTTACTGTTCTCAGATTTAAATCTAAGGCCCTAAAACAATTAAATTTCCTGCCATAGAGCACAGTGAAATCAGCATCAGTATGCATAAAAAGGCCAACAGGAAGAGCCACCCTCCATCAGAAACAGTGGAGGTTTTCGTAGGCTGCAGTCGGCCTGGTTAGCCATTTGTCTTTGTCTCCAAATGGCAGGGGCAGCTGCCACCAAAGGTCAGCAAAATGTTACCAGAACAAGGCCCTATAGTGGCGGGGACCACATGCCTGTGATGGGGGGGGGGGGGGGGGGGGCACCCAGGTGGAGTGACTAATAGACGCTTTCTCTCTGGTTTTCACTCACACACGCAAACAGCACACCCATAACATGCTGTCTGTGTTTATCTTGATTGGCTGCAGCAGGCTCTGGTATTCTGCACTTGGGCTGTTCGACACAGCAAAGAAAATGAACAAGTTAACACTGATAGAGATTACTGGCAACAGATGACAGATGCTGTGGCCGGGGTGTAAAGTGTCTTTATAACAGCGAAGGCCTGAAAACAGCAAAATGTTCATTAGTTAAACATTAGAGAAAGCTGCCAGTGTGTTGTATTTTATGGCTTTTTAGGTTAATATAGTTAAAAAGAGAAATGCTACCGTTCAACAGTCACAGAGTCACTCTGATGACCACTCAACAGTCACAGAGTCACTCTGATGACCACTCAACAGTCACAGAGTCACTCTGATGACCACCCAACAGTCACAGAGTCACTTTGATGACCACCCAACAGTCACAGAGTCACTTTGATGACCACTCAACAGTCACAGAGTCACTCTGATGACCACTCAACAGTCACAGAGTCACTCTGATGACCACTCAACAGTCACAGAGTCACTCTGATGACCACCCAACAGTCACAGAGTCACTCTGATGACCACCCAACAGTCACAGAGTCACTCTGATGACCACTCAAGGGCAACAACCAGCCACGTCTCTTTCAGGGAAGGCCTTGACTGTTTCAGGAAGACAATACCAAACCACATTCTGCTTCCATCACAACATCATGGCTTCACTATAGAAGGGCCTGCATGATGAACTGGCCTGCCTGCAGTCCAGACCAATAAACATTAGTAACATAATTAAGCAAAAATCCAGAAAGAAGACCCAGGACTGTCGAGCAGCTAAAATCCTACATCATACAAGAATGGGACAACATTCCTCTCCCGAAACTCCAGCAACTGGTCTCCTCACTTCCCAGAAGTTGACAGACTGTTATTTAAAAAAAAGTATCACTAGCATGAAATTCAAAATAAGCTGTTATTTTTCATGAAATGGTAGAAAGTCTCAGTTTCAACATCTGACGGTTATGTTCGATTATGAATAAAATCTGTTTTTATTTACATTTTACACAGCACCTCAACTGTTGTGGGGATTATGGTTGCACATCAGTTTGAAAAGTCTGGTTTTTATCAGCCTTTTTCTGTCCTGTAAGCGTACTGACTGGTAGCTGACACAATGCTGAGAAATTAGAACTCAGCATGTAATGGATTGCAGAATTACTTGGGCCTAAGTCCACCCTCTGAGAATACTTTATAGAAGTATATAGGAATGATCCTGATCCCCTATCCAGGTCAGCTAATTGCCCAGCTCCAATGTGGAGCTTTTTGTTTGGCACTAGCGAGCAAGGAGCTGGACCCAAACAGCTGTCAGCCTTTCCCAGTTTGTTATTCTCTTCCAAACCCAAGCAGAGCTCCCTCCTCCTATCAGTGGAAATATCAGTTTACACTCTCCCTCTGGCTCTCCATCAACGCCGTTTGAAGTGCCATCCTCTCCCCTTACCCCCCTTTACCCACCTACACCCCCGGCTGTAACCCAACCAGGGTAAACGTACACCACCAACCCCCCAGTCTCATCTCTGGAGCTTTTGTGCAGAAAACCCTTGGATGGGCGGAGGTCAGACGTACAACTCACGCGACACAGCCAGAAAAGTGCTGACAGACCGGCACGCATGACATATTAACACAGAGACAAACCAAGAACAGCTCCTTTCTTCTCTGTGGATCACTCCTCCAGCTAGAAACCCTCTGACAACTGTTTTTCTCCTCTAATCAGCTTCATCCCAAAGAAATCAAGCGTATGAAAAATGGATGAAAAGCAGCAGCTGAGGGATGGATTTGGGGTAGTGAAGGGTTTTTTATTCCCTTCTTCCTCAAGGAAAACATGTCAGAGCGTCTGAATGAGAAAACCATGTTTCTGCTTATGTATTTGGAGCCGATGCTTCACCCCCCTGAGGTCGCCTGTGGGACAGATTCAAGAAAAGAAAAGCTGACACTGAAAACTCCCAACATGTACGCTCAAACAGAGGCAGTGAAATGACACGCTCCCCTCTCCTAACATGTGTTTTACCTCTGTGGCTGGGAATTTAATCCATGACTGAGCTTTTTATGACTAAGCTGTGCACCCTACAGCCTGGATTCACTGACTTCACAGCTATTAAACATGGAGTAAGCACAATCCAAGTATGATACACTCACATGAGCTGCTCTACCGTCCCTGTCTAACGTGTTCAACAACAACATTTAAGTCTCAGGATTAAAATGTTGATCTTCAATGATGTTAAACCACACGCACAGTTTTTTTCAACCTCGGACTAAACCATTTTTACATGATTTTCAAAGTAGACTAAGGCAGTGGTTTGGGACCCCCTTGGGGTTTGCAAGACACTGAGAGGGGGTCCCCTGATTCTCTAAAAAAAAACTAAGAATATTTTTTAAATGACACTGTTGCCACTTTACACCAATTTTAACCAATTTTCCCTCCAATTTGAGCACATTTTGCTGTTTAACACCTATTTTTGTCAGTTTGAAACTCTTTCCACCATTTTTTCTGCCTGTTTTTGCCACTTCTAAACCAATTCTTGCCACTTTCCTCTGTTGACTGGGGCTGAATGATTTGGGAAGAGAATCTAATTGCTATTTTTCTACCCAACATTGCAATTGCAATTTGAAATGTGATTATTCCTTGAATTCCTCATCTTATGTATTTTTCAACAAACACAAGGAATAAATCATTCTATATTACAATGAACACAATATTAGACTAAACAAGGGCTGAACAATTTTGAAAAAATACCTAACTGTGATGATTTTTGACTCGTATTGTAAACTGGAGATGAGTTGTTGTATTGTCATTTTCATATTTAATTTGAAAAAATGATAAAAATGAAGAAAGTGGGATTATTTGTAGACCATTCTAGAAAGAGGCACTGGAACGACTGCATAAGTTTGTAATTACTGACGTCTCTGCTGCAGCAAACAAGTTTTAAAATAGTATTTTGACAGAAATTTCAGGTTAAAGAAATATTGCACCTTCTGCCATTTGAAAATTGCAGCAGGCCAAATTGCGATTTAATCTAATTTTCGAATAATTGCCCGGCCCTACTGTTGACCCATCATTGCTACTATCAACCCCTTTTCATCACTTTTTACACCCAGTTTTTCCCATTTTACCCACATTTCACTATCTGGTATGCCCATTTTTGTTAGTTTAACCAATGTCTGCCAAATCTGCCCATTTTCTCTATCTTAGTTAACACTTTTTTGCCAGTTTAAATCAATTCTTCCTCCCATTTCACCAAATTTCCACACATTTTACCTATTTAAAGCCATTCCAGCCACTTTTTAACTCCCTCTTACCACTATTTAGGCCCATTTTTTTCCACTTTAACCCACTTTTGCCTTGATTATTTTTTTTTTTTTTGCTATTTTAATGTAATTGTCGCCACTTCTAACCCATTTCTGCTACTTTTAAAATTCAATTTCATCCCTTTTTAACCTTTTCTTGCCATTACTAACCCATTTTAGCAACTTTTAATCCATTTTGGTTTTTTTTACAAAAGGGATTTATGTTTTTAAGAAGGCTAGTTACTACACAAATGATTAAAAGAAGGTATTTGTTTCTTTGATAAGAGTGGTTATTTTATCAGGTTAAATATGAAATATGGTTTTCACAGCTTAACTTTACAATGGATCATGATTTTGCTGACCTCCATGGGCCCCAAATTAGGCTCTGCACCAGAAAGCTCTCCCATTTATCCCTCTTATGTGTGGCCTTGTCTGCACAGGACTATTCTTGAATGGCCGTGTTCAACCTCCTTCAGGTACAGTGGGGGTCCCGGTCTCTGGCACCTTTATTTTGGGGGTCTTGGGCTGAAAAGGTTGAGAACCACTTGACTAAGGGTCAAAGATTATGTAGAATTGCTCCAGTTTAACAGCCACAAAACAGGCTGTCATTTTATCTTTCTAGGTAAATTTGAAGTTCTCGTTTTTGCCACGTTATTGTCCTGAGTGACAGACAAGATAACAGAGAGGACCCTTTAACAAACAGGATGATTTTGCCAAGGTTCTGTCCCTTTTTGGACACCAGAAAGAGATGTTACATTATCATCTAGGCCAGCGATACTCAACCCTCCTCAACCAAAGAGCCAAACTGTTAAAAAACGCCTTTGCAAGAGCCACAATCTCAGTGGTGAAAAGTGGTGAAAACTTTGCCACTTTACACTCATTTTTGCTGCTTTTTGACCACCTGTAACTCAATTTTTTGTGACTTTGTATGTTTTATTGTTTCACAACGATTTATTGTTTGAATTTGTTGAAAAATATAATAGATGAGGAACTTAATAAAAATTAATTATCAAATTGCTGGTTTTCGTTACATCTACGGTGGTTTCCTTGATAATTTTGAACAAAAGACAAAGGCCAAGCAACCGATGAGAGTTCAGAGGTAAAGTCTGTATGTAGGGAAAAAGCCACGTATAAGGGTAGAAGTATGATGTTAAGAGAAGTCTCGTCTCTTCTGTCTACATGTACTGCGCCATGTTGTCTCAGAGTGACTGGTCATGTGACACCGTGCGTCACGTCCCGTGACTTGTAAATGCGGAAAAAGTGTTTCCGTTAAACTTTTGTGATATATTTCTATATCGAAATGCCTTAAAAACCTCCTCATGAAAGCATAAAAACTTTTTAGTGATATTTTAGGGTTTTTTCGAAATTCAGGCGTTTCCATTACCAGTTTCTTTATTGCGCTATTTTGATTTTGCGCATTTTCCAAGAGTAATGGAAACCTAGGTAATGAAAAGGCATGAAGACGAGGGAGACGGGAGTCTCTGCCTGCCTTGGTTGACTGGTCTCAGTGTTTAATCACCCATTTTTGTTTTATTGTTTTTAAAGACATAAAAAATAATCCAGAGAACAGCGATGCTCATCAGTCTGAGACACAGAGGAAACAAAGCCATGCTTTTGGTTTACTAGCAAAAAAACAGCAGATCATGTCAGCTGACTGGGCGGTCTTTAACGTGTGCAAGGACATGTGTCTGCACAACCAATCCAATCCAGCTGAAGACATCCCAGATCAGCTCTGAATGCAGTCTGAGCTATCAAACTGTTTTCAGTGTGCAGTGAGGTTACCACTTGGTATCCACGTGCCCTAACCAGATATGAATCCTTGTTCATGCCATGTATACCAAGGTATCTGCTACTTCCTGCAAAGCCAGCCAAGGGGGGTCACTTCATCCTCCCTCTACACCTCTGTGACGATAATCCTAAAGGCAAAGCAACACAGGGGTGTAAAGATCACACTTTGAAATGGCAGTGAGAATAATCCTCCACACTCTCCCGTTTTTGTTTGTTCTATCAAATAAAGACAAAAACATCAACCTTAACACTACAAACTCAAAATTTGGGCCTAATTTAAATATGCAATGACAATAATCATGCTGGAATTCAGCCACAAGATCATAACAAGGCTACAAAGTTCCTCTGAACATCAGAAACAGAGCCAGCCCTCCATTTTACATAAGCAGTTGATAATTAAACTGTTCAAAAGCACACTGAGAGCAGGAAACAGACACACAATAACCCTCCCAAAGGGACAAACACTAAATATCACTGGGTTTCCAGATGCGCTTGTGGCATCAACACATTTTTTGTCTTTGTCTAGACGCTGAGTGAACTTCAAGCCCGTCCCGCACAAACAGCACGGCGAGCTCCGAGGCGTCTGACTGGAGGGGGACGGGACCAGAAGGCCAACAGTTATTTTCAACCCATTAACTGCACTGTAAGCCAATGGGTCGCATTGTTACAGCGCTGTCTCCAAGCCTAGAATAATGTGCTTCTAGTCTACTGCTCAGTGGATGCAAATCAAGCGCGCCTTAAGGACACAGACGGTCTATTATGACGCCACTGTGGGGAATAAAGGACGGGCCAAGTGGCCTTTTTTGAGCTGTTTGTTTTGCGTATTCGCCCCCGAAGGAAAGAGCTGATGAAGTATCCTCGCCTGGCCTTGGTTTTGTGTACAAAGCAGTCAAAATATAGATGTTTGCTCAGCGGGGATCCAGTTGAAAAGACGTTAAAAAACAGTCATGAAAAACTGTTTCAAGAGTACAGGTGTTCCCACCTGCTTAAACGTCAAAAATGTTCAGACAAGATTTTAAAGTTAGACACCAGGTTCTCTTTGAACTTTAGATCGAACATGTTAGTGCTGTAAACCAAACTTTCTATTTCTAATGAATGCCTTCATGATTCCTCAGAGGATCTTTACATTTCACATTCATTTGGGGAGCAGCCCACAGACGCTGTTAGGGAAGGGTGGAACCTAAAATAAAAATTTCAGAGTGACTGGACAACTGTTCTCTCAGTCAGATTCAATGTGGGCCAATCAGAGCAACAAAACAAATGCCAGGGAATAAACTTCATGACACAAGCTTGACAAGCTGCCGATATCATCGTTCACTACCAGTGGAGCCAGCTGGTAAATTAAACTCTTGCTGTTGTTGTAGCTTTCAGTGCTTGTCTCTTAGGCATCATCCACACTGAAAAGTTTTCCTGTAAACATGGGATCATCTCAAGAAATGTCTGTGTAAGCACGAAACTGTTCAAAACGCAGGAAAAGCTGCGCGTGTAAGTGGCGCTGTAACGCTGCCGTGTAAATGCACCAAAAACAGAGAAAAAGACTGTGAATCAAGCGCACCCAAAACTTCCTCCTGGCTGCCTTTCTGGTTGCACTGACTGACTATCTGTTGCTCACGACGGTTGAAGAAGAGCAGAAGACACAAAACAATCACGCATCAGCCGTTATTATTGCTGTTGGCTTGTGATGCAGGTCAAAGCCTGATTTATGCTTCTGCGTCGCGTTGACGGCGTAGCTACGCGTAGCCCTCTGCGTCGACGCGGACCCCTATGCCGTGGCCTGATGCACACTTCCAAAAAATCATAACTACGCGTTGCGGCAATGCAGACTGCAAGGGCTGTGATTGGTCCGCTCAAAACGTCATTTCCGGAAGTTGCTTATTCTAGTCTTTCTTCCTGCAACACCGCCATTTTTAAAGTTCTTGTGGAGCGGTGCGAGTGTTTCAACCACGGATCAAGTTGAAGACAGAATGACTGAGGAGGTTAGGAAATATGACCACCTTTACAACTCCTCCTCGAAGCACTACAAAGACTGCCAAATGGCAAATAAACCCTGGTGAGAAATTTCCAGGAACATGGGGCTGGAGGTCTCCCACTGCACGAAGAGGTGGAAACCACACACACACACACACAGCCACACACCCCTGGTGGCATGGCGGTGAATTGCAGAGCGAAGCGCTCCCTCGATGCAGAACTTCGAATCGTCAATGATGGCGTCGTGTCAACGGTGTACATCAATCAGGCTTAAGTGGGCCATGGCGTATCAGGAAAGATGCACCCATGTGTACACACAGAGACGAAACGTTTGGTGTATACAGACTGGTAGCGTTCCAGTTCCATGTGGATGACACGCCGATATGATTAAATACTTTTGCAGATACTCCAAAGCTTGTCTCCGTGTCGTCTGCATCCACACTAATCCCTTCACTGGCCGCCGTTGTTTACAGGTTTGCAGTCACTTTAACTAAACCATGCCTGCAGATACAGTCTCTTTTTTTTTGTTAATATGTGCTAAATAAATAAATAAATAAACCTAAAGCTTTTCTTTAATGGATGCTGATTAGTGTCATCATTCTCTGACCACCAGGTACCTAACCTTGCAAAGCAGAAGGATAAGCCCGTTTTCCGTGTTTCTCACTGGCGAATCCATCTTGCAAAGCTCCCATCTGAACCGTTTGGGCCCAGTTAGAAAGTGATCGGACTAATCAGCAACGAGGGGCGGTACTTTCAGGCACGGTGGAGTCATGAGGTAAGCAAGCAGCAACAAGAGGCCGGTGCAGATATGGCAGAAGAGATTAGCGTGGATGCTGCTAGAGCGCCGGTTTAACAGAACTTGACGACATTCCTTCGTTAAAAGAAAACAAAGAACGGCAGTGAGTTGTTTTCTTTTCAAAAACGACAAAAGTCGTGTTCTGACATGTCTACAGTCGCCGTGGTTCGGGTTACGCAGTTCTCCATGGATTTACTCCTCGGTAGCGGCTACGTCACGTGTTTTGTTGCTCTGATTGGCCCCTAAAGATGTGACGGAGTGTTTTTTTTCAAAGCCTCTGCCCTTTCCCAAACGCTGTGTATGAGAGGTTTGCCAGATGGATGTGTGAAACACATCAGGTTAGCAGGCACGAGTGTTACAGGCTGCAGCTTTGCAGGCTGGATCTGAGTGATGACAGACATGGAATCTGGCCAACATGTCTGCTTTGCAAGGTTTCCCACAAAGAGCCTTGTCTATTTTTATACCAAGTTAAATTTGAATACATTTTCTAAAAAGACATTATTGTGATTATGTTGACTCATTCTGACCACCTCTCACACCTGCATCTTTTAATGATTTGCTTCAGTTCTTTGTTTTGGACCTTGATAATGGATCTGAGAACTCTGACTCACTGTACTACCTCGACTACTTTGTATAATAAAAAATAACAGTAGAAGAAGCAGCAATATCATCTACAATAATGCTAGTTGGTGCAGTAAGGGAAAACGTATGCATGTTTTGGCCCTCAGTTTTACATTCTTGGCATCTTTTGGCCCTAAAGAGAAGATAATCAGGTCAGCAGTGGAATAACAAACCATGCACTTAATCATTCCTCTACTGGAATTAAATTAAGCACGGTGCAACATCGTGTATGATGGTATAAGTGTGTGATATTGTATTATTGTAGTTTATGCTTGGTTTAAACCTTTTAGCCAGCCTAGCTAGCATGATGTCCAGCCTCTTTTCCAATGACCTTTGAGCCCCACTGTCAGTGGAGGGTCACTTATCTCTCCTGTGTGAATGTTTGAGGGAAAACAAACAATTCCAGCCTCAACTTTTCCTTCAGGTTTTTACTTTCCTGACCAAATTAGGCCACGGAAATTAAGAAGCTTATAACGATTAAGCCAATTATCCTGGCTAAAGTGGGAGCTAGTTTAAATTGGGGATAGCCACTGGTCAAACTGGCTTCATGTTATCCAATCCGCTGCCAGCGGCGTCATCCAACAAAGGGAATTATAACAGTGTTCACGCGCTGCAGTGCACGAGGCAGCTAATAATAAACCAACCCCTGTTGTATTAACACATACAACCTCTTAAACTAAACATTTAGAAGGAATTAATCGTTGGTTTTCAATAATTTACCAGTGAAAACAAACATAACCGCGACAAAACCATCGGCCATTACCAGAGGCTGATACATGGATAGATAGCCTCCTCCCGTTAAACAGGGTGGAGACTGTGCATCTTTCCCAACATGCGAAGGAGCAAAATCAGGTTTAAAATGTCTCTAATGAGCTAGACACGACAATTAAGCGAACAAACATGACAAAAGGCTCGCCTTCAATTGAATGAGGCTCTTTTCCAAGTCGGCCCAAACGCTGCACGCCCTTTCTCCCCCAAGAAAAGGGATTGTTCAATGGCCGCATAGGGGGGCTCTCAGACCCCCACTCAAACAGACAAAAACACTTTAAAAACAGGCGACAACACACCTATAATAGCCTGCTTTCCCTTTGTTTTAAAGCAGAGTATTACAGCATTTCTACTGTCTCCTTTCCTACCCCGAGGATACAACGTAGGATGGATGGGCTGGCATGTTAATCTGACATTTATTCATGTTTGACATTTCTAGGGTATGAGTATGCTTATTCAAAGGAGAAAGGGGGAAATAGAGGATTTAAACATGACAGAATAATTAAGAAAATCTACTTACAGTCAATTGGGATCCACAAAGAGGGTCCTCGCCTTTCCTGGGTTCTCCAAAGGCAGCAAACACCTCTTCCTTCAGGTTAAAAAAGAGGAAAAGTCCTGATAAAATAAGTGGAATTGTAAGTTGTAAATGTAGTTTAGAAGCAGCCAGTTGTCCTCATGTTTTCACACGCCGTCTCGTCTGCATACACAGGCTCATTCCCCTCTTTCCCATTCTTCTCTCCCGGAGCTGCTGAGTGAGGAGACACGCTGCGCGTCTCCGTCGTTTCCTGTCCAGCCCAGAATATGGCGCTGCGTTCAGGGACTGTAGGGAATTTGGAAATCATAACTGACCGAGGGGGATCGAAGACCTAGCTCAACAATAATCACTTAGAAAAGTTGTTATGCTCAAAAGACGCCAGATACAGATTCTATACAAAAACTAAAAGTACGACAAACTGTCTAGATTTTGATGTGTTGGGTTATAAGGGAGAAACAAAATAACTATCATCAATTTAACTGTAAAAAAATACCAAAAACATGCGTTTAGCTTGAATTTATAACCGTCACAACTGTGTAAAGAGAAATCAACGGTTAAAAAGTTAATTTAGCAGGAAATGAGTTGAAATTGTGTGAGAAAGATTCTGCGGTTTTTAATCAACTTATCTCACTTTTAACGCTTTTGGGAAAAAAAAATCCTTTATGTCCTAAAAGTTAAACATTTCATCAGGAATGTGCTTTTTGTGTAAGATTATTGACGATTATTTGAGTAATATTCGAGTTACTTGCTTGTTTTCTCACATCTCACCCAGAGGTTCATCGAAATTTGTCAGTTTAATGCTAAGACGTAACAAAATAGCAAGCTAACAGATATAGATGTAGATAACGCTTGCAGTGGTTTTAACCTATTTCTTCAGGTAGTTTAGTAAATTGTTTCTTGATGGGCTAAGCTGGTTTCTTAACATGTTATATAGTCTGAAAAAAATATGGGGTATGCTTTCTACTTTGGTTATTTAATGGCGGTTAGCAACCATTACCGCTGTGAAACAAAGCTCTAATTTTCTACATTATCCATAAAAAAATACTTAAAAGCTCTGTATCATAACACATAAAGCCTGTTATGTTGAAACATGTCAAAATATTATATACAGGAGCCATAAATATGAAAAACTGCTTAAATTACGTGACCCAAAAGTTAGTTTTGATTGAAACTGGAGTATGAAGGGGAAGATAACCATAGTGGTCAAAAATGCTCCATAAATGACATGTTTAGTTGAAATTAAACCATAAATAATTACAGTAATGACAATTAAGAGAAAATTTTTTATAAAGATATGTTTAAAAGAGCTACAACTGTAAGCTAAAGAGATGAAATCAACAGTAAAATAAAGGTTAATTTAGCAGGACGTGCTGACATTGTGAGGCAAAGGTGAGAGGGCTAGTAGCTAGTATATGTATTTAAAAATATATATCCTTGATGTTATAATGTACTCTACATTAGGGATTTGCATTAAAGTAAAATTAATGACAGGTATTCCAATAAATTAAAACTTTTGGCTTCTTTTCTCACAGGCGTTCATGTTATTAGAGATTAGCAAGCTAACAAATTTAGCATTTAGTGATCACAGTGATTTCAGCTGAGGAAAACACCTATTATTGCACCAATTTCTTCAGGAGGGTAAGAGTTTTGTTTCTTAATACAGGGCTACGAAGTTAGTGTCTTAGTATTTTATTGTCTGGAAAACTACCGTGTGTGGTATGCCGTTATTTCATGGCGGTTAGCAAACCAGCGACTAGCATTAGTAGCTAGCTTGAAAAACACCTTTAGACCCATCTCTTAATCCTCAAAATGACTTTATAAAGAAAAATGGGGTTTATCTTATTTGACATTTTAGAGAAAATTAAACGCTTGTGTATGTATAAGTACATTCTATCCACCTAATACTCTTTTCACACAAACCTTTGTTTTATAAGAAAGCCCCAAAAAAACCATCTTTGAGGCTCTGGCATGACTTCGCTTCAGTATAATAGTGGATACAGTGGAAAGTCGGTTTGTCCGAGGGGCATTGAATGCAGCATCAGCATCCAGCAGATATTCCCACCTTTGCCAAAGACAGTAAAATAAATATAATAAAAGCTTAGCATTACTTTTTCTCCTTATTATAATTTCATTGTTTACAAACTCCAATAAAAAATTGGACAAAGAAGAACACAATGAAAGTAACGTTTCTCTTTCTACCATGATCACATATTCTCCACATGGTGAAAAGCTAAGGTCACAAATAAAACCATTTTATTTAACAATTATGTAATGGAGCATAGACATTTTTATTTTATTTTATTTGGCTGATGTTCATTTAAAAGCAGCAGACAAAAGGGACTTGTTCCAGATTAGGAGATTACGTGTAACCCATATGGACACATGGCATTACTAACCCGTCAATCCCCCAGTCATCCATTTTCTCACTCAGATTTACAAACATCATTTTTAGAAATGCAGTAATCCCCACTCTAAAATCCTGTGGATCTGACACCATGTGTGGCACAGGGGGTAAATATTTTCTGCTCTCTAATCCGAGCTCTGGGGCTTAAATCCAAATAAAACAGGAAAAGGCCATGAGGAAAACTGAAATATTGTTGCAATTAATATAAGACTGTGGGGAATCATTTTCCTGGCTTGCAGTGAAAAATGACTTTCTAATCAGCCTGATACTCGTCGTACTTTGTCTCCATCTAGTGGCCAAAGACGGACATTGCAACCTGTATTCAATCTTACAGACGTGGGTAAATAAAATTCAAAAAAGACTTTTAGAGTATATTTTATGTCATTACCTTCTGCTTTAACTCACGTTAGAACAAAACAAATATCAGACTTTTAACGTCTTAACCAGTGTTACTCAACCAAAGAGCCAGATTGTTGTAAAATACCTTTGCAAGAGCTACAATCTAAGTGGTGAAAAGTGGCAAAAAGTAGCATTAAAAGTAAATTAAAGTTGGCAAAAATGGTCAAAAAGCAACAAAATTGTGTGAAAAGGGAAGAAAAGTGGAAGAAGGGTCAGAAACATCGGCAGAGTTAGGGGGCGGCTACATGGGCTTAAGCCCCGGATTTTTTCATTAAACACCCTCTTAGACTCTAGTCTGATTTTATTGACCCCAATAATGTGGAAACAGTTCACTTGAGAATGTTAAGCTAGCCACTTCATTTTAGTAAAAAAAAGTGCAACACACACCACATGTTAGGCAGGACTGGTGTGGAACCCAAATGCTAGACACAGAGGCTGAGGCAGGGAGACGTTGCAAACAATGATTTATTTCTTGCAGTGGAGCTGAGAGGATCTTGTATCAGGAATCGTCTTAAGTTTAGAGCTGTGGCAGAGCTGCTTCAGTGCGAAGATATCTTCAGACCAGAGGAAAACCAGAGTTTACAGGAGTGGAAGCTCAGGCAGGAGTTGAACCAGGAACTCTGTGGACAGAGGAAAACCAGGGTAAGAAATCTGGGTTCAAAAATGGGTAGAAATACAATTAGATGGCTGGAACTAGACTGACTGCGTGAACAGAGTCTACGATCTGGCAGAGTGGTGGAGTAGCAGCCCAGTATTTGTAGTGGAGGTGACTGTAGATGGATAGCAGCTGCAGCCCAACTCCTGCACACCAGAGTCCACTCCTGCAATCAAGCAGAAGCACACACCCCCAGCCTACTGGGAAGAAGAGAGCATGACACCACAATAAAGGAAATAAATCTTTAAAAGCTCAAAGATTTCTGTGGAAGGACGCCCCACACACGTCTGGAGAAAACCCTACATGCCTGGCTGGTACCTATGGGTGTGGTTTACTTTTAGTAGGTTTTAGTTAAAGGAAGGATAAAAATAAATAAAGGTGCTGAGTGAAGGGCGGTTGTAAGGAAAAGATGAGGAAAGGACAGTCGAACCCCACACAGATGATGAAGAAGAAGACTGTACAGAAGAGGAGAGCTGATGAAGAGGAACAACAGAAGTCAGGAACAAAGGGATGGAAATGCGTGATGAGCCAAGAGAGGAGAGTTATTAAGAAAAGGCTGAGGCTGAATTCAGAGGAATCATGAAACATGAAGTGACAGAAAATGTAAAAACAGGAGAATTGGGAAGGAGAGAAGAGGACATGAAGACAAAGAGAGACAGAAGATGAAACTGCTGGTCAGATAATAGAGCTTTGTTACAGAGAAGACAGCAGAGGTGCCCAGAGTTGATGTAAAACTTGCTCTTTTAATGGTGATATCATGGTCATAAATCTAAAACTCCTTGTTTTTATATCTTCTTCTTTCAGTGGAGCAAACTTCCATCCAGGAGTGAAAGAGAGGAGCAGAGAGAGAAAAGGAGAGAGTTCAAGATTAGAGGAGGAAGAGAGAGCAGAAAACAGAGTGAGTCAGAGAGGAATAGATGACATACCTACAGATTAAATTCTGTCATGCTGTTATCTTTGGAAACAAAAACAAACATACGTAATTATGTTACAGGAAAATCATAAACACTGTTTCTAATAGGTACTTGAAGTTCTCCTAAATACAATTTGTGCATTCAATGAACACAAATGGTTTAAAATCAATTAAAATAGTGCCTGTAAAGCAGGAAAAATCTCTCGGGGAGAATGCCCCTGGACCCTCTTGGGCTAAGCCCCTAATGTTGGCAAGGTCTAGCTCCACCTCTGGTCAGAAAATAGCGAAAATGGGTGCCAAAAAATGAGTTACAGGTATCAAAAATTGGTCCATAATTGGCAAAGACCTGGCAAAAATGAGTGGAAATTGACTAAAATAGGAAAAAAGTAGTCAAGAGTGGCAAAAATGGGCAAAAAAATGGGGAAAAAGTGGTATTTAATAACGAAAGATAGCTTAAATGGGCTAAAAGTGGTTGAAAAGGCAAAAAATGGGAAAAAAGTGGAAAAATAAGTGGCAAAAATGGGCAAAAAAATAGGAAACATGTGGTATTTAATGGTAAAAGGTAGCTTAAATGGGCTAAAAAGTGGCAAAAAATTGTGAAAAAGGGCAAAAAAGTTTCCCTTTTTAAGGGTTTCTGTGGGGATAATATTTAAAATGAAGACATAAAAGAGCCACATGTGGCTCCAGAGCCACACGTTGAGTATCACTGGTCTTACTGGTGCCAGTGTCTGCACCAGTCTGTACTCAGTGACTCAGATAGAGAGTATAAGGACGGTCTGAGACTTCCTCTACACATATTTCCTCTGCCAGCCTGCTCCTGGGTTTCCTCCGTCTTTCACAAAGTAAAAGTTTCAGTTTAAACTAGTTTCAAATGGAACGGCAGGTCACTGCACTCAGGGTCGCTCAGTCTGGAGACATTTTTGGAGCACATTCAGCAGAAAAACAAACATTTACATGGGATTCTCACAAATATGTTTTGCAATTCTCAGTTTTTCTCCAGCTTTGAAATATCTTTGCATTCATGCTTATCATTTTTCTGTCCTTTTAGTGCATTCTTTGCCAACCTAGTCCTCTGGTTTCCTCTTTTCTTAGGTCTTCACCCTCAGTCCAAATACTTGACTGCACTGACACAGGGAGTCCTGGGTAGACTTTTTAAGCACATATCTTGAGGAAATAAAAGCGTCAAAGGTCAAACACATGAGAGGAGGAGGCGGTGTTTCTGCCAGAGGATGTTTTCTCTGTACAGAGGATGTGTGACTTTCAGTCTTTGCAGAACTGTGGGAGTGATTCTGTCAGAGCCACACTGAGGATATGATGCAGTGAGCTCAAAGGAAAGCATGCATGGAAACAAGGGTTATCAGATCTGATTCTTCTGCAGAATAAAGTTAGGAGGAGGAAATTAAAGCTCTGGGTGATGAGGGGAAGATGCACACTGCTGGAGGAACGCTCACGCAGTCGGTGCAAAGGTTCGCGATGACGGTTTGTTGGATGTTTTTGTTTTTCTTAGTGTGCAGGATTTCCAATGCAGCTGAGGCTCAGGACACCTGCCCGAGTAATGGTGAGTTTTGAATGTTTTCATACAGCATCTACATCCATGTATCTGTATCACTAAAAGGCTGGATATTGACTAGAAATGACAATAACTTTACTTTGCATGTGTGGTTACAGTAGGACAGTGGCTTTCTCTGAGGTTAACTCCTTCATCAGTAATACAGTAACACCTTTCTTCAAAGGGGATTTTGTAAACTTGCACAAGCTGTGTCTGGAAATATGTAAGCCCAGAGCAGATGTGCATCAATCCAAGGGAGGACATTTCTCATGCTGAAGAGTTCATTTTCTTCAGATCTTTAGAAATGAACTTGTTATCAAGAGAAAGCAGATATGAATGATACCTGATATTGGTCTATAAGAACATCTAATGCAATGATTTTATAACTGCTCTGAATTTATTCCCATTTCTCTGCACAGACTGCAGCACAATAACATTAAAGCAATCACATTTGGCTGGTGGTTCATGAAGTTTGCAATCACCAGGCAGTAAAAGTGTAGCTGTGGGTCAAAAAGACCAGAGCTAGAGCAGTGTTACTCAACCAAAGAGCCAAGCTGTTGAACAATGCTATCGCAAGAGCCACAATCTAAGCGGTGAAAAGTGACTAAAGTGGGGGAAAAGGGGGGGGGGGGGGGGGGCTGGGGGAAAGTAGCATTTAATGGCAAAAGGCAGCTGAAACAGGTGAAAAATTAAAAGTAGCAGGATAAAAGTGGCTAAAACTGATGATAAATGGCGAAAGTGGGATAAAAGTGGCGAAAAATTGTCAAAAAGCTAAAGAGAAGTGGTAAAAATGGGTTAAAGCAGCAGAAATGACTTCAAAGTGGCAAAAAAATGGGCGGCAAAGGGGTAAATTAGGCATACAATGGAGAAAACTGGGTGAAAAGTGTCAAATATGGGTACAAAGTCACAAAGAATTGAGTGACAGGTGGTCAAAAAGCAGCAAAAATGAGTGAAAAGTAACTAACGAGGGCAAAAAAGCAGTAAAAAGGTGGAAAAGGGGGGAAAAGTGGCATTTAATGGCGAAATGCAGCTGAAATGGGTGAGAAATTGCAAAGAAGCAGGATAAAAGTAGCTAAAACTGATGAAACAGGGCAAAAATGGGATAAAAGTGGCTAAAAGAAGCAGTAAAAATGGGCTAAAAGCGCAGAAATGGATTCAAAGAGGCAAACAATGTAAAAAGAAACCAAAAAAATAAATAAAGTTTGGCCGTTCAAAGCTACTGTATACGTGTGGGAGACAAACTGGTTAATGTAACTCGCAATGATAAATTTCTGAGGTCAAAGTTTAAAAGAATAATAGTTCAGATTAAGACATAAAAGAGCCACAGATCATCACTAAAGAGCCACAAATCATCATTAAAGAGCCACAAATCATCACTAAAGAGCCACAAATCATCACTAAAGAGCCACATGTGGCTCCAGAACCACGTGTTGAGTATCACTGGGCTAGGGCTGAGCATGACGCCTAAAGACACGCACCTTTTACCTTCATCACCAAACCTGCAAAGTCTGAAGAAAATTATGGAAAGCAATCTTGAGAAGTTGTACAAGTAAGGAATACACACACTGACCTTGACCTTTGACCTAGAATAGGAAAACAGTTCATCCTTCCTGTCGAGAAAGCAAGGGATTCACTGAAGGCCCGGTGACCTTGACCTTTGACCATCATCAGTTCATCCTGGGTGAACATTTGTGCAAAGTTTGATGAAAATCAGAGTGTTCTGGAGATACAGCATTCACAGGAACGACCGTAAGTACGCATGGAAATCTGGAAATATAAAGCTTGAGGAGTAAAAATGTTTAACCATCAGGACAGGATCTATGCATTACAAGTCCTGCTCCCACCTAAATTACCCAGAAATCTTTGGGCCCACTCACACTTGGCTGGAAAAGGTGGCCTCAGCCCTCATCGGTATGCAAGGCCGCCCATGGGGGGGGGGGCTTTAAGGGGGCTGGCCAAACGGGGGACCATATGTTTATTTATTTTAGCAGAATAATCACCAGTCTTATCAGAGCAACACAGATGATGATTTTTGATGTAATGTAATGTAAACCCATGTTCATAAACACACTACCTTTGAATCAGTAATGTTAACAGTGGTGAGCACACTGAACTTCAGAGCTACACATCAAAGTGAACAAATGTCAGAAATAAAGGTGGAAGGAACAGAGACAACCTTTTTGGAAAGAACACAATAATTGTCAAAAGAGACAAAAAAAGGTTAAAAGTGGCAGGAATGCCAAGAAATGGCAGAAATGGGTTAAAGAAGTTGTAGAAATGGGCAAAAAGTTGCAACAAACCATGCAAAAATGGGGGAAAAGTGGAAAAAATGGGGAGGCAGAAAAAGGAGCATCAATGGACAGAAATGGGAAAAAGGTGCAAAATCACATAAAAGCAGTTAAAGGGAATACAAGCTGCAACAATGGGCAAGGGTAAAGCAGGCAGAACGATGCTGCAGAAAGGGGCAAAAAATGGCAGCAATGAAAAAAGGGCTAAAAAAATTTTTGCAAATATGTGTATGTGTTGTTGACATTTGTCAACACAAATGTTAGCATGTACCAGAGACTTCTGTAAGTCTTTAGCTGACACTCTAGGATTCTTCTTCACCTCATTGAGCATTCTGCGCTGTGCTCTCGCAGCCATCTTTACAGGACGACCACGCCTAGGGAGAGTAGCAACAGTGCTGAACTTCCTCCATTTGTAGACAGTCTGTCTTACCGTGGACACATGAACATCAAGGCTTTTAGAGATACTTTTGTAACCCTTTCCAGCTTCATTCAAGTCAACAATTCTTGATCGTAGGTCTTCTGAGAGCTCTTTTGTGCCAGGCATGGTTCACATCAGGCAATGTTTCTTGAGAACAGCAAACTCAACACTGGTGTGTTTTTTATTGGGCAGGGCAGCTTTAACCAACACATCCAATCTCATCACATTGATTGGACTCCAGGTTGGCTGACTCCTGGCTCCAATTAGCTCTTGGAGAAGTCATTAGCCTAGGGGTGCACATACTTTTTCCACCCTGCACTGTGAATGTTTACATGTTTGTTCAATAAAAACATGAAAACATGTCATTTTTTTTTGTGCAGTATTAGTTTAAGCAGACTGTGTTTTTCTATTGTTGTGACTTAGATGAAGATCAGAACACATTTGATGAGCAATTTATGCAGAAATCTAAGAAATCTCAAAGGGTTCACATACTTTTCTTGCAACTGTAGAACTGCATGACGTGCACCATGGCGACTGTAGACATGTCAGTACTTGACTTTTGTCGTTTTTGAAAAGAAAACAACTCACTGCTGTTCTTTGTTCTTTTAACGAAGAAGTGTGGTCAAGTTCTGATGAAACTGGCGCTTTAGCAGCATCCATGCTAATCCTTTTGTAAACTGTTTATGTTGCATGTATTTTCTTACCTCCTTTTGCTCACGTTTGCTTTTTTCCTACCCGTTTTACCCATTTCTGCAACATCTTGCTGCCTACTTTAGCCATCTTTTGCAGCTTTTAACCCCTTTTGATTGATTTTCTTACATTCTTGTCATCTTTTGCCCACTTTTTGCTCATTTTTGCAGCTTTTACCCCATTTTTATTGCTTTTCTGTATTATATGCCACGTTTTACCCATTTAGGGCCACTACTTGCTGCTTTTCGCCTGTTTTGCACCACTTTTTAGAACTTTTAATCCACTTTTATCCTGTTTTTGCACTTTCTCAGACATTTTATGCCACTTGTTTGTTTTTTTTTGTACCACTTTGTAACCGTGCAAAGCAGATGGATACACCTGTTTCTGTGTTTCTCACTGGTGAATCCATCTTGCAAAGCTCCCGTCTCAACCGTTTGGGCCCGGTTAGAAAGTGAGAGGACCAATCAGCGATGAGGGGCGGTACTTTCAGGCGTGGCAGAGTCGTTACCTAAGTGAGCAGCAGCAAGAGGCCGGTGCAGATATGGCGGAAGACGTTAGCGTGGATGCTTCTAAAGCGCCAGTTTCATCAGAACTTGACGACATTTCTTTGTTAAAAGAAAACAAAGAACAGCAGTGAGTTGTTCTCTTTTAATAAAGTCGTGTACTGACATGTCTACATGCAGCTATCTATGGAGTTTATTCATCTGTAGGGGCGCAACTCGTTTGGGGGAGAAAGTTTGGGGCTACGATGTCACGTGTTTTGTCGCTCTGATTGGCCTGTAAAGATGTGACAGACAGAACGTTCATCCAATCAACCTCCGAGTTTTTTTCAAAGGCTCTGCCCTTTCCCAAGCGCTGTGTGTGAGAGATTTACCAGATGGATGTGTGAAACAAATCCATCTGGAGTGTCAGGTTAGGATAAAAGTGGATTAAACAGTTCCACAAAGTGAGCCAAAATGTGTGAAAAGCAGCAACACATCCATTTCCTGGGATGGGCGTGGTCAGAGGCGGAGTCAGACAGCTTATTGGCAGGGCTAATCAGGGCAGGGCTGAAACAGAGGGTATGTAAACATGCAAACATCCAGAACTGGAGTGATTTTTAGCAAAAAAACTTCACAGGCTTGTTCTGGGGACCTCTGAGACCGACATAAAGTTGTCTCAAAGGGTTCAAATATGTGACCTTTAACTTACTGTGCTTTCAGGTTAGACTTTGCTCTTTATTGCTCTTGAATATTTTAGATCAGTGATACTCAACGTGTGGCTCTTTAGTGATGATTTGTGGCTCTTTTATGTCTTAATTTGAAATATTTTTCCCTTAAAAAGGTCAACTTTAACTTCAGAAATGATCCATTGATCAGTTTGTTTCCCACTCTCGTACAGTTGGCTTGAATTGTCAACCTTTATTTTTTTGTTTGTATAATTTCCATTGCCCCTATTTGCAATTTTCCCCCACTTTTTGCCACTTTTAATCTATTTTTACAGCTTTTGTTAAAAAATACCTTAGCATGTTTGCCACTTCTTTTACCCCTTTTGTCCAGTTTTTTCTTTTTTTGCTATTTTCCACATTTTTTTTCCACTTTTTTGCCATGTTTTGTCCCTTCTCACCCATTTAAGCTGCCTTTTTCCATGTAATGCCACTTTCCCCCCACTTTTGTCCATTTTTAGCTTCCTTTCACTCATTTTTTGCCACATTTTTGACCAATTTTGCCACCTGTAACTCATTTTTTGTTATAAATTTTTTGCCATTTTTCACCAGTTGCCTTGTTTATCTTACTTTTTGCTATTTTCAAAGTTTTCCCCCTTTTTTGGCCATTTTTTGCCCCTTCTTGCATATTAAAGCTGCTTTTTGCCACTGAATGCCACTTTTGCCCATTTTAGTTACTCATTTTTAACAGTTTTTGACCATTTTTGCCATCAGTAACCAGAGGTGTGGACTCGAGTCACGCGACTTGGACTCAAGTCCCACTCGAGTCACAATTTTGATGACTTTGGACTCGACTTGACAATATCATCAAAGACTTGCAACTCGACTTGAACTTTGACATCAATGACTTGGGACTTGACTTGGACTTTAGTCCGATGATTTGAAAATACTTAAGATTTTCAGTGAGCGTGTTGAGTAAAATGTGCCCCCATTCAAACTATTCAACCAACGCAGTGATACTCAGCCCACGGCTCTCCGGCCGCATGTGGCTCTTTGGTGACCAGCTGCATGCGTAAAAGAGCGCAGAGGAAGTCTGCTGGTGGCGCGTGTCTTCAGTAAGTTCATTCATAGAGGTGTGCTGTCTTGTGTTCCAAGATAAGCTTCTAATGCCTCGTTTTAACACATTTCCTAGTCACTCCCCGCCGATGCTCTCCCATACTCGTAGTTGATGATGACTTTAACAATGGGCATCATCATCAATGAGCCAAACACACACGCTCACATTTTGAAATAATGTAAAACGGAGTAAAACTTGTCCAAACGTGAGTGTTTTATTTGAACTTAAACATACCAATGATAAATACTGTCAAAAGAGCAGAAACAGAAAAATGAAAGCAACACACTGGCAGAACGATTTGTGAGGGGGAGCTGCAGGTGTGAGGCAGGGCCGGCTTTAGCCATTTGGAGGCCCAGGGCAGAGACTGCTATGGGGACCCTCCCCCTTTAGCTAAAAGCGATAATAATGAGAGGGAAAAAAAGAAAGCATAACTTTAAGTTAACAGAGTCACAGAACTACAGTAAATGTCCAAATATGAAATATAAATACCCAAACAGACACCCATGATTCATCAGCTCTTTTCTTTGTTTTTTCATTAGGAGGCAGTCAGGTTAAGAACTGGTTATAACTGGTTATAACACCTTAAACCTAATGCTGACCAGTCAAACATGTTCACTGAAAAACACACACAAACACTATATATCCACTCACACACCTATACACACACACCCACTCACCACACACACACTCACATTAGATGAGTTAAAATGACTGTACAAAGTCTTCAGAGGTTCATTTGTTGTTGCACCACTTAGCACTGATCATATCCTGAATGCTGCGTCAGCACTCTTTTTCTGTGTAAGTTCTGTCACACTGGTCTGATTTATTAAAAAAATAAAACAATTCAAAATCCATTCACTGTCAAATTGAATAGATTGTTACACTGTTAAAATGACATTTTATTTGGTAAACAGTGCTAATGACTTGTAAAGACTCGAAAATTTCAAGCCTATGACTTGGGACTTGACTCGACTTGTCTTTACTTGAGACTTGACTCACGACTTGGGATTAAAGATTTGAGACTTACTTGAAACTTGCAAAACAATGACTTTCTCCCACCTCTGACAGTAACTCATTTTTAATCTATATTGTCACTTTTTCTCCCCATTTTTGCCACTTTCTTGCCAGTTTTTGACCATTTTGTCAGTTTTTTTCTGTTTTCCACTAATTTTTTTGCCACATTTTTTTTAACCTATTTTGCCACCTCTATCTCATTTTTTTGTTATCAATTTTTGCCATTTTTCACCAACACTTGCCTGGTTTATGTTGCTTTTCACTATTTTCAAAATTTCCCCCATTTTTTGCCATTTTTTGCCCCTTCTGGCACATTAAAGCTGCCTTTTGCCAATGAATGCCACTTTTCCCCATTTTCACCTTTTTTTGCCCATTCTAGTTACTTATTTTTTACTGTTTTTGACCATTTTTGCCACCTGTAACTTGTTTTTTAATCAATTTTTGCCTCTTTTTTCTCCCCATTTAGAGCCACTTTTTGACCATTTCACTACTTTAACCTATTTTCACCTCTTAGATTGTGGCTCTTGCAAAGATATTTTTGAACATTTTGGCCCTATGGTTGAGCGGGGCTGAGTTACACTGGTTTAGATATTCTGCCTTTGTATGATGACATTACATCTTTGAGCATTGTTGAGATTTCAGGTTCATCTGAAACAAACCGCCTCAGGCTGTACACAGAACAACATTCTGCTCAGTGTCACTGCCACCAAAGTATTTCAGGGCTTTGACCTCAGCAGATATTTCAAACCCCCACAGCGGACACTGAGGGCATTTTCCCAAATTTAGCCAAATTGTTGCTACAGCACTTTGTCTTGAGAGTGAACGGTTCAGATCTGACCCCTATACACTTAACTACCTCTGTAATCCAGCGTTTATCAACTGACATGCTCCTGCAGAGCTAAAGAAATAATATTTCTACCCCCTAAAGCTCCCCCTCCCTCTACTTTCACTGATGAGGATTGATGAAGCTGACAGAGGCAGATCACATCAGACTCTACAGTCACTGTGTGAGGATGTTTGTAATCCAGCCAGCAGAAGGATATCAGAACGAAGTTTTAGTGGCACACTTGAGTCACTCGACATCTGACTCAAGTTTGTCACTTTCTGTTTTTCTGGTAAAAGGTGAATGAGCAAAGACTTGCTGTTATTGTAGAAATTCCGTGTGGGGGTGGAGATGTGGTGAAATGTTGAGTGAATTTCAGCTAAATGCAAATAAATGTATCTTTGCATGAGCTGTTTCTCTGCAGAGCTGCCAACAGCTCGACTTTTTTCACCAGAGCAGCACACAGATGTAAAAGCAGGAACGAGCTTCTGATAAAAATAAATAATAATTACATAAAATAATGAGCTAAAGAAAATCTACCATGAAAACATGAGCCAGGTGATTATAGTCCTCTGTTACCAGACGAGAAAATCTCTGTGGAGGATAGAGCTGCATTATCATACAAGGATGCATGACCTTTGACCTCTGAACAGGTCACTCTAGAGCTGAGATCAGGCCCCGAGTTTCCAGCCCAACCTTACCTGAGCATGCTCTCTGCAACTGCGCCCATTCCTTTTCTGTACTTCTTTATTTATCTATTTATGCTGTAGAACGATGTGGCATTTTCAAACATAAACCTCTTTAAACAGACTGATCTCTTTGGTGAAGTTAACGGTGTGGATTAGCACACTGAACAATCCTTTAGAGGGTAATATCAGACTTCATAGTTGAGACAAATGTGCACAGACGCCAGGATGCCAGAGAGTAAACTTGAAGAATTAGAAACAACTTTACAGGGAAAAGTAAATTTTTAATTGTAAAAAGAGACTAAACAGTAACAGAAATTGATTCCAAGTCAAAATAGGATATGGGCAAAAATGGGCTAAAAAGGCAAATGGGGGAAAATGGTGAAAAGCAGTGAAAAAGTGGCAAAACGGATTAAAAGTGGCAAAAATGCTTAAAAGGGGCAAAATGGGATAAAAGCAGCAAAAATGGGCTAAGAAAAGGTAAAAGGGGTGAAAATGGGAAGAAAATGGTGAAGAGCAGGTAAAAACTGGCAGAAAATTGGTTAAAGGTGGCAAAAACAGGCAGAGAGTGGCAAAAGAAGGTTAAAAATGGGATAGCAGCGAAAATGTGCTAAGAAAGGTGAATGGGGTAAAAATGGTGAAAAGCAGTGGAAAAGAGGCAAAAATAGGCATACAAGGATTTAATAAATGAGATAGCGGCAAAAGTCGACTAAGAAAGGCAAATGACGGAAATAAATGTGAAAAAAAGGTTCAAAAGTGGCAAAAATGAATAATGAAAGGCGAATGGGGAAAAAATTATAAAAAGTAAATGAGCTAAGAAAGGCTAATAGGAACAAAATGGGCAGAAAAATGGTGAAAAGCAGTTCAAAAGTGGAAAAAACTAGGCATAAGAAGCTAAAAAAAAAACAGGATGGCGACAAAAGTCAACTAAGAAAGGCAAATCAGGGAAAAAATGGTGAAAAAAGGTTCAAAAGTGGCAAAAATGGGCTAAGAAAGCCTAAAAGCAACACAATTTGGCAGAAAAATTGTGAAAAGCAGTTGAGAAGTGGCAAAAACAGGCATAAAAAGCTAAAAAAAAATGGGATAGCAACAAAAGACAACTCAGAAAAAATTGAGAAAAAAAGTTCAAAAGTGGCAAAAATGGGCTAAGAAAGGCTAAAAGGACAAAATGGGTAGAAAAAATGTTAAAAAGCTGTTAAAAAGCAGCAAAAATAGGCAAACAATGGCAATAATGAATTAAAATGTATAAAATGGGATAGCAGCAAAAATGGGCTAAGAAAGGTAAATAGGGGGCAAATGGTGAAAAGGCTAAAGGGGATAAAATGGCAGAGAATGGTAAAAAGCAGTTAAAATGTAGCAAAAAAGTGACAAAAATAGGTAAAGAGTGGCAAAAGAAAGTTAAAAGATGTAAAATGGAATAGCAGCAAAAAATGAATAATGAAAGCCAAATGGGGAAAAAATTATAAAAAGTCCAAAAAAAGGTGAAAATGGGCTAAGAAAGTCTAAAAGGAACACAATGGGCAGAAAATGGTGAAAAGCAGTTGAAAAGCGACAAAAATAGGCATTAAAAAGCTAAGAAAAAAAAAAACAGGATAGCAACAAAAGTCAACTAAGAAAGGCAAATCAAGGGAAAAAAAGGTTAAAAACTGGCAAAAATGGGCTAAAAAAGGCTAAAAAGAACAAAATTGGCAGAAAAATGGTGAAAAACAGTTGAAAAGTGGCAAAAATAGGAAGAAAAAGCTACGATAAAATGGGATGGCAACAAAAGTCAACTAAGAAAGGCAAATAAGGGAAAAAATGGTGAAAAAAGGTTCAAAAGTTGCAAAAATGAGCTAAGAAAGGCTAAAAGGACAAAATGGGCAGAAAAATATTAAAAAGCAGTTTTAAAAAAGCAGCAAAAATAGGCAAACAAAGGCAATAATGGATTAAATGGTATAAAATGGGATAGCAGCAAAAATGTGCTAAGAAAGGTTAATGGGGGATGATGGTGAAAAAAGGCTAAAAAGCAGTGACAGTAGGTTTAAAGTAGCAAAACTGAGCTAAGAGAGGATAAAATTGGTTAAAAGTGGCAAAATAGGATATGGGCAAAAAAAATGGGCTAAGAAAGGCAAATGGGAGAAAAATGGTGAAAAGCAGTTAAAAAGTGACAAAAAAGGTTTAAAGTGGCACAAATATACAAAAATGGGTTAAAAGTGGCACAAATATACAAAAATGGGTTAAAAGTGACATAAAAAGTGATGAAAAAGTGGCATGAATGTGAACATCGAAACCTCGTAATAGCTTGACACACTTTTCAGCTGCAACAATAGGAAACCGTTAGCATGGATGCTAGCTCTAATGCTACTAATCCAACACACATGCACTGATACCTTCAGTAAATCTCTGCATTTGCTGAGTTTTTCAGGGGCCCAGTCGAGTCTGTGGACAGCTCTGGGTCTGAGCGTGGTTTCTTCATAGGTCGACTGTCACTTTAAAGTTTTAACTACAGTTCTGAGTTGTTTTAATGGCAAAAATCCGTCATTACTGCTGGATGATGGACTGTTGTGTCGGTGTTCTTACTCACCTCCTTCTTTCCTGATTTCTCTGTGAGGCCTTTTATAGAGGTGTGTGTGTGAAAACAGGGAAAAGGCTTATGCAATTATGACTTACAGGGTCAACCTCTTTCTAGACGTATGTCCTGTCCACATGGGTGACGTCCCATCCACAGAGTTAAGAAGTGTAGGGCCCTGAAAAGAAGTGTTTGAGAGAAAATGAAGCCGTTTTTAACCGACCGTCTCAGTCTGAATTAACCTCGTTCATGATTCCTAAATTAAGATTATTTGACTGAAGTTCCATCTTTTCCTCCTCTCTAGACAAACTTCAGCCTTTCTGCATTTGTGCCGGACAAAGCGTCTCTGTGCCGTGCCCCAAGCTGAGCGGTGAAGAGTTCAAATTCTCCCTCTTAAAAGACGAAGTGGAGATTTACAACCACACCTGCAGTCACGTCAACAGAACACCACAGTGTGAACCGCTGCACACCAGAGCGGGAGTCCAGCTGATCAGTGAAGGGAACAGCTCTCTCAGTTTCATGCTCACTGGCCTGAACGCCAGCAGCCAGGGTGTCTACAGGTGTAAGGGCACGGTCCGGTTCCCTCCTCCCTTGTGTCGAACAAAAGGAGCTGTGGTACTGGTTCTGATAAAAGGTAAGATCTGCAGACGCTGAGGACATTTAAAATGTTTGGATGTATTTAATCTGCTAAATCATTCCTTCATGTTTCTACTAGAGCATCTGTGCAACATCAAAAAACATCTGGATACAGAACCTGGTGACCACAGCAGGGGATTCCCCTGGGTTTGGGTTCTGGTGCTGGTTCCTGTCACTGTCTACGGTATAATCGTCAGCATATTCGCCTTGTTCTTCTGGGTAAGAAAACGTGACCTGTTATTAATGTTAGACGGCCATATCTCACCAAGACGTCTAACTGTTGATCTTTTACAGCTCAAACTGAAGAGGACCGACTCTCAGAGCGACTACATGAACACCAAACCCAGAGCGCCCAGAGGCCACAGGAAGAAGCGAGGAGTTCAGAATCCTACGCCACGATACTTTTGATCAGCCGGAGACCATTCCCCCATCGATACGACTATTGACACTTTTCTGTTTGGTGTTACGTTTAACATATCATCACATTTTATTTACAGTCACTTTACGGAGTCGTCCTTGAAGGCATCATAATCTAACATCTGCCAGCTCGTTAAGTCTGCTAATTGAGTTTAATTCTGCTGATTTAACACAGATATCCACAAGACGTCACAATGCGTCATCATCAATTCTCATAAACCCATGTCTTAGAAACAACAGAACATCAGGCCACGCCCATCTCGCCCTTTTGTCCATTTTGGCCAGTGCCTACAGCCCTTTTTTGGTTCTTTAAGTTTGTATTTATTAAGTGACTGCATTTTTCATTTACGTTTACAAAGCTGGGATTTTGTTCTACTTTATTTGAAGAGGCTGTAACTCTTGTTCACACAGATTTCTTCAGATTTTCTCAATCTTTTGACGATGTTATGGCCTGTAGATGGTGGGAGATTCAAAGTCTTTAGAGTTTTACTTTGAAGAACATTTTTCCGAAATTGCTCGACAACTTTTAGACTATTTTAGACCTCTGCCTCTCTAAAATGCTCCTTTTATACCCAGTCATGTTAATATATATTAATAAATTAAAAATGATACTATAACCCAGTGTTACTCAACCTAAGAGCCAAACTGTTGAAAAAAACATTTGCTAGAGCCACAATCTAAGAGGTGAAAAGTGGCAATTAAGATAAGTTAAATCTGGCAAAAGTGGTCAAAAAGCAGCAAACACTGGGAGAAAAAGGGCGAAAAAGGGCAGAATGTGGGAAAAATGGGTGGGAAGTGACTAAAAAATAAGATAAAGGTGGCAAAAATAGTCAAAAAGTGGCAAAAATCTAAAAAAAAAGATGGAAAAAATCGGGAAAAAGTGGCATTTCATTGCAAAAGGCAGCTTAAATGGGTGAGACGTGGCAAACATGCAAAAAGGGGCAAACACTGAGAGAAAAGTGGCAAAAATGGGTGAGAAGTGGTAAAAAAAATGAATAAATGGTGGCAAAAATGGTCCAATAGTGGCAAAAACATGGCAAAAATGAGTGACTCAAATAGGCAAAAGTCAGAAAAATGGTGGAAAAATGGGCATTAAGTGGAATTTAGCTGCAAAAGGCAGCTTAAATGGGTGAGAAGTGGCAAAATTGGCAAAAAGGTCAAGACATATCAACTGCCTTCCTATATTTCTATATTGATAATACTGTTCCATAGACTTTTAATGATAATGCTCTGCACTTTATACATCTCATAGAGCAGGGTCTAGTTATGGCTTTATTTATCTAGTGTGTTAGGACTTCGCTTTTAAAATACATATGTAGAAATTTTAGATTATTTTCTTACCCTTATACAATTTTCACATAGTAGGACTTATTTATCGGCCTCTTAACAGCGTAATTTTTGTACTTTGTCTCGTTAGCTGTGGTCCTGTCATGTGTATGCCTTTGTCTCTGGTACTGTTTTGTGTCAGTTTTATGTAGACAACAGATGGAAATTAGCGACTCGCTAAATCTGGTGCAACCATGTTTTTTATTTACTTTGTATGAATGATCAATGCCATTGCACACTGTCCCTGGATAAAAAAAAAAAAAAAAAAAAAAAAAACATTAAGAGGCAAAAAAATTGCAAAAAGCAGGATAAAAGTGATGGCAAAAAGGTGAAAAGTGACAAAGAGAAGTGGCAAAAATGGGTCAGAAGTGGTAAAAAAATGAGTTACAGGTGGCAAAAATTGTCCAATATTTGCAAAAGCGTGGAAAAAAATGAGTGAAAAGTGACTCAAATGAGCAAAAATCAGAAAAAAGGTGGAAAAATGGGCATGGGTGAAATTTAGCTGTAAAAGGCAGCTTAAATGGGTGAGAAGTGGTAAAAAAAAATTGCAAAAAGCAGGATAAAAGTGTGAAACATGGATGAAAAGTGACAAAGAGAAGTGTCAAAAATGGGTGAGATGTAGTAAAAAATGAATTACAGGTGTCAAAAATGGGCTACAAGTGGCAAAACCCACATACAATCCCTGCAGATATTATTGCTAGTTTATACAAATCTGTGTGCATTGATGGTTGCAAGATGTGCAAAGGGTGCAAGACTGCTGACTAGATGTGATCAGAATCGCCAAATATGCCAGGATGTGGGCAGATTAACATGAGGGAGATGAGATCATTGAGGATGGATTATTAGTGCAAGTGTAAACATGGAGTGAGGCGTTTTTCCCACATGAAAGTTCTATTTTCTATAAGGGCATCAGATATGTTCCTCCAGTTATCACTTCATTTCAGACATGTCTCTGTTCAACCAGCTTTTCTCACTCTCAGGAAGAGCACGTTAGCTCGTTCTGTGTCTGAAGGTTCAGCTTGTTTTACTTTGCTACTGTAGAAAAAATAAAAACTACACGACTGTCTCTGGTTTCCTGTGTCAGTGGCTCCCTCTCTGCTCTTCTCACAGTCAATTTTAACCCCTCGTTGTGGTCGAAACAGAAGGTGGTGTCTGAATGAGGGGATTTAACCACAATCAAAGTGAGTGATTCACGGAGAACTCCACCACCTGTATGTAGAAAAGATCTAACTATCCTGCTGCAGATTAAGATCTCCTGTCTTATTTCAGATTAAATTTCTGAGAATCTTCACGTTCTCACAGCGCTGAGGTTACGGAGCAGAAACACGACTAGGAGAGGCAAACTTGAAGCAATAACAACCTGCACCGTTTCCTGTCTCCACACCTCTTTTTTTTCTCTTCCTGGTGCTTTCTGCAGATGTGGCTGCTTAAAAAAGCTCCACTGTGCTCACCTTGCACTTTCCGTGCAGTTCTAGCAACACACACACACACACACACACACTGGTTTTAATGGTTTCATTCAGCTACGTGATCTTACTCACCGACAAGAATCAGCCAGATTGACATGTTTCTGTTGGAGCTTTCTGCAGGCTGGGGAAAGGTGATTCAGAGCAAACGTTTGAGGTGGTTCATTTGTGTTTCGGCTGCTAAAGTCACACTTTCGATGACGGATGGAAGACGCTTGTATGACTTTTCTTCACAAGAGCATGCCTTTAATACATGCATCATTCATGTGTCTTTACTAACGGTCCATGCCACCAGCA